>NC_137969.1:41451930-42135680 GCF_963924665.1 Micromys minutus
TTCTCTAAAGGCTCTGAAAAGAGCCTGTCACTGGAGATATCACATACTTCAGTCATAGAATGAGGTGGAATTAGGTATTGAACTGAAAGTGTCACCTTACTGGTTGTCTTTCAGAGTGCTAGAAGGTTCTATGTTCACTACTGGATCATTAAGGATCATTAAACTCACTCATCTGTGAGCCCATGGGTTCACAGGTACAGTATCTACTTACTTAGCAACATATTCCTACTACTGCAATAGGGACATAAACCTTGAGGGAAAACCCAACTAATTTCTGACTAGATTTACGACCTGCTCCAAAGGAGCAAACCCATATTTGTCACTGTCATTGGAACTAAGAACCTGTGGCTAGATATTTCATAGGTCCCAGAGGGTGGGGGGAGGTTAGGTATACTCTACAGTTAATCAACATGTTGGTTCATTTTGTCAACTTGATACAAAGTAGAGTTATTTGGAAATAGTATATCTCAGTTGAGGAATATTCTCGATCAGATTGGCCTATGGTGTAATTTCTTGATTGATGAGTGATATAGGAGGACCCAGTCCACTATAGGATATGTCACTCATAGGTTGATGGCTAGGGATTGTGTAAGAAAGAAATTGGAGTAGGCTGTGGAAAGCCAACCTGCAATCATACTTCCTCCATTTAACTTCTCTACCAAGCAACTATAAAAGCAGTTTTTGTAGTTACCTATGCAATACATTAGCTGTTTAAAGGTGCTGGGGATAAGAGCCACAGTGTGCCTGCAGGCAGAAGAGAAGTGATATGTCACTGTTACAGACTAGAAGCCCAAAGTCATGATGCTAACAGGGCCAGGTTTCTTCCCAAGACTCTGGGCAGAGTAAGTTGCTTCTTTCTTGTATTGTAGATGTATTGCTCCAGTCTCTGCTTCTGCTGCCACATAATAGTGTCTTTACAGTGTCTTCTGTCCTATAAGCATCCTAGTCTGAGTTGACTAAGGTCCCACCCTATTTTAGTGTGACATCATCTTAAGCAATTACATCTGAAACGACCCTATGTACAGTTGAGGTCACATTTGCAGGTACTGAGGAGCACGGAATTCAACCTCTATTTTCATGGAGAGGACTAGGCACAGAGTTTACCATATAACATGTGAACCAAAGTCCCTGGAGACACAAGGGTGACCAGTAAACCACTTCCTTCTGGGATTCCCTAAATTTCTTCCCCTGACATTCATCTTGTCATCTTAATTGAAAAGAGTTTGGTGACCAGAAACACAGTAAAGGCTTTCTTGAACTGTTTCTCCCTTTCTTTCTAAAGCAGCACATCATGTCCAGGTAGAGAACAATAGCCCTAGTCTATTTTTCTGGGGTCTCCCCCATACACTGTGAGCCTGGTTGGCTTCAAAACCCTTCATCACTGCTGAGCAGAGAGGATCACAGTGGTTAATGGAAACACGGTGCAGCTCTCGCTAATTTGTTTAGCTAAACTGTATTAGTCATGCTGAAAGTTTTATTATCAGAGTCAAATACAGGAAGCTGGAGCAGACATGCTCTATTTTAAAAAATTAAAGCATTTTTTAAAATAAGCTTGGTTTATTGATTAGCTAATTTTCTAAACAAGAGGCCTATTCCCTTTAATCCTCAGCATTACTGTAAATTCTATTTCCGCCCATGGACCATACTGCTCCAAATAAGATTATACACACACACACACACACACACACACACACACACACACTCCTGATGATAGAGTTTTGTTTTAAGATCATTTTTGCTAAGATATTACTGAATTTATTCAAAGAGATATGGCTCTGGGTTCCCACAGACCTTGCTATTTTGGAAAGAGAGCTATGATTCTTTGCATGAGTCGAAAGCAAACATCTATGTTCATAAATATCATTTTTGTGTATAGCATAAGCAAACAGTTGTGAGCAACTATTCTGTTATTTCTGTAGCAATCCATTATCTGACCAGCTTCTTGTTCCATCCAGCCTTTAAAAGGAGAGGAGCCTTGATAGTTTCTTTTCTCCACGTTTACTATTTGTTTGTTAGTTTATAGCACATCTCAAAAGCACCATGACCTTTCTCAAAATGCAGGGAGCATCACTGTGTGATTCACATTTTTATTATTTTAAACAAATTAGTGAGTTAGATTCCTTTATCTCAGAGAGGTTTTTCATGGTAATACATGAAGTTTTATGGACATTTTTACTCATATGTCCAAAACATAGATGACTTAAAGCCCTTCAAGTGTGTTATCATTATCAGTCAATGATCTGACATGATATTTGCTTTCTAAATAGCAGTATTTGGTCATAGATTTCATATCATGCTGTTGGCTGGTACTGGTTGTCATGTTATACAGAGTATTCATGTTGTGAGCTCCAATAGTCTGTTCATCATAGTGAGGAACAAGCAGGCCGTCTCTTCTTAGCTTACATTGAAAAATTAAATACATTATTATTGGTCCTGAATTAATCTCTTCCTCCAAATAAAAGTTTTATGAACCATCCAGTGGGCTAGAATTTCTCATATTACAACAGTAGAGAGAGTGACTATCTCAGATAAACTGTCCCACAGGTAAATGTTTTAAGTTCAGTGAATTTAGTATATGATAAACAGTAAAGAAAGTGGCGGAGAGGGTTATATGCATTTATCTGAGATGTAACAAAGTCATTACATTAAGTAATCGCTTTCTGTTCACTTTTGAAATATATTTGGGATATAGCAAATCTAACAAATGCCTTAGTGCCAAGTTCCTGGCATGGCATTTGGAAATGGATCAAATAGTGGAACATCAGCTCCTTCTCTTCTTGAAACAAAATAGGACAAAGAACAAGACCTAAAACCAATGTCCTAGAAACAGTTCTCACAGCATTCCTATGTGCTAATTCAATATTTAAGGCCAGTGCATGTGGCTTCTCCATCCCTACAAATAGAATGCCATACTGGAAAGGCACCTCCTGTAAGATGTCTTTGTGATGAATGAGCTAATGACTATGAAGCACACAGAGATCCTTGAGCAAGACACTGTCTAATTACAACATATAGTCTCATTATTCAGTGGAGTCTATTTTCCCTGATTTTTGTTATGCCTCCTATTTTCTGTTTACTCTCTTCCTGGTAGTTAACATTATGAAAGACTCCAGAGTCTTAAAAATAAAAACGGTAGAGTGGGTGGAGGGTCAGGTGTGCTTAATAATTTTAAGTCACAGTGCATTGCACATGCCCAGAAAAGCATAGATCACTCCCAAATTCAAGGACTAATAAAAATTGGGAGCACTCCAGTAATTTTAAATTGCTTTGCACATTGAAGAGTGATTTAAAGTCATTGAAGTGATTCAGTTTTTTTTTTATACATATGCACTTCAATTTAGAAGTGAGTCAGACAGACAGCATCACAACATAGAAGTCCAAAGTACTGAATTAATGTTTGGACGTTAAGATTAGACTGAAACATAACTGGAACAAACATGTCCAAATAATCAATGGATTGGGTTGGGCCATTATTGTAAAAGATTATGGTGAATTTCTGGATACTTTTTTCAAGTCCTGTTTTTAATTTTTTGCTGTTCTCACTTTGAAAATAGAAATACTTACAACCTTTACTGCTAATTATTAAAGAGTTATATCTTAGCTTTAACATTTCTTAGAATAGTTTTCAATACCACATAATTATTTACCTCTGATTATTTAATGTTTATAATGGCAAGCACAAATACAACAGTCACAAAATAAAATCCAAATATCTAATTGGAGTTTCTATAGCCATATAAAATGAGAAAAATAAAATAAATGAAGTTAATTATATATAATTTATGTAATTTAATATATCTAGATTATTGTTATAATTCCTATTTGTAATCAATGCACAATGCTTCTGAGGTATTTCCCACTTGTACTTGGTAGTAAAGTCTTTAAAATTTGGTGCATATTTTACAGTAACTATACATCTCAACTTGGAGTTGTGATTCTAGTTTTCAATAGTTGTTCTTGGCTGGTGCTTGCACACTACGATCACTTTAGAAACAGATGCTGTGGAGGTGCTCACAAAGTTTGATAATTCTTTAAGGTGAGAGAGGCAGTTTGTGGTGTCTGGTGGGTATGGAAAACACTTCTCTAGTTGTGTGACCACTGGCCAGTTAATTGGGGTCTCATAATAATCCTTCACTGTAGTTTTCTAAGCAATCTGGATTTAGTTCATTGGTGCATCCCAAAATACACAGAAAAAAAAAAAGTGGAAGGACTAGTTGGGAAGAGAAAGGGGTCAGGAGACTGAGAGGGGACAAAAGAGTAACATATGTGACTATGATCAAATGCATTATGTAATGTACTAACATAAACTGTGTTAATGAAAGCCATTATCTCGTAAACTTAATCTATTGCAACTTTAAAAAGAAGTAACTGCTTTCTCCTATGGAATACCAACTGTACTCAGAGCTAACGGTTCTTACAACTTCCTCATTCTTTCCCCCCACACCTCTCTCCCTTTTTCTTTCTTTCTTTCTTTCTTTTTTTCTTTCTTTCTTTCTTTCTTTCTTTCTCTTTCTTTCTTCTTTCTTTCTTTCTTTCTTTCTTTCTTTCTTTCTTTCTTTCTTTCTTTCTTTCTTCCTCTTTTTCTTTTAGTGCAGGCTTATTTGCATCTAAAAGCCAAACCAAACAGCCCAGTGCTCATTCTTGAGATACATAGAGTCTGATGGCACATATCTCGGAAGTCCGACGTACAAAGTTTTGAGAGGCGAAGGCTGGATTTCAGTATCTAAGCATTGTGTGTAAAATTCAAATAAGAGAATGATCTCTATTGTTACAACAGAAAAAATAAAACAAGAATAATGCAAGAGGTGAAATTGGAAAACGTTTATTCACAGCTACCCTCTCACCCAAAGTATTTTCCTGATAAAGACTCCTGGCTGCTGTTTGTTCCTAGCCCAGATATCTTCTGGAAAAGGTATTCTGTGCTCTAGGGATGGATTGTTCAGAGCCCATGAAGCCAATGCATGAGGATATGGGTAAATGTAAAAGAAGAGGCAGCACACAGTAGATATATTGTCAGGAAAGCAAATGTTTTACATAACTCAGGACAAAGAGAGAATGTGTAAGGCCACAGATGGCAGGTTGATTGATGATGGGACATGGCAAAGGAGAGAATCCCACTTAACATTCTTTCTTTGAAGCTTCCTCCACTGAAGCCTGCATTGAACAACAGTACATTTTTTCATCATTGTTAGGTCCTGGTTACGTATTTCATTATCTCACAATGGAAGGGATACTCTTTATTTTTAAAGAGACATTTAAAACAACAGCAACAACAGATTGGTCTTAAATTCTAAGCTCACCTTTGTTCTCTGCATCCAGAAAAAATCATTTCTCATACTTTAAGATATTTCTTTCTACTCTTTTTGTTTTCTTTATGGATTAGATTGTATTATGTCTTCTTGACTTACAATTTAATGTCAATATTTTAATATATATATATATATTTCTAAAAATCCCTTAAGCCACAGTGAACTTTGCTGTGCAAAATCATAGTTTTTTGTCTTAGTTGGTGCTGTGATGAGCATCTTTTATGTAAACGTTTTTATTTTAAAATTTGGCTTTTTGAGGTGGGGATTTTCTGTGTGTCCCTGAGTGGCCTGCAACTTACCATGTAGACCAGGCTGGCCTTGGAGATCTACCTAGCTCTGCCTCTTATGTGCTGAGAGTAAAAGTGTGCACCACCATCACTTGGATCATAATGTTTTTTTTTATATTTCAAATTATTTACGTAAAATAGATTATAAAGAAAATTGCTAGGTCAAAAAGCCAGAAAACTTCTATAAGACTTTGGATGTGACTGCTAAATTTCTTATTTAAAAGGTTTGCTGACCTGACAATATTCTGTGGAACAGAACACCACAAGGTCAAAGGTTTTCATTTCTAGTCTGGTTTGAAATTGATTGCTGATTCGTGGTGATGTCACTTGGTTGTATTAATCTATGTATATATGTTATTGTCAATAGTACAATGTGATATTCTATGTCCAAAGCATTCTCCCTATATTATCCACTCACACAAAAAAATAGGGAAGCTTTTGAAAACAGTTGCCTAGTATTATAGTTTATTATTGCTTTAATTTAAATTAATTAGTGGGAAAATGTGGAAAAAAAACTCCTTCCTCTTGATTCTATAGACGTAAAACCTTGATCTTGTACCCTATATTATTTGGAAAAATAATTATGTTTTATGATTGTCAGTCTCCTTATTTAGTAAGAATTTCCAGATATTTTTTTAACCATCTTAGCTTTTGTATTTTCTCATTTTATCCTCAAGTGGGAAAATATGGGGGAAGAAAGCTTCCTTCCTCTTGATTCTATAGACTTAAAACCTTGATCTTGTACCCTATATTATTTGGAAAAATAATTATATTTTATGATCATCAGTCTCCTTAGTTAGTAAAAATTTTCAGATAATTTTTTAACTATCTTAGCTTTTGTATTTTCTCATTTTATCTTCACAATAACTCTATGCAGAAGAGATTTTTGCCAGTTCCTAAGCTGGTGAGTGGTCATTGTCCACTTGTTACTACTTAGAACCTCTTGGAAAAAGAATCTCAGTTGAGGAATTGTTTAGATCAGGTTGGCCTTTAGGCATGTCTGTGGTTAACAGTCTTGATTATTAATTGTTGCAGGAGAAGAAGACCCATTGTGGGTGGCACCATTCTCTAGGCAGAAATTTTCTCAATAAAATAAGACAAGAGAAAGCAAGCTGAGAGCAACCATGAAGCTGTGTGTAGTAGTTTCTTCTCTGTTCTTAACCGTGGATGCTGTGACCGGGTATCTCATGCTTGGCCTCCACGACTTCCCTGCAATGATGGACTAGAACATGCAATGATAAGCTAACATGAACCCTTCCTCCCTAAGTTGTTTTGATTGTTTTTTAAAATTTTATAACAACAACAAAAGTAGAAGTGAAAAAGTGGTTTATTGCTCTCATATATCACTCAAGGTACAATGTAATTAAATAGCAAACTCCCAATTCTTACCCATGACACAGAAAGTATTTTGAATATTACCAATTGTTAACTGCTGCCATCAGAAAACCTCAGGTCCTTCTCTCTCTCTCTCTCTCTCTCTCTCTCTCTCTCTCTCTCTCTCTCTCTCTCTCTCTCTCTCTCTCCATCTTCTTTCCTCTTTTTTATTGGATATTCTCTGTATTTACATTTCAAATGTTATCCTCTTTTCACCAATCCCATCCCTTCTTCCCCTCCCATTGCCTCCAAGAAGGTGCAACTTCTCCCAACCTCAAGCCTTGGCATTCCCCTCCACTGGAAAAAACAAGCCTTGGCTTGACAAATAATCTTTATGTGGAATTTATTTTCTTTGTTACCTCTTGGTATATATCTAGTTCCTACTTTCACATATCTATTTACTGATGGAAAAGTTCCTGAAAGTCAAGCAATGGCTGCTTATTGACAGATCTTTACTGTCTTAGGTAATCAAGTATCGGGAACACTTATTTAAAAGATTGTGTTATTTAATATCTTGAATATGAGTCAAAAGCGTTATGAGTAAGTTTGTAATAGATTTTTAATGGACTTTTTCACAGTAAATTATTTTGTTATGAGCACATCATAAAGTATTAACTCAAAAGAGGAACTAAATGATTTCATAATACAAGAACTTTCAGTTACTAAATAACAATTAGATTATTCTGGACTGTATTTGGTATGTAATACAGAACAAAATTTTAGCGAATTCTCTTTAAAGACTCTCTAACTTTTGTAAATCAATGACCCAATTGTTTAATGAGTCTAAATTGATAAGAAATAACATAAACGTCATGTGAAAGTGCACCATTTAAATTGTATTTGGACTTCATTTGCATTTGTGTATGAGTCCACATAGCCAAACAATAAGGGAATCTTTGGAAGCTGAAGACATATGACAAATGTATCCAGCAACTGAAAGAGGTGACTATTTCCAACATCTAGTTCATTAAGAAAAATGATTCTCAGGCAGTTGGAATAAAATGTTTATAAACTAAATTGCGAGGAGTCCATTTAATTACTCTTGAATGTGTTTTTGAGTTCCATCTGTTTATGACTCTCCCCACTCTGTGTTTGTTTGTGTGTGTCTGTTTCAAACAGGGAATAATTTGTTTTTTGAAAAGAAGAGAAGAAAGTTGTATGAAGCTCCAAAATGTGTAAACTAAGCCCTAAGATGATAAAAATATATTCTCCACATAACATTTCTCCACTTTAAAAAATGGCTTTAACCATGGTAGAGAAGTACTCTCTATAATTGTCCATCTCATAATATTTTGGATCATTCAAACCTATTTAGAAAAAGATCTGTTTTACTCTAGTATTTTCTTTTATATGATATATATATCATATATATATATATGACTCTGTAGTTTTATGTACATCTTTTTAAATTTTATTTTTCTTTGTTTAGTGAGAGTTTGATATTATTAATCATAACACAGTATTTTTCCTTTGCACTAAAGCCATGCTATCACCAAGTAAAAGTAATGTAAAAAATATACTTGAACATAAAAATAACTATTCATACATGTGATTAGAAACTTTGTCCATATGTAACTATCAATATATTTATCTCTCTGAATGGTATACGTCTATAAACACATTATTTTAACATATTATATTTCATGTACATATATGTATACATATATAAACTATATAAAAATTCAGCCTTCCTTGATATTATCTCTTCTATCAAACATACATTATATCTCACTTGATGATATAGAGTGCAAATTTTTTTTTTTAATATGTGTACACAAAACCATTTTTTTTTCTCATATTTGTTTCATGGAATGTCAATGTTTGCAAAAAAGACTTTGGCTTTACTAGAAACTAGAAATTTTATTTTGGTTATTTTATCACTGACATGTTCTATAAAAAATATAATACAAATTCTATGTATGGCTTAGAGTCTGGTTTATAAAAATATAAAAATTATATACCTAGGTTCTAAACTTTAGGTTCTAAACCTAAAGTAAATGTCCACTAGATACATTCTGTTAATGGCTTGACATTGTGGGGCAACATAATGTTATGAGATAGGCAAATATAATATTAAATATGTACATTATATTTTATTATATATATATTTCTTCTTCAATCTACAAATTCACTATTTTTGATTCACTAGGAGTATATGGACATTTAACACTACAAAAGAAGCCTATGGTCCTGGCATACCAGCTTGCTCTCATGGGATTTGTGACACCCACTGTGTTCTCAGTCCTAGAATGCCATACCAATGGTTTGCCACAGAACCTTGCTGCCAAGAGAATATAGAGGTTGATTTTGTGGACAGTTTATTGCCATGTCCTATGGCACACATTGGTCTTGCATAAGATGTGCAGTTCCTGTGTGACGACTGGAGAAAGCTCCAATCATTACACATTAAGCAACCAGAGGTTCAGAAAGCCAGTCATGTCACAGTCTATATTTTTGTAGGCAAATCTTCATTTTCATAATTTTGGGTTTTAATTATTCAAATGTTTTTCAGTGATAATGTATACTTTATGATCAGAAAGATAATGAAACCATAGAAGAATTAAGCCTAAATTGTAAATAATTTTTAAACATAACCCAGACACACAGCAAAAATATAAAACATAAATTGTGTCAAAAATCCAAAATCATAAAGGCAGAGAGGAGAATAGAGATTTGTAGTACCTTGAGAATGTGAAATTGAGAATCACACCTCATTTGACATTTTTATTTAATTTTTATTTTATGTTCATTAAGTTTTTGCAAGCATGTATGGCATGCATGCCAGATCTTGGTTTTACAGGCAATTGTGAGGTGCCATGTAGGTACAGAAATTAAACTCTGATCCTCTAGAAGAGCAGTTAAGGTTCTTAACTATTGATTAGTTAAAGTTGCAGCATGACTTTGGCCCGACTTGAGGCCTAAGCCTCATGGCTGAAGTGAAGCTTTGTTTAATTTGTCCTCTTATAAATCATTTTAATTACATGCAAAAAGATAACAAAGGTTCTGAGACCCGGATCAAGCGAGATAACAACTAAAGTTCCTGTAAACATCTTACTGGAGGTCAGGTGAAAAAGGTCAGAGACAAAAATGGATACTGCTGTGCCTACATTCTGAAATCTACCCTGCCCTAAATTACTTTCTTAAGGATTCTGCCTGGAGCTTCAAATATGAATGTACTTCCCTATGTCACATTTTTAAAAGCCCTGCCCTGAACTTCAGGTGTAGATGTACTTTCTATTAGTCATATTCTTGAGAGCCCTGCCCCAAACTTTAGATGTAGATGTACTTCCTCATTGCCTCATCCCAGGGGCTCTGCCTAGAGCTCCAGATGCCAACGTGTTTGATACTAGCCCTTACAGGGCATAGCACAGAAGCCAGATTCCTGCCTTGGCTAGCCCCAAGATGCTTTGGAATAATATTAATATTAATATTACTCTGCTATCCACTGTTCAGAGGTACCAAAAATGCTCTCTACACTTCCATATGCTAATTGTTGAATTTTCTGCAGGGACAAAAACTTCCCTGCAATAGCACTGGCTTCTGTCTTTAAGACTGCTTAGGTTCCAGTACTCAGATTAATGCATGTTCCAGAATTACCCATTAACGGGACTTTCAACAAGATCATGGCAAACATAATAATCTTTAAAATATATCCTCAAGGTTCATTAAATGCTGTTGTATATCTCCTGACACTTTCAAAGTCCCAGAAATTTTGGGATCTTTTCTTCATTTACATCACAATCAAAAATGCTTCTTCAGTACCATCATAATTACGGACCTCTGTGATGGCCAAGTTAGTTGAAATCATTTGGGTTTTCCAAAGTTAGTGTTATACACATATGTCATACACATAATAAGAATAACCTATTTGCAATGTTAGAATGTTGTTCTCTGTTAGACAAAGGGATTCTCTATCCATCTGTCTCCCACTTGTGTATTACAACCTTTCAACAGGAGCAGTCTGTCTTCAAGGTTGCATCAACTAACACTTGGATTAACTTACTAATATGCACTCTGGCCAGACATCTGTTAGTTCAAAGAGCTTCTTCATGACTTGGTTTAGCAGTTACAATGAGATTTTTTTTCCTGGAATTAAACTCATTAGTGATCATTAAAAATTTCATCTAAATGTCTTTTTTATAGACATCCTTATAAATTGGTAGGCATTGAGATTTTAAGCGACACATATTAATAAAAACTTCTTTCTGTGGTAAGGAGCATAACCAATTACCTTAAGATACTTTTAACCAGAGCATCATTAATAAGAATTATAATGAAGTGTTTATGCTTTTCATTTATATAAGTAAGTAATCACTAATATTGCAACATACTTGTTGAAGACTTTGCTGTTTATTGATTTAGATCTTAGAATGAGAGTACTTTTTTGGTTTACTATATATTCTTCTTTATTACAAACTCTTTCTTTTACCAAAGAAAGGAATTAAGCAGATTTGTATTCTGAAAGATTTTCATTAACAATAAAGAAATAAATGTAATTTTCTTAATCAGTTATGACAGAATTGACCAGCATTCTTTTCATAATTTCTTTTATTTCATTATATTATTATCATTGCTTTTCTTTTATCTCTAATCGCTAACTCTCCTATATATCTCTCCTTGCTGTCTTTCAAACTGATGGCCTCTTTTTTTTTATTAATTGTTGCAATATACACATATATGTGTCCTAGTTTCAATTTTACAGCTGTGAATAGACATCATGAAATGGGAAAGCTTAATATAAGAAAAACATTTACTTGGGGATAGCTTACAGATTCAGAGAGTCAATCCATTATCACTGAGGTGGGAGCATGGCAGCATCCAGGCAGGCATGGTGCAGGAGGAGCTGAAAGTTCTTCATCTTGTTCAGAAGGCAGATAGGAGAAGACTGGCTTGCAGACAACTAGGAGGAGGTTATTCAATCCAATGCCCACAGTGACACACCTACACCAACAAGACCACACCTTCTAATAGTGCCATTTCCTGTGTGAAGCATATATAAACCATATATGTATGTGAATATATGAATTATGTGTGTGTGAATATAGGCAATTAATATATTACACACTGGGAAAATCTTCACCACCTCTTCATCTAACAGAGTGTTGATGCCCAAAATGTATAAAGAATGCAAGAAATTAGACACCAACCATCAATGTAACTCAAATTTTAAAATAAGGGTATAGAGGTAAACAGAGAATTCTTACCAGAAGAATCTCAAATGGCCAAGGAGCGCTTACCAAAATGTTTAACATCCTTAGTCATCAGGGAAATACAAATCAAAACAAGACTGAGATTCCATCTTACATTTGTCAGAACCATGAGAATGTGGAAGGGAGAACACTCCTACATTGCTGATGGGAGTGAAAAACTTCCACAAACATTCTGAAAATTAATTTGGCGGTTTCTCAAAAAAAAAAAAAAAAACTTGGAATAGTTATAACTCAAGACCCAGCTATAACACTTCTTAGAATATACTCAAAAGATGTCCCTCAAATGAACACTTACTCATCTATGTTCATAGCAGCTTTATTTGTAATAGCCAAAACCAGAAAACCACATAGATGTCCCTCAAATGAAGAAAATGTGGTACATAATGGAACACATAAGTGAACACTATTCAGCCACCAATAACAAAGACAGTATGGAAATTGGAGATAAATGTGTAGAATTTGAGAATACCATTCTGAATAAGGTAATCCAGACCCCAAAGATATATGTGCTATATATACTCTCTTTTAAGTGCTATTAACCATAAAATACAGGATAACCTTGCTACACTCAATATGCCAAAAGAAGCTAAACAAGAAGAAAGGCCCAAGTGAGGATGCTGAAATCTCACTTAGAAGGTGGAATAAAATAATCAAAGGGGGCAAGTGGAGGGAGAAAACTGAGTGGGAGAGGGGACCTGAAGTAGAATGCAGGGGGTGCCGGTGGAGTGTTGGTATCAGGTGCATGGAGAGACAGGACAGATGGTCCAAGTGCCAGGAGAATGAATGGAAATATACAGCTGTCCAGGGTGGAGATGTCAGGGACAACCTGAGGACATGTCAAAAACCTAGGATGGGGGAGGATTCCAGAAATCAATGGGAGTGATCCTATAAAGGGCTAAGATTCACAGCAGTGGAAATATGGAACCTGAAGAGGTGACCTCCTGTAGCCAGAAGAGAACCCTATGGTAGCAATAAGTACACCAACCCACCAACAAAATTTTTGACGCCAAATTTATCCTGTATAAAAGAAATGCAGGGACTGGGGATGGAGCAGAGAATTCAGGAAAATATTTATATTCCTAAATACAAGTTGATCTGTCTGAATACTATATTATTTGTATGCATGTTTTTAAGGCTACAGTGTCAGCAACATGAAGGCCTAAATCTTAGCTGAGCAAAGAGAACAATGGGCTAAAGTAGAGGAGAAAGGACCAAAGTTCCCTGTCTACACAAAGAGAAACTAGAGGCAACTAAGAAATGCTGAGAAGGGGAGAAGTGTTCTTCCAGTCACAAAAGAGCACAACAAATGGCTATCTAATATCAAGTAGAAGAGCACTATTAATCACTAGTGTAACCACCCATGGGTTAATCACACTTTTGTGTTCTGTGACAATTCTAAGAAGTAAGGAAACAAGAACAGTGAACTACATGATGGAGTAAATAGATGTCAGTGTAAGCTACTCATATCTTACCCTCTTTCTAACAGAGATCTTCTTATGCTATTAAAAACAAAGCATTTTTATCTAACTCAGAGATAACGTACCAAAGTCAATTCAGTGATGGCCTGTCTTTATATCTGAAATGCATACCACTCAATATATTTAACACAAATTTATCACATATTAGGTGAGATTTTAAATTGTAAAACATAAATAGTCTATCTTTTATACCTTTTTGTAACACTGCTATATTTGGTTTATCCCTTATATAAAACTTATTTATCATTAAGTATTCATTAAAATGACCAACCGTTAAGTGTCTGCATACAATGTATATTTAACATACCTACCTGTGTAATTAACTGACTAGATATCATCAAACTGAGAAATGTTTTTATTGTGAAAATGTATTTTTATGTCTTTAAGTGTTCAGAACAATTAGTTAGGCAAAGTTCTTAATTCTGGTCATCTTTTCCAGATATTAACAAATGTAAAAATATAAAAGGACTGTATTTTTTGTGATTTATGAACATAAACTAGACTGTAGTTCAATGCTTTCTTCCAGATTGAATACAATCAGCTCTATCAACTTTAGAATACTACTATATTTATTGTCTAATCTGTGAGTCTAAAACTATACAACAGCTCTTTGTGATGTGATGGAAAGCTTTAAGTCCATGATAGCTGACTCTACTGCACTTACATTTCCATAATTCACGCGACTGCTGATTTTTATCAAACAGGACCATGACTTTTGGCAGTATGAATGATGAGTAAAAAATTTGTTTTGGGTAGTCTGCACAAATAGCATTCATAGAATTTGTATGAGTGGGAACTTCTTTATTTTCTTGGATATCTAATGTTGGTTGTATTTCTATTACCCAGGGCAGCTGAAAATCACAGAATGGTATTTCTTTAAATGGAATGTGATTTTTTTCCCTAAGACCTTCCTGGAAGCAAAACTATAGACACTTCAGCACCACATGGGGATCGTCATTTTCAAATTGGTCCAGGGAAATGTGTGTAATGCAAAATGTATCACAAAATTTTTCTTGAAGTGCTTATTGGCCAAAGAGAAGTGTCAGAAGAGTCAACTGTGCAAAAGAGAGTCAGATTTTGTATCTTACTCAAGATGGCACAGCTAAAAAGATGTGCTGTTTACAGGATCAATGCATATAACACTACTATGAGGGTCTCCCATCAGAAATTGATGGCAATGTTTCTTTCTTTCTTTCTTTTTTCTGAAAATTTTTCTATGGATATTGTCTGCATTTACATTTTAGATCTTATCCCTTTCCCAAAATTCCATCCCTCCTTCCCTCCCACTGCCTTCATGAAGATGCTTCCTCTCCCAACCACCATTTTGTACCTCAGAACCTTGTCCTTCCCCTACATTGTGAAAATAAGCTTTAAATAGAACAAAAAATTCCTCTCCTCCCATTGATGTCTGAAAATGCTATCCTCTGCTGCATATGCACCTGGGCCATGGGTCTTTCCATGTGAACTCATTGTTTGGTGTTGTCATCTGGGAACTGTGGTAGGTTTGGTTAGTTGATAATTTTGTTCTTCCATGGGTTTGCAGACTGTTTCAGCTCTTTCAGTCATTTCCCTAGTTATTTTTTCATTGGGGTCCTCCTGTTCAGTCTGATGGTTAGCTGCTAGCATGCTTCTCTGTATCAGTAAAGCTCTGACAATCCTCTGACGAGGTATCCATACCAGTTTCTTGCCAGTAAGCACTACTTGGCATCAGCTATGGTGTTTAGGTTTTTGTTGTTTTGTTTTGTTTTGGTACATATGGGGTGTATCCCCAGGTGAGGCAGTCTCTAGATGAACTTATCTCCAATGATGCTCATCTATTTGTCCTTTTATTTATTCCCATGAATGTTTTGTTGTTCATTCTTAGGAAGACTAAGACATCCACTTTCTGGCCTTCCTTCTCCTTGAGCTTCTTAAGTTCCATGGATTGTTTCTTGGGTATTCCCAAGTTTTTTTGGCTAGTATCCACTTATAAGTGAGTACATATTATGAGTGTTCTTTTGTGACTGGGTTACTTCACTCAGGATGATCACTTCAAGTTCCATCCACTTGCCTAGGAATTTCATGAAGTCATTGTTGTTGATTCCTGAGTAGTACACTGTTGTGTATATGTACCACAATTTGTGTATCCATTCCTTTGTTGAAGGACATCTGGGTTCTTTCAGTCTTCTGGCTATTGTAAATAAGGCTTCTACAAATATGGTTGAGCATGAGTCCTTGTTAGATGTTGGAGTTACTTTTAGGTATATACCAAGTAGTAGTATATCTGGGTCCTCAGGTAGTACTATGTCCAAATTTCTGAGGAACCACCAGACTGATTTCCAGAGTGGTTGTACCAGTTTACAACCCCACCAACAGTGAAGGAGTGTTCCTCTTTCTCCACATCCTCACCAGCATCTGCTGTCACTTGAGTTTTTGATGTTAGCTATTCTGACTGGTGTGAGCTGGACTCTTAGGGTTTGATTTGCATTTCCCTGATGACTAGGGATGTTGCACATTTCTTTAGGTGCTTCTCAGCCATTCAATATTCCTTGGGTGAGAATTCTTTGTTTAGCTCTGTACCCCATTTTTAATAGGTTTATTTGATTCTCTAGAGTTTAACTTTTTGAGTTTTTGGTGTACATTGGATACTAGCCCTCAATAAGATGTAAAATTGGTAAAGATCTTGTTCCAATCAGTTGACTGACTGTTTGTCCTTTTTACAGTGTGCTTTGCCTTACAGAAGCTTTACAATTTCATGAGGCCCCATTTCTTGATTGTTGATCTTAGAGCATATGACATTGGTGTCTGTTCAGGAAATTTTACCCTGTGCCTATGTGTTCTAAGCTCTTCCCAATTTTCTGTTCTATTAGTTTCAGTGTGCCTGGTTTTATATGGAGGTCTTTGATTCACTTGGACTTGAGATTTGTACAAGGAGATAAGAAGGGATAGATTTACATTTGTCTACATGCTGACTGCCAGTTGAACCAGCACCATTTGTTGAAGATGCTGTTCTTTATCCATTGAATGTTTTTAGTTCCTTTGTCAAAGATCAAGTGGCCATAGGTGTGCGAGTTCATTTCTGGGTCCTCTCTTCTATCCCATTGATCTACTTGCCTGTCTCTGTACCAATCCAACATAGTTTGTTTTATCACAATTATTCCATAATAGAGCTTGAGGTCAGGGATGGTGTTCCGCCATAAGTTTTTTATTGTTGAGAATAGTTTTTTCTATCCTGGATGTTTTTATTATTCCAAATGAATTTGCAAATTGCTCTTTCTAACTATATAAAAAATTGAGTTGGAAATGTGATGGGGATTGCATTGAATCTCTAGATTGCCTTAAGCAAGATAACCATCTTTATAATCTTGATTTTGACAATCCATGAGCATGTGAGATCTCTCTGTTTTCTAAGGTCTTGTTAAATTTTCTTCTTCAAATAATTGAAGTTCTTGTCATACAAATTTTTACTTGCTACATTAGGGTAACCTCAAGGTATTTTATATTCGTTGTTACTATTGTGAAGGTTGTCGATTCTCTAATTTCTTTCTCAGACTTTTTGTCCTTGGAGTAGTAGAAGGCTACTGATTTGTTTGAGTTAATTCTATATCCAGCTACTTTACTGAAGTTGTTTATAAGCTGTAAAATTTTCTGGTAGAATTTTTGGGGTCACTTAAGTATACTATGTTATCATCTGCTACTAGTGATATTTTGACTTCTTCCTTTCTAATTTGTATCCCTTTGACCTACTTTTGTGCCTAATTGTTCTGGCTAGTACTTCCAGTATTATATTGAATGGGTATGGAGAGAGTGGGCAGCCTTGTCTAGTCACTGATTTTAATGGGATTGCTTGTAGATTCTCGCCATATAGTTTTATGTTGGCTACTGGATTGCTGTATATTGCTTTTACTATATTTAAGTATGAGCCTTGTATTCCTCCTCTTTCCAAGACTTTTAACCTGGAGGAATGTTGACTTCTGTAAATTGTATTCTCAGTATCTAGAAAGATGATCATATTTTTTGTTTTGTTTTTCATTTTGAGCTTCTTTTTTTTTAAATTTTTACATAAAACCATGTGAATATATTTTTTTTCGTCAGAACTTGATTTTTTTTCAAGGGCTTGACAGTATGCATTGAAAACCTAATAGTTACAATAAGCGTAAAGTACATGCAAAACAAAACGGAACATGGAAATAGTCAAAGTCTTCTTGTTTTGTAAATATATGTATATATATATTTTTTTGTTTTCTTTATTTCTTGGACTTCATACAGTCTGTGAGTTATTTCTGGGGGAGTGCAAGCCTCTGGGGTTAGCATCCCACTATCAGTGACTGCATATTATGTCTGTTCTTTTGTGACTGGGTTATCTCACTCAAGATGATATTCTCTAGATGCAGCCATTTTCTTAAGAATTTGGTTAAGTCATTGTTTCTGGTGGCTGAGTAGTATTCCATTGTGTATATGTACCACAATTTTTGTATCCATTCATCTTCTGAAGGACATCTGGGTTCCTTCCAGCTTCTGGCTATTATAAATAGAGCCGCTATGAACATTGTGGTGCATATATCTTTGTTGTGTATTGAAGTGTCACTGGGGTATATGCCCAGAAGTGGAATAGCTGGGTCTTCAGGTATTACTATATCCAATTTTCTGAGTTATCGCCAGACAGATTTCCAGAGTGGTTGTATTACCTTGCAACCCCACCAACAGTGGAGAAGTGTTCCTCTTTCTCCGCAGCCTTGCCAGCATCTGCTGTCATCTGAGTTTTGGATCTGGGCCAATCTGACTGGTGTGAGGTGGTATCTCAGGGTTGTTTTGATTTGCATTTCTCTGATGGCTAAGGATGTCGAGCACTTCCTCAGGTGTTTCTCGGCCATTCGGTGTTCCTCAACTGAAAATGATTTGTTTAGCTCTGTACCCCATTTTTTAATAAGGTTATTTGATTCTCTGGTGTCTAGCTTTTTGAGTTCCTTGTACACCTTGGATATTAGGCCTCTATCTGATGTGGTGTTGGTAAAGATCTTTTCCCATTCTGTTGGTTGCCGTTTTGTTTTCTTGACGATGTCTTTAGCCTTACAGAAACTTTGCAATCTCATTAAGTCCCATTTGTTAATTTTTGACCTTAGAGCTTGAGCCATTGTTGTTTTGTTCAGGAAATTTTCTCCTGTACCTATGTGTTCTAAGGTTTTCCCTACTTTCTCATCTAATAGTTCCAGTGTATCTGGTTTAATGTGGAGATCTTTGACCCACTTACACTTGAGCTTTGTACAAGGAGATAAGAACGGGTCTATTTTCATTCTTTTGCATGCTGAGTGCCAGTTGGACCAGCACCATTTGTTGAATAGGCTGTCTTTTTTCCATTGAATGTTTACTGCTCCTTTGTCAAAAATCAGGTGACCATATACATGAGGGCTCATTTCTGGATCTTCTATTCTATTCCATTGATCCACATGCCTATTTTTGTACCAGTACCATGCAGTTTTCAGCACAATTGCCTTGTAATATAGCTTGAGGTCAGGGATAGTGATTCCCGCAGATGTTTTTTGTGTTGTTGAGGATGGATTTCGCTATTATAGGTCATTTGTTATTCCATATGAAATTGCACATTGATCTTTCCAATTCCATGAAGAAAGGGTTGGAATTTTGATGGGGATTGCATTGAATCTGTAGATTGCTTTTGGTAGGATGGCCATTTTTAAGATGTTGATTTTTCCAATCCATGAGCATGGGAGATCTTTCCATTTTCTGAGATCCTCCTCAATTTCTTTCTTTAGAGGTTTGAAGTTCTTGTCATACAGGTCCTTCACTTGCTTAGAGTCACACCAAGGTATTTCATAGATTTTGTAACGATTGTGAAGGGTACGTTTTCCCTAATTTCTTTCTCCACATCTTTGTCCTTTGAGTACAGGAAGGCTACTGATTTGTTTGAGTTAATTTTGTATCCAGCCACTTTGCTGAACTTGTTTATCAGCTGTAGGAGTTCTCTGGTGGAATTTTTGGGGTCACTCAAGTACACTATCATGTCATCAGCAAAGAGTGATGTTTTTATCTCTTCCTTTCCGATTTGTATCCCCTTGAACACCTTTTGCTGTCTAATTGCTCCAGCCAGGACTTCCAGTACTATGTTGAATAGGTAGAAGGAGAGTGGGCAGCCTTGTCAAGTCCCTGATTTTAGTGGGATTGCTTCAAATTTCTCGCCATTAAGTTTGATGTTGGCTGTTGGTTTGCTGTATATTGCTTTTATTATGTTTAAGTATGGGCCTTGGATTCCTGTTCTTTCCAGGACTTTTAACATGAACGGGTGTTGGATTTTGTTGAATGCTTTCTCAGCGTCTAGTGTGATGACCATGTGATTTTGGTCTTTGAGTTTGTTTATATGGTGGATTACGTTGATGGATTTCCTTATGTTAAACCATCCCTGCATCCCAGGGATGAAGCCTACTTGGTCATGATGAATGATCGTTTTGATGTGTTCTTGGATTCGGTTTGCAAGGATTTTGTTGAGTATTTTTGCATCAATGTTCATAAGTGAGATTGGTCTGAAGTTCTCTTTCCTTGTAGGGTCTATGTGTGGTTTAGGTACGAGGGTTATTGTAGCCTCAAAAAATGAGTTGGGTAATATTCCATCTGATTCTATCTTTTGGAATAGTTTGGCGAGTATTGGTGTTATATCCTCAATAAAAGTCTGATAAAATTCTGCACTGAACCCGTTTGAACCTGGGCTTTTTTTGGTTGGGAGGCTTTTGATGACTTCTTCTATTTCTTTAGGTGTTATAGGGTTATTTAGATGGTTTACTTGGTCTTGGTTTACCTTTGGGACCTTGTATCTGTCTAGGAATTCATCCATTTCCTCCAGATTTTCCAATTTTGTGGAGTATAAGTTTTTGTAGTAGGATCTGATGATTTCTTGAATTTCCTTAGTTTCAGTTGTTATGTCGCCACTTTCCTTTCTGATTTTGTTAATTTGGATACTCTCTCTTTGCTCTCTAGTTAGTCTGGCTAGGGGTTTATCAATCTTGTTGATTTTCTCAAAATACCAACTCTTGGTTTTGTTGATTTTTTCAATAGTTCTTTTTGTTTCTATTTGGTCTATTTCTGCCCTAATTTTGATTATTTCTTGCCGTCTACTCTTTTTGGCTATATCTGCTTCCTTTTGTTCTAGGGCTTTTAGCTGTGCTGTCAGGTTGCTGATGTGAGCTCTCTCCAGTTTCTTTTTGGACGCACTTAGGGCTATGAGTTTTTCTCTCAATACTGCTTTCATTGCATCCCATAGGTTTGGGTATGTTGTGTTTTCGTTTTCATTGAATTCTAGAAAATCCTTAATTTCTTTCTTTATTTCTTCTTTGACCCTGCTATCCTTTAACAGAGCATTCTTTAGTTTACATGTGTATGTGGGCTTTTTGTTGTCTTTGTTGTTGTTAAAGACCAGCCGTAGACCATGGTGATCTGAGAAGATGCATGGGAGTATTTCAATCTTCTTATATCGATGGATGCTCGTTCTGTGTCAAATTATGTGGTCAATTTTCGAGAAGGTGCCATGGGGTGGTGAGAAGAAGGTTTATTCTTTTACTTTGGGATAGTATGTTCTGTATATATCTTTTAATTCTAGTTGGTTCAAAGTCTCTGCTAGTTTTGAAGTGTCCTTGTTCAGTTTCTGTTTCCCTGATCTGTCCATTGGTGAGAGTGGGGTATTAAAGTCTCCCACTATTATTGTGTGGGGTGAAATGTATTTTTTGAGCTTTAGTAGGGTTTCTTTTATGAATGTGGGTGATTTTTTATTTGGAGCATATATGTTAAGGATTGAGAGTTCCTCCTGACATATTTCCCCGGTAATGAGTAAAAAGTGTTCTTCCTTATCTTTTTTGATAACTTTTAGTTGGAAATTTACTTTATTCGATATTAGAATAGCCACTCCAGCTTGCTTCTTGGAGCTGTTTGCTTGGAATTTTTTTTCCCACCCTTTTACTCTGAGATAGTTTCTGTCTTTGTCTCTGAGATGAGTTTCCTGTATGCAGCAAAAGGCTGGATTTTGTTTATGTATCCAGTCTGATAGTCTATGTCTCTTTATTGGGGAGTTGAGACCATTTATGTTAATAGATATCAAGGAATAATTGTTTCTGTTTCCTGCCATTATTGCTTTTTTGGGTTGAGTTGTGTCTGTGTTTTTTTCTTCTTTTAGTTTTCTTGTTTAGGAGTTTTCTTGTTCTTACTAGGCTGTATTTTTCCTCATTGTATTGGGTTTTCCACCTATAATTCGTTGTAGTGCTGGGTTTGTGGTCAGATATTGTGTGAATTTTGATTTGTCTTGAAATATCTTTGTCTCTCCATCGATGGAGATTGATAGTTTTGCTGGGTATAGCAGCTTGGGCTGGCACTTGTGCTCTCTTAAGGAGTGCATGATGTCTGTCCAGACTCTTCTGGCTTTCATAGTCTCTGTTGAGAAATCGGGTGAGAGTCTGATTGGTCTGCCTTTATATGTTACCTGACGTTTTTCCCTTACTGCTTTTAGTATTCTTTCTTTACTTTGGGGGCTTGATGTTTTTACAATTATGTGTCGGGAGGTATTTCTTTTCTGGTCCAACCTATTTGGAGTTCTGAAGGCTTCTTTTATGCTCGTGGTCATCTCATTCTTGAGGGTAGGGATGTTTTCTTCTATGATTTTGTTGAAGATATTTACTGTGCCCCTTAGTTGATACTCTTCACCCTCTTCTATTCCTATTATCCTTAGGTTCGTACTTCTCATTGTGTCTTGGATTTCCTGTACATTTTGGGTTAGGAGCTTTTTGTTTTTTGCATCTTCTCTGGCTGTTTTGTCTATGTTTGCAATGTTGTCTTCTGCCCCCGAGATTCTCTCTTCGATCTCTTGTAATCTATTGGAAATGCTTGCTTCTGTGACTCCTGATTTCTTTTTTTTTTGGTGTTCTGACTCTATGGTTATCTCTTTTAGTGTTTTCTTTATTGTGTCAATCTCTTTTTTAATTTCCCTCTTCCATTCCTTTATTTCTTTGGTTCTGTTTTCCTCTAGTTCTTTGAGTTTGAGTGTTTTTCTTGTTTCTTCTTTAAAAGCTTCTGAATCTTTTTCCTTTTCCTCCCTTTCTTGTTTAAGTAACTCTATCAGCATCTTGAGGCATGATTTCAGGTCTGTGTCTTCTTTCTCTGGAGTGTTTGGAGTTCCGATGTTTGCTGTTATGGGAGAGCTGGGCTCTGGTGTTGCTAGATTGTCTTGGTTCTCTTGGGATATACTTTTTCTCTTTCCTCTTGCCATTTTTTGTCAGTGATATGTTCTTACCTTTCGCTTGTATCTGGTCTCTGTCCCTGGTTCTCCACTGGTTGAGGTGTCAGATGGGTCGAGCCCTGTTTTATGCCTCAGAGTCGTCGGGTGTGAGCAGAAGTTCCAATGTTCTGTTTCTGTTTGCTGGATCAGGCACGGCAGGGCAGGGCAAGGCAGGGGGTGCACTTTTCTTGTGTACTCCACAGAGATCTTTCTGCTCCCCTGCAGCCCAGGTCTCCCACCCACCAGTTGCTCAGCCTCTATGAGCTGCTGATCCGCCTGGCAGGTAGGTCAGGCTAGCTCTGTGTCTGGAAGTCGCCTCCGGGCGGAAACAGAAGTTCTAATTTTCTGTTCCCAATCGCAGTTGCTCAGCCTCTAGGAGCCGCTGTCTTTTACAAGCAGCTTAACAACCAATAATGAAAAAATATAGCATTGAAATTGATGGACCGATAGATTATTAAAAAAATCTACCTGTCAGGAATGAGATGCCTTCTGACTTGTTGTCCAGGGAGCCTTCAACGGTCTTCAATATAAAAAGGCTAGTGACATTGCTTTGGGTGGTGTAACAGAATTTGAAGGTAAATCACCACACAGTTTGATCGCACAATTAAAAGAAATCAGGCAGGAATTAAGTTGGAATTTTTCTTTCTGTTGGTTAAGTTTAATAGTGCTATACCAGAAGGGCTGTGAAGGCTGCTGGGGGAGATTATTCATCAATATTCTTACCCAACTCTGCACCCTATGAACCACCATAATGACCTGTTCTCTAGTAAAATAGTGGCTCCAAAGCTGTGAAGTAGCCAACAACTTCCTGATTAAATGCAAAGACTTCTCCAAAGAAACTGATTTGTGTCTGGTGCTGTAAACCTTGCCAAGTGCCCATATCTCAGAAAGTAATATCCGGGTTGATATGAACCTACTGCTATGTCACTAAATAGTCATGAAACCTAACTGTCTTCTAAATACTCATGTTTAAATTCCAAGATTGGTGATTTTCTCAGCCCTTTTCAGAGCAGCTTCTTATTACTGTTATATAGTTATTACAGTGGTGATGGTTAATGCAGAGGTTGCAAACTAATCAAAGTGCTGGGAATAAGTGGGAAATGAGTATAGCATTCTATATTGCACATCTTTATCAATAACTCCCTAACCCCACAGTCAAGTTTTAGATATTATTGTAATGGCAAGTGGATAGTTAAGCTAGAAGAAGGGGCACTGTGTGGGAAAACAATGCTTTCTACATGTAATATAGCTATTGCAATTCTGAACTTAGAGCTAGCTCTAAGTGGGGCCTGTCTTCCTTTCATCATTGATGGGGGAGAGACAAATGAGGTTCCAGCATGCACTGGGAGAGTACTGTCAGTTTATGGTTTCTTGGGAGGGGAGTGGTTTTTTTTTTTTCCTCCATGGCATAGCCATCTTATGTCTGCCCATGAATCAGTAAATGACCTCACTCTGACACATATGCTAGCAACCCTAACTATGCTCGGTGGATCACACACAAAAAGGAGATACAAATGTAGGAAAATATTAATAGAGAAGAAATTACTTTAAGCAGGAGAGAACAAAGGAATAAGAGAGGGCATTAAGGGGTTAAAATGACTTAAATTCATCATTGAACAGTTGTATGAAACAGTAACATATATTGGGAAGAGATATCAAGATAAAAGGCTAAATTTAGAATGATAAAAAATACCTAAACAGATATTTAAAGCAAACAATGTTTAAATGGTCCAAAATCTATTTTAAAATGTTTATGTTTATCCAAAAGAAAAAGAAAACCCACACATTTAAATGTACTGGATACTCTAAAGCTTCTCATAATGTTCCATCTGTCAGAAAACATAAAGTCTTCAACACATCTGGTGGTAACCAAAACATGTTCCCATTCTTAAATGGCTATGTTAGGTGCTTATCAATATCAAATAAAGCTACAAAGTTTACTTGGCATAAAAAAAAAAAAAAAACCCTGTTTATACCAGTTTATTCTAAGAATTAGCAACTAGCAAGCATCACTTATACTTACCAACTGCTGGAAATTTCTAGACTGCCCAACTAAAGACAATGTAATGAATATGGTGCATAGTCTTCAGTGGAGTACTATGTAGCTTTGAAAAATACATAAAAGAAGATCCTATGGCACAATAGAGAGGCCCCCCAAAGGAAGGTAGCAAACAAGAATATTAAAGGAAAAATAAGAAGACATGCTTCTTTCTATAAAATGAGACAACAAAATAAACTAGGACCTTTTCAATTCTGATTTTTTTTTTTTTTTTTTTTTTTTTTTGTGGGAAGAAACAGCATGGGAGTCCCAGAGGTTGGAGTAACTCCTTCTGAGTGTAGTTTGTGTTGTATAATTAGAGTCTTGTAACTATTCTGCAGACTTAGAAAGGCAAAGAGACAAAGAAAAGGTTACTCATTTTCTTTCACCGAAACAGTCACCCTTGATGGAGGTAGAACAGTTTTACTGGGGCGTTTTCAGTGAATTCCCCCTTACACACTTAGAGAAACGGACAAAGGGGAGACAAAGAGCAAAAACAAAAATGGCAGGCAAAAATTGTGCATGAAGACCTGTGTGCCATTGATACCTTAACCCAAAATGAAGACATTTCAAGACCTTCTTTGAATGAGTCACTATCCTGAAATCCAGACAATATTTATGTCCTTAAGCAAACCAGAATATTTAACATCACCTCAATAAACAAACAGCAGAAAAACAAAATTCTGGAAAAAAAATTTTTATTAAGAAATGATCCTATATGTATAATGATATCAGGAGTAGAAAGGACCAAGCAAGTCTGATGAAGAGTTGAAAGGATGCTAAAGAGAAGATGGATTGGAAGAATATGGAGGAGAAGCATTTATCAAGGCCATTGTTGGGACATTGAAGACATGGAAATACAGAGCAAATCAGTATAAAATGTGAACTTAAGAAAACTAGACCTAAATATGACTGTGTCCTTCCCACCTTTGCACTCTTTCACATCAAACAGAATTGAAAATAGGGGAAAATTCACTTTGTAAAACTACACACATACACATATCAAATTTGAAATGTACTCTCAAGTATTACTTTTGGTTTTAAAAGTTAATGATATCATCCTAAGAAACCTTGGAGACATAGAAAAGTTATTAAAAATAAAAGAATCACCAATTAGTGCCAAACATGACAGCCAAGACTTGAATGTGTTTCAAAGTTTGGAGATAAAGAATCAAATTATTCAGATCAATTAAAGGAGGAGAGAACGGGCAGGCAGAATTATTGATGTATGGAAAGTGAACCACGTGCATCTGGCAGCTTGTGATTCATTCACTGCATTTTCCTTCCAGAAGTGATCTCTGCTTTGAAGGGTGAGAAATGATTTGCAGATAACCAATCTCATTAGGTAGATAAGTATGTATGTAAAGTCAAGTGGCTTGCTTTTTTTTTTTTTTTTTTAACTTGGATGTATTAATATTTTCTCTGAACTGTTCACAGGGGCACTTTGATGGGGACCAAGAAATCTCTGCAAATATACCGAAAGTGGAATTGTTGACTTGCGTGCACACTGTGATAGGAAAAGATGGAGGGATGGGAGGTGGTTAGCACAGCATTCTCCAGAGTAGCTCAAAGCTGAAAGGATTTATTGAGATAAAACAAATTAAACAAACAAGTCAGAGTGCCCTTTAAAGATGTAACATGCCTCCTCCTGGTAAGCAAAACACTCAGTGAGAGGCAGTGGCTCCCTTTCCCTGGAGCTATTTACCTAAAGCAGCAGGATCTCAGGGTGTGAGGCATGAACCATAAAACACCATGGGAAAACACAGATATTTACATTACACTTCATAATGATTGCAGAAGAACAGTTATAAAACGGCCTGGAAAATAATTTTATGCTTCCTGATCAGCACAACATAAGGAACTGTGTTAAAGGCCCACAGTGTCAGGAAGGTTGAGCACCACTGACCTACCTACAGGCTCCTCCCCCACTCGTTCTGCCTCTATTGATGCAGGTGTGGGCAGAACACGGATAAGTGTTCTGCATCATGGTAACAGGAACCAATGCTCAGAGCAAAAAGGCTTCTTTCCACTCCACCAGTTTCAACTGGCAAGCAGTCATGTTTATAAAGAAACAGTAAACCATGGGCACGCGCATTGCTGGTTCTTTCAACTGTATGGATTGAATACAGCAAATCATCATTCATAGCAGATAAGGAGAGCTGGGTGAGGTTAGTCCATAGGCCTTTCTCTTAGCAGAGGGTAACACAAATGGTGGCTGTGATGGGGATGCATTTGTCAAATGGAGGCATCACTGTGATTGTTGGTTTAGCCACAGATGAAGAACCACGCAATGACAAATGGGATTGACCATCTAACTGAGGAGACAATTGGGTTGTCATTAATGCTCCTTGTAGGGTGGAAACGAGAGCTACACCGTCATTTTTTCTGCAGATAGAACTCTCTACTTCTTCCCAGCTGTTATCTACTCTTGCTGTTATGTAGCAAGTGTTTCTGCTGTAAAAATATGCATGCCGAGATTACAGCTTTTCAGAAACCAATGAACTGCAAAGACAGCCACTTCCTATTTATAAACCACTTTCCTAACACCATTAAAAGCTGCTGGTCTTCTGTAAAAGATTTGAGTCATAAAACCTACATCATGCAGTAAAGGTGGTCCTTTCCTTCTGAGCGCTTTACAGTGGCTACTCACTCAGGCCACCTCAGTAAAGGTCACATTATGGATGGAACCCACTACACCAGGATAGCATTGCACTTTGGACTCTAAGGTGCAGCTCGCCTCTAGGGAACATTGGACTGAACCAGCATCTGCATATTTTTTCAAACTAAACTGGAATCTTACCACACATAAAATCTCAAAGACAGAAAGATTTGATTCAATCTTACCCCACAAGATGAAGTTATGTTATAAATTCCCCTCATATTTGTTATTATCTGTATACATAAAAGCACACACAGCACTGAACCATTTTGTAGTAATTTTTAAAACTTGCCATTTCTTGAAATTTTTAATTATCTGTTTTTATCTTTTGCTAATGCAATATGATATCATTTTCCTTTTTCTTTCATTTCTCCAAACTCTTTTATATATCTTTCTTTGCTCTTCCAAGTCATAGCCTCTATGTGTCCATTAATAATTGTCACACATCTATATTTATATATTCCTAAATATATAAATGCTCCCTGCTGATACTTTTAAGGTTGTTTCCTTTGGAAACATATCAGAGGAAAAGACACAAAGACCCCAAAGCATTCATGTCAGTAGCAGTGAGAGGTGGTATAATCAACAGTAATGGTTTACTATGTAGTGTGTCCCATTCCTTAAATGACATGTGAGTGGTCTCATTTGAATACTGCTTTGCTTTGTCACTCATGGACAGTAAGGGCTAGTTAAGTGATTTGCCTGATATACACAACCAGTTACCAAACAGATGATCTCCACTCACCAGGGAGCACACACATTGTAGCTGCCAGTTGTTAGAGTCTTAGAGAAGACACTCAGGTTGGGAGTCAAAAGCAGCCCAGCCAGATAGGCTTCCCATAGCTCTCTTCTTTTAGGTACAGACAAGAGGGATCAGCAAGTGTGTTGGGTAACTCAGTTGATGCAAAAATTACTTTACAAGACTGCATTCCATTAGGAGGAATCCTTGAGATCCCAAGAACCATGATAGTGCCTTCAAGTGAGTGTTGGGAAGAACACTTTAGTCTACTATACACAACATGAATGGGGCCTTTGGGAAGGGCGCTTCTATAAAGAAAAGAAAAAAATGACACAAAGATGGTAAAATTAAAGAGCACGCAAAAATACATTGAATCTGTTTTGTGTTGGTCAAGTACTTTTCTATACCCTGGAGAAGAACTTAGTTGAAAAAGATAATTTAGAGAAATAGCTGTCATAGATAGGATAATGGTGTTTGTTCATAAGAGATTTTAGGGGAAATTACTCACAAAAAAGGAACATGCTTAGCCTTCATATTCTTTCAGGAATTCCACACTATGTGAGTTAGTTCTACATAGTATCTGCTTTGTATAGCAGTTTTGTCTGAGATTGAAACATTCTATCTCCCATGTAAGCTCCTTAAAACAGAAAGTAAACAACTCACAATAGCTGCAGAAAGTCCCTGAAACTTACCAAATTCACTATATCAGTCTCTCCCAATAGTAAATATAAAAAGACTGCTGAGAGTTACCCACTAACAAGACTAGTTGCAAAATAAGATTCTGATAAGAAGCTGAAAAGAATACTTGAGACAAACCAGGTTGTAAACAAGAAGCAAAGGCTCACCAAGCATCCTGAGAGAAACAGAAGTTAGCTAAGCTGCCGGGAAGAAGTAAAACCAGCCAGACTGCTTGGAAGAAATTAAGACCAATTAAATTGAAAGAGTTAAAATTTTAAGTTGGTCCCACTGACCCTGCTTGAGGATAAGTATGTCTCAAATCTAAGAACAAAATAATATGTTCAAAGAAATGGCCAACCCCAGAACATCTGGACTCGATAAGGTCTGGTTCAGCAGTCCTGAGAAAAAAAAGTATAAAAGTCAGCATACCTCAAAATAGAGTGGCCAAGAGTTGAATCTTGTCCAAAATAGAGTGTGACAATTTGAATGAACCAATGAAATTGTTACATGCCTGTTGCTAACTGCTTATGTGATTTTCCCTATAAATACTTCCCCCTATTTGAGTTCGGGGTCAACTCCTCTATCTCTTGCATGAGATACGTGTCATCCTCAGAGCTCTAATCTCCTAAATAAACCTCTTGCCTGATTGCATCAAGATAGGCTCTCCATGAGTTCTTAGGTTCAAGTTTCCCAGTACTTGAGTGAGGGGCTTCCCCAATTCAGGGGTCTTTCAAAAATCACCTGTAAAGGACACGCTCCACCCCATTGAGCTGCCTGCAAGTTATACAACATACTCTTGGGTAAGCTTTGGTGATACACCTGTTTTTGAGTCATTTTACTTACTGTAAGTAATGCCTCATCCAATATCTGTAAGTAACCCCAATAAAACTCATGGTATCTGTACTTTAGTCTGTCTTGGAATACCTACCTAGAAATAGTAGATTTTCATGTATTGGGTCTACACAGAAAAAGGCTGGCCCACAGCAGTATGCAACAATGACCATAGATGAGCCAGAAATGGACAGGGAGATGGAGTTGTCCTAAGAACAGTATTCAACAGGTTCCTTACTCTCCACACTGCAGAGGCTGAGGGCTTGATTTCTTATAAAATAAGCTCTCCTTATGGAGATTCTCAGCATCTTCTAGGGGCAGGTACATGGTCTAAAATCTATATGCTGTCTCCTTGGTAGCCCTCTGCATGTAAAACCCTGCGGTAGCTAAAAGACTTCTTCTGTGATTCTAGTTTGTAGATGGGTGCGAGAGGCCGAGACTTGTACCTTTATTGCCTTCCTGAGGCAACTAGTCTTACACAACATTTTTTGAATTGATTGTCTACCTTCACCTCCTTGCAAACCTCAGGTCAATGCTCAGGTTAGTAAATATAAAAGTAATGATGCAAAAATCATTTGCTTATCATATTTACTAGACAGTTTAGTTTTGAAAATTGTGACGATATCTGTGATAATCACCTGAACATTTACCATCTAAGATGGTAGAAATTATAGTTTTTTCTTTAATAATTAGACATAATTTTGCTCCATATCACTTCCAAAAAGCAAACATTTTTACGTTTTTTTCCAAAAATTTTACTAGAAAATTTAAATTTACATAGTGAGAACTAATGTAAGATGAAAGGGCTCAAAATGAAAATGAAATGTAATGGAAATAGCTAATTATGTAGAAACATGCAGAACCAGAATGCCACAAGGTTGTTGGTAACACTACTAATTAGATGAGGAAGTAAATATGGAAGTAAATGAACAGCAGTTCCTAACAGAGTATAATCAGGGATTTAAGATTTCTCATAGATGGTCAGAGGCTACTCCAATCAATCACCTCGTTTTGGGGTTTTAAATAAAAATAGATAGCAATTACTGAGACTTAATTATAGGGTAATTTTCTGCTGAAAGTAATTTTTCCCCACTAATGGGCCCCTTTCTAGTTTCCTGGCATCTGCCCTGACTTGTTTCCACATAGATGCACATTTATAAAATGTTAGAAGCTAGGATCCACTTAAAAGAGAAAATATGGTGTGCTAGTCCCAATGAATGTGGGCTACATCAATCTATTTTCTATCCATTTCCTGAAAATTACATAATTCTATTTTCTGTGTGACTGAATAAAATCTCACTGCTTATATACCTCATTTTTATTATCAATTCACCAGTTGATGAACATCTAGGATGATTCCACACCCTTGTTGTTTATGAGTAGACCAACAATAATCAATATAAGTATGTCTGTGGTGAGACATAGAATCTTAGTGTATGCCAAGGAGCAGGGTAGGTGGGCTAGAAAGTTAGCTCTATTTTTGGCTTATTGAGAAACTACGTACTGATTTCTACAGTTGCAGCATGAGTTTCCACATCTACTAGTGAAAGAATCACCACGTTCCATACCCAGTCTAACATTAGTTGTCATTTGTGTTCATGATGATAGCGATTCTAGAGGCTGTCAGATAGGATCACTGAGGAATTTAATTTGCAAGTCTCTAATAGCTAGTGATGTTGAACTGTTTAAAATATTTATTGGTTATTTGTATTACCTTCTTCGAGAATTAAGCTCATCTGCCCATTTTAAAATCAGTGTTTGTTTTTGTTATTTTCTTGATCTTTTATTTGAGTTTTCTGTGTATTTTGGATATGAATTTCCTGTTGGTTGTATAGTTGACAAAGAATTTCTCTTCTTCTGGAGGGTGTACCCATTTGATTGAGAGTTTTCTTTGTTATATAGAACTATTAATTTCATAAAGCCCCATTTAAAATTGTAAAAAAATATTCTTTGACAGTTTGATACACATATAATGCATATTAATTTTTATTTAAATTTTTACAATATATTTTAAACATATTATTTTCCCTCACCCAACTCTTTTCAGATTCTCACTTTCCTATCAACTAAATGGTCTTTGCCTCTTTTTCTCAAAGAAAGAAAAAAGAAAGAAAGAAAGAGAGAGAGAGAGAGAGAGAGAGAGAGAGAGAGAGAGAGAGAGAGAGAGAGAGAGAAGAAAAATGGATAAAAAGTTTATAGAATTTTAAAAAAGCACACAACAATACATGGATTCTGTTTTATATTGGTCAAGTACTTCTGTGCTTGAGACCGGTCCTGGAGTGTCATCAATACATCCAGTGATTCTTCATTGAACAAACTGATTTTTGTCTCCCAATTGCAATTCTTGTTTATGTGTGGTACTTATATCCACTTTCTCTTCTCTCTGATGGGTCTGGCTTGAAGTTTATCAGGTCTTGTGCATGCCAGAGTTTCTGTGAGTTCATATGTGTATCAGCCTTGCTGTTTGAATGACACTGTTTCCTTTGGCCCAACTAACAGTCTTTCTGCCTTATTTTCTACATAGCTCCCTAGGTGATAACATGAGCACAAGGATTGATAAAGATAGACCATCAAATCTGCAAACTCCAAGATCTCTTACCCTCTGTATAATATCCAGTAATGGGTCTTTGTGTTGATTGTTATTTCCTGCAAGAAGCAACTTATCTAGTAAGAGTTGAGTGATATACTGATTTCTTGATACAGCAATATATCATTAGGAGTAATTTTATTGCTAGTTTCATTTAGCCGAATATCAGTCGTAATCAGTAGATTTTTCCTTCATTCCATAACCTGTCTGTTCTCACATTCTCGGCAACTTTACCCATACCATGCATGGTTCCATCGCATAAAGTTGGTGTTAAACCCAATCAAAAAGTACTTGCTTACTCTATAACATTTGTGCCAGCATCACACCAGTGTATCTCTGAAACAGGTTGCCATTGTAGATCTAGGGTTTGTTTGTAGATGTGTGATACCAATGATTACTTTTCTCCTCTAGAAGAGGAGAACATGAGTCAGTATGGGGGAACCTTCTAGTTGGACTGAATTCTACATAGCTAATGACATAGCTAAATGTGGTCTTCAGCTGTAGAGCCTTATTACCAGGTTATGGAAAGTAACCAATGTTCAGTAACCTGTGATATATAGGGGTCTGTGGGACCCTGTTGGCCAATTATAATCAAGATGGAATCCATTTCTGGCACTGTGGTACCAGAAATGGATTTAGTACCAGAAATGGATTTACTATTTAGTACCATATGATGTCTACCTAGGGCATCAGCTCCTTTATTATGTGATGACTCCATTGAAATGTTGAATAATTATGTATGTATTATATATTATTTAATATATATCTACTATATCTAAAACAAAATTTATTCAAATCTAGCACACACACATATAAAATACATTTTACAGTAGTAGATTTATATATGGCTTTTCTAAAGGCTCTTGTTAGTTGTCTGACCCTATATTCACTCATTTGCCCTGTTCTTCCATCCCCTTCTAAATTTTCTCAATTATTCTCTTGTGCCTTTCCCACGAATTCCTTATAACAGTAATCTATTTCCCTGCCCTAGGAAGATTCTCTTCTATTCCGTGGTCCCTTATTAGCTACCAGTGTTCTGTGGCTATTATAGTTGATATGTGTTTATCTAACACTTTAAAATTAATATCCACATACAAGAGAAAACAAGCATGTTTATCTTTCTGGGTCCAGGTTACTTCTTCAGGATGGTTATTTCTAACTCCATTCATTTACCTGAAAATACTATAATTTCATTCTTCTTAACAGTTTAGTAGCATTCCATTGTATAAACATACATATTACTTATCTATTCATTAGCTGATGAACTTTGAGATTATTTCCAAATTCTTACTATTGTGAATAGAGCCCCAAGAACATGCATAAGTAAGTGTCTCTGCATTAAGATGTAGAGTCTTTTGGGTATATGCCCAAGAATGGTATATCTGGATCTTGTGATAGATCAATATTTGGCTTTTTGAGGAACCTCTACACTGCTTTCAATAGTGTCTGTAATAGTTTCCACCCCCATCATCAATTTGTACATGTCACTTTTCCCAGGATGCTCTCCAGTATCTGCTGTCATTTGTTTTATAAATTTTGTCCATTCTGGCTAGGGTATAATATACTCTCAAAGTTGTTTTAATTTGCATTTCTCTGATTACTAAGGGAACTAAACAATTTTAAATGTTTTTCAGCCATTGTGATTCATGTTTTGAGAACCCTTTGTTTCCTTCTATACTTCGTTTTTTATCAGGTTGTTTTCTTGCTGTTTGTCTGTTTTGAGTTTTTTAGATAATCTAATACTAAACATATTGTTGATATTTTTATTTTCAACTTTAGATTTAAGTGAAATATTTCCCCCAATCTGTAGGATATCCATTTGCTTGCATAATGGTGTCCTTTGCTGTACAGAAGTTCTTTTAGCATCATGGAGTCCTATTTTTTTAACTGTTGGTCTTCATGTTTATGTTGCTGGTGGCTGTTTAGAAACTTCATTTTTATATGAATGAGTCCCAGCATAGTCCTCATTTTCAATTCTTTCTGAGTCAGGGTATCTGGTCTTCTGTTGAGATCTTCTATCTATGTAAAGTTAAGTTTTGCACAGGACAATAAATATAAATTTATTTGCATTCTTCTCTAGGCAGCCACCCTTTTTCACACACCTCATTTGTTGAAGATACTGTTTATTTTTTTTCTGGTGTGAATTTTTAGTTTATCAAATACAAGGAGTTCATGGGTATATGGAATTATGTCTGGGTCTTCAATTCTATTGGTCAACATATCTGTTTTTATGCTAGTATAATGGTATTTTTGTTACTATAGCACTTTAATACAACTAAAAATCTGAAATGGTGATATCTTCCACAGTTCTTTTATTATTCAACTTTCTTTTCTGTTTAGGGTTTTTGTGTTGTGGTTCTGAGAGTATTTCTCAATTTTTGTGAAGAATTGTTGTTGAAATTTGTATACAGATTCATTGAATCTGTAAAATGATTTTTGTAGCATGGCAGTTTTTCCTTTTTTGACTTACTACGTTTTTTATTTCCAGCATTCCAGTCTGATCTTTCCTCAGTATTTCTATCTCCACAATGAAGTTTTTTCATATCACAAACCAGCAGCCTTAGTTCATTCAGCTGTTTCTTATGTTCTCTTGGGTCTATTTCAAGAATTTATCTTCTTCTTTGAGTACTTTAAACATTCTTCTAATCCTTCCTTCGAGTTCTTTTTCTGAGATGTCATTTAATTTAATTTAACTGGAGGTTATTACCATGCGATTGTTCATTTTTTAAGCCATCATTATTGCCTTAAATTTTGGGTGACTTGTGTCATTAAGAACATGCCCATTTAGAACTAGCTTGTGGAGTTAATTTTTTTCAACCTTACTCTATATCCAAAGCTGTTTATGTGGTTTTTGAGCATCTAGTCTGTAGTCATCACCAGGGTAAGAGATGGAACTGGAGTCTCTCAAATGCTGTGTTCACTAGACTGGTAGGCAAAGCCTAAGGGGTATGCTGTACTCATCAGAAAAATGGGCCGGCCTGGAGTTCAGTGAGTGCTGTGTTCAATGGAATGAAGATTGAGGCTGGTGCCTTCCATGTTTATAGCCTTCAACTAAACAGTGGGAAAAACTAGAGGCCACTGGCAGGATTTGCTTACTGGGGTGAACAAATTATTTTTAAAATGTCTCAGGTTTATAATTGGTGAAAGACATAGCAAGAACTTAATATAGTTGTTGTAAAAATTTCTGCATAATTCTTGGGGCAAGATAGGTATTGGGTAATATTTTCTCCTTAGGTAATCTTAAATGAATATTTATGTATAGATAGTACATAAGTATTGTAGTAAATATTAAAAAATAAAATTAGCTTATTTTTTTAGTGGTGGTCTCATTCTGAGGGCTCACTTTTAGTACGGAGCCCTGTGCACCTCTGTTGCTCAGTCCAAGCCACCCCCAAGGTCTAACTTTGTACTCGAGACTCCCTTCCTTTGACAGTATTACTCTGCCTGTGACTGCCTCCTTCCCAGGGTGTTTTGTTAACCCAAAAACTCAACACAAACACAACTCTATAACACAGTAGCTTTTCATACAAGTTTATGTATTAAATTTTCAACCCACAAACTACATAATAAGATTACATCAAATAGGCAAAGACTAAAACCTGACCTTCTATATGACATATTTGATCTATAAAATCCTTAAGTGTTCATAGCTATTTAACACAAATTTAGTACACCGGGATCTAGCTCATCCTTCTGGATCTCCATCTTGGAGTTTCTCTTTCAGTCCTCCTCCTTTCTCTGACCTCTGACCTCTCTCTCCACCTCCCTTACCCTGACAGTCACTGGCTTTCCTTTATTTTTCTAATTAAAATGGGAAGGTTCAGATGAGGTCACCTCATGAGTGCAAGAGTAGGCAGCCCTTCTTGGTGAAGTGGAATTAACATTAAAATATGAACAGCTTCAGGACAATTTACTGGTAAGTATAATAGAAGACATGTATTATATTTAGGCATGCATTCTAAGTGATTTTATGTGTTAAATTTTATTAAAAGAAGTGAAGTGGTTTATCTGTATGTATACAAATGTACACACACTGTATGTCTATATAGTGCCTGGGGAGGTCAAAAGAGGATGTCAGATCTCATAGAACTGGACTTAGAAATCATTATGAAAACCAAACCTGGGTTCTCTGAAAGAAGAACAGGTGTTTCAAAACACCGGGAAATCTCTCGAGCCCCTGTTATTTTTGTGTACAAGATAAACATTAAGATGTTTTGAAAAACATTCTTTATTGTATTTAACTAGCATTTTATCAATGGATTGGGCTTAAGAATTCTAAGGAAATGTCTAGAGAGCCACCATTAAATCATTAGTAATTGAACAACTGTTTAAATAAATTCCTGGTGTTCCATCTTACCAAAAACAATCTACAGATTCAATGCAATCCCCATCAAAATTCCAACTCAATTCTTAATAGAGTTGGAAAGAGTAATTTGCAAATTCATCTGGAATAACAAAAATCCTAAAATAGCAAAATTTATTCTCAACAACAAGAAATGCTCTGCAGGAATCATCACCTCTGACATCAAACTATATTATAAAGCAATGTGTTAAAAACCACATGATACTGGTACATAGATCAATGGAACTGGCAGGTAGATCAATGGAACAGAATATAAGATTCATAAATAAAAATTCACATATATGGTCACTTGATTTTTGACAAAGAAGCTGAAAACATTCAATGAAAAAAGGACAGCCTCTTCAACAAATAGTGTTGGCTCAACTGGCAGTCAGCATGCAGAAGAATGCAAATTGATCCTTTCTTATCTCCTTATACAAAGATCAAGTGCAGGTGGATCAAAGATCTCCACATAAAACCAGGTACACAGAAACTATTAAAAGAGAAAGTGAGGAAAAGCTTAGAACATATAGGCACAGGGGAAATTTTTCTGAAGAGAACACCAATGGCTTGTGCTCTAAGATCAAAAATTGATAAATGGGTTCTTAATGAGATTGCAAAGTTTCTGTAAGGCTAAGGACACTTTAAAATAAATAAAACAACTTACAGATTGGGAAAAGATATTTACAAATCCCACATCTGATAGAGGTCTAATATTCAATATATACAAAGAAATAAAGAAGTTAGTCTCCAGAGACTCAAACAATCCTATTAAAAATGGGGTACAGAGCTAAACAAATTCCTTCAATTGAGGAATATTGAATGGCTGAGAAGCACCTAAGGAAGTGCTTGACATCCCTAGTCATCAAGGAAATGCAAATCAAAACAACACTGAGGTTTTACCTCATACCAGTCAGAATGGCTAAGATCAAAAGCTCAGATGACAGCAGATGCTGGCATGGATGGAGAGAAAGAGGAACACTTCTCCACTGTTGGTGGGGTTGTAAACTGGTACAACCACTCTGGAAATCAGTCTGGTGGTTCCTCGGAAAATTGGACATAGTCCTACCTGAAGACCTAGTTATTCCACTTCTGGGCATATACCCCAAAGGTGCTCCAATATGCAATAAAAACACATGCTCCACCATGTTCATAGCAGCCTTATTTATAATAGCCAGAAACTGTAAAGAACCCAGATGTCCTTCAGTAGATGAATGGATACAGAAATTGTGGTATATTTACACTCAGCTATTAGAAACAATGACTTTATTAAATTCCTAGGAAAATGGATGTACCTAGAGAATAACATCCTAAGTGAGGTAATCCAGTCACAAAATAACATACATAATATGCAGTAACTGATAATTGGATACTAGCCTTAGAAATCTCTGGATACCCAAGAAACAACTCACAGACCATATAAAGCTCAAAAAATTGAATAAAAATAAATAAATAAAGACTAAAAAGTGTACGCCTCAGTCCTTCTTATAAATAATAATAATGATAACAAGAAGACGAAGAAGAAGAAGAAGAAGAAGAAGAAGAAGAAGAAGAAGAAGAAGAAGGAGGAGGAGGAGGAGGAGGAGGAGGAGGAGGAGGAGGAGGAGGAGGAGGAGGAGGAGGAGGAGGTGGAGGAGGAGGAGGAGGAGGAGGAGAAGAAGAAGACGAAGAAGTGTATAGCACCATGTGGGAGTAGGGTACACCTAGACCTTAAATCATTAATAATCCAAGAGCTAAGAAGATAGCCTTGTGGCAATTTTTGATAGTTAAAAATCATTATGTTTAATCTATAAACACCAAAAAACTTAGACTATTTCCATGTTATGTTTTGTTTTACATGTACTTTATGATCTTTATAAATAGTAAGACTTCAATGTATACTATCAAACCTTTAAAAAATCAAGTACTGACAAAAATATATTCATATATATTTACACTAAAATGCTTTTAATAATCTGAACATGTATATCTGGTTTTTTAAAATAAAGTTGTAACAAAAAAGAAAATGATCCCCACATTGGAGGAATAAATCATACTGTAACTGTGAAAAAAAATTCTGGCATTCTTATTGAAAGTACAGAATTTCAATTAAGAGTTATAATTCTGGTTTGACGTGCTGGTTTAAAAAAAAACCTGACATTATTCCAAATAACATTTTTCTTAAGCTTTGTGTAAAAAATGGTTTGATTCAAGTTACCATTCTTTTGTCAATGAGTATTGACTAGTTTGAATGAGAACACGATTTAACATTGAAAGATATATTCATGAAATGATAACAACATATTCATAATGTACATGTACTGAATATTAGACTGAAATCACATTAACCCATTGCTTAATTTTTAATAAAATATAGAAGCAGTTAAAGTGGAAAGTGGCACTATTGTATCAGAATAGCAATCCTGCATTTTCCTGAAAGATGATGATACTAAAACATAAAAATAATATATATTCTAACAGTGACATGATTTCTGCCTACAGACAACTAATACATATGTACAGACACAGAGACTGCACACCTCACTGAACTGAAACCTAGATATGACTGAAAACAATAGCAACACCATTAATGATTATTGAGATACATAGAGAAAATAGGTTTAAAAACATAAAGTCTGCACACCCCATACATAATGTAAAAGGTGTGTCTGTTTTTAGACAAGATCAACTATGAAGTTAGCTCAAAACTAATTGAATTGAGTTTGAAAGGAGCTCATGCCCAGTGTGTATGGTGTTACTTGTATTGGTGTTTTCAGTCTTGACAATTCCGTGCTGGATAACCAGCTGATGTGCTCTTCCCTGGGGAAGATGTTCTAATTCTACAGCCAGCACTTTTGTTATCCTCTGTGGCAATGTTCGCTAAGACTTAGGTGCAGGAGGGTTTGGGCATTCATTCAGGGCTCCACAATTGTGCATTTTAACAGGTTGTGGCATTCACCTATAATGGTCTATCTACACTGTTGCAAAGTGATGAGGTATGAGGACTACATTCATCTGTTGGTATAAGGACAAATATTTAGGATACATTGACGTATTTGTTTAGTAGAGTGGCATTTGTCTATCCTCCTTCAAGATCTACGTAGTTGTTATCTAGGTTTCAGTACCAGTCATGATTTATTTCTAGTGAAATGAGACTTTTTTCATTCATTAATTGACTGTTTTACATACCATCAGTTTCTTCTTCCTTCTATCTGTCTAGTCATTTCCACTCCCCCTTTTCTCCTCATCCATTTCTCCCTTTCTCTTCAAAAGTAAAATAGGCCACCAGTGGGTATCAACCAGCCTTCAAATATCAGGTTATAGTAAAACTAGGCCCTTTCATTTTCTCCTATTTAGGTGAGACAAGGCAGTCCAGTATGGGGAAAGAGTCCCAAAGGATGGCAACAATGCCAGAGAAGGCCCCTGCTCCTGCTGTTAGGAGTTCCACCTGCAGACCAAGTTCACATATGTACAGAGAAAGAGTCTCTCCCAAGCATGCTCTTTAGTTGGTGTTTCAGTCTCTGGGAACTCCTATAGGACAGGTTAGCTGATGTGGCATGGATTAGAAGTCCAATTTAAAAACTTTTGGTTATCAGCAAGGCTTGTGTGCCTGCATCCTGAGAGCTATCTAATCATGGTGCTTGATGCTTTGGTTTGGTCATCCTACTTGGTTAGGACTCTGGGTTGCTTCCCTTAAAGTAGATATTTAAGAGTATGATTCTTTATGACTTTTTCAGACAGTATATGTATTTTTATTACAGGTCTTTGAGAATAGGTTTCATTTGTGTTTGAACATTAATCTTTCTAGAGTCAACCGTAATGTCTAATAATACCAAGCACCAAGAGCTGATTTTTTAAAGGGTGTTCACATGAGGAAGGATGTGATCACAAAGGCAATCGTAGCATATACCTATGGTTACCTGTAGGAAGACAACAGGCTGTTTCAAAGCAACTAAACTCAGAGACCCCACATTTTCAGAAGTACTTGCATGCACTTTGTAAATTTTGTGTAAGTCACTTAAATCTTGCCAACTATCAAGTTATTTGGAATATGGCCTAACTGAACAATCTACAGCCCAGTACATAAGAGGTCACACAAGGCCCAATTGCAAAATGGAACGCTCTGTGGGACGGCACTATGGCTCTCCTGCTCCGTGGGCCTTTGGTAAGTAATGTCTATTGATATTTTTAAAGTCTGCTTTGAACCAGTTTTACAATGTAAACTAGTCTGGGGTTAGAATTTTTAACTGTTTGAGTGACAGTCAAAATAGCTCTCATGTGGCTTTTCTTTAATAACTATGATATCGAGAGGCAAGAGTAACCTAAGAATTTTTAAAGGGAGAATGTCAATCATGAGAATTTGGGAATGTGAACAAATCCTCTTGGCTCCTGTTACCCATGGCTAGGCATGATTGAGCTTTTTGAGCCAGGCTGATGTTTTCTCCACCCTTCATTTTCAGCTATTAATCTCATTATGCATTTTGGTCTTGACACAAAATGACTCAAAATTTAGCAAAACATGACCCAGACTCTTGAAACACAGAGTCTTTGTTTTCTTATGTAAAAGCATATAGATGTGAAATAGAGTTACAGCCTCTTGTGGAATGGCTGTAGGGCTGTGATATCTTTGTAGAACTGTCGATGTGTATACATGAGATACAATTATAACCCTGCAGTGCTCCCACCTGCTCACAGTTTCCCATCTCAGTGGCATCTCCTCTGTCCCTGTGATAGGCATCCCAGTTAGGAGAATCTCACTTTCTTTGATGGCTGCTTTCTCATTAATTTATGTAGGCCCCTGTTGGGGGACAGTTCCTCTGTTATAAGTCCTACTCTTCAACCTTTCCACCCCTTTTTTTATCTCTTGAAAGCTTGGATATTTCATGTGGCCTGTTTTACCTTGTTCAACAAAATTTACTGAAATGATAAGATACTGAGAGTAAGAAAAGGTTTTGGTAGTGTACCTTAATTCTAGCACCCAGGAGACAGAAGCAGAAACTCTAGGAGTTACATGTCGGTCTGACCTTCATAGGGAGTCAGACATAAGCCAGACAAGGCTACAGTGAGACTCTGTCTCAGAATAAAAGTTAAAATACCTACCACCAACATAAAAAACAAAAACCAGAAAAACAAACAAACAAAAAAACCAACAATTATGCAAAAATGCTTAAAATTTGTACATTTATCTTTGTTTTTTAAAATAAAGTTGTTAAAAAACAAACAAACAAACAAAAAACCCCACAACAACAAAGATGCTGAAACTAAGTCACTGGTGTAGAGAGAGCCTAATTTTGGAAAAAGACTCTCTATTCATTTATTCATTTATTTATTCCCTTATTTAACAAGTTTGTTTTGAGTACCTGTTACAGTGACTGAGTGCTTCCTCTCTCTAACTCTTACATTTAAGAAATGACTAGTATACAGAAAACACACATATGAATATATTAATTAATATGATAATTCCATAAAGTCAGTGGAATAGTGTTCCATTAATAGACACAGCTTTACTAATTTGTTGATTGATAAGGCAATTCTACCTGAGAGTCGAGGCTCACTCCCTTCAGACACAGGCAACTTGGAACTTGAAGGTCAGAATTCAGGAAGTCATTCAGGCCATTAAAGAAAATGGTCTGCAAGCAAGTGTGGCTGATGCGTCACAAACATAAACTCTCTTGAGGTGACTGGCTTGACATTTCTATTAGTAAAGACCTTTGGCAGGGAGCCTATGTCACATGCACTTTTTTAAGGAGGTACAGGAACCTACTGTACTCTGCCTCTGATGTTAAAGTGGTGGTGACTAGTTGAGCCAGGAACCTGCATTTGGATTCTTTCCCTGTTCCTTTGTCTCACATAGGAGGTGCTCATCATGAAGCTAACATACTAACAGACTTTGCAAGACACAGTCTATGTGTTAGACTGCCTCCTTCACCTATCAGAGAAAATTACCTATAAGTAGTGGGAAGGAGGGAGCTGCTGTCCTGTAGCTTCAAGTCTTGTATATTTTATTCTATCTCACCTGTTCCCTAACACTCTGCCCTCTAACCATTTGTGCTTTATCAGCTTATTTATTCAGAAAAGATTCCAGGCAAGTAAGGAGCAGGATTAGAGACTAGCCAGGATGCATGATGAATATCCACCTCCTACCACCTATCTGGTCCTGACTCTTGACCAAAGGTGTATCACCAAATCCCCCCCACACCCTGTGCAAGCTTCTCAGAAGAGGACCCTGTATTATTAGGCATTTGTTTCAATCTTTATGTGTCTCGTGATTGCCAATCCAGCCTGTATAGATGACCTATGATGGCAGCTGCTCAATTATTGTTTTGAAAACAAGCAATGGCAATACTTCTTATCTTAAGGGTTCAACACCATGAGACCTGGCTATGATGATGCAAACAGCGGTTGCAAGTTCTATTGTCTTTGCTTTCTGACTACACCATCAAGGACAGGTGAGGAAAGTATCTTTGAGGCTTGTTTGATGTTTACAATGAGTCATGGGTAATTGGATGCTGGAAAATGAGAAGGTAATCACAGTTTAGGTTTCCAAAGGCCCAATGTGGGGAAAATAAAGTCAGGCATGTATTCAAATCTCACTAAGTATCCATATCTTCCAGAGTCCACCTGAAGAAAGGGTAACAGCACCTGCACCATTAATCTACCCCAAATCAAAAGAAAAGAAAGACACAACTCAATTATTTATGTTACCAGAAAATGCTGCTTTACTCCAAACTCTAACTCCTCCAACAAAACTCCAACTCCAGATATACACTTACAAAGGTAGTAAGGAAGGCAGTATGCAAATTCTCTAGCTTCTGGGTGAAAGTATCACCCCCCTGGGGTGAAGTCTATATCCTGAGGTAGCCAAAAGCTGGAATAGGAACAGGTGTGGAGAAGGCTTGTGACTGGGCCAATTAGTATTACAAAGGAAGGCATGTTGTTTTCCCAATGTCAAGGCATGCAAGCAGATAGTTCAGCTAACCCTTAGCTGATGGGGGTTGGGCATAATTCCCAACAGAAGGGAAAGGCTTCACTTGGGTATTTGGTTAGTGCAGATGATACTCACAATTGTAAATATTACACTGTTAGTACCTTCAAATTCATAGAATCGGGACAATGGCATCAGTGGATCTCCCTTGTGCTGGTTTCTCTGTCTGTATCTATAACTGTTTCATGGGCATTTTAAAATCATTCCCTCTTCAGTCATTGTTTCATTGTCAATATAACATAATGAGTATTTCACCTGTAATACCCAAATCTGTTGTTGGGTTCAAATAAAGCCAAAAAGAAGATTATCACAGAACCTCTGTAGAAATTTAATAAGCAAATAACATACATGAGCAATATATGACATTTTTCCCTCATTTTAAGTGTGTATCCCACATCAGGTAGAGTTGGGAATGCTACATTATATTAACTCATAAGAATACTTTGAAACAACTATTATTGGTAGGTCAAAAATAAAAATAGAATGTGTAATATTGGGAGTTTAATAAATCATATCACAGTCACACAAAGGAAAATGAGGTAACAAATGTAATTTATATGCAAATATATCCATAATGTATTTTTTAAAAAATATTTCTATGCATAGAAATAGAAACTATGCCCTCTGAAACCATGAGCCTAAATAACCGTTTCCTTTTTAAGGTTGTTTATGTCAGGCACTGCATTAGCAGCAGGGGTAAAATTAACTAATATAGAAAAATGCAGTCTGTGAAATAAGGAAAATACATTCATGTTGAAAAAGGAACATGAGAATTTGAATCTAAAAACCATGTGAGTATTCTCTTCCAGCAGTTGTGAAAGCAGAACTATTATTTTATTCTGTTTTTTATTCATCTTTTTTACTACAGGAAAAATCCATAGTCCCTGTGCTAGGAAAATGTAAGCAAAGAAGAAAATAGCATGGTTGGACACCCAGAAAACTAACTGACCTTCCAAGTAACAAGTATATATATTTTTATTCCCCAGAAAAAAGCAAACAAACAAAAAAAGAGTATATCAAAAGACAAGTGCATACACATGCATACAAACACACACATACTCCTCTTTTTTTATGCACACATATAGAAGTCAGTCAAAATCATATTTTGTTACTTTTAGACAGTTGATAGTTGTGTAATGCACAGTAGTACCAAAATTTGCAAAGAACAGCTGGAAGATGGAAGAGCATCTGTTTTGCAAATCAGCTAAGCTTTAGCTCCAGTGACTGTGATTATCACACTAGTTTCATGTCCTTAACAACTGGAATGCAGATATGTTTGAAGGATCTCATGCTAGCCTCATTTTATCCTCAGTAGATTCCAGTTCACTCAATGAATCTACCACCCATTGTTACTGTCATGAGACCGTGCCCTCTTGGATTGAATGCCAGCACACATTTCTCTCAATATGCTATTTTATTTTCCACTATTGTTATCAATTCTGGAATGTAAATGTAGCCACAGTAATGCCCTAAGTAAAGTGCAGTCTCTTTAATCAATGAGAAAAAGGTAGATCACCTTTACCTGAGTATTTTCCTTGGAAAATAATGAAATGCATAATAGATAATTTTTCCTTAAAATGTGAGCATATATATATATATATATATATATATATATATATATATATATATTACTGTAAGTTAGATAAGAATTATCTTTTAACCTCATGAGCTGATTATTTAAACCCTTATATAAATTGTTAACAGAACTTGATTATTTCACTAATTTTAAACAATAATAAAACTCCTTTCCTGTTTAGCACTTCATAATTAGACTTGTCTTTGCTGGAGTATATTTGCCTTGTACAAGCATGTCTCCTTTTTTCTCAAATCTTAGCCAAGGTCTTTTTTATTGTTATTCTACAGTTGGATGTGCATATTAAGAACCTTCGTAGTTTGAGATTTTTGACCTATGGATCCGAGATGAGACTGGAGAGTCTGAATCCTTATTAGACACCTCAGAGGTGATGATATGTTATTAAATTCGGAAATGATTGCTTATAGCCCTTCCACTCCCATGTAGCAATGTGAGTTTTGTTGCCCATCTGTAAGTGTTCTTTCATCAAAAGCACTGCTTTTCTGGCTTATTCAGAACCCCTGAAAAGTCTCTATATCCCTAAGGTTTAATTTTTCCTCACTGTGGGAAGAACAGCAAGCAATCCCATTATCTATTTTGGGGAGGGGAGGTGTTGGAACTTAAGGTTCCTACAGAAACTCAAAACAGTTTTCTCAATAAGATTCTAACTTCTTATATAAAATAAAATTAATATAATATAATAAAATTTGGTTAAACAAAAGATTAATGAATATTTCAATTTAATAAATGCTTAGTGCCATTGGGTGTTATTGCCTCAAAGGCTAATTATAGTAAGGCTTTTCAACAGCTATGACTGGATGTTGGGTTTACACCCAAGGATTAATATTATGACTTTATTATAAGTACCTTTTCATCCACATTTAAACCAAGAGAAAAAGATCACACTCAAGGATTAAATTCTTTTTAAAATTTTTAAAGCTCATTTCAAGCCCTATAACATTTCAGTAATTTCTTTATACCCCATGAAGCTACAGCTTGATGAAGATTTTTTGTTTTGTAAGTAAATTTTAAAAATAAAAAAAAAAATGAAGTACCTGCTTCCAAGACCTCTGAGCGAAAGAAACTTCCTCTTCTTAAGGCTGAGCTACAAATTCTGTTTCTCAGGATCAGAAATTCCTGAGCCAGCTGCTGTGTGCAGTGCTGAAACACAAAACATATGGAGAGGTGATAGGAACGGTCCATCTTTCCTTATTTATGTTAGATGGCTGAAGTAATGTTTATGGGATGAGGAATTTGTTTAAGTGAGTGCACGAATGTTATGAATTTCTTGTCACACTTTGTCTGGATCCACTATTGATATAGTGAACGAAGATCAGTATACACATGCTCACAAGCATACACAGGCAGTAAAATTCATGCAGTCATATATATCTCAGGAGACGTTGTTCGCTTTGTGTGTGTGCGTTCTTAGGGAAATCTCTAGACATTAAGGTTTCTACATTTATTTTGTGAGATTGAAGGCAGATTAGAAGAGTGGGTTGTGAGTGTAAATAAAATAAATATTTATCACAAAATCACGTCTATGGAAAACACTGCATGCTTCAGTTGAATGTACAGCTTGAAATTACAGTTGTTTAACTGAGTATTTTTGTTCTAAAAGGACAATATTGCCACAGAACTACTTGCTAGGCAAACATATTTTGAATAGCATTTTGCTCTTTTCCTTATGATTGAAGTCATACATTCAAGGGAAGCTATGCACAGAGAGCTATGGGGTAAATATGAGCGAGAATACAAAGATCTATTATTGTGTTCCTGGAAACTGTTAAGCAGAAAGCTTGACCTCACTATTTGTTAGACCTTGTCTCAATTTCATCCCCTGTTGCTGTGATAAAATACCCTGGTAAAAGCAGCGGAAGGGAGAATGGGATTTATGGCTCAGAATTCTGGGTCACAATGAATCACTGCAGGGAAGTTGGCATGTTAGAAACTTAAAGCAGCTGGCCAAATTGTATTCACAGTACAGAGCAAAGAGCAATTAAAATAATACATATGCATCGCTTTCTCTAATCTTACAGTTTAAAAGCATCTTCCTAAGGAATGGTGCCACCCACAGTGGTTAGGTCCTCTCACTTGATTACGTTGATTACAACATAATCAATGTAATTCCCCACCAATACTCCCACAGACCTAATCTAATCAATCCTTCACTTAAAACCCCCTTCCAAGGTTGTCCTTGATTGTGTCAAGTTAATAATTAAAACAGTCCTTCCTCAATTCTGAGAATTAAAAGTTCTCTGCCTACTATTTTTTTATCCAATTAATACATTTGTCCGGGGAAATAGAGTAATATTCTTACTGTGTCCTGACTAAGGCTCAGGGTGTTGTGTTTAGTTCTGTTTATTTCATTTGAGGTATGTGCCCTATAATACATTTTTTCAAGAACTGAGAGTTCATAACTCCAGGTTATACTGGCTGAATTTAGTGGTGCAAGTTTTCCATAAAGGGAAAGTCCTGCAACCTCGGTATATAGTAGTGTCAGTCAATTATTTCTTATATAATATAATGCACTTAGTTATATTTCTATATCGCTGATTTTACAGTAATTGAAATAGCCCTACGGTAAGGCATTTAAAAGTTTGATTTATTAAAACTAAACTAAATTCTCTCATCTAAGCTGTTAGTCTTTTACATGATGCTGTTTACATGATGGCTTTTTCATGACTATTATTTGTGCTACCTTATTGGTCTATTTAATTACAAATTAATATACATATGTCTACTTGTTTCTGTACATGTATGTTAATGTGGTTTTAAGAATTGATAAAATCATCTTTATGACAAATATTAATTTATATCAATGTAAATGAAGTATATATAGAAAATCCCATTTTTTTAAAATCTAGGGTCTTATGTTTTAGTTTAGATTATTAAAATTTCTTTGGACTAAATTCATTCACCTTTGTTAGATTTTGTGCAGAGATCTGTCATACCTGGAACATAGACATTGGAAAGCATTTGACACACTTACATTACACAAATACTACTAGAAAAAGCAGAGCCTATACTTTATAAAAATAATTATACTTTTCAAGTATACATTTGTTCTAAGAATTTAAATTAAAAACCATTTGATGTGGTAATGGCTTTGATAATAACTATAAGAAGAACAAAGTTGCACTGATGACTAAAAGGAAATTCTTGTACAAGTGTTTTCCTGCACACTTGAGGGGCCTTTATTACTGTACACACATGATGTCATATTCATACTTATACCACAAGGCATTTGTTAGTTTTAAAAATCATTCCTTAAAATACGCATGAGCTAAAACAAAGCAGTTCACTTTTTTGGTTTCTCATAGTGCTTTGTGAAATATCAAACACATTTTTTTTTTTTTTTACTAAACAATATTCCAATTAGGACTAGAAAAATCAACCTGTGACTTTATAGAATAACCCATAGATGAGAAAATATATTTAAGAGAAGAAACATGCATTATATATTAGGGATTTTGTTTCTGGTAATGATGGGAAGGTTATATACTCCTTTAAGGGCAAGAGGACCGCTGGAGAAGAGGGTTTAACAAATCTCATTGAAATGGCTCAGCACCTAAAGGCAACAATGTCAGTAATCGTTAAGTAATACGCGTTTAAAGTGAGCCCCCCAATTGTACAAATGAACCTTAAGAGAGTTCTCAGGCTATGGTCTGGGAATAACATTTTAGGCTGAGCTTGCTAGACCATAAGGTGAGAAGATACAACTAATGTTCCATGAAATAAGATAGTTCTGACAGGAAATACTGAGTGGGCCAAAGTCTGCAGAGAAAAGAACTAAAATTCAGTTGAGTACCCACCTGGGAAAGCTTCTCCCATGTGTAAGGGATTTACCATAGGCTAAGAAAGGTCCTCTCTTGTGTAAGAGAGCTACCCTAGGCTGGGAAAGCTCCTCTCATGTGTAAGGGAGCTACCCTAGGCTGGGAATAAAAAGGTGACGAAGATCATACAGAACTGGCATTTGTAGCTCTTTCCATAAGAAAATTTTATGGGTTCTTCAGAAGAGTCCTTTGGAAGGCAAGAGCCTTATCTCTATGCTAACAAAATAATTAGCTTTAGAAGGAGTACCGCACTGTTGCTATTTAACTCCAACTTAGATATGAATGTTGAAATGATCAGACTGGACCTTTGAAATTTTCTATACCAAGAATAAAGCTTGAGACGTTCTTTTACGATACCCCAAAAATATTCAGGACCCAAGAAGGTCACCCAAGAATATGTCCTATCCAATCAAAAATTGTGAGATGTGAAAAGAAGGAGGAATGTAAACCTTGAATTAGAGCAGAAGGTAGATTGGAATTCAGTAGCTTCAGCTTCTCCAATTTAGTTGTTGAAAAGTGAGATCAAGTTCAACCCAAAGTAAGGCAAAATTACAAAGAGAAATATAAAATTTCTGTGCAAGAATTAGTGAAGTAGAAAGAACCAAAATATTTGGGTGAAATCAATGAATACCAAAGCTTGCCCATCAAAAACACCAATCACACTGATACCTCTTTAGCTAGAGTGATCAGAAAAAGGAAAAGGCCGGGAAGTAAACAGTGTAGAAGAGTTTAAGTAAAAGAGAGGTGGTAAGGCAACAGGCTTCATGGATACATAGTGTATGTTAAGTGTATGTTTCCTTCAATAACTTTATACTAATGTACTCCATACGGCTAAGAAAACTGAGAAAGCCTGTAGTGCTCTAACAAATTATTTGTCCAATAGTGTAATTAATATACATTATTAAAGAAATTGAATTTCTTATTTAAAACTTCACAAAACAAGATTTCCAGCTTCAGATGATTTCATATATACATTCTGTCAATTCATATTTAAGGAGTATTTTACCTATTTTACACTGATATCAGGAAAGTCTGGTACTGGTTCTTCATCAATCCTTTCATAAAACTGCAATGAATCTGGTTCAATTTTATTTTCTGTTTTCTGTAATAAAAGCAGTTTTGGAAAAAATAATGCTTATTTGGTACACTCCGAGGTCACAATATATCTTTGAGGAAAGTCAAGGCAGGAAATCAACCAAGAACTGGAACAAAAAAAATAAATAAACACAAAAACATTTCTTCCTGGCTAACTCACTGGCTGATGCTAAGCTAACTTTCTTATACTGCACAGACTCACCTGCCTAGAGATTGTACCACCCACAGTGGGCTATACACTCCCAAATCAGTCTTCAATTATAACATTTACTCACAGATGTGCCACAGAATACTTTGATCTAGAAAATTGTGTAATTAAAGTTTTTTCTTTCCAGGTGACTGATCAGACATTCATAAAGTATATCTAGAACCTAAAAAATTAATCATCATAATAAGTAATCTCTAGCATTTTCTATTTTTATAAAGTCATGTTGATATAGTTTTACCCAAAGTATTTAGAGTGCTATTATTTTTTTCTATTTAACCATAATAAAAATATAAACTAAGCATACATACTCATTTTAACTCATTATTATAAAGATCCCCCAAACATACAGGTAAATAAATGTACTGCTATTAGCCTCCTAGATATCCCGTTACTATAAAACCTTTGCTGCTTAAGTTAGAGCCTAGATTTATGATTTTACTATGTATATAGAAAATTTTTCATATAATTAAATTGTTTTTGATTTTGTCAAGGATTTTGAAATGTCAGTCTGATGCTGTGATGGTTAGCTTTGATTGTTACCTGAATCTCCGTGTGAACAGTCTCAGTGAAGGGTTATCCATATTGGACTGGATTGCAGGTATGTCTGTGGAATATTGCCCTAAGTTAATAAACATGGGAAGGCACAGTCCCACTGTGAATGGCATCATTCTTCAGGCAGTGGCTTCTGACCTGTAGAAGAGTAGAGAAATCAAGCTGGTCACAGCACATAAGAACACAGTCATTTCTCTCTGTTCTTGACTATGCTACGCTCTGACAAACTGGCTGAAATTCTAGCTTTGGCTCCTCACAATGACAGAATGTAATCTGTAAATATGAGCTGAAATCAATGCCTTTCTTCTGTTAGCTAACTTTAGCAGATTTTATCAGAGCAGCAGGAATGAAACTAGACACATGTTTATTTTATAATCCAATCACAGCACTGAACATTTATTCCGCAAATTTGGTGAATATCTCAACAAGCTTTTATTTTAATAATTTTTTGTAATTTTTCCCTATTGACATTTGCCATGTTTTATTCTGGGTATATTTTGTCACCTTATATTTAACATGGATAATATTCTTTTATTTTAACTGCATTCTTCTATCATTCATCACTAGCATATTCAAATAAAGCTTATTTTGTACATATACATTCTGAAGTTCTTTTCTATTCTATTATTTGGGTTTTTATTGTTTGTACAAATAACATCAATAGTGCAATTTTTAATTTATGTCTTTATTCTTATGTAGTATGTGTATCTGGTGTGTGTGTGTGTGAGAGAGAGAGAGAGAGAGAAAGAGAGAGAGAGAGAGAGAGAGAGAGAAGAGAGAGAGAGAGAGAGAGAGAGAGAGAGAGAGAGAGAGAGAGAGAGAGAGAGAGAGAGAGAGAGAATATATGTGCTTTTTTACTATATGGGTTAAAACTTCTAGTAAAAGTTTGAAAAGTATGAATATTATGTAGCCCTTTTCATTATCAATACAAAAAGAAACTGTAAAATTGTCAAAGTTTTGCAGGAATAATGTAAAGACTAGAATTTCTTTTTTTGTACTTTTGCAGTACATTATGCTTCTAGCATATAATTATCAATTGCTTTTTTATCATCCTTAACATTTTAAAACTAGGTTATATTAAATGTTTGTTTTTACGTTAGTTTGTATTCCTAAAAACCACAATGTTTCTAGATATTGCTGGAAACTACTTACCGATTTAGTTGTTGGTAAGAGTAATTATTCATATCTCTATCATCATTGAACCATAATATTAAAACTTTTCTTGCCTTATAAAAGTGTTGGGGAGCAGAAACTTAAAACCTTCCTCCAGTAGAAAAACAGGTCATCAAGTGGAAGGATGGGGTTGCCATTCCACAGTCAAAAACTCTGAGCCAGAATTGTTCCTGCCTAAAAGAATTGCAGGAATAAAATGGAGAAAAGCCTGAGGGAAAGGAGGAAAATTTAAAAAAGAAGAAAAATAAATAAAAAATATGTCTTGATCCTGAATGAGATAACCCAGTCACAAAAGAACAGACATAATATGCAGTCACTGATAGTGGGATGCTAACCCCAGAGGCTCGCACTCCCCCAGAAACAACTCACAGACTGTATGAAGTCCAAGAAATAAAGAAAACAAAACAAAAAAATATTTACAAAACAAGAAGACTTTGACTATTTCCATGTTGTGTTTTGTTTTGCATGTACTTTACGCTCATTGTAACTATTAGGTTTTCAATGCATACTGTCAAGCCTTTGAAAAATTCAAGTACTGACTAAAAAATATATTCATATAGTTTTATGTAAAAATTATTTTAAAATCTGAAGAAAAAGTACTGACAAAAATGTATAATTTTAAGCAAAAAATGTCTAAAATCTGTACATTTATCTTTGTTTTGTAAAATAAAGTTGTTAAAAAAATAAGTCTTGATTCATATATACCCATTTTTGTTCTATGTATAAACTTCTATATTATTAGAAATATTTTCCATGTGTGAATATTACATATGCATGGTATATATGCATAATATATAATACATATATATTATATATTATATATTATATATTATATATTATATATTATATATTATATATTATATATTATATATTATATATTATATATTATATATTATATATTATATATTATATATTATATATTATATATTATATATTATATATTATATATTATATATTATATATTATATATTATATATTATATATTGTATATTATATATTGTATATTATATATTATATATTATATATTATATATTATATATTATATATTATATATTATATATATAGATAATACATATACATGTTTCAGTATATATATGAGTATACAATCATATGCATATGACATATATGAGTTATATGTATATTTGTTCTCCTGGCTTTCCTGTACTTCTTTAATTGTGTTACTTATGCACTTCTTGAGGAACTCTGTCATCAACATGAAGTATGATTTTAAGTCTAAATCTTGTTTTTCTGGTGATTTGGGATATTCACTATTTGTCCTGGTAGGAGAACTAGGCTCTGATGTTGCCAGGTTGTCTTGGTTTCATTTATTAGATTCTTGAGCTTACCTCTTACCATCTTGTTATTGGTGATGTTAAGTGATCTTGTTGTCACTCCTTTGGGTCTCTTGGCCTGTTGTCTCCAGAGGGAGATTGTTGCTGGGTTTTTGGCTCTCTGGGTAGGCTGTGAGTTCCAAAGGTTGTACCCAATTGTAAATTGTCCTGAAGTTGTTTGTATTTTAATGTTAACTCTACTTCCTCAAGAAGGGCTGCCCAGTTAAAACTATAAGACATTTCAATCTAAAAAAAATATACCTTCTTCTCAGTACCTCATGGAACCTTCCCCAAAGGTCACAAAACAAGCTTCAATGGATGTAAGAAGTATGAAATACTCCCATACATTCTATCAGATCGCCATGGAATAAGGTTCATCTTTAATAACAACAAAGACTACAAAAAAGCCCACATACACATGGAAGCTGAACAATGAGCTACTCAATGATAACATGGTCAAGGAAAAAAATAAAGAAAGAAATTAAGGATTTTTTAGAATGTAATGAAAATCAAAGTACAGCAGAGCCAAACCTATGGGATGCAATGAAAGCAGTACCTAGAGGAAAACTCATAGCTCTGAGTGCCTCCATAAAAGAAACTTGAGAGAGCATACACTAGCAGCTTGATAGCACACCTTTAAACTCTAGAACAAAAAGAAGCAAATACTTCCAAGTGGAATAGACGGCAGGAAATAATCAAACTCTGAGCAGAAATCAATCAAGTAGAAACACACAGAATCTTACAAAGAATCAGCAAAACCAGGATATGGTTCTTTGAGAAAATCAACAAGATAGATAAACCCTTAGCCAGACTAACTGGAGGGCACAGAGAGAGTATCCAAATTAACAACATCAGAAATTAAAGAGGAGACATAACAAAAAAAAACTTATGAAATTTAAGAAATCATCAGATCCTATTACAAAATCCTATAATCAACAAAATTGGAAAATCTGGAGGAAATAACAAATTTCTAGATAGATACCAGATAACAAAGTAAAGTCAGGATCAGATAAATCATCTAAACATAAATACATATTTATAAACCATTATTCAATCTCCCGTAAGTGTTGTAGCTACAGTAGCCTAGCTCATAGAGGGAGGAGGACACTGATTACAAAGACTGGGGGGTGGGGTGGGGAGAAATGGGCAATCAGTATTTACTGCATTCTATGTTCTTTCCTTTTTCTTTTACTTTTATTTTCTATAGTCCACTTGTTATCCCTCTCCCAGGGATAGTTGTGCTCCAACATTTTCTCATTCCTTTCCTCCTCCCCCATCTCCACCACCCCCAGGCCTCCCCACTCACTGAGAGAAGATGCACCTAACCCTTAAGAGATGTGAAGCTTCAGTAAGTGGACTCTGGACATTTTTAATGGTATAATTTTAATTAATAGTTTAGTTTAATTCCATTCTAAGATGACTTATAAGAATTTGTATTTTTGAGAACTTATTCATTTAGTTTCATTTATTATATTTGACGAAAGTTTAATTTCAGTTTCTGACTGAACTAGGTGCTGTCACATCTCCCTGTTCACTTAGATATTAGCTATACATTCTCTTTTTATAATTTGATTTTTTTTTATGTTATACACATTAACTTCTTATGGTCATGTACTGATAAGATTCCAACTATTATTTTGCTGTGCACATTTAGAATTCTCCTTTTTCTAATGAACTGAAATTTCACTTTTTTCACTATATAATGAACTTTGTTATGTAGAATAATGCTTATTCCTTGCCATCAAGTCTTATAGTAATAATGTTTCTATACTAATATTTTATGCTAATATTATTTTGGTCAACAACATATACATGTACATATATATTTATATTTAATTTAAGATTATAGAAATGACAAAGAACCATTTTAATGTGATACAGTAAAATATCTTGTTTTACTAGAAATTAATTATAGTGCTTATTTTTAAAGCTTACGACATAACACTGTGAGTTACATATTTTGCAAGTAAGACAATGGATATAATGAAGGAAATCAATGTAACTACTATCTGACATAGTTACTGTTTATATGTCTTTATAAGACCTACACATATCAACTAGTTTAAAGGAAACCACTCTCACACACAAATCATAACATCTCATATACTGTCTCTGCGTTTGTACATCTCCACATCTGCTGTTCTTGACTCTTATCTTCTCATTTCTTGAAATCTTCAGTAAATAATGTTTTACATTGTATTGTATATTTGGTATTATTACAAACAACCATTTAAGTGTGTTCTTAATGTTCTTTTTTGGGTGTGGTGTCATTCTGCTTAGCATAATGTTTTTCATGCCCATATTATGTCAAATGTCAGATTTTTTTTTCATCATAATAATTTTATTGGTTCTCTGGGAATTTCACATGTGCACCAATCACATTCACTTCCTAGTCCTTTCCCCACCTCTTTTGTGCCCTGTAAAAGTAAAAAATAAAAATAAGAATTAAAATGAACAAGTCCAGTTTGTGTTATTTGCACTCACTGGAGCATGGTCAAACTCTCAGTTATCACAAAGGGCTTCCATCTCTCCTCCCTCTCCAGTGTGCATCTGCAATCATCAGTATCACAGTAAAATGGCCACCTTGATCTTCACAGTCAGTGGGAGCAGGAATCATGGGCCTCCACACAGTTTCTGTTGGCAATACAGACCAGAAACATGGCTCCCTGCTGCAGTAGGATCCTGGACCAAGATAAGGCCCTCAGATACAGCTTAGACAATGGATATCAACATGACCTCAGATGGCAGTTCAAGCTACTAGATCAGTATGGCTCCTGGCAGAAGCATAGCCCACAGACATCAACATGGCTTCAAGCTGAAGCACAGATCACAGACTCTGCATGGCCCTTTGTGGTAACATGGGCACAGATAACAGATATTAACAAGGTCTCTGCTGTGGCAGCTGTGATCTGGTGGTTGGTTCTGCAAAATTTCTTCCTTCCTTCCTTCCTTTTTTCCTTTTTTCCTTCTTTCCTTCCTTCCTCTCACTCTCCCTTCTTTCCTTCCTCTCCATTTCTTTCTTCCATTTCCTATTATTTATATATTAAGTCAGTAGTTCACCATTGCTATACCTAAATTATTAAAAACATTATATTTAATCATTTTTATACTTCAGATATTTTTCCCCTCCCTGTTTACCCTTCAACAGTTCCTCATTTTATTCCTCCTCCTTTGTTACCAAAGGGATGTCCCCACCCCATCCCACCAGGCCTCTCTATTTTCTGGAACCTCAAGTCTCTAGAGAGTTAGGTATATTTTCTATTACTGAGGCCAGACCAGGCTGTCCTCTCCTGTATTTGTGTCGTGGGCCTTGGACTAGCTGTATATGCTTCTTGGTTGGTGGCTCAGTGTCTGAGAGATCTCGGGGGTCGGGTTAGTTGTGACTGCTGGTCTTCCTATGGGGTTTCTCTCCTCCTCAACTTTTTCCAGCCTTTTCTTAATTCAACCACAGGCGTATCCAACTTCAGTTCATTGGTTGGGTGTATATATATATATATATATATATATATATATATATATATATATATATATATATATATATATATATATACATACATACATATATATATATATATATATACATATACATATTTGTTGCGATGAGGTAATTGTTGGGCCTCTCAGAGGACAGCCATGCTAGGTTCCTGTTTGTAAGCACACCATAGCATCAGTAATAATGTCAGGCTTTGGAGCCTCCCATTGAGCTGGATACAAACTTGGGCTGGTTACTAAACTTCCTTCCCCTCAGTCTGTTCTTATTTTTGTCCCTGCAGTTCTTTTAGACATAAGAAATTCTGGTTCAGAGTTATTGACTGTGGGATGGCAACTCCATCCCTTCACTTGATATCCTGCCTTTCTATTGTAGGTGGGCTCTACAAGTTCTCTCTCCTAATTGTTGGGTATTTCATCCCTTTGAATCCTGAGAGTCTCTCACTTAAAACCAGATATGATGAATCTAATAGAAAAGAAAGTGAGGAAGATCTTTAAATCAATTAGCACAGGGAAACATTTCCTAAAGAGAACTCAATAGCTCAGGCTCTAAGATTAAGAACTGATAAATGGGAGCTCATGAAACTGAAAAGCTTCTGTGAGGCAAAGCACAAAGACAACAGGACAAATTGGCAACCTACAGATTGAGAAAAAGCCTCCACTAACCTAAATCTGATAGAGGGTTAATATCCAGAATATATAAAGAATTCAAGAAACTAATCTCAAAAGAAAAACAACAACAACAACAACAGTGGCAACAACAACAATCCAATAAAAATGGGGTATAGAACTAAACAGAAAATTCACAACAGAATTTCTTTAAGGTTGAAAACATATTTTTTGCAAGTTTATGTGTATTTATTTGTAATGTCTATGTTTTTATATTTTTTTATTGATAGGCATTTAGGTGGACACTATATTGCAGCTATTGCAAAAATAGTGCAGATTCCAAGAGTAGAGATTTCTTCATGAGCTGTTAAGTTTGGTTTTTTTGTTTGTTTTGTTTTTGTTTTGTGCATACATCCAGAAGTAGCATTCCTAGCTCACATGATAGTTATAATTATAATTGATAATCAATAAATATATTAAAATCAGGCATACGTTTTGTTTTCTATAAGTCATTGTTTGAGGAAATATATCTATAAAACTTTCTTATGCAGACAGACAGCTGATAATTGAACAATATTAATGGAAGTGAGATGATGATGACAATCACAGATCAATATCTTCTGAGTGCTAGCACGGAAAATGTCAGAGAAGTCAAACAAGAAGGTATACAATTCACTAAACTGATTTAGAAGCTCATTACTGATGACATATAATAGATGAAATCTCACAAGATCTCTCAGTGAAAGAAAAATTGAGCTAGAGATAAACAAACAGTTAACATTCAGATGAAAATGAGGAGAGCAATGAGAAATAAGTATATGTGTGTGTGTGTGTGTGTGTGTGTGTGTGTGTGTGTGTGTGTGTGTTTCTGAATGTAACAATAATGATATCTCTTCACATGCATTTATGTATATGAAGGACATTTAGGCACAGATTCTTTTCTGTTTTGTCAATAAACACATAGTGAAGCTATCTAGCAGAAAGTATATGCTCACAACCATTTAATCTGATTCATATTTTAATGGAAAGGTTAATTTATTTACCTTTAAATATATACACATTCCTGATTCAACAACTACTTTTTTTTCAACAACTACTTTTGAAAGAGTATACATTGACTTAATGTGTTTGGGCGTTATATTGGCTTTATAATTTTATCTAATAGTTTATAGGAGAATAGTGGTTCTTCTACACTTTCATGTATATGAATGTATTTTTACAGTAAAATATTATAATCAGTGAAATACAATGATAAGTAAATGGAATCTACTGTGTTATTTCAATTTTCCAACTAAAGAAACCAATTAAAGTGGCATCTTGGGAGGGTACCTATTTCCCCCATCACTATGGGGTCAGTGACAACTACATCCTGGCCCTCAGCCTAATCCATTTCCTTCAGAGTCCAAGTTCTTGCCTGGTACATTTAGTTTTCTGATTTGGATCCTTTGACTTTCAAGTCATATCCAGGACAACTTGCCTGCCTGTTTGCTTTATCTGAAGCTTTGGCAAACAGCCCAGCAGTCATTGCAAAATGACACTGGGGTTTCAGTAGCTGTTATTATACACAAAGCTCCTTTCATACTTCCCTGAAACTTCCTTCGGTATCTTATTCAATTCACCCTACTTTATGTCAGGATTGTTGAAGATGAACATTCACATCCAAACAACCTCTTCATTTAGGCTTTGCTTTTGTTACTGGGGTTACTGTGAATGAGATTTTTGTATTTTGTTGTGCTTCTCTTGTTTGTTTTGTTTGTTCTTTTGAGCTCAGCTAAATCAAGCCTTCTTTTGGGGGACCCCAGTTTACAAAAAGCAAATGCATATGCTATGTCTCTTCCTTTTCTCTGAGTAAGCACTCATTGAACAAAGCAGATTACATATCATATTTGGCAACAAACCCTAATCCAGCTGCCTGCCAAGTTCTACCTCTCCCTGTATCTCTCTTTTTGGAACTTTCCTTCCTAATTACAGGAAAAGGTTGCAGGCACAGTAAGATTCAAATTAAAATTAGACTTGTTCAAAATAGTTTCTCTCCTGAAATAATGCAGATTAGATGTGGCTTGGGTTGAAAGCACCATTTTACCAATGAGCTAAGACTTGGCTCTTCTACAGGACAACAGTGCTGGGATCTCAGAGTCTTTCAGTTTAACCACACAAGCCCCATAGCAGTCAGCTGACACATCGTCACATCCCTCTTTTATCCTACAACCTCGCTCTACCTTATAGTTTGTTTTCTGAGATAAATGTAATTTGAAGCCAAATATATGAGAAAGCTAGCCAAAGATTTGTTTTTTTTTTTTTTTTTTTTTGGCTTTGTATGTTAAACCTAAATCCATTGGTGTTTAAAAATACAATTATTAGTTCGGCTCTGAGCACTGATGAAGTAAGTATCTTAGTTCCAGAATATTTCATCATAGAGTTTACCAAAAATGATCAGGATCCAAGTAAGGACCTGAGGAGTGGTGATGAATTTCGGAATATCCTGACTCCCGTTTCTTCAGTCTCTTAGGCAATGGATCATCCTTGAAGTCAGGAAATATTTATTATTCACAGACCAAAAAATAATAATTTAAACATAAACCACAAGTTAAAGATAATGCCTCCACTGGATATTGAATTTGACCATGAGATATGCATAAGTTATAGTGTAGAGAGTTTTATGACTAAATAGAAGCCTTGGGTCATGCATCAGTGCCTACCCACTATATCTACTAGCTGATTAAGATGAGTGGGATTTGCAAATAAAGGTGATGTACTTTCTTCAGCTTTGGTGGATGAAGAGGAGATAAGAAACCACAAGGGCAACTGTTTTGTGTGTTTCATGTGCTGAGAAGTTGTTTTTATTGGCCAAGTAGGAATCCTTGCTGGGGAAATACTTCTCCACTGTAAGGATAATGACATTATTCCCTAAGCTGGTGTTTTAGCACCATTTCCATCAGGGCTGCTACCACACAGTCTTTATCACTGCCAGTGGTGAATACTGAGAGTTTATTGAATGACAAACACTGATTTAAGCAATTTATGTGAAGAACTAAAACACACTTAGATACTCAAAACCAAAGAACTGGGAATGAAATTTTAATTAAATTAATTTCTAAATTTATTTCAACATTGGTTTTAATTGAAACCATTTAGTTTAAACTTTTTTTTGCTGTGATTTGGGACTACATATAGACTGCACTGCAATCCTCTGCTCTCCTTCTCAACCCTAGATTTCACTGGAGAGGACTTCCATTCCAAAGTACCTTCCAGCTAAGATCCCAAACTCCCACTAGGTTGTCTTTCCCTTCCCTACCTTCTCCTTGTCTTATTCTGATTCTTCTATTGCATTACAATGCACCTTAGTATACACTGCCCCAAAGTCAAGTCTTTGCTTCCTTCCCCCTTAGTATGCAAAGATCAGAGAAGTTTGTACTGAAGGTAGAAGACAGATGTGCATGTGCATACTGTGGTGGAGTGGTAGACACATTCAGATTATCATTTTGTAATCAAAAGATCAAAATGTAATGATTTTTTAGTGACAGAACTTACCCACTCTCACAAAGCATTTCAGTATGAGTTGATGAGAAAACTGTTGTACATACATGTGTATACATGTTTACATGAAAACACAGGCCTTTCACCACATGCTCAGACATTTTCCTTCCAAGCTAACAAACCTCCTTTAGTCAGCCTATGGCTCATTTTCAAAATACTAGCAACCTGTTTAAATAGTTACATTATTTTAAAAGAAAAAAATGATCTTTTATTCAAATCATCACTACTAGTAAAAGAGAAAGAAATATCCATCCAAAGAGAGAAAGAATTCTCCTATGTGTAAACAGAAACCAAAACTTAAACCATAAGATATTTTACTTGGGTCAGGAAGATGCTTTGCTGGGTGAAAGTGTCCATTGATAAACTGCTTAATCCGGGTTCAGTTCCAGGGACCAGACAGGTACAGATAGATGTGCATGGAAAATTTGTACAATGTAAAGATAAAGACACTTCTTTTTCTCTTAGTTTGACAGTAATAAAATTTTTTACTACATGCTGTGTTAATTTGGTGGAAGCCGACAGTCAGAGGCCAGGCTGTGGGAAGTATGCATCAATAGAACTTCTGTACAAGATAATCTGTCAACATCCATCAGAATCAAATGTACTTATTTGCTTTGACCCTGTAAAACTTGCTTCTGGGAATTTATCCTGCAGATAGCCTCACATGGAGGTGTGATTATGCATGTATGAGACAGTGCCACAAGCACAAACTGAGAAAGAGCAAAACCAAATCTCTCGTTCTACAAACAGCTGTCAGTTAAAGGGATCATGTTGAGCTAAAATGCAAGTGTAAAGAAGATGGTCTGAGGCCTAGGAGAAGCTGTAAGAGTCAGGACTGAGCTTTAGAACACCACACACATGAAAAAGCTGGGTGAGCTGAAATCCTACTATTGTGGAGGTAGAGACAGAGGATTCCTGGAGCATGCTGGGCAAGCTGTCTGGCCAGGCTATATGGTCAGCAAGAGACCCTGTCTCAGAAAATAAAGCAGAGCATGATGTGGGTAGAAGCACAACGTCAACCACTGGCAGAACCATGCACACACACACACACACACAAAACACACACGTGACCACACAATGAACTATGTATATATACATATACATACACATGAAAAGAAATAAATAATAGAACAAATTTTTACATAGATTGTTTCAGTGAGAACATTAAGGGGCATAATGGAAACCATTATTTGTCTTACATGTCTTATAGTGTGTGTTCTCAGGACCCTCTGCAGAGAAAGTCAGGGGGAAAAAAATCTGGCATATGTGATGTCCCTGCAAAGACAAACTAAGAAACTCAGTTTGCACCACCAGAGCTATTCACATGATTTTAATAGCATATTTTACCATCTACAAATAAACGTTTTAAATTCCTAGTCACTAGGGAACAAGTTTTGTTCTGGTGGCCATGACAGCAATATGGTTATGCCTGTGCTTATCTTAGCTGTTTCATTTTGAGAATATTCCACCATTACTTGAACTATATCAGAAGCATTATATTATAGTCCAACTACAAAGGGAAAAGCAATTATATAAAGAAACATGTTAGCCACAAATATGTTAATACCAGTAGATACCAGTCTACACAACATATGATTTCTCACAGTATGGCATTTCCCATAACTGCTGTGAATTCCACAGAAGACAATCACTTAAGCTCTTAACAACTCCATGCATAGAGGTTGATGTTCACGAAAAGCTATGAACTTTGGCCACAAAAGCAGTCATTTTCACCATCCCTTTAAGCAAAGTCTAAGTGTTGATGGAGTTTGGGGAATAAGGAAAGACTGCCGCTCCAACATAAGGTGACACTGATATTTAAACTTGACCTCTTGCTCAGGAAGAAGGACTATATACTGAATTATGCTACTGACATATATATATATATATATATGTCATATATGACATATATAATATATATATATATATATTAAAGTTCACATCTGTGAACTTGAATTTAAAAATGTTCAAACATATGGAAAAGACTATTTCAGTGCAACATTGTGCATTCACTGAGTCTAAAGTTATAACTGTAGACTTCAGAACTTCAACTATGCATCATAAAATTAGTCTACTCCCAGAAGTATACAGGTAGAAGCAGCGCTTCCCAGTGGGCCTCTCCTGACACACTTCTGTGCTCTTTTTGGCAAGCTTTTGGTACACATATTTAGAGTCTTTCATACCTTTCATGTTGTACAAAATTTTCTTTTTAACCAGAAAATCAGTAACTTTACTTAATTATTGTATGCATTCCTTTTTTCCCTCCATGAACCCTTTAAGCAATTTAGGCTCCCTCTATCCCTGAGACACATCTCCTGGCCACTTCCAACACAGAGATTAGGTCTTTAAACTTTTACTAAGGAGTCTTCTTTAGAAAACCAGAACATAATACCCAGCATTATGAACATAATGAAAAGCTATTAGAGAGGCTTTTGTTTCAGATACGTGGGTAGTCCAGGAACAAACACAAATGTGGAGAGGAAAAAAAAAAAAAAAAAAACAGTGCACAAGACAGGCACCCAAAGGACCTTTAACCCAGCATGTATTTTTAGTTTGTAATTATTTACCACAAAAAATGATATCCTATTTTTACTTGTCTTAATTCTCACGGTGGCTCCTAAACTGCATTCAGTTCCCTAAAAAAAATAGTCAGGAGATGGGTAGGAAGCTCAAGTATTCTTCCCAATCTTTTTTTCCCGAGTTTTTCCATTAAGAAACCCCAACAGTGAAGTCTAAGAATGTCTTTTTCCCCCTCCAGATGAGGAGGTAGAAAAAGGGAAAGAGCCAGAGGAGATAGAGGACACAAGAAACCAAGGCCCTCTAAATAACACAAGCCAAGCTCTCATGAACTCACAGAGACTGAGGATGCATACAACGGACTTGTATGAGTGCATTATATGCTGGCCAACTCGTCCTGAGCATGAGTAATTTCTTAGAGTGGCTGATATACTCAGGTCACTCTACTGAAAAAAAAAACTGATTTTTCCTTTGCCTAACTGCCATCTAAACTCATCAATGATTAGTAAGTAAATGACTTTGACTCAGTTCAAAGAAAACAAAATTAAAGTCTTTGTAAATATTATAGAATAGTGAATTTTCATAGAGATGTGGTGAAAATGTTTCTTCTATTTCCAAAGCTAAACATCCCAGTAGGAAGAGACAGAGGTAATGAGAGTCAGAGAAGAAAGGGCATAGGTATTATGAAGAAGAAATGGGAGAATAGGGGGATATTTTAAAGTGGGGAAGGAATGCAAACCAAAGCAGAGACAGGTAAGGATAAATAACACTGATGGTTATTAAAAAAGCTGTAGGAAAACATACTATCACACCAAGGTATTTCGTATGGTTTGTGGCTATTGTGAAGGGTATCTTTACCCTAATTTCTTTCCCAGCATGTTTATCCTTTGAATAGAGGAAGACTACTAATTTGTTTGAGTTAATTTTATAAGCAGCCACTTTCTTTTGCCATTTTGTCCTTTTTTCTCTCTTTTTTATTGGATACTCTGTATTTACATTTGAGATGTTATCCCTTTACTTAGCTTCATTCCCATTCCCCCTCCCTCTCCATTTGACTTCACAAAGGTACACTCCCTTCTGATCTTCCTCTGAACCCCATTGCCTTGGTATTCCTCTATATTGGGAAACCATGCCCTCTCTGGAACAAAAGTCTAGTCTCACATTGATGCCAGACACTGCTATCTTCAGCTACATACTCAACTGGATCAATAGGTCTTTCAAAGTGTGCACAAAGGTCAGTGTTTTACTCCATGGGAGTTTTGGATGGTTTGGTTGGTTGAAAATGTTGAAATATTGTTATCTTCAAATGAGAATGCAACCCTTTTCACTTTCTTTAGCAACTTCATTGGGATCCCCGAGTTCAGACCGATAGTTAGCTGCAATCATGCTCAGCTGTATACATACGACTCCAGTGTAGTCTCTGAGGAGGCATCTCAGTCTGGTTCCTGCCAGTAAGTACTTTTTGGAATCAGCAATAGTGCTTGGATTTGGTGACTGCATATGTGGTGGATCCCCAAGTGAGGCAGCTTCTGAGTGATATTTTCTTCAATCCTGTTCCTCTATTTGACCTGGCATTTTCTCCCATGAGTGTTTTGTTCTCTTTTCTAAGAAGGACTGGGGCAACCACATTTGGCCTTTCTTCTTTTTGAGCTTCATAATGTCTGTGAATTGTTTCTTGGGTATTGGGTATTCAGAGCTTTCTGGGCCTAGTATCCACTTATCAGTGACTGTATACCATGTGTGTTCTTTTTGGGACTGGGTTACCTCACTCAGGAGAATAGTCTTTAGTTCCATCCATTTGCCTATTATTTACATGAAGTCATTGTTTCTAATAGCTGAGTAGTATTCCACTGTGTAAACATACCAAACTTTCTGTATCCATTTCTCTGTTGATGGACATCTGTGTTCTTTCCAGCTTCTGGATATAATAAATAAGTCTGCTATAAACATGATGGAGCATGTGTCCTTGTTATATGTTGGAGCATTTTTGGAGTATATGCCCAGGAGTGGAATAACTGGGTTTTCAGGTAGAACTATGTCTAATTTTCTGAGGAACCAACATATTGATTTCTAGAGTGGTTGTACCAGTTACAACCCCACCAACAGTGGAGGAGAATTCTTCTTTCTCCACATTCTTGCCAGCGTCTTCTGTCACCTGAGGTTTTTTTTTAGCCATTCTAACTGGTGTGAGGTGGAATCATAGGGTTGTTTTGATATGCATTTTCCTGATGATTAGGAATGTTGAACATTTCTTTAGGTGCTTCTCAGCTATTTGATGTTCCTCAGGTGAGAAGCCTTTGTTTAGCTCTGTAGCCCATTTTAATAGAATTATTTGATTCTCTATAGTCTAGCTTTCTGAGTTCGTTGTATATATTGGATATTAGACCTATATTAGATGTAGAACTGGTAAAGATTCATTCCCAATCTGTAACTGCCATTTTGTCTTCTTAACAGTGTCCTTAGCCTTACAGAAGCTTTGCAGTTTCATGAGGTCCCATTTGCCAATTCCTGCTCTTAGAGCATAAGTCATTGGTGTTCTGTTCAGGAATTTTCCCCCTGTCACTATATGTTCTAAGCTCTTCCCCACTTTCTCTTCTAATAGTTTCAGTGTACCTGGTTTTATGTGGAGATCTTTGATCCACTTGGACTTGAGCTTTGTACAAGGAGATAAGAAAGGATCGATTTGCATTCTTCTGCATGCTGACTGCCAGTTGAACCAACACCATTTGTTGAAGAGACTGTTGTTTTTCTATTGAATGTTTTCAGCTCCTTTGTCAAAGATCAAGTGATGATTGGTCTGAAGGTTCATTTCTGGGTCCTCAATTCTGTTCCATTGATCTACCTGCCTATCTCTGCACCAATACCTTGCAGTTGTAATCCCAATTGCTTTGTAATATAGCTTGAGATCAAAGATGGTGATTTCCCAAGAAGTGTTTTCATTCTTGGGAATAGATTTCACTATTGTAGGTTTTTGTTATTCCAGATGAATTTGCAGATTGCTTTTTCCAACTCTATGAAGAACTGAGTTGGAATTTTGATAGGGATTGCATTGATATCTAGCTACTTTCCTGTAGCTGTTCAACAGGTGTAGGAGTTCTCTGGTGAAAAATTTGCAGTCACCATATCATCTGCAAATTGTTATAGTGTTACTTTTTTCTTTTTAATTTTTATTCTGTTAACCTTCTTTTCTGGTCTAATTGGTCTAGCTAGGGCTTTAAGTACTATATTGACTAGGTAGAGAGGGGGAAAGCCTGGTCTAGTCCCTTGTTTGAATGGGATTCCTTCAAGTTTCTCTTCATTTCTTTTGATGTATACAGCTTCTTTTTGTAGTTATACAGGTTTGCCATATATTGCTTTTTCTGTGTTTCTTTGTGGGCCTTGAATTCCTGATCTTTCCAAGACTTTTAAGATGAAGGGGTGTTGAATAATGTCAAATGCTTTCTTAGCATCTATAGGGATGATCTTGCTTTTTTTACTTTGATGTTGTTTATATAGTGAATTATGTTGATGGACTTTCATATATTGAACTTTGCCTGCATCATTGTTTTGACGTGATCTTAGATTTGGTTTACAAGAATTTGATTGAGTATTTTTTTATTTTTTATTTTTGTTTTCTAGCTTATTTTATTTTACAACTTTATTTAAAGAAGAGAAATACGTGTGCAGATTTTTAAAAACATTTTGAATTCTTTTAGAGATTTGATAACATGCATTGAAATCCCACTAGTTACGATAAGCATAAAGTACATGTAGAAGAGAATGTAACCTGAAAACAGTCAGAATCTTGGTGTGTATAGATTAAACAAAATGATCTTTGAATATCAAAAATTGTCAAAAAGGCTATATTTCTAGCTCTTTGATTATTAATGATTTAAGGTCTAGGTGTATCACACTCTGAGAGGGTGCTCTACACTTATTTTTTCCTAAGGACTGAGGCTTTCACTATTTGGCCTTTGTTATTCTTGACTTTCATATGGCCTGTGAGTTGTTTTGGGGCTTATTCAGAGCTTTCTAAGGCTAGTATACAATTATCAGTGACTTCATATTATGTCTGCTCTTTTGTGATGGGGTTATCTCACTCAGGATGATATTCTCTAGATTCATCCATTTTCTTAAGAATTTTATAAAGTCAATGTTTCTAATAGATAAGCAGTATTCCGTTGTGTAAATATACCACAATTTTTGTATCTATTCATCTACTGAAGAACATCTGGGTTCTTTCCATCTTCTGGCTATTATAAATAGAGCTGCTATGAACGTTGTGGTACAGGTGTCCTTATTATATGTTGGAGCATCTCTGGGGTATATGCCCAGAAGTGAGATAACTGGGTCTTCAGGTGTTCTATGTCCAATTTTCTGAGAAACCACCAGAATGATTTCCAGAGTGGTTGTACCAGCTTACAACCCCACCAACAGTGGAAGAGTGTTCTTCTTTCTCCACATCCTCACCAGCATCTGCTGTCATCTGAGTTTTTGATCTTAGCCATTCTGACTGGTGTGAGCTGGAATCACAAGGTTATTTGATTTGCATTTCCCTGATGACTAGGGATGTCCAGCACTTCCTTAGATGCTTCTCAGTATTTTTCGTCAGTGTTCATGAGGGAATTGGTCTATAGTTATCTATCTTTGTTGGGTCTTTGTGTGGTTTACAAATTAGTATAATTGGGGCTTAGAAGACTGATTTCGATAGTTTTCTCTCTGGTTCTATTTGTGGAATATTTAGGAGAGTATTGGTATTACTTCTTCTATGAAGGTCTGATAGAATTCAGCAGTAAACCCATTTGGTAGTGTACTATTTTGTTTGGGAGGCTTTTGATGACTCCTTCTATTTCTTTAGGGGTTAAGGGGCTGTTTATATGGTTTATATGATCCTGAATTAAGTTTGGTACCATTTCCTCTAGATTTTCCTGTTTTGATGAGTATAGTCATTTTTGTAAGATCTGAAGACTTTTTGAATTTTCTATGTTTTTTTTTTTTAATCTCACTTTTCATTTCTTATTTTGCTAGTTTTGATACTCTCTATGTATCCTCTTGTTAGTCTGGCTAAGGATTTATTGATCTTGTTGATTTTCTCGAAGAACCAGATCCTGGTTTTATTGATTCTTTGTATAGTTCTTTTTATTTTTTATTTGGTTCATTACAGCTTGGGGTTTGATTATTTTCTGCCATCTACTCCTCTTGGGTGTATATGCTTCCTTTTGTTCTAGAGCTTTCAGGTGTGCTGTCAAGATGGTAATATATGCTTTGCTCTCTCCAGTTTCTTTTTTAGGCACTCAGAACTATGAGTTTTCCTATTAACCCTGTTTTCATTGTGTCCCATAAGGTTGGGTATTTTGTGCCTTCATTTTCATTAAATTCTAAAAAGTCTTTGATTTTTTTTTTCTTTATTTCTTTACAAACCTATCCTTAAGTATAGCATTTCTCAGCTTCCATGTGTATGTGGGCTTTTTGTTGTTATAGAAGACTAGCCTTAGTTTATGGCAATCTGATAGGATGCATGGGGTTATTTTGATATTCATATATCTGTTGAGGCCTGTTTTTTGATCATCTGTATTGTCAATTTTGGGGAAGGTGTCATGAAGTGCTAAAAAGGAGGTATATATATTGTCAATTTTGGGGATGGTGTCATGAAGTGCTAAAAAGAAGGTATATATATATATTTGTTTGTTTCAAAATCAAATATTCTATAGATGCTAAATCCATTTGGTTCATAACTTCTGTTAGTTTCAATATGTCTCTGTTCAGTTTCTGCTTCCATGATCTGTTTATTGTTGAGAGTGGGTTGTTGAAGCCTCCCACTACTATTGTTTGTCGTGCAATATATGCCTTGAGCTTTAGTAGAGTTTCCTTTATGAATATAAGTGCCCTTGTATTTGGAGCATAGATGTTCAGGATTGAGGATTCATCTGAAAGAATTCTTGACAGATTTTACCTTTCATGTGTATAAAGTGTCCTTCCTTACCTTTTTCTGATGACTTTTGTTTAAAATTTATTTCATTTAATATTAGGATGGCTACTTAAGCTTGTTTCTTATAATCATTTGCTTGGGAAGTTTTTCCCAACCTTTTACTCTGAGGTAGTGCCTGTCTTTTTTGCTGAGATGAGTTTGTGCATGCAGCAAAATGCTGGGTCTTGTTTTCATATCTAGTCTGATAGTCTATGTGTTTTCTGGGGGGAATTGTGTCCATTGATGTTAAGAGATATTAAGAAATAATTATTTTTGTTTACTGTTTGTTGTTGTTGTTGTTGTTGTTGTTGTTGTTGTTAGAGGTAGAATTGTTTGTGTGCCTTTCTGCTTTTGGTTTTGTTGCAAGAGGATTCTTTTCTTGCTTTTCCTAGGGTGTAGTTTCTCTCCTTGTGTTATAGTTTTCTATCTATTATCCTTTGTAGTGTTGGATTTGTGGACAAATATTGTGTAAATTTGATATTGTCCTGGAATATTTTGGTTTCTCCATCTACGGTTACTGAGCGTTTTGCTGTATATAACAACCTATGCTGGCATCTGTGTTCTCTTATTGTCTGTGTAATTTCTGTCCAGGATCATCTAGCTTTCATAGTTTCTGTTGAGAAGTGAGGTCTAATTCTGATTGGTTTGCCTTTATATGTTACTTGTCCTTTTTTTCTTACTGCTTTTGAAATACTTTTTTTTGTGTGTGTTGAACATTTTGTGTTTTGACTATTATTTGTTGGGACAAATTTCATTGCTGGCCTAATCTATTTGGTGTTCTGAAGGCTTCTTTTGTGTTCATTGTTATTTCTTTCTTAAGGTTAGGGAAGTTTTCTTTTATAATTTTGTTGAAGATATGTACTGGGTCTTTCAGTCTGGAGACTTTGCTCTCTTTTATACCTATTATCCTTAGGTTTTGTCTTCTCATTTTGTCCTGAATTTCCTGGATGTTTTGGGATGTTCCCTGTGTATTAAGAGCTTTTTCATTTTTATAAGTTCTCTGACTATTGTATCAATGTTTTCCATATTATTTTCTGCTCCTGAGATTTTTCTCTTTCATCTTTTCTACTCTGTTGGTGATGCTTGTATCCATGACTCCTGACCTTTTTCCTAGGTTTTCTTTCTCCAGGGTTATCTCTCTTTGTGTTTTCTTTATTGTTTCCATTTCCATTTTTACATCCTTGATGGTTCTGTTTAATTCCTTCACCTGTATGCTTTGTGTGTGTGTGTGTGTGTGTGTGTGTGTGTGTTTCTCTAAGGGCTTGTACTTATCTTTCTGTGTTCTCCTGTATTTCTTTAAGGGAATTGTTCATTTGCTTCTTGAGGTTCTTTATCATCAACATTAGGTACAATTTTAATTTCAAATCTTGTTTTTCTCCTGTTTTGGGATATACACTATTTGCTGTGGTGGAAGAGCTGGTTTCTGATGTTGCCAGGTTGTCTTGGTTTCTGTTGCTTAGATTCTTGTACTTTTCTCTTGCCATTTTCTTATCTTTGATGTTAGTTGATCTTGTTTCTAAAGGGAGCTTGTCTTCCTGTGAATTTTTCTGCTGTGGGCTCCAGAGCAAGGTCAGTCCTGAGTGTTCAGTTCTCCATGGGTAGGATGTGAGTTCAGGATGGCAATGGGCCGTTTCCAGCTCTGTGTGCAGATGGAGGCCAGAAGGGCACAGACCTAAGCAGTAGTGTGATACCTGTGCCCTGAGAGTTCCCAGAGGTCTTTGCCTAGATAGTCAGTGGAAAGAGAGTGTGTGGTCCCCGCTGGGCTTACTAGGGAGAGCACTCCTGCTTCTCCTCTGGGTGCTCAGTTCTTTGAAGGCAGGCTGTGAGTCCTGATGGCAGTGTGCCTGCTCTGCCTGTGGATGTGGGCAGAGATCTCACCATTGCTATTAGTTGTTTCCCAGAACTTGAGCTACATCCCTATTGTTGAAGAAAACACCCACTTTAGACAAGAGACTTGGATAAATGGAGCTAGAATTAATCAACAGTGGAGATAATTGCTTTAATATTACCTACCACATTCAAATGGCTTTGTTTTATTTGTATTCTATTTTTATTATTTAAAACAAGTATTAAATTTAAATATATTTTGATCATTTTCTTCCTCTCTCCTAAAACCTTTCAGATCCTTTTCCCTCCCTACCTTCTTAATTTTAAGGTCTTTTTTTCCTTTAAAAACTATAATAAATACAACACCCATGAAAATGGAGAATACAGTGACACCTCCAAAGGGGGATGGGAAGAATCAAAATATAATCAAATAAATGCAAAAGCTTGAAAGAAAATCTGTGGATTCCACTGTATGTTGGCTGAATATTTCTGAACAAGAGAGTTGCCCTGAACAAGAAACCTTCCCCAGAGTTGTTGACATACCCAGTGTCACTCAATTGGAGAAAACTAATTTTTCCTTTCCAGTAGGTGTAAATGACAGTCAGGCTGTTAGCCTTGATCCTGCTAGCTAGGCTTCTATTCATTTAATTGTTCTAAAACTCATTCTTTCATTTTTTAAAAAAATAACAAAATAAAACATGATAGTATAAAACAAAAACTCTCATGTCATAGTTGGACTAGAAAACAAACAGAAGGAAACAATCCCAAGAGATGGCACAAGGATCAGAGATCCAGTTGTCAGCACATTCCACAGTTTCATAAGAAACACTAAACTGAAAGCCATACTATATGTGCAGAGGACCCAGTGTAGACTAGGGTAGACCAGGGCAAACCCTTTGCTTGTTGTCAAAGTCTCTGTGAGTTCAGACAACCTTTGCTTTGATTCAGAGGGCTTGTTTTCTTGCTGTCCCCCATTCCCTCTTCCTCTTTCCCTCTTACAGCCTCCTTTTCTTCAGGGTTCCCTGAGCTCTGTGGGGGAGAGATTTGATGAAGACATCCCATTTATGGGTGACCATTTCATGAGACTTTGTAAGCACTCCATGGAAAGTGACATCAGACAAATGTTTAATGCCTTTTCCCCCAATATTCCCCACTTCCACCATGCCCACAGTCCCTTTTTCCTTTCCAGGTTTCTGCTGTTACTCCAGGCTGCATACTCAGATCCACTGAAGCAAAGGTTGGATCCACAAAGAAGTGAAATAATTCATGGTATTTGTCTTTCTATGTCTGAGTTACTTCACTTATGTAATATCTTCTAGGACAACCGATATACCTGTGAATTTCATGATGTCATTTTTCTTCATGAATAAAAGTCCTTTGTGTAAATGTGCACATTTTCGTCATCCATTTTTCAGCTGAAGAATATTTACATTGCTTCTACTTCATAGCTATTGTGAATGGCTGAACATCTGTAGGCTAAGAGCCAAGCCTTTGAGTATATCCCAAGGAATAGGTTAGTTCTGTCAGGTGGTAGACCTACCTTTAGTTTATTAAGAGTGACCCATGCTGGTTTTTCTTCAATTTAAAACATTAATTCTTAAGAACAGCATGTGCTTTCCTCTTCACTTTCATTTTCACACCTTGGAATTGCAAATATATTTAAATATTTTAGATTTATTTGAACACTCCGAATTGTTTCTTACTTCTGATACTCTGCATATTGAGATGATTAATTTTGATTATCAACTTGACAATTTGTAGTCTCACTGAGGTGATAAGACCCTGGGAATGTCTATGAAGAAGTTTCTCTATTGGGGTAAATGTTTTGGAACATTTACTACAAATGTGGGTGACCACATTTTATTACCTGTGGTCCTATAATGAATATTATTCTTTCTTTGCTTCTTGTCTGTGGGCACAGTGTACTCAGCTACCTCATAATCCCTGTCATGGTCCATGCATCCATGCCTTTCCATCATAATAGACTGGAACTCACAAATTGTAAGGCAGGATAAACCTGTTCTCCCTAAAGTTGCTTCTCATCAGGTGTTCATTTGTAGCAATGAAAGAAGTCACTATATTCACAGGTTTTACTCCACTGCTTGATGCACTATTTATTGGGTTTTTTTGTTTGTTTGTTTGTTTGTTTTGGTTTGTTTTTTGTGACATCTTAAAGATGCAAAAAACAACTGGACTCACAAATTGATTGCATAGATCATGATGACAGGGAAGGTATAACAGCAGAAATACTGGATGGCTGTTTACATGAAGTCTTAAATGAAGAAGCAAGGGGAGTAAATGCTGATGCACAGCTCTCTTGGAACTCAGCTCATGTCTTTATTACCATAATCTACCAGATGGTACGACTCACGCTCAGAGCTAGTCTTTCTCTTGAGTTGACTTTCTCTAGAAACACATACACATCCAAATTCATGTGTCTCCTAGGTAATTCTAAATCAAATTCAGTTGACAATAAAGCTTAAACATCATATTCAACATTGAGATTTTTCAGCTCAGTATATTTCTTATCAAAGGCTTCTTCAGGCTTTCCCTAGCCTCAACTCTACTAAGACTAGGTCAGTGTCACCCCTGTAGGCTCCATAACTACCTTCACGTACTGTTTTGTAGGTGGTGTTGTCTTTACCATGACTCTCTCAGTACATAATGAAGTTGTAAAATGTCACTCGAACAAGGTGACTTTGTAGTATCTAGTTGTGATTCAATATTTACTAAGAATTTAAATGAGTAAATGAGCAAATCTCAACAATTCACATTGTCAAGTGGAAATCAGTTATCTTATAGTGAACCCATCTCTCAGAATCCTCATGGCAGGAAGAAAACAGAGGAAACACAACCTCGCTGCCCATTGATAGCTGCAGTCTTAGGGTAGCTAACACTGAGAACACACGCTTGTTCACTTCTGCTAAGTTATTCTCATGGTAAGATATAATGCTTCTTGATCTTTCTCATTTATCACTGGAAGTACAGCCCCTTCTTCCTTTCCTCCTTCCTTCTTCTATCCTCTATCATTGTTCTGCTAATTTTTGTCACCTTGACACAAACTAGAGTCCCCTGGAAAGATTAAATCCCAGTTGAAGAGTCACCCCCATCAGATCAGCCTGTAAGTAGTTTTTGAAGATTATCTTTTGTTGAATCGTTAATGTGGACAGGTACAGTATGCTATGGGCACTGCTACTCCTGGCAGATGGTCCTTGTTTGTATAAGGTAGGCTTAGGAAATTATCAGGCAACATTCCTCCATGGTGTCTGCTTTGCTTCTGCTTCCTTGTTTCTGTTTGAAGCCTTACCCCGATTTCCCTCTATGATGGTCTGAAAAATGAAATAAATACATTTCTCCCAAGTTCTTTATGGCTGTGGTTATTATCACAGCAACAGACAACAAACTGGAGACATTCCCTCCCTTGGTTTTTCTTCCCTTTTTTCCTTCCCTTTCTTTCTCTCTTCTCCCACCTCACCTCTCAGACTCCCTCCCTTTCTTCCTTCCTTTCTCTCTCATCCATCTTTTTCCCTTCTCTCTTATTCCTGCTTTTGTCTCCCTCCGTCCCTCCCTTCATTCTTTTCTTAAAGTGGTTTTTCAAATATACATATCTATACTCACAAACACATATACAAATCATCACCTGTAGCCTCAAGTTATAAAGGAATAAGACAAGTATACAAATAGGCATATTTCACACTGCTAAAGGTGTTCTCTTAGTTGATTGAATATTAATTACCATTGCCTATTCTTATTTAAAGTTTAAATTAAAATAGTGGCCTTCTTCAAGGTAAAAGGACTTGTAATACAAATATATCCAGGATTCTCTCCGGTAATCCTCTATTCTCAGCTTATCTTGATGATAAAAGATTACATTTGTGTCTGAGATTCAGAAACAATTTGAGCATCTTCTATTCTACTTGGCATTAAAGAAAAGAAAGAAAAAATAAAAACCTGTAAGTTGGTAACTGCTATGTAAATCATTTTGTTTTAAGGGATGATTCATCCCTCCAGAGAAAAGGAATTAGACTCAGGCCTGCCTGCCCGGAGGAGGTTTATTGACACTTCTCATTGGAAAAGGACTGCAAAGAACACATGAGGTGTCTGGCTCCTCATTTTCTAGGGCAACTAAAACTCCCAACTGTGACACTGATAATAAGATGATATACTGTCACACAATGATGTGTGTGGCTTTCCTCTCCTCCCCCACCCCAGCTATTAAAGCTGTATTCAGTGGAAGACACATAGTAATTTGTGGGAAATCACAATTTGCTTAGAAAATCTCACAAAGCCCCCAGAGCCCATTATATTAACAGAAGTGACAAGAAAATAAATGTTTTTGACAAGGAAGTATTCCTATCCCAAGAAGACGGCCACAATATCGACGATTATTCGGGAATCAAACTTATTTAAACACATTGTGCCGGATACTTCATAAATGTTATAGTGTGGCTGTTTGTGGCTAATACAAGTTGGTTTGCCTCCTCCTCCTCTTGCCTACTCTGTTTGCCTCCATGGGCTTGCTTGAAGTGCATTAAGTAGCAGCAAGCCAGATCAGGATATTTGTCTGAAGAACTTAAATAATTCATTTATGCACCACTGCTTCCAGACTGCTTTTACAAAAGCTGTAATGAGACAAGCTGTGAAATAGTTTACATGGGGAAGAGATATTCCAATCTCCAAAAGGAGCCTCCTTTCTTCGCCTTAGTTCCTTGAGGTTCCAGACATAAGCAAGAAGGAAAGTACTGCAGAACTCCAATGTCTCCTAACACCTGCTATTTACCTACTTCCCAAACTTACCTACATGGCCAGATAGGAGCTATTTCTGTATTTTTATATAGTACAGAATAGAGTATATGCAGGTCATGGGAGAGTTAATAGAGTGATAGAGGCAGAGAAAGAGAGAGAGGAATAGAGGAGTAGAGGCCGGCCATGAGTATGTAGAGAGAAAGAGAGGGATAGGGAGGGGAAGAGGAGGGGTAGGGTTGGGAGAGCAGGAGAGCCAGAAGGCAAGAGAGGCCAAGAGAGAGAGGAGGGTTCAAGCAGCCCCTTTTATAGTGTCAGGTCACTGGGGCAGAGCATACCTGGCTACTGCTAGGTAACTGAGGGGTGGGGTTTACAGAATCCCAACATTCCGCCTAAGCTCCCTGTAACTAGCCATACCATTTTCAAGAGATTTGATTCCTGAGTATATTTGTAAAATTGCTAGAAATCGCATATGATCCTCAAAGCATGTTTGAATAAAAAGACATCATAAGTTTATCCTGAAGTTTAATTGAATTTTAAAAGGGTATGTGGGGGGGGGATTAAATTCAATAGGCATTGTAAAATGTAAGAATCGCAAGCACATAAACAGTTAGCTAATAAGCAGAATGCAAGGATCTTTACAAGTGTGAAATCAAACTTAGTCTTAACCTCATATATCTGAGACAACTGACCCAGATTGTTATTGCCAAATTAAATAAAACATGGTTTATTGTTCTTGTGTGTGGCTATCTCTCCCTAAAGGTGGGACTCAGGAGATCAACCTTGGACATGGGCAAATGAAGGTTTTCATAGGTCAGGAGTAGGTGTTTCCAAATGGGGGATTTGGCAAGCAAGTAGCTAAGGTTTCAGAAGAAGAACATAAGCATAACAACTTGGTCATAACCCTCTCCAGAAATGAAGACATGGTTCCAAGTTGGTTGTAACAAGGTGGTCATAACAAGGCGGTCATAATAACCTATTGAACCAAAGGCATTGATGTATATTTCTGAAACAGGTGGTACAGAATCATTTGCAGTTAAGGTTGCAGATGGGTCACAGTTCAATCCTTGAGAAAGAGATTTAATCATGAACAGTAATGAATTTATTTCGTCTTTGTTGTAAAATTTCTCCCAAGTCTAAGATGAAGGCAGGCTGGTTAATCAGTATAACAGCTACCAGTAAGAGAATATGGGAAGTCTATAAAGACAATGTACTGAAAAAAGTAGCATCCCAAATTGTTAAGAAAAGGCAATGTTAGAAATTAAGAAGATACTGTATGATACCTGGTTATATATATATGATACTAACATTATATTCATAGAATTTATCAGTGGCAAACCCAAGGGACAGAGTCGTATATATCAAATTCCTGAAAGATTCAGGAACATGTAGATAATCATTGCTGTGATCTTTGAGAGGTAGAAACATTCAAGTAGAGTAGAAGAAAGAGCACAGCAGGGGGTTTATTAGATTTTATTACTGGGAAACATAAAAATAAACATTTGTACATTCAAAAATTATTAATAAGACAAATATGTCTTTCCTCTCATTTATGGTTCTTAAATTTTATAGGGATATATAATGTTGCATGACATGCAAGGAGAAGTGAAATTGTCTAGTACAACAACATGTGCTGATGGAAGGAAGGGTAAAAAAGGAAAGTTGGGGTGGGGGAAGGAGGTGTGAAAGAGAAAGATTGAGGTACAAGAGGAATATTCTCACAGTTTTGGTTATAATTTTTATTTTTAAGTCTTTAATGTTTGGCATGTTTCTGTAATTCATATGAATTAAGAAACCTGTTTTTTTTTTTCACCATGACTGGTGTGAGGTAGAATCCCAGGATTGTTTTGATATGCATTTCCATGATGACTAGGGATTTTGAGCATTTCTCAGTCATTAGATGTTCCTCAGATGAGAATTATTTGTTTAGCTCTGTACCCCCTTTTTCAATAGAATTTTTTGATTCTCTAATGTCTAACTTTTTTATTTCTTTGTATATTTTGGATATTAGAACTCTATCAATTATGAGAGTGGTAAAGATCTTTTCCCAATCTGTTGGCTGCCATTTTGTTTTCTTGACCGTGTCCTTAGCCTTATAGATACTTTGCAACCTCATTAAGTCCCATTTATTGATTCTTGATCTTAGAGCATAAGCCATTGGTGTTCTGTTCAGGAGATTTTTCCCCTATACTTATGTGTTCTAAGCTTTTCTCCACTTTCTCTTCTAATAGTCATCTCATTCTTAAAGATAGGAAAGTTATGATTTTGTTGAAGATATTTACTGTGCTTTTCGTTAATACTCTTTGCCCTCTTCTACAAGTATTATTTTTAGGTTTTGTCTTCTCATTGTGTCCTGGATCTCCTGGACATTTTGGGTTAGGAGCTTTCTGGTTTTTGCATCTTCTCTGAATGTTTTGTCTATGTTTTCAGTGTTGTCTTCTGCCCCTGGGATTCTCTTCCATCTCTTGTAGTCTGTTGGTGATACTTGTATCTATGACTCCTGATTTTTTTCTTAGGTTTTTTATCTCCAGGGCTGTATCTTTTTGTGATTTTCTTATTGTATAGATTTCTATTTTCAATTCCTTTACCTGTTTGGTTGTGTTTTCCTGTAGTTATTTGAGGGATTTCTCCTGGTTCTCCTGTAGTTGTTTAAGGAAGTTATTAATGCGCTTTTCAATGAAATCCAACATCATCATGAAGTATGATTTTAGGTCTAAATCTTGTTTTTTCGAAGTGCTGAGAAATCTACTGCTTGTTGTGGTGAGAAAACTGGGCTCTGAAGTTTCCAGGTTGTCATGGTTTCCATTGCTTGGGTTCTTGTGCTTTCTTCTTGCCATCTTGTTGTCAGTGATTGTAGGTGATCTTTTTGTTTCTGACTGGTACCTATATCTCCTGTGGGTCTTAAGGCCCGTGGGCTCAAAAGGGAGATTGCCCGTGGGTATTTGGCTCTTTGTGGGTAAGTTGTGAGTTCTGATGTCAGTGACTCATTTCTGTCTTTGTGGGCTCCAGTGGGAGAGCTCTTTTGAGGCTGTTCTGAGAGCTCAGCCTTCTGCCCTCAGGTCCTGAGTCCTAATGGTAAAGACCCAACTCTTTCTCTAGGCCAAAAAGGACCCTTTTCCAGAGAGCACCATCCTCTCTGTGCTCCTAAAACTCCTGGTGGCCCAGACTCACTCCTGGTCCAGATGGAAAAGTGCCTTGGCGGCTGATCTGTGAGCTCAGCCGCCTGCAGGCGGGTCCTTAGTCCTAGTGGTGGAGACTAGGCCCTCACTGTGGGCCAGAAAGAACCCTTTTCCAGAACACCGTGCTCCCTGTGTCACTAGTATTCCTGGTGTGAACTCTTTGTGCCTGGGCCTAAGTTCACCGCTATCCAGTTGGAAAAGCACCTCTGCAGCTGTACTGGGAGCTCAGCCTTCCCTGGGCAGATTATGAACCCCAATGACACAGACCCAGCTCTCACTGTAGTAAAGACTTTTAAGTAAAAGGTAAAGAAATGAGCAATAATAAATGATGAAACTCAATAGAAGCACATTAACTCTAAAATTATTGCCTCAGTGCATACTCTTTCTTATGGGTCTATCCTTTAATAGCTGAGGCATCTCTCTAGCCCATCCCTATTCTTTCTTAATATGAGCTTTGCATTCTTTCTTTACTTATGATGTTCCATGTAACAGTCTGCAGTAATAGGGAGCTGTAGTTTACACCTCCAGTTCAAACCAGTTAAAACAGATTTAGAGTATATATTATCTTCCTGATGTGTTTAAATGAACTACTTTTTAAATTGGGATTCTGACCTGAGTACACTGAGTTCATTCATATAGGTCTCACTTCCTGTCTTGGTGTCTACAGAGGCTAAAATTATACCATCCACATTGCTCCAAAGCTTCTTTGTCCACCCTCTGCACTGATTGTCAGCCCTGCGTTGTGCAGTTTGGCTCCTATAGGGAAAGGAAATGTGGAAGCCTTATGTGTGGGTCCTGCTGATCATGGTGGGAGCTACACATCAGGGAACCTGCCTGTGCCTTCCCAACTCAGTCTTCAGCCCTGGGCTTCACATACAATCCCAGTTCTTGGCTCTGCCTGAGAGGGTCCCTGGTCCACTTCTTTAGCTCTTTTCTTTCTGGTTCTTTCTGGGGAATAGGGAAGCTGTACCACTCTCTGAGAGTGACCTAATCCAGACAAATAGTGTTTAGGACCAAATTTCTACCGCATCATTTTCAGTGTCACCAGTATGCCCAGTCCTTGTTAAATGGCACAGAGAGAGGAGTGAGACCGCTTGAGTAAGATGGAGGCTTTCTCATTTCACAGGAGAATGACTTGGGGATCAGACCTCAGATAATCAACAGGCAGCAAAGCTACCTCAGGTTAGTAGCTTTCATGTCCTTTAATATCTTGAACTCAAGAGCTGAATTTCATAGAGATAGGACTTTTTAAAAAGGAGCTTTATTATAAGGGAGAACTACAGAGAAACCAATCAAGCAGAGATTCCGTAGAGTCGCGTAGGACTTCTTTCTTAGCCAGTGAAGATTAGTTGAGATTGCTGGGTTTAGCAATGGGGTGGGGTACACTGCTCAGTGCAGTTGTTCCACTGAGATGTGTCCATGTACTGCTCTATCCCAACATCGGGGATGGAGTTTCTGGTACACCTTCAAGGGAAATGCACAAAGAGCTTCTGGGTATTAAGTTGTTATGTCAAAGGAGAATGGAGACAAAATGGGGAAACCAGTTCCTAAAACATTTTTATTAGTTATGGCTTCTTGCTAGGACAGAACTGCTTGTAGAATCAAGAACATTCTATATTTTTTGTCAAGCCAAGACAGAGCTCTTTTTGTGAAGGGACAGAGGCAGATCTTCTTATTTCCCAGCTCTCTAGCCTAACTGCCTGACCAGATTTTCTTATCACACAGTTATTCCACACAATTCTTCCTGTATCATTGATGAGGTTCTGTGTGTGTTGGGGGGATTATGTGTGTCTGTGATATGTGAGCATATATGTGGTGTGTGTATCTGTGTGTCTCTGTGTTTGTGTTGTGTGTCCATGAGTGTGTGTGTGTGTGTGTGTGTGTGTGTGTGTGTGTGTGTGTGATTTGCTGTTTTCACATCAACGGAAGTTGCCTGCTCTGGACTAGTTCATGGTTCTTCTTGACTGCTTCACTCTGTGAAGCTCATGTGATTTACTAAATTTCTTTGCAGCTATTGTCTTTTCCAGAAATAGATTATCTGACTGATTTTTCTCACCAAGTCACACTGTGTGGTTTCTAATCTGCGCCATCTTATCTAGAATTCTCTCAAGATGTCTTTGAGAATTCTATCTAGCTTGGGTAATTGGGGAGTAGATGAAGCATTAAACATTTTTAGCATATATAGAATGAAACAACTTGCGAAACACATGAATTACTCTTAATGGAAGGGATTTCTGTTAGAAATACTTAGAAGTCTCTTGGGTGCATGATCTTCAGCTTATGGGAGATAGACAGATATGAAAACAGAAATTTGTGATTTATCCACATAAGAAAAGGTTAAAACGACATTACTAAATAATATAGAGGCCATTTCACGCAGGGGCATCATTGCATCTAAAACAACCAGGGGCTTAGATGAATGACTGCAGAACCCAGGCACAAATTGTGATGGTAAAGAGACTGGGGAAGAGAGAACAAAGAAACAAGGTCCAACTCTTCACAGAGTGTTGACTCTGCTCTGACATAGTTAGGAAACTTCCAAAGAACTCCTGTATCTTTTCCATACAGGATGTAGAGATAGGCAATAAAAGCAGAAAAGGTCAGTCTGGAGACTCATACAGATCTGAAAGCTGTAACTACAAACAAACTGAATGAGAGAACAGCCATCATTTTGCAAACAAGAAGCAGTTCTCATATAAACACGATTCAAATTTTGTTCTGCAATTATAATTCACTGTGTAAGATAATTGGTATTTTTATCCCTCAATGCTGGATATATGTCTTTCTATGCTTCTTCACATTGCCTTTAATGACAATATTATAAGAGCTGTATCCCAAGGATTCCCTTGTATCTACTGCCTGTGCTGGTAAGTTGTTGTCAATTTGAAATAAACCTGGAAAAAAACTAAGGCTCCTGAAAAATAGCTTCTATTAGATTGGGCTTCAAGCGTGTCTATGTAATGTATTCAAGATTAGTGACTGATGTGGGAGGAACCAACTCAATATGGGGAGAGCATCCTCTGGGCAGATAGTCCTGGTTTCTAGAGAAAGAAAAGGAGGCAAGTAAGTGAACATCGTTCCCCCATGTTCTCTGCTTCAGATGCTGCCTTGAGTTCCTGCCATGACTTACCTTAGTGATGGGCTATAACCTGTAAGTCAAGTGAGTCCTTTCACCCCAGTTACTTCTGAATAGTTTTCATCACTGCGAGAGAGAAGCAAGCTAAATATTTTTTTTCTTGATCTCAACACTGATGTCCCTTTGCTCTTGATAAGAATAGATTGGGGTTTGAATATGGTGCTCTGTTCATCCACCAGAGTGGAAATGCGGGCCAGTTGTATGCCCTGACAGGGTGGGTATTGGATGATGGGTCTTGTGTTGGTCTACTTAGGCTGGTATAGGAAGCTCTATTCATTGCTCTCTCATTTTTAGGATAAAGTATCTCACGGAGGCAACTTAAAAAGATGAAATTTATTTTTTATTTGTGTTAGTTTGTTTGGTTTCTGATGCTGATGATTAAATCCAGGGCCTTGTGCTCACTAGACAATCATTCTGCCAAGAGCTAAATTCCTTAGCAAGGGAGGAAAGGTTTATTTTGGCACAGAGTTTCCAAATGACTTAGTGGAGAAAGCATGATGAAGTGGATCTATCAGCAGTGACGGGAGCTTGAGGTCGAGGCTTGTTCACATGGTAGCAGACAGGAAGCAGGGAACACAGACAAGACCCAGGGGACAGATAGAACCATCAAAGACCTGCCATTTGATTTACCTCTGTCTGCTAAGGCCACACAAGGCCACAGAACTGTCACAAGCTAGGAAATGAGCATTCAAATGTGAGACTGTGGTAGATATTCTGGATTCAAACTAGAGAAAGCTATTTTCTCTCAATTTGGGGGACTAGGATGCCTATGGTCAAGTTTTTTAAAGCCAGTTTCTACTACAGTCTCTCTCCCAGATGTAAATGGCAGACTTGCTGATGTGAGCTTGTGAACTACTTTGTGTGTAACTCAGAAGGGAAGGAGGAAAAAAGATAGAAGACCTGGGGCTAGGGGTATGATTCAACTCTTAATATTTCTTAGAGTGAAAATTTATTAAAACTCCATTCCTTCTCGACAAAACCCCCTTCTTATGGTTTCTTGATTTGTCTGCTTGTGGAGATAGAGTTTCTCTCTGGCTGTTCTGAATTTCTTGCTATTACCTCTGTCGACCAGGCTGGCCTTGAACTCACAGATTTGCACTTGCCTCTGTTTCCTGAATGCTAAGATTTAAGGTGTGATCTACTACTACCTGGATTTCTACACTCATTTAATGTCAACCACTTGTCAAGTTAGTCTCATTGAGATTAGGGTGTCAATCTATGGATATAAGGTGAACAAAATAAATTGAGTCAGGGTAATCCAGAACTACTATCTCTGGGTTTTGAGTACTGTATAATAATACTTTACAAATACTCTAGGGAGCCTCACAGGGGCTTAATGCAGTTGTTTGAAATTATTCTCTCTCTTTTTTGGCATTTAAGAAAAATGGTTTTGTAAACACATTTAAATTGCAAGAGTTCCTCATTTTTTAATTTAATGTGAATAAGCATTTATTATTTACCAATATAAATAATTAATCTGTGCTCTAAGCTTATATAGTGCTGAACATTTTTCAATCATGGTGAACCCTAAATAACAACATACAACATTTTAAGTATAATTTACATAGAAGGAGAGCATTTAAGACTGCAGCCTGAACTCTAAAATGACTTGAAAACTGAGCACTCCGACACGTGAGGAACTTTATGAGCATAATCTTGCAGTTTACATCTTAGCCCCGGAGAAGATTCCAGAAAACCACATAATGTGGTGAAATTCTGTCCTGTGGGATACTAGAATAAGATTGTGGCCAGAGTTTCAAATAACGGGGCTACAACCATGGCCTTGTTTCTTGAATTTTGTCCCCAAATCCCTCTTAACATTTGAAATAATGACATGAAAACTAAGTTGAAAATGTCAGTGTTTACAGAAACACTCAAGGAGATTGAGAGAACAATTCTAATATTTGTACTTCAACAATAAAGACTAAAATGCAAGCAGAAAATTTACTGCCTCTTTGTCTCTGGGTGGCATCTGTAGAGGTAAGCATAATAATGTTTTGCTAAAGTTTCTATGGAATGTAGCCATAGTTACAGTGCTGGGCTACTGTGGAGAATCTCAGCAAAGAAGGGAGAGGTATGCCCACCATGGGAACCGTCCATGGGACTATGTGAGAGTACTATTAGACATGCTTTATAGCAATGACTTTCCAATCAAAACAGTCCTTCTAGAAGTGGGAGTGTGGGGGAGGGGGGAGTAGAATAGAAACTCCCAAGACTCTTTAAGTCTCTGAAAACGAAACCTTATGTTCACACACACCCTCCACACGTTAATAGCAGTAACAAAATTCAAGACAAGACTTTTCAACTGGTGGACTGACAGTGGTCTACAGAGATTTCCACTGCTATAGCTTCCATGGCTCCTAGGCTATGCTGGGTGAGCTTTGCATATGCCAGTGACTTGGAGTCACACATATTTGAAGCAACTCCACACTCATGCTCATTCTTATGTAGAATGAATGGATGCTTGCTTGTTCTTGTCTTTCCTTGAACTGTCACACAACAAGTGATGTTCCAGGAGCCTATGAAGGGAAAGAGAATATTCACACTGCTGTAACTCACCAGTTCTCTAGTGTACTGTATGCCTTTGACTGTGGCACATAGGCTTTGGCTTTCTTCTTCAGAGGAGGCAGAGCAAGACTAAGGAATGCAGGCACATATGATTCTGACTAGAATGCTATGCTACTTGAACAGCACAAGTCTCAAGGATACTTGTTATATCATGTTATTCTTTATGCAGTGTTTAAGTCATACAATGTGTAAAACAGTCACAAGATTTTTGCAATTTTTGAAGACCATTAAAGAGGAAGAAGGAAACAAATCTGTATGCTAACAGCTAGATCATGAGATATTCTTCCTACTCACATGAATGCACTGGTGTCATGTTGCACTCCTAATGTGCACATATGTGCACACACATACACTTTCAAAAGCAAAGGTTGTTTTTTCCTCCCATGTGTTTCCCACCACCAATCTATTATCTGAATTTCTACAAGCTATATTTTTTTTAGATCTTTACATCTACATTTTAACCTTATTATACAACACAAACATTGGAATAAAGAAACTCTGCATATATGTGTGTATATAGAATCTGTGTGTACTCATTCTTTAGAAACATGGATATGAATAGTCAGTGGCAGAGAAAGATGAATAATAGTATATTTTACCTCTAGTCTATACCTTACCATGACCATATCCACACCAATACAGATAATTTACAGGCTAAATTTTCCAAGTCACTGTGTTAGGGTTTCTGTTGCTGTGAGGAGACACCATGACCAAAGCAACTCCCATAAAGGAAAGCATTTCACTGAGGGCTGGCACACAGTTCAGAAGTTTAGTTCACTGCCTTCATGGTGGAAAGTATAGTGGCATGTGGGTACACATAGTGTCAGAGAAGTATCTAAGAGTTCTAAATCCAGGTCCAAAGGCAGCAGGAAAAGTGTTACTGAGCCTTGCTAGAGCATTGGAAACCTGAAAGCTCAGCCTCAGTGACATACTTCATAACAGTGCCACTCCCTCTGGAGCCATTTTCATTTAAACCTCCACAGCCCATATTCAAGTTAGTTTCCACTGTAGGAAAATGTCCAGTATTATTATTGTTTTGTTCAATCCAGACAGGGTAAATGTACAAAGGAGCAAACACACAGCTATGGAGCAATCCACAAATTCTTACAGTTGGTGGCCAGCTGGACAGTGACTTCGGCTGTTGTTATCTCAGTACCTTGCACGTTACCCTGCATGCACCCGTTTATACCTGGGTTTCTCCAGTAGATTGCTCTGTGTTTCCACCATCTGGCTTCTGGACTGTTTTGTTGGGTTTTGTTGGTCATGGTAGTTTTTGTTTGTTCATTTTAACCATCTCCAGGTCCATCTCTCCATATGGCGAAGATTGGACCCTTGCTTGAAGTAAAGCAACTCTGGCAGAATGTTTTAAGGCAACAGCATGTGGACTACTTGGATGGAGGAGCAGAGGCCTTGAAACTGTGTGGTGCTGCATATTAAGAGGGCTTGACACTGCAGTGGGACTAGGATCTGCTATAGGTTTGAGAGGATTGAGCTGTTTGCCAAAAGTTTGAGAAGATATTTACAAAAAAATAAAAGTTTATGTGTTTTAAATTTTTTTTTGATTTATACCTATGTCTCTGCCTCCAGATTTAAAAACAGTGTCATCACTTCTTCAGGGACTTAGCTTCTCTGTCTTTGCTGCAACCATTTCTATCAGCAAACAGAACCAAGGCCAGAGAAAACAAGCATCTCATGCTCACTGCAGGTCGATTAAAGTGCGTTCAGTGAATTCTATTCTTCTGCTTCATTCCGTTATTAATGTCAAACATCCATTGTACAGAGGAGCCTCCTGCAGAGATAAAATAAAAACACAGGTTGAAATGTACATGTTCTTAAATTTTTGTTGAAACAAACAAATCCCGACTGTGAGAAAAATATGAGTGAAGATAGCAATTGAGATAAGATTTAAAGAAATACGGAGGCAGGGACTGCTGGTCACACCCTCAGCTTCCTCATGCTTCTTTGTGCATTTCAGCTAATGCTAAGGGAGCCATAGAGAGGAGGTTTCTTTGGTACGTTTGAGTCAGTCTGTATTTAATTGCTCTAAGGTTTCGTTCTTGATATTCTGGGTTATTGTGGATGAGGTTGAGTAGAGTGTTCTTTGTTAAAGCTTGTATATTATCCTCTCTAGTTATCTTTCTATCATAGCTCCAGAGGAATAAGGAAGACAGAATAATGCAATACTGGAAGGGAATTGTTCTTGGATGGGAGGCTGGGGGAATCTGTGAATGAAATGGTGCTCTTGCAATTATCAGACCATGGGTTGTGTGACTGCTTTGATGTTACCTGGTTGGCTGCACTTAGTGATAGGGTTTTTCTCATGTAAGATTTACGTGTATTAGTTGGTATGTGTTATGTTTAGACAAACTTTGAACACTGTTTTCATGTGTACATTCACTTACACACCTTTTCATTGATTTATCCTTAATGCAGAGATAAAACAAAGACTCATTGTCCTAAATATGTTTATAGTGCCAAAAAAAAGATGTGTTACTCAAATCCTAAACAAAGTATACATACCCTGTCAGTTAATCCAAACTCCTTGGGCTATATAAATCATTATTCTCTAGAGACTAAAGGTCAGAGGAAATAATAGTGGTCTGCCCAAGAAGAGTTTCACATTAAGTAATAGCTTGGCTGTAGACTCAGAATTCTGTGATGCAAACATCGCAGTCTAGTTTGCTGTAACACTAAATTGTCTATTTGGATAATAATGAATAATGATAAAATCAAGTTAAGATAACACATGGTTACTAAATGTTATACTCATAAGAGAATGAAATTTTCAGTATGAATACTTCCTTAAATTGTGAATTTCAAGAGAATAGAGACCTAGGAAGGAACTGTTCTATAAAGAATGAAGAGACATGAACTATCTACAATATATTTCTATGATTAGAAACTTTTGGTAATATACAGACAGTGGAAAATACTGCTGAGAGTAGTGTAACAGTATGAGATGGGCTACCAGGGCATCTGTCATGGTGACATGTGTGCAAATGTGAGCGCGAAGTGAATACCAAAGGGAGATGGGCAACATGAAATACTCTGCTGGTGTGTGAAGTCATGCGTGTGTGTGTGAGTGTGTGTGCATGTCTGTGTGTATGTGTGTATGAATGTGAATGTGTGTGAGTATGCAAGTGTGTGTGTGTGTGTGTGTGTGTGTGTGTGTGTGTGTACACACTTAGGAGCTTTCCACTGAGGGAAATTCAAAGAAAGAGAAGGGAACAGTGAGTGGAGAATATAATAGAAAAGTTACAGAAAAGAGAACATTTTCTATTCATTCACGGATGACCCACGCCCCCCCATTCCCAGAATACTGTTTCATACTTCCTCAAAGTATTATTAAAACTTTGGCCTAGGAAAATTACTCTGTGAGTGATACAGAAACATCACCTAAAACAGAAAGGCACTTCTACAGTTTCTTTATCCATTCCTCTGTTGAAGGACATCTGAGTTCTTTCCACCTCCTGGCTATTATAAACAAGGCTGCTATGATCATAGTAGAGCATGTGTTCTTGTTCTATTTTGGAGCGTCTCGGAGGTATATGCTCAGGAGTGGTATAGCTGGGTCTTCAAGTAGTACTATTTCCAATTTTCTGAGGAACCTCCAGACTGATTTCCAGAGTGGTTGTACCAGCTTAAAAATCTTACCAACAATGGAGGAGCGTTCCTCTATCTCTACATTCCAGGAGCACCTGATGTTACCTGAGTTTTTTATCTTAGCCATTCTGACTGGTATGAGATAGAATCTCAGGTTGTTTTTTTTTTTTTTTTTTTTTTTTTTTTTTTTTTTTTTTTTTTTTGATTTGCATTACCCTGATGACTAAGGATGCTGAATGTTTCTTTAGGTGCTTCTTGGACATTCAAGATTCCTCAGTTGATAATTCTCTGTTTATCTCTATACGCTATTTTAAAATAGGGTTATTTGGTTCTCTGGAGTCTAACTTCTTTAGTTCTTTGGATATACTGGATATTAGTCCTCTATCAGATGTAGGATTGGCAAAAATCTTTTCCAAATCTGTTGGTTGTAGTTTTGTCCTTTTGACAATGTCTGCCTTAAAGAAGCTTTGCAATTTCATGAATCCCATTTGTCAATTCTTGATCTTAGAGCATAAGCCATTAGTGTTTTGTTCAGGAAATTTTCCTCTGTGCTCAGGTATTCGAAGCACTTCCCAAGCTTCCTCTTCAAATAGGTTCAGTGTTTCTGGTTTTATGTGGAGATCTTTGATGCACTTGGACTTGAGCTTGGTACATGTTAATAAGAATTAATCAATTTGCATTCTTCTAAATGCTGACCTCCAGTTGAACCAGCACCATTTGTTGAAAAGGCTGTTTTTTCCACTGGATGGTTTTAACTCCTTTGTCAAAGACCAAGTGACCATAGGTGTGTAGGTTCATTTCTGGGTCTTCAATTCTATTCCATTGATTTACCTGCCTGTCTCTGTATTAATAGCATACAGCTTTTATCACTATTGCTCTATAGTGCAGCTTGAAGTCAGGGAAGGAGATTCCTCCAATAGTTCTTTTACTGATAAGAAAAGTTTTGGCCTTCCTGTGCTTTTTGTTATTTAAAATGAATTTTCAAATTGCTCTTTTTAACTCTATGAAGAATCGAGTTGGAATTTTGATGGGGAATTGCATTGAGTCTGTAGATTGCTGTTGGCAAGATGGCCATTTGTACCATATCAATCTTGCTGATCCATGAGCATGGAAGATCTTTCCATCTTCTGAGATCGTCTTTACTTTCTTTCTTCAGAGACTTGAAGTTCTTGTCATATAGATCTTTTACTTGCTTGGTTATAGTCACACCAATAGTTTGTGACTATTATAAAGGGTATTGTTTCCCTAATTTTTTTCTTAGCCTGTTTATTCTTTGAGTAGAGGAAGGCTACTGAGTTATTTGAGTTAATTTTATATCCAGCCACTTTGCTGAAGTTGTTTATTAGCTGTAGAAATTTTTCTGTGGAATTTTTGGGGTCACTTAAGTATACTATCATATCATCTGCAAATAGTGATGTTTTCACTTCTTCCTTTTCAATTTGTATCTCTTTGACCTCCCTTTGTTGTCTAACTGCTCTGGCTAGGACTTCCAGTACTATATTGGATAGGGGAGAGTGGGTACCCTTATGTAGTCCATGATTTTAGTGGGATTGCTTCAAGTTTCTCATCATTTAGTTTGATGCATGCTTCTGCTTTGCTGTATTTTGCTTTTACTATATTTAGTTATGGGACTTAAGTTTACACAATGGAGTACTACTCAGCTATTAAAACAATAACTTCATAAAATTCTTAGGCAAATGGTTGGAACTAGAAAATATTCTGAGTATGATAACCCAGTTACAAAAGAACTCATGTGTTATGTACTCACTGATAAGTGGATATTAGCCTGGTCGCTATGAATTTTAAATTGGTTATATTTTCAGCAACTACAATCCCTAGTTTACTGTACAACTTTGCAAAAGAAGCTGGACATAGAAAATATTGTATTTTGTAACTATATGTTATAACTTAACAAATTAGTTAACCATTACAAGCTCCTTAAGGGTCTCTAATATATTTTCTACCAGTGTCTGTATCCACCTGTAGAAATTATTTCTAAAGAAGGCATAGAAGGGTACACAAGCTTTGTTTTTAAATGATGATACACGTGGTTCCATAGTCATTACTTTGAAAGACTTAAAACTTCTCTAATGCCATTGGCAGGCTGATGCATGTTCATGCAATTGATAAAATGCTCCCTGTCATATTAATATCTGTCTGAAAACCAGTGGAACAAACTCATTTATTATCTGCATATCTTTCCTGGCACCTAGTTAAAAATAATTGTTTAATTTTCTTTTTGAAAATGATGATTCTAATGTTTTCATTCTAGTTATTTCCCATGAGAGAGAATCCCTTTGCAGTTGGTCAATTAAAGTATATCTTATCAGTTCAAATGTTTTCCTTTATTTTCAGGAACATGCCAGGTGCTAGTAGAATGAAGACCCCAGTCTGTGACATGATTTCTATTGGTCTAGAAGAATATATTAAGAAAAACTTACAAACATAAGCATTATCACATATTATGTTTGCCCATGAGGACCCAGAGTTGGATCTTGTCTTCAGCATGTCTCGAACTTATAAACTTAATGAGCTGTTTTCTGTGTGAAGGCCTACTTTCCATTTCCTTAAAAGATAAAAGTCTTTATACTGCTTACACTCCAAGACTGTGTCAGATTACAGAACAGAACATCCGGCTTGGTTACACCCTCCATGCTGGGAACTAGAATTCAATTTAGAGTCATCAGCTAACTTGGGCAGACCATGTACTCATTAAAAAGGCCTGAAAAGCAGGAGTTATAAATAAAATATCACACTAGAGGAAAGGGCTTAGAACTCTACCCAAGTGTAGGTAAAATTCAAACTGGTACAGTAAAGTTGGATCTTGAACCCTGAATGGGACTCACCTGGTCACTAGGCTGTGATACTGCTGAGAGATGAAGAAACTCTTAGGAGGTGGGGACAGTGAGCAGAACTTAAGTCACTAATGGTGTGTCCTCAAAGAAAATGCTGAGAACACAGCCCTTATTCTTCCCATGTTTTGCTTGCTGTTTATGATTAGGTGATCTTATTCTTTCTTTTACCACAGACTCTCTGACACCTTACAGCTTCCCCTAAAACAACATGGCTGATCAACCAGGCCAAAAGCTTCAGAGTCAAGAACCCAAATAAGCTTCTCTTCTTTACAGATTCACTGCCGTATATTTGTTACACCAATGGGAAGTTGACTGACCTTCAGGCTGTGACCCTGGAACAATCTAGAGAAAACCCCACAGAACTCACCATTGATGTTACTCATATTCGCAGGTTGTCAGATTGGTTTTGGCATAAATTGTATTTTATTTATAGAAAAAGAGTAGCTAGGAAGACTGCATAGGCAGTTAGTCCTAGGCATTACCTCCTGATTTCAAATACTCACATTTTATGTACAATGCCAGATGTAGTCACATGCACCTATATTCTGCCAAGATAGGGAGGGAATAGACAGAGAAAGGATAGCTAGAGGTATCTGGCCAGCAGCCTAAGCACCACATTCTAGAAATTCACTACCTCAGAGAAATTACACAGGTAATGAAAAAGCAGAAAACCTGATATCCTTCTCTGACCTCCACATGTGTGGGTGAGTACGTACATTCACACACTCACATGCATCCCTTACACACACATTGACACACTTAGACACCTAAACACAAACATATATACATATAGAGAATGATAAAATTACACTAACTATAACAAAGTAGAACTTGCTTAAAAACAAAACTACATTATATATTCAAGTAAATGTCATACAAATAGTGCCAAGTCTGTCTGGGATATAAAGGAACTATTTAGAGTAATCAAAAGAGCAAGAAGAGGAAACTCATTCTGGTTTCTTTGGAAACTCGGTTGTGTCACATGATTTTTTTCTGGAAGCTGTATTGTAAGAGGACATATTGCTAAAGCAGACACTTGAGAGGGTGTCTGAAGTTTGGAAAGTGTATAAGTAGAACCCCACAGACAATGAAGGGACACTCTTGCACTGTTATCCAGTGCAGTGCTTTCCCGGTCTTTAGTATCTATACTGTGCTTCGCTGGTCTTCACTGGTCTTCACTTCATAGAGAGAAACACACCAACGAACACCTCTTGTATTCCACTGGATTCTTGCAGCTTCAGACTCATGCTGACTCAGTTCAGTGGAGCCTCTCAATTTCTGTTGGATAGAACAGCTTTACTGATTCTTGTTTAGTGTTTGCTATTAGACTACATTTATCGAGTTATGAATCACCCAAAGAACTACTAAAAATGTCGACAACACACTTTTTCTATAAAACCGCCTTTTCCTCTATCTTTGGCCAGTGGGTTAGAAGGGAGGTTGAAGAGTTCAAGAACCCTAGATAAGGTAGGCTTTGAAAAATTTAAGCCCACCACACATATTGGGGCTTTTGTTTCTGTCTAAACATCCACACATTTTGTGATTCACTGAATCAGATGCTTCTGTTTATAAAAATAAACACCCAAAGTTTTGTAGCCTTTAATTAATTCAGTGTTTGAAGAAGGCAGGGAAATCTAAACAATGCACACATATTATCTGTGTTGTTGTTTTTGTATTTTTAAACAGATCCTCACTCTATGGCCAAGTTGAACCAGGACACACTGTGTAGCCAAGGCTGGTCTTGAACTCACTGCCAGGCTCTCATTTCAACCCCTTGAGTGTTGAGAAAAGAGACAAGAGTCACTATACTTTATTCATTTGAGTAGCTGGGGTTAGGGTACATGTTGTTTTAACATAGCTGGAATGTTGAACCTATGTTTTTCTCAGATAAAAATGCAAGTGTGAGCCAGGTCTTGATGACATCCTCTGCTTCTTATCTGCAGACTTACTTTCCGGCTAGTCCAGTTAGTTTCTTCATTATATTCAAGATACTGAACATATTGAACTATATTTGAATATATCGAGATGAGTCTGACAAGAAGCTAAAGCAGGAAGAGATGTCACCACTCTAGTTTTATAAGCTGTTACCCATATTCCATGCTGTGAGGCTTCTTTTACCACAGCCAATAAGTGTATTGAAAGATTATCTGATGAACTCTCTGATGCACCTTGGAATCACACATATATATCCATATATGTCTAGATGTACTCACACATATACATATTAAAATAATATAGTAAAAGGGGGTGCGATGATAACACAGCAGTTAAGTTCATTTTCAGCTGCTGCAGAAGATTCGCTGTGTTCACATCAGGTGGCTCACAACCACTTGTAACTCCAGATCTGTGTGGTCTGACAACCTCTTTGGAAGTCCCCAGTAATTTATGTGTACATTCACACACACACACACACACACACACACACACACACACACACACACACACACAAACACACACACACACACACACACACACACACACACACACACACACACACACCACTTGAACATAAAATAAAAATTATCTGAGAAAGAACTTTTTGACTAGTTACTGAAAAACATGACCCCCCCTTCCGCTCTATCTAAAGATTGCCATTTAAAAGGCTGGTTATTTCCATACAATATATTCCAATCACAGTTTTCTTCACTCACCTCTTTCAAATCTTCTCCACCTCTTTTCCCTGTAAAATTCACACGCTTTCATTCTCTCTCATTAGAAACCAAATATGTAAAACCACGTTCAGATGTTGAGACACATATTCACATACACAGAAATCCCACAATTGGAATTAGTCCCAGGTGATGAATAGTTGCTTCTATAATATAGCTTTGCCTTCCTCTTGCCAAGTCTTCTCCTCCGCCTCTCCCCCCTCTTTCCCCCATTCCTATCCCCCTCCTCCTCCTTCTCTTCCTTTTCCTCTTTCTCCTCTTCTTTCTTCTCCTTTCTCCTCCCTCTCAGAAAAGAATTGTTTTTCTTTTAGTATTCCTATCTTTCCCAACAAATAACAGGCTTTGAAAAGTGGAGTAATGTTGAGTTGTTCCATCCCTGAGCTGGTGAACTGTTGCATCCATGTGGTGCTGAGCTGCTAATGGAATACTGCTGCTATTTTCTAGCAACTTCTTTGCACTGCTGATTTTCTAGCTGCAGTTTCTTGGTTTTTGCCTGTGGTGGTGCAGTGGGCTAACATTTTTATTACAAAAGTCTGCTAAGTATACAAAAAAATCAATAACTTGACAGAAATTTTTATAGCCACTGCTAGCTAATTATAGTTTGGAACATATATTTAAGTTTCAAGAGTCTCAGAATTCTTATGTTTCTGCACTTTAGTGAATTTTGTAAAAGGTAGTTATGTACATTGGCTTTAGAAAGTTGCATGAACTATAATAAAATTGTATGGAAAATGAGACAGTGGTTGACTAGAAGCTGTTTCCATTTGATGGTGAATCAAGAGAGGAAAGACAGAAAAAGAGAAAAGGAAGAGCTTTGTAAAATTGCAAGTGAAGTGAAGGGAAACTGAAGCATCACAAAGAAAAATACATAGAACAATATGGTGGAGATGTCACAAGATGGAGCCCAGAAGAAGAAAGTCCAAGGGAGCCCCACTCTATCTCCAATGTCACATGTTGGTCTCTTTATTATACACCATCTCCCTTACTAAGAGGTAATCTTCCTAAGATTGGACCTTTTGTTTGATCATTTTTAACTGATAAATTCCTAATGTTAAGAATTTAAACAGTGGATATCATTTGAATAAATGTATTAGTCACATAAATGTCTAGTAAGGGAAAAATTAATGCTTGGTCCCATGGCACCAACCAAGTTCATTTTTTGCCAAGGTCTCCATTGAGAAGTGTATTTGATGAAGCTTTAAACCAAGTATCTAATGTTTTTCTTGCAATTGACTTTGGGATGGTCTGAATCGAGGCCGCCTTGGTGAGTACTCCATAGGAACAGCATTCTGGACTCTTATCAGAAGTAAAAGATCTCCCCATCCCTTTTCTCCTTCTCCATCTCAGTCTTCTCTTTCATTTCCCCTCCCACTCTCCTTCTCTCTTTTTTCCTTTCCTTAGAGCATTCCTAGGTAATAGCTCTCATCTAAAGATTACAAAAGGCAAGACAGCATTGGGGGGTATAGGAGCAATAAAAGTAATAAATATCTCTTTTGATGGACTTCAGTTGTGTCGCAACTTAAAAGAGCTTACCATTTAAGCCACTGTTTTGGTTGCGTTAACCAAAGCAACCCAACTCTTAACATTCCTCTCAGTCAGTGGCATAAAAAATGTATGTGTTCACAAAGTACTTCAAAGTAGTCTACCATAGAACTGCAAAATGCCCTCACCCCTGAGGCATTATAGTATTCCTTAGAGAGAGGCAAGAAAGGCAAAATGTAGACTGATCACATTAAGAATAGCACTGACATCTTTCTTCTTTTTTCAAGAAGCTAAGAAAAATAAGCACATTGTGCAGAAAGTAGACTGCAATGGCCTGCTGCCCTGAGATACTTGAATGAATGAGGTTTTTTATATGCTTGCACCACCATACCCACCTCTTCTTATGTACCAAGATGTTGTGGCTCAGTGGACTGCAGAAACTTAATGAGTGCTGAACAAGTGTGTTATCCATACAATTCTTTCAGTCCGTTAGCTCTCTAGAGAGAAGAACCAGTTTCCTTCAATAAATAGCACTATCTTCTTGTTCTAAAGATTCTTGTGACTAAAATTTACTACCTTTTAGTTCGAAAAGAGCATGTGCTTGGTGGCTTACTCAAGGGCTCTTCCCCCCAAAAGCAGCGGGTATTCACCAAGGCTGCATATTCACTGAAGGTCAGACTTTTGTGTTGTGAAACTTCTAGCAAGTGTGATAAGCAGTAAATTGCAGATCTATCGCTCCCCCTCCCCCCGCTAGAAAGTGTGTTTATAAACCAGCAGAACACTGTCCGCCTCCTGTGATTGATGGCCCATTTTGGACCACCTCTTATCAGGTTCCCACAAGCCCTTCTTTGATACAGCTCATGTCTGAATGACAATAGACAAACCAATGCCACTATAAACCCAAATTTCCCCCTGCATTCTAGATACTGAGATTACACATGGGTATTGATTTATTGCTGCACCCCATAGGGACCAGTTCATTAAGTGTTAAGCAAAGTCTGCTGTTAAGTGATGGAGCCACCAGCTCTGTGTGCTCTTGGTGAGAAACAATCACCTGTGCTCACCTTTCTAACAACCTGGGCATGTGAGTAACTGCATGTGTTTAAATATTTAGGTTGTTTGTCTATGCTCTTTCTTCTTTAAGTATACAAAATAAGATAAAGCAAGCCTTTGGAGGAAGGGAATCTATGCAGTTTCTCAGCTGTTGAAACACAATGTGGTTCTTTTTATGAAGCACACTGAAATGATTACAAATCTCGGCTTTGGCATGTATTTCTGAAACACCTACTGTATCTGTAGCAATGAGGTTTTATGATAGCTTTAACAGTTCCTGAAAAATTTATATGTTCTACCAGTAGATCATTTTGGGGAGAGATATAAATTTTACAGCACATCAGAGTTTTATTTCACCTACAAACGCCTGCTGTAGGATTCATATTATGTAAGCCCCACATTCTCTCATAGTTTCCTATTCTTTAGTCAATTTACATTTGCCAGGCAGAAGGAGCCTTCCACATGGTTCCCTTTATACTCCATCACTCCCCCTCTCCTTTTACTCCCAGGTTTAATGTTACTCAGTCTGGCTATTTGTCTATGGGAAATTCAGCAATCTGCTCATCAATTTATACAGGTGATGTATAAGGTCAAGTATCCTTCTCTGTAATTCTGTCTATGCTAATGCCTGAGTGAGTTAAATAAAAATTGATAAGGTAATCAATCATTTTTAGGGAGAATCTTGTTTTATGAACTCTCCATCAGCTCTGTGTATGGCCCTAGGAACAGAGTACTTAGAGCATATATACTTTAAGAAAGTTTGGTAAATTATTGCTATGTATGTGGCAAAAGCCTACGTCTATAATCAACATGAGTTTAACAACCTGACATTAGGAAATTCAAGGAAATAATCCACAAGGAAAAGTATCTCTGCTCTTTTGTTGAGGATTTCATAAGGTATTTGTATTTTGGTGACAAAAGATTGTAAATATTCGCAAAAATATTGAGAAGAAGCAATACTTATATTCTATTGACAGAATTCCGAATTATTTATAACCTTGATGAATTTAATAGGGTCAGTCCTCAACATAAAGTAGAAGAGCAATCATATAATAATAAAAGTTATAATAATGGGCATGCACTTGCAGAAAGTGAAATCAATGTAATGAAAAAACTAGCAGCCTTATCATATTTACTAAAATATTATTAATCATATCCAAAATATGTACTCATACCAACTGCCCATCAATGAATGACTGGATAAAATAATCTGTTATGTATGTACCATGGAACACTTTTTAGTAATAAAAAATAAAATTTTATAATTTATGAAAGGTATTAATATAGCAAACAAAGTGTCTCATGAAATAAATAAAGATGCAGAGTTTACCATTTCTTTCATGTGTGAAATTAAAGAGGCTTAACTCATAAAAGAGAGGGTAGAACATTGGTTTCCATGGGGTGAGAAGGGTAAAGGGAAGTAAATCAGAAATACAAACTTAGTTCCACAGTAGTAGAAGATTGACATGGTTTACAAAGGTCTAATCTGTATTTCAAAATAGTTAATACAGGGTATCTCAATACATTTACCACAAAGAAACGATAAATATCTGAAATGAGAGAATGAATATAATATATAAATGTATCAAGTCCTCACAATGAACTAAATATACAGTTATTATATGACAGTTAAATTATGTTTTTAAAGCCTCTTAACTATTTTTTTATTATTGCAACAAAATACACTAGCAACTAATTCAGTGACAAAAGCCAATTAAAGTAGAAAGGGTTTATTTAGGCTTACAGTTCCAAAAGAGATAATTCCTTTTATGGCAGGGACATCATGACAACAGGATCATGACATTACTCAGTCACATGGCATAGGTAGTCTGGAGGCAGAAACAACAGGAAACGAGGCCACGTTATAAAACATTAAAAGCCCACCCTTAGATCTGTGCTGCCCCCAGCAAGGCTCTAGTGTCTAAATGTTCCATACCCCTGCCAAACCATGCCACCAGCTGTGGACAAAGCATGTAAACACATGAACCTATGGGGATGTTTTATATTCAGTCTTTTACATTCTGCCCCTGCTTGTCATTGGCTTATGACCTTTTTCATGATATAAAATGCATTTAGTTCACCTTCAAAGGTCCCCAAAGTCTTTAATAGTCCAAACTCTTCAAAATCCAAAGTCCTTCTTGTAATTTCAAGCAATCATTTGTGATCATCTGTATAATAATTAAAAATAACAATAAAAACAATAAGCAAATTACATCCATACAACATTCAGTGGCACAGAGTATTCATTTCAATTTCAGAAAGGAAAGACAGAGACATAGTAAGAAAAGAATGAAACCCAGAAGTGAGACATGAAGTTCTATAACTCTCTCTACCTCAGTCATCTAAGATTTTTGATGAAATTGTCTTAATTTCAATGGGCTTTAGGTAGCTCTGTCTCTTCAGTTTTGCTGCTTGCAATATGTATATAGTTAGTTCTCTGGTTCTGCTGTTGATTTATTTCCTTTATTTCATTCTTTCTGCGGCCATATTTTTCAGAATTTCAATGGGTCCTGGTACCTCCAACATCTTGGGGGATCCACTGAAACCCAGGTATCACTGTCACTACAATACAAGTTTCACTGTCACAAGTTTCATGAAATAGCTTCTAAGAACCTCTTATAGGGACTCTGACCCTGTCACATGTTTCATGACCTCAAAGGATGTCTGAAACTGAGGAGAAAAAGAAAGTGCCGTAGGTAACTTTCAATACTGTGTATTTCATGCCTCCCAAACCAGTATCATGTAGCAAACACTGCCTAGATCTCATGACAGCTCAGGAGAGAACCTGGTTCCCTTGAACCACAAATAAATCATCTTCTGTATGCTGAAGCTAGTTGAAAGACTTCCCTAATTAGTAATTTCCATGAGTAAGAAACCATTTTAGACTATCTCTTTTCCTAAGCTGGAGCCTTTGGTGGGTGGAGTTTTATGCTTTGTGTACCTTTTCTATTGTTCAGGTAAAAAACACAAGGCTTCTCTTAAATAACATTGATCTCTTAACAGATACAGCCTTCTTTTAGCACATCTTTTAGCTGAAATCTTCATCTTTGTAATCATGTTTTCCTTCAAAATTGCATATGTTTTAAAATTTCTTTCTACCTCACTCAATGCTTTTATTCATGCTACACATGTATAAAAGTAATTAGTAATAACCATACCATAGGCCCAAAGTTTTGCTATTTTGGATTTCTACCACTAAAACAGTTAGTCATAAACTTTTTAGTTCATACCCCTCGAACTTCCCAAAATACAGACAGCTTCATTACCTGAATATAGCTTAAATACCATGTAGCCCAGTTTCTGGTGGATTTTTTTGTGAGCCAGGCCTTCACTATTGGTATTTTCTCTGCTTTCGAATCTTCTAAACTTCTATTTTAATGAGCCAATAAGCTCTATTTAGAAAATCCAAAGGCTTTTGTAGTCCAAAGTTTTAAATACTTCCATAGTCCTCTCACAAACAAGTCCTAAAATCTATTAACCAAATGACTGGGGTCATCTTAGCAGAACTTAAACTATAAAGTACCAAATTTATAAAGTGATAAAATGTCCCGACAGAAGCAACTTAAGGAATAACATGTTTATTCTGGGTTACAATTTCAGAGATACAATTTATTATTTTGGGGAGGGAATGACAGCAGGAGCATGGGGCTAGCCTATGCACAGGGCTGTATAGGAATTCCAGAAACAGAAACAAGAAGAGAATGTTGGCTATAACACCTCAGGACCTCCCTCAGCCTTGGTGACATACTTTATCCTATAAGGCTCCACCTCCTAAAGGTTCTATGGCCTTCCCAAATAGTGCCACTAGCTAGAGACCAGATATTCAACACATGAGCCTAAAGGAGAGAGCTACTTTTGTCGTTTCTCTTTTCTGGGTTTGCAATTTATCTAACCTTATGCTTTGTATTCCTGGTACCTACATACTAAAGTTTCCCAAAGATATTTAGTTATAACGGACTTCTACAGAAGTCTCTGGGTAAGGAGCATGACTGATGTATACAATGTGTATATTTCACGCTCATGCCAACACTAAGAAATTCAATCTCTTTTGTTTATGTAACCCTTGCTCTGAACCTACCAGCCATTCTACTTATGATTTGCAAATTTGGGATCTTTGAATCATAAGACCAGACATGACAATAACCCTCTTGATATGAGATTGAAACCTAACGAAACTGGTGGAGACAAAGTCTAGGACATCCTCTAAATTTATTATTGCAGTTCTTCCTAAAATTTTTTCCAAGATAAGGGTAGGTAGTATATTTTTTCTCTTGACTTATATCAATGTATATGTATGCAGTGGTGAGGATAGCAACTTCTCACAGCACATGAGGAGGTAAATCATGCAAATCCTATTACATGTTTCTTTCTTTATAGCCCATTGGAGTGTGTGTATTGTTCTTATATTACCACTTTCCCAAATTGCTTCTTACTAATGTTCATTAAGCATGTTCTATGACCACTGTTCTAGGTACATGTGTTTCAGTTATTTTAGTCAATTTCAAAATATTGACAAAATTATTATTCTTCACATACTAAGAGTTTGAAGCTTGAGGAGATGAATTTTCTTCAGTATCACATAGTAAGTAGATAATACCTGGGATTTGAAACCACATCAAAATTACCTTATATATTTCTTTCATATGCAGTGGCTTATATGTAATAAGCTCAGTAGATGTGGGCCTCAATAATTGACTGTAGTCATGTATAAGACTACACTGGTAGGAATTTAGTCCTTTAATGAAGACTGTTGGCAATGTCTTAGTCATTTTTACTTTCAACTGGGTAGAAAACTTCTGAGAAGACGAACCAGCAAGTACATGATTCAGAACCACCGACTCAATTATCCTACAAACCAGGGCTCATAAGAGTTCAGACATTCAGCAGTTCTCACTAATAAAGTGTGAGGATTAAAAAAGAAATGGAATGTAAGAGAAACTTTCATTTTCTTATGTCAGGTTATAAAAGGTTAAAAAAAAATACTTGCTTTGGGGAATTGTTTCAATAATAGAACTGGACAGCTAACGGATATTCAGAGTTTCATGTTTTCCTTGACCTTAATCTACCATGCAAAGAGCTGGATGCTAGAACAGTTCTCTCTGCAGTCAATTTCCTCTCACAATTCAGATCAGCTATGATTTCCCTCTAGCTTCCTCTGCCTCTTCCTCAAACTTTAGAAGTCTTTAATTTATTAATACAGACTACGCTATCTCTTGAGTTATTCTTTTTATAGCATATTATGTTAGTTAGTAGCAAAAAAGAAGCTCCTGCCCATCTTTTCTTCTGCACACAAGGAATCATGCTGTTATCTTCTTTCAACAGAAAGCAGGAATAAATGTTTGCCTTCTTAGTTACCTTCTGGTGCCTTAGAATATACCTGAGATGCAGCTGCATGACTTGTTCCCGGTCTCTCATACCATAGTAGAGGAGACTTGGCAAAGAGGATGTCTGAATGTCCTGAAGCAGAAGTCTGGGATGTGATTTACTCTTGCCTTGTACGACCTCAGTTTTGAGGCATCACAATATCCTGCCTGGTGAAACAGAGGTCATCTAGCTGAAGTATGCTGTGAATTACGTAGAGACTCTTTTAGCATAAAGTTATTTGGTAAGGTTGAGTATGTAAATATTCTGAAAATATACTTCTGTAGCATCAGAAGGCTGCCATGCTTTTGATCAACAGGTTCCATATACAAAGAAGGCACAAACTTACACTTAACAATTCCAATCATCTAGTGAGACTGCAGCTGTAGTATGCATAGAGTTCAATATATCACTTAGATATTTGGGGTGATAGTGATATAAACGACCTGTGATAAACAACTTATGGAAAGAAGCCACTTTTGTCCCTCTATTATTCTCTGCTTCCTGTATGTTACCCTCCCTGCCCTTGGGGATTGCCAGCCAATATCGGTCTATACAAGCAAAGGAACCAGAGATGGATGCCCTGTGAGTACGTATGGACATGGAAATATCAGAATTAACTAAGGGGAGGCAGATCAATGTTACTTGGGGTGATTCAAGGCTTTAATAGTTTTGAGAACTGGGATCTGCATATCTAGGATGTGGAAAGGTACTGAGATGCCTCATTAGCATAAAGAAGCATTCCATGAACCTCAGGTGCTAGTTGAATAGGTTCTTATTGTGAGAAAGGATGTAATCGAACTAAGGCTATATAACATTCTGCAGCTAGAGGCGTGTGTGTGTGTGTGTGTGTGTGTGTGTGTGTGTGTGTGTGTGTGTGTGCGTGTGTGTGTGTGTGTGTGTGTGCGTGTGTGTGTGTGTGTGTGTGTGGTGGAATGTTAGAATTCCCTAAACAAAGTCAAACAAGGGATGATGTGACAGGTTATTCCAAGAACGTGGTATGGTGGTTACCCTCTTGAACACCCAGCAAAAGAGATCTGTCATGAAAAATGTTAGGGCTCACAAGAGAGTACTAGCCAAAGGAAGTTCTAGCCCCCAGGGAGGAAATTTAAGTGATAAAAGTCTCTGGGTTGGGCTACTCTGGTGTCATAACCACCTGTAAATTTCTAGTAGTTCTTTAGGCAGCCCTGCATCTGTGCTGCTGTAGTAATCTCAATAAAAGACATACATATACAGAACTGGCTTGAAATTGTTTTGTGGGTCTTTTACCAATGTCCTAACTAGGTTTTACTCGTGTCTTCTTAAGAGAAATTAACATGGCAGGGGCTACTTTTGGTTATCAAGAAGTTCAGAAAGGTGGAAGGAAAAGACAGCACTTCCAGCAACACCTGGAACCTTAGAGAACTGGAGAGCCATGGAAAAGAATAGACTCATGTCAGGAATCTCAAGACTTGCTTATGCCCCACAGGCCATAGATAAGGTCACATCAATATTCCCAATTGTTCCATAAAAATGTGTTCCCTATTTATTTTATTCCCTATTTTTAGCAACACTGTGGAATCGATAACAAAAGTATCCTCAATCTTGAGGTGAGATATGAAATGGAATTGGAGTTCCCACACATCTGGGTCCATCAAGGTGCCAATAGTGTTGCTCTGAGTTAAAACAGCAACCCTGCATTTCCAATACATAGTCAAATTGAGGTTTTGAAGTCAAATACACTGAAACCTGTTGTGACTCATTAGGTAGCTTGGGAAGCAGAACAAAGCAGTGGCTCCTGTGAATCAGCTCTGGGAGAAATGCACGATAAATTCCTCTTTCTCTAAATATAAAAGCAGATGGGGTGATGGAATGATGGAGCAGTAGGCTAAATCTTGCTAATATATGTGGGTTCGGACAAACCAGATGGTAGATAATTGAGTTATAATTCATCCAATAAGTGTTTATTGAGCACCTGTTATGTGGTAGGCACTGTGCCAGGTGCTAGGATATAAAATCCAATTACACAGACAGTATCCTCAAGAAATGTACATCTAGAGAAGAAGACAAGCACATGGGTCAGCAATTACCCAACAGGGAGAAGAATAGGATGCTGATTATATTACTGATTACAGACATCATTTATCTGCTGTTTACTCTAAGCCTGGCATTAAGCTAAACACTTTCCATGTTCTACAACACACATCTCCCCAAGTCAATGAAGAAGATCTCTGTAGCAACCTCAACTTATAACTCATGAAACTGAGACTTGGAGAGTCTAAGATTTATTTTGTTTATTGTGTTTTACCTGCATATATTCCAATTAGAATGTGAGGCCTTGTCTAAGCCCACCCTCTTCACAGGGAGCTATAGAAACCTAGAGAAAGAGCAGTCATTAACACTTTAAAGAAGGAGAAGGCATGGCTGGTGTTAAGATATGAGGCATAGGTTCATAGAGAGTGTCAAGGAATGAAGTGGAAAGAGGATGAAGGTGCAGACAAAGGAGAAGGATATGATGCTCCACAGAGTCGATCTCAGTATCACCATGCTGAAAATGCCTTAGTTCCCAGGAAAGATGAGGATAAATGTAGATAGGAGTTGTAGGGGAAGAAGAGATACCCAGAATGTGGTGGACCTAGAAGTGTCAGCAGGTTTTAAAGATAGTGAGCCGAGTCAGACCAGCTCTGTTTGAAAGAGATTGTATTGACTTGTCCATCCTGCGTCTTCATGTGGTTTGACCTAATCATGACCTGCTTTACCTGGAAGGAGGAGGTGGGTAGGCAAGGAGGCATGGGGACCTGAGTGGCAAGGTGATGCTCAAAGTTGTGCAACTTTCCCCCCTCCAGGTAAGGAGACAGAGCCTTTTGAGGTCAGATAAAGCACCAGCACAATTGTTAAAGAAAATAACTCCCAAGGAGCTTACCCTGCTCCTCTGTGATGCCCAGAAACAAGAAGAGAAAGCTCCTAGGAAACTTCAAAGTTAGGTGACATTTCTGAAGCATATCCTGGGATCAAATTTCTCTCTGCCATAATTCTTTAATGTTCTAATATGGCTTGCTTTGAAACCAAAAGAAGAAAATAACTCTAAACAGCTGCACATATTCAATAAATTTTGCTCAGAGATCAACCTTTTCTTTTTTATTTAAACCCCCTTTCTCTCCTTAGCTGTATTCTTGTAAGTTTTCTTTTAAAACTCTCTCTCTCTCTCCCTCCTCCTCTTTCTTCTTCCTTCCTTCCCCCCTCCCCATGTGTGTGTGTGTTTCTTAGTTTTCTTTATTTTCAAAAGAGGGCAGTACTCACTTCAGAGGATGGGCGAGCATTTTGTAAGATGATAAACTCTAAGCACCGGCTAGATGTCAAAGCTCACTGTTACTTTCCAGATAACTATGACTTCTCTGGATTCTCCTTCCTTCGCCAAGCAGAGGGCTGATTATCTGAGCCAGAAGCCCAGGCCCTGTGGCAAAGGAAAACACTTCTGGGTTCTTTGGAATTGCAGCATCATGCTGAGGGCTCTACTTTCTCACCAAGAGAGAAAACAGGAAGCTCTCCACTGGCCAAGTGTATAAGATCTTTAGTATGATTTATCTCTCCTGATGAATTCCAGGCTCCTTGAAGGGATTCGGTATCTCCTTTCTCTAGGAAGCTGAGCAGTCAGATTAGACATAAGGCCCTACTGATTAAAGAGAAAGTTAAAGAGAAAGTTACATGGGTGACTGTGTTCTTTGATGTACTCTAAGCAGTGTGAAACTGTTGCTTGGATTATAGAATTTTCAGCTTTTACTAATAAAGGAAAACAGAAAATACTTCTACTTAAGGTCCTGGTGATTCTTAATTTATGTAACAATTCAAGACCTTCCCCCATCCTTGCTCCTGGGTTGTTCAAGCAAAGGAAAAAAAATTTAAACCTGGAGGAGGCTACATAGGCCTTGGAGATCTATAGGACACTCAAGTATAGACAAGGCATTCAGAAGATTGGAATAAAAACTCCACAGTATCATTCAAGCCACACAGGAATCCTTTGGGACCATAAAGCCTACCTTTTTTTCTGTACCAATTACCATTCTTTTAGAGAGTGTGCCCGTTTCTAACTGGGGTTGGGATATCTTAATCTCTGAATACTGAACAATTTCTATCACTCAATCCTTGAGACCTTCAGTACTATCATAAGTAGATAATAAACAAGCAGATTTGATAGGCATAATAGCACTCTACCCAGTTTTCCAAGAAATGGATTTTATCAGAAATCAATGGCACTGTTTGTCATTGATACCCAATGATGTTTGAGCTAACTAAAATTGAGGCTTGCAGAGGCCAGTTTAACTAGAAGAGATCAGCCTCATTCTCTAAGCAGGAGTAGGTGAGTTAAAATTAGGAACAAGGTTCATATTGATGGAGAAGCATGCTCATGAAAGACTGTCACTCTAATTTTCTCTACCTCCACATAATCTAGATTTTTTTGAGACAGGATATATTCCATAGCCCAGGCTATCCTCTAACTCACTGTGTAGCTGAGAATGAATTTGAGTTCTTGGTCTTCCTGCCTTTCCGTCTCGGGTACTGGTATAATAGGAATCTGCCACAATTGCCACTTTATGTGGTAATGAGGATTGAACCAGGGCCTTCTGCACATTAGGCAACTATTGTAATCACTCAGTTGCATCTGTGGTATTCACAGCATCTATGTTTTAAGAAACAAAAGCAGAAGGAAGGGGGCCTGACATCTTGGCAGAGGTTGAATCACCTGAGATCTCTTTTGGGACAATATATTTAATATTAATACACTATAGCAGAATATTAGCTAAATCAAACTACAAAATAACAGAAGTGCCTCCCCTCATTAATTCTGAAGCAACTGCAGAACCCCCATTTGCAATTCTATACAGGGGTGAAGCAATAAGCTCCCCAAAATCCCTAAGTAAGTACTCCCATTTCTGAATAATTTCTATCCAGGCCTGAGTCATGCATCTGCTGAGGACTTTCTACGCAGCTTGCCTTCCTATCCGGTTTGAAGCATCATTTCCGACAGAATCCTTTTTTTTTTTTTTTTTTTTTTTTTTTTTTGATGTTTTTCTGAAATCCCCAATTCACTGATGTCGAGCAGCAAGCTTCTCCCGAAGAACTGCTTGATAGATCTCCTATTGTAAGAGAAGAACATAGCCACAGGGCTGTCATCCTGGAGTTCTTGGAAGTGGCATCCACAGTGAAGCATGTGCATGCCACCAGTGTCTACTGAGAAGCAGAGCATAGGCCAGATAATCACCAGATGCAAACAGAAGACTCATCCACATCTGTCAATATTCAGTTGACATCAAATTCAACAGCCCCGCTTTACAAATTAGTAGAGAAACTGATGGACTATTCTAAAAGTATGCTACTTGACAGCTATCATATTGACTTCTTTGGTATTACTAAAAAGCAGGATATAAAATCTATGAAGATATACTCTAAAAATACGTAGAACAAGCTGTAGCTATTATTTTTGTTAGGTATTTTTCCAAAAGTATGTATTAGACGATCCTTGTTTTTGTGTATAGGACATCCATCTTGAGATACTCACTAATTGGAAGAACAAATCACATAGCAAAACCCTCTCCACAGTTCACTATTACAGAAACTGTACAGCATCCTTGTACCTGTGTAAAACACACGGAGAGTCTTCAGGGCAGTGAGTGGAATGTCATAGAACGTATACTTACAATAGATCTCAGGGCTCACTGGGTTGTACAGGAGGAGAAGACTGTCATAAATGTCTGTAGGGAGCACAAAGCATGAGGTATATCTACCCAGGCACTAATCTAACTTTTTAAATGTAAAATTAACAAGTGATGAACCCAGAGAAAACCCTGCACTCTTATGTCTGTTCTTCATGATTACATGATATTCCATCGTGGTAAAGATAATTATTTGTAAACGAGGTGTGGGAGGGTGGTTTCTAAGTTTACCTATGCAGTAAAGGGAAGCTCAGCAAACAAAATATAAAAACACAAGAAAGCAAGGGTACATTAAATAACATCCTGTACATTTTACACTAATGGGAAAACATCCTGGAATTAGTCTCCTCATACATCTATGAGCAACTTCAATCATCAATTGTATTTAATTTGACTGAGATAATTACATTATAGGCTTAGGAGAGGTAAGGCCCAAAGCAAGAGAAGCTGTAAGGTGGATGAGATATGATTATGAAATAGATAGATGTGCCACATGTAATGTGAACTCATACCACATTACACTGAGGTAAAAAGCTGATTTTTCAACCCTTAAAAGCACTGCTCTTATCAAGGAGTCATAATTACAGTCCTCAAAGGCAAAATCATTATGTTGGAGGTCTCACAATTTCTCTTTGTAGAGTGGTATGACCTTTGAAGTATTCTTGGTAATTACATGGCACCTACTTGCAAAGGGGGGCTACAGCCAAGCAACCAGAATGATGCTGAAAGACACCATGATAGAGAACTTATAGAAGATACTTACTATGTAAGTGCTGATAGAGTTCTTAAGCAGTCAAGTATTCACCTGTGCTAGTTGGAATTACAGTTATCTTACTGACCACAGACATTGTCTGGAGATGGTTGCTCTTGAGAAGAGTTCAGGAAATTTCATGTTAAATAAAGACTCCTGGAAGATTAGCTACCAGGTAACAATCAGAAAGTATCAGTGACATAAATTTTGGCTTTATAACTAAAGACCAGCTGTGCCATGGTGACCTGACTTGGCAAACTCCCCCAGCAGCTGGCTGAGTGTGTCGATCTTGGCCAGTACCCACCAGCTGTTCCCACCTGTGGTCACATACAGGATTTATCAATGATGCTCATTCCATCTGTAACTCCGTTAACTCTGGCCTGTTAAAAATAGCTTATAGGGGATCAATTTATAGTGTATTGGTTTCACATAGAGCTTTTCATTCTTTTTTATTTTATACACAACCACCATGGAAAGCTGATTAACTGCAGAAGTTACCCTGCTGCCGAGACACAAGCCTGTAAAACATTAGGGTGTAGTCCTTCAGTCAAACCTGCTCATTGAAGAAACTGTTATGTTTTTTAATCCCTTTCCTCTTCCCTTGTTTGTAAGGGAGCCAATGCTATATCATCTGTCAAGTGAAAGAGTTATAGAACTTACAGGGTATAACGCATGCAGAGAAATCATCTTTATCAATTAAACTATGACATCATAGGATCAAAGAAGTTAGAACTGGAGAGGATCTATGGCAGGAGTTCATCTTGGCCCATCAGCACCATCCATCCAGATGGGATTACTTTTTATCATATTTACTCATTCTCTACCCGCTTGAGCAAGAAATACATCAAATATAGGTTTTTCTTTTTTTCTTTTTTTTTTTTACTTTTTACTCGTGGTCCATCTTGTGTTATCACAAAAGGTCCCAAAGTAATTGGCAATACCTTTCTTGAACCCGAGTGATGAATACTTACTCTGTGGCCTTTCCGCTATAAATACTGGACTCGTCCCAGGTGGCACGCTTGTATTATTGGACAGACTTTAATCTTAGCATTATACAGGCCCACATTTTTCCATTGCCAAACACTATTTGCAGTTCTGTCCCAGATGTAACAACCTAATCAAAATAGAATTTCACAGAGCACTACACAGAGGATTGGCTTCTGGGGACGACGCAACAGGTAGCTGTATGTTTATTGCCTTCTTTTATGAAACTTATACAATGCAATTGTAAAGTGCACAATGAATACTGGGATTTGACTCATAAGTAATGAATTGTAAATAATAAGGTTTAGCATCAGCCAGAAACATTTTCACATACTCAAATGCCAATGTTCTCAACCACAGCACCACTGATGTTAAATCAACACAGAGCATTCCCATCTTTCCACGCCGTGCTTCTTAATGATGCAGACCTTCAACTGACCAGCAGCCCTGACAACCAAGGCACCCTTGCCTAGAGTGGAAGAGAGAGACCTTTCATGGGCAATAGAATAAGGGAAGTTTGAGGGGTTTTGTTGTGGTTTGGTTTGGTTTATTTTTCCAAGCACTCTGACACAGAAATGGTTCAAGGATAAAATAGCCATTTAGAAGCAAATTCTGAGCTGAAATCATTTTGAAAAAGGATCTGCTTATAATACACACTGGAACCATGTTATCAAAACAATGTTATCTGAAAGTTCAAGAAAAGCAGCCACTTAGATCTATGTCCCTAATGCTAGTGACATGGCAGCACCTTTGAGCTTTGCTTCTTCTGAGCCTCGCCTTCAAGGCCATGCTGTCATGTCCCTATCTGTGTGTATTCAGTCTGTCCTTTCTATGGCATGTTGAAGAATCAAATTAAAATTTTCAAACACAGAAATTTTAAGTAGCAAAGATGCAAGTAGGTGGAAGACTGCAACCTTCCTCTCAGCATCAGCAGCGAATCAGCTTTTCAGTTTTATAAATGTGAAAACTGGGGCTGAGAGATGCTACAAAGATCTAGCTGATGTACCGGGTTGCACATCATAAGACAAAGTCAATAGTCAAAATCTGCGACTGCTCACTAAGTGCAACTCCCCCGAAGTGGCATGAAAGAGTCATGACATTCGAATTTGCTTAAAGATCTGTACAATGTTTAAGTGTGATACACTTTTTCAGGAAACATCCCCTTCTTCGCTCCCCACACACCTGGCGACCTCTATCCAATCCATGTTTCATAAACTGTTACTGTGTGTAACATTGGGATATGACAATTATTTAATTGAATTTTTGTGGCAGATGGTGGAAGTGTATAAATTGCATCAATTAATGAATAAATAAAAACAAACTGTTGCTCTCATTAGTGTCCCTAAAATATGTAAATGACACACATTAAGTTTCATGGCTCACAGATGGAGATGTTGAGGCCCATGGAGGCTTGGTTAGCTTCTGGGCAGGTGAATAGACAGACATTCAATCCCAAAAGAGCTAACAGGCTGTGACTCATTCTTTCTTTCTTATCCAGAACAAAGCTTAAGAGTGCCTGTTTACAGTCCTTTCTTCTTGTCTATTTATCTGCTGTTCCCTAATCTCATTTAGCCTTGGCATGGAACAAGTTGCACAAGCGAGAAGAGTTTGGATCACAGTCAAGTCTCTGTCCTTCCCTTTCTGAAAAGTCTCACATCCAGAGGCCAGAGACAAAGAGAGGGTGGTGCTGCCACTGCAGAAAGATGGAGTCCTCTACCCTGACAGCGTTATGAAGAGCCTGGATGTTGGATCTAGGAGAAGGAAGTGGATGTCTGAATTCTTGGAGGTGTGGCACTTGAAGCAATCCTACCATCTGAAACAGTGCTACCTCTGTCCAGGAGAAGCTCTGAGAAGACGCCACAGCTAGTCTTGTCCTCCAGGCCTCCATGGTGGTCTTGATGCAGGGACAGATGTTCCAGAAGTTTTCATGAGGTAGCCTCACACTAGCCGCATTTCATTGGTAGCAAGTGCCACATTAAAATGCCATTTTAGGCAATTAATATTTTATTTATAAACACTTATAAATATTTATCACAGATGAGTGTTTAAATAGTAGCTTGTGAGAAAACAAATCTATTACATTTGTATTAAAAATTCCTTGGATGCTTAATTAAGGGAATATTTAGACAGACCATGAAAATTTTATACCAATTTCTTGAGATGTCGGGGAGAAACCCAGTTAGACTTTCTTATGTAACTGAGGGAACAAATTTGATATGAGGTCACACAAACAGAGGGGATTAAACTCTAAGCCCATGTCAGAATCCTTTCTTTAAACACTGTAAATAAAGATGGTCTCATTCTAGATAAATATCCTAACCTTTCCCACAATCAAAATATGTCTTTTCCTTAAATGTATCTGACTAAGCGTTCTCACCTTCTTCAGCTGTTTTAATCAGATCGCAAACACAATCGACTGTCCAATTTTTCAACCAGGAAGAAAAATAGTTATTGCCCACATTGATCTGCTGTGGAGCAGAGCATCTCACCACACTCTCTTCTTAAAATATAATCGAAGCATTCTATTTTGAGGTCGATGACTTAACAAAGCACAAATATTTATATGTACATTTAGGGCCAAAAGCACATAAGGCAGACTAACTTGTATTTATACACTCTAAGGGATTTCTTTCTTTTGAGAATTAGTGTAATTGTAAGATTGTGCATTCCCTCTCAGTGGTTGTATAGTTTGATGTGTGCTTTGTCTTCTGAGTTTGCATGGCGGTACCACACAGCACTCTATTAGCTTTCATGCATCTGAGGGGTTAAAAAAACAGTGACCAACTTGAAAAGCAAGTTGCAGTCCCATCACAAGGTTTCAAGACTTGTTCTTTAGAACATTCTGTGGTCATTGCAACATGATTCTCAATGATGATTAATTGATCTTGGCATTGGTAGCAGATAAATCTTTTCCTGTATCACTAAGCCATTTGAAATAGAACTAAGAACATCAATGTCATCTTGTGAATTCTAAGGCCACTTGGCCCCTTTAGCTGTTTTTAATAATATAAAATATATTTGAAAACTAGGACTATTATTCACAGTGGGAAACATTATGTAAGAAAGAAAATTGAAATTTTTGCCCAGTCAAATGAAGACAGATTTGAAGCCAAATCTCTGGAAACCAAAATCTTGAGAAGCCAGATCATGTAGTGATTTCTCACTAGTTCAGCTCTGAATATAGTCAAAAATCTTTTGAATGACTTTCAGAAGAAAATCAGACATACTAGAATATCCACTTTTTCCTGGGACTCTATTTCCAACTCTGCAACAATGCTAGTGAATAGCCCAAGTAGGCTTCAAATGTGAACCACATTGTTGTGATCCCTCTGCCATAACCCTTTGTCATAAAATAATAAGCAAGTGTTCATTATAATTGGGAGAGGAAGAAAGTCTATATGATGACTGTGACCCACACAAATTCTGCTTACGAGTGCAAATTTGAATCAGTTATCTCATTCGTCTCTCTCTCTCTCTCTCTCTCTCTCTCTCTCTCTCTCTCTCTCTCTCTCTCTCTCTCTCTTTCTCTCTCGTGTGTGTGTGTGTGTGTGTGTGTATGTCCATCACAACTCAGTATTTTTATAATTTACTTATAAACAAATTGTGATCATTCTCCAAGACAGGAGACCTATCAAGTTATTCTGAAAGCATCTCTATATCATTCCATAAATCATGATAGTCAGTTTGTTTTTTTGATTAGGAAAGATAGGGGGTTTGCTTTTGTGTTTGTTTGTTGTTTGCTTTTTATTCCAGAAATAGTGGCTATTTTTATAACTCAACATTTTTATTTTCCCTTGAATCACACCTAGGAAGCAATGTTTATAACTATACTAGTGTGTCCCCCAGCTTCTATTTATTACATCTTAAGGTTTAAATATCAACTCTGACAAACAAAAGAAAAGCAAATGTCCCTAAATTACCTGAAGGGCTGAGCATCAAGCCCGAATTATTATTGTTTATGTCTCAGCTTTAGCAGCTCCCGTGTCTCCATGGTCTGCTGTGTGCCGGCCTGGCAATGATGGATGGCCATTACGGCAGCTTATTGGAAATGGCTTGATTTATAGCCTGTTCTCCTGCCTCAGTCTAATGGCTTCATTTCTTTCCTCCAGTGCGTGATGCCACTGCCAAGGTCATTGCGCCAATGGCCTTTTGTTGTTACTCTGCTGATGGCCAGTATGCCTAGAAGTCAGCCTGAGGAGGGATGAAGGGGGGTAGTAAATAGGAAGGGTAAGGAACACGAGGGTGGGAAGGCTTCAACCTTTACATTTTAATTTTTTTCCATCTCAGGCCCTGATAACTGCAGTAGAACAGTAGATTAAATGCTGTCTTCTATTTGCTTCCCGTGCTTGCCAGACAAGGGGCTGCTTTATGATCCTCAGTGGAGAGGTCTATTACTCACCTCTACTTTAAATGACCAACATCAAATATATACAGCTCCCATTAAAGCTGAGATCAATAAAAATGCCATTAAGATAGTAAAAGTTGCTGATATTAGTGAAGCCCCCAAACAAAATATTTGATTTTCTTTCAGGTTGTTAGTGAGATGGAATACGAACACATAAGCGAAGGGAGAAACTGGCCATGCCCATGGTCAATAATTTATCTCAGAGATTCATTCAGCCTCTCACCCAATATTTCCCTCCTGTCTATTGATTCCCCATCATTATTTGTCATAAGCTGTCCTAACTCAAGGAGAAAATATGCCCTGCTGGTCCAAGGGGAGTCATACCTGGAGAAATAGAAAGGAATTTCATTAAAAGCAAGAAAGAACGGCTGCCACCGTGAGAAACTCCAACAGCAAGTTGTGGGACTTTTGTTAGTCTCCAAGCAAGTGCTCAGAGACTCGGCTGCTCTGACTGTGCATCTGGAGAATGCTGGCCAGAGATGCTTGGGAATGTGGCTCGAGGGAAAGCAAAGACCTTTCCTCTCTGAGACTTGAGTTTCTGGCAAGAGTGGGCATGTGTGTCCAAGCAAAAAGTGAGCAGATGTGTTTTCTTTCATTAGTCACCTTTCTCCAGAGTGTTGCCAGTTTATTTATGGAGTGGATTCTCCTAAGTGCTAGATGGAGCTCCCTGCTTCTAAGATATCGGAGTGAAGAGTATTCAAGTTCATGCCAGAGGCAGCATGGAAGTCTGAATTGCTAATGGTAGATGCATGACTTTGGGAATATGATTAATCTTTAAAAGTGTTGCTATTGTGGCAGTTTGGATAAAAATGGCTCCCATAGCCTCATAAGGAGTAGTACTATTAGACGGTGTGGCCTTGTTGGAGCAGTGTGTCACTGGGGGTTGGCATGAAGTTTCAAAAGCTCAAGCTAGGCCCTGGGCTCTCTCTCTCTTTTTCCTGCTGCCTGAAAATTCAGATCTAGAATTTTCCAGCACTATGTCTGCCTGAACTCTGCCATGCTTTCCACCATGATGATAATAAACTAAAGGTCTGAAACTAACCCAGCCCAACTAAATGTTTTTTTTTTTATAAGAACTGCTGTGGTCATGATGTCTTTTCACGGCAATAGCAATGTTTAATAGAGAGACTGTATTTTCCTTTAATGGAATGTGTGTTTGCAGTGGGACTTTCAGTAGAGATCTCTGAAATGGGTTTCAGTTATTAGTTGATAGCTCACTCAATGCATACCCGTAAATGAATAATAAAATATTTTAAGTTACTTTTTCTTGATCAATTTATTTGACAGATGTTCTTATTTAAATTTTCTCAAATATTAATCATGTTCAATGTGGACTATAAAATCATAGCAGCTTTTAAAAAATATTTTTTTATTTGTGAAAGTGTGTGTGTGTGTGTGTGTGTGTGTGTGTGTGTGTGTGTGTGTGTATTTACAGAGGCCAGAAGAGGACACTGGCATCTTTTGGTGCTGGAATTGCAAGCAGTTATAATCCTTTTTATGGTTCATGGTGGTTCTTATGGTTCCTACATGGAACTGAACTGAGTTCTTCTGCAAGAGCAATAGATGACCCTAACCACTGAGCCCCTTCTCTAGCCTTATCACTGCAGTTTTGAAAAGTGAAAGGAACCTAGAGGAATATGTCAAGAGGTGTCCAACCCTGTGATATTTTGATGTGCCACCACTGTCTGCAAATGTGTAGGGCCACATTTACAGCTCTCCTGGGACTCATTTATTGCGTTGGACTGCAGGCTCCTTATGTCCTAGTCCTAGTTCCATTACTCAGAATGCAACCACCTACATTTATGCTGTTGAGTGAGCAGACCTTCCCAGTGGATAGAATCAACTGAATGCTGGGACCTTGAGTTCATCTATTTTGGTCCTCCTTCATCTTTCCATGGAAGCAAATTTCACTTGCTGAACAGATCATAATCGCCAGTCTTTGTGATTCATCACCTATAGATGAGTTTCCTCCTCAGGTTGTTTCTCTGCATTTACAACACTCTACAACTTACAAAATATTCTCATGCTTAATGATGCTGTGCTTTATTATTATATGCATAAATTATGATGACTTTCATATGTACTATAATTGATTATAAGAATAATGAATCGCCCCAGTTGTTAGAACTATCCATATTAGTTACTTTTCTTTTGTGATACAATATCATGACCGAGGCAAGTTATACAAGGAAGTGTTTATTGAGCTTATACATCCAGGGATATTGGTTTCAGGATAGTGGTGAAGAGGTAGCCCGCAGAAGATGGTTAAAACAGCAGACAAAGTCTCTCACCTCAAACTGCAAACATGAAGCAGAGAGCTGATAGGAAATGGCATGTGGCTTGTAAAATTTGAACATGAATTCAAAGTGACACACTTCCTCAAGCAAGGTCACACCACCCATGTTTTATCCAAATAGTACCAACAACTGGGACCAAGTATTCAAATGCCTGAGACTTATGGAGGATGTCTCATTAAAACCCCTAGAGTCTACCTTTATGTTTCTGAGAGCGTTTGTCCAAATTTTCCCACTAGCATTTGTTCAAAGGTGTCCCCTTTTTTCCTTTCTTTCTCAGCTTGGATTCAGCTGTGTATAACTTTTAGTTCTCTATTTCACACCTACTCTGATCCCACCTTCCCATAGGAGAAAAGAAGAACCTGTCTGTCTCAGGTCCACTTAAGCTAACTCCCATGTTGTATTAATTTGGGTTCTCAGGTCTCTGAAATCACATTAGCAGTGCCTAGAAGTGCCTTCAGTGATACTCTGAGCTTGTTTTATATGAAGAAATGGCCCAATATTAGTGAATTAGTGCAAAATTTGCAATAAGAGTCAAACATGTAGAACATTTCCTTTCAGTTACTAAATGATAGTTTTGTTATTCTGTGATGGCTGACAAATTCAGCATCAGCATCATGTAGTACAGAGAACAAGCTATTCAGATCCCAACAAATGAGGACATGGAGCTACAGCTTCCTTCCTACATAAGAGCATGAGAACCAGAAAGGCCAGCATTTTTGTTGATTTCATGCCAGTGAGGAGTATGAAGCTTATAGTACTGGTTGCTTTTGCAACATGAATAGTGGTGTATATTTACTGAAGACTATGTGTCTAAACAGTTTTAAGTATTTTACATCCGTTAACTTACTTAGCTCTCACACATAGCATGAAATTCACTATTGCTCTTTGTCTTTTGGTAATCATGGCACAGAAATTTAAGTAGAACAAAATCTAGACAAACTAGCTTTGGAGTCCATCTTATGCATCCCTTGATTCCTTTATACTAGCATACTGTCCCCTTTAGTAAGCCTTGAAGCCTTGCCATCTGTAGTAGGTAGGAGTAAGGAACTGAGGACTAGCTCAACTTGTTGGACAAAGTATCTATGTTTTAACTGGGATCAAAGTTAAGGCTTGGGGGTATCTTTTCTTCTTTGTTATCTTCCCTCAAAAGCCACAAGATGCCTACACTTGCAAAAGGCCAAAGACAGCAAAGGAGTTTCCTAAAAGGAACTTCTCTCTAATGGCACACAAATCCTACTCAGCAATTAATTAGCTGAGCACAAATCCACAGCGAGTTGCTTGGAATGAGAGTAAAGAAGAATTCACAGGATCTGGTATCTTACATCTGCCTGAACTGTCCACCTAGCTTATTATAAACCCTTCCCACCAAGGATCTTTGCTCAAGTGCTGCCATCTCTAGGACTTGCCCTCATGCTTGTTTATTCATTGAAAATTCATTTCTCCACAGTCAGAGACCTTCCTAGAATCCTTAACAGACAGTACTAGACTTTCCTATGGTCTTCCAGTCGCTCCTGGATCAGGTGGGAATCGCAAGCTCATCCTGGTATGGAGAGGTTGGATTCTGCCATGCGTCATGAAGATGCTGATCGTTGGTGGAAAATGCCTTGACTTCTATGGCGGCCATGGGCTTCTCTTGAATCTCATAAGATGCCAGTCCTGGACATCAGAGCTGAGTAATAAGGAGACCACAGCAGTTTCATGCAATGAAAAAGTGAATGTCTAAAGGGCTGGGGCACAAGGAGGCCTTCAGGTGTCAATCAAGCTTAGTTTCTGCTCTCGCCAGTTTGACTCTCCATTGCCTCTTCTATTAATCATCTACACATGGATCAAATTGCTTAAAAACACAGACAACACCGAAAGCAGTTTCTTAACCCAAACAAGTGAGCATGAATATTTATTAGATAGTCATAGCTGTGTTCCAGACAAGGCCATTTGTCAAAGTTCAGTTGACTAGCAGGACCTCAAAAAAATTAGATAATCTTGCAAATTTTGCCTTTCTTTTATATGTTGAGTATATAGAAGCAGAACATGGATCTGTGTGACTTGAGAAGACTGTTTTTCTACTATGGATGCTCACCTATCAAAGAAGATGACAGACCATTCTAGTCTATTGTAAATATCAGGGATGGAATTCACGCTTTTAGCAGATAGCCCTCTTCTGAATACAACATTTATATTGGTTAGCTGAGAAGACAAGTTTAAAATAACAAAAGCATGCCACTGATGTGAATACTTGGAATAGGAAGGTAAATACAACTTTCTGTTTTGAGAACCATGAAATCTTAGAGTTACTAATCCATCCAATACAGTTCTAAAGTCCTAAAAATAGTGAGCACTGTCATTTAGAACTGAGTACCACGGGGTCATTTCTCTGTTTGCTCAGAACTCAGCACAGTGCAGAGGTGCCACCTGATACATCATTGACAGCTCAAACTGTGGACCATTATTAGTGAGTGAAAAGCCCCTGTGGAAGAACAAAGTGTCCAAACTCTCCTGGCACTTGGCACGTGCCAACTCCTCGACCCCTTCACTACCTAAGGGATAAGAGCATTGAAGGCTAAGGCATGAATCACTGAGCATTAAGGAGGGTGACTGGCTTAATTCAGTGACCTTATCAAACAGAGAGAGACAGAAAAACCACCCCACACTCATTCAGCTTGTTAAAAAGATTCACAGGGTGTGACAACATTAAATTTTCTGTCACCCCAGGTAGAAACAGCATTAAAGGCCACTCATGTTACCCAGTGTCTCTGAAGAAGGAGGTCTGGACTTTTGATCTCAGGAATCAGAAAGCCAAAATCTACCCTCTTCTTAGCAGCTGAAGACTGCAAGAACAGTCTCCTCAGGATTGCGAATTTAGCTGATATTAGCTTTCTGTAGTATATAAAGCAGTGAGTGAGTGAGTGTTCAGGCACTACAGAAAGTAGTCTTGCCTTTGACATCTGCCTGAACTTTAACAAAGAACTCTGGGAAACTTTGGTTTCTTCATCCACAAAATGGGCCAGCAGTTCCAGCTGAGACAAGGTTCGATAAGGCAAGTCCTGTAGCATGGAGGCACATTTTCTGATTTTGTTCCTGGGAATGGGTAAGAAAGATGACAGAGACAGTGGCTAGAGGCCAGAAGTGCTGCAAACTACCCTCCAGGATATGGAGCAGTGCTTACTGCAAGCCTCAAACGACAATTTTACAAAGGCTGGTCTGAAGAAAACCTGAGCTGGGCTTATTTTGAGAATCCAGTATAATATCTCATTCAGGGTCTCTGCAGAGTTCAGTATCACAGTGAGTTTCTATTACTAATGGAAAATATTTTCCATAAGACACTACAGAGTTTCTACCTATCAATAAATCAACTTCTAATTAAAATAATTCACATACATGTAATTTATGAATAGCATTAATAATGTGCACACTAAATTTTACTTGTGTACATACTTATCTACTATGAAATAAATGGGGTTTAGTCTGAGAGTCATGCTATGGGTGATGCTGGGGAGACTCCACAGACTCAAAGCCATGCTTGGCATGAGTCTGACTTTGGGGCTGAATAGTAGGGCTACAGCAGCGTTTGCAGCCCAGTTCCAGAATCATCTGTCTTCCGGTGTGCTTTGTGAGGAAAACCAAAACCATTTCTGTAGTCCTCTGCTTAACTGGTCTATTTCATGGTTGGACAAGCACAGGGTCTTCCACTTCTTTTTATATCCTTAACTGAGCCATAAGTATCCATAAAGAAAACACAGAAAGCTGCTGACAGTGCAGTGCCCAAAAGAGACATTTTCTAGATAGTGTAGTCCTCGCTCCAGATGAGACCAGAAGTTGAGCAATGAGCAATGGGTGTCCTTACCCAGAGAGAACAGTGATTTGGGTAGGGATAAGAGCTTGTTTCCTTGAAGCCATCTCCTTTCAGATACATTCCAGCCCGTGGTGAGGCCTAAAGCTGAACAAAATAGTATATATTGTTATTGAGGGAGGCATGACTGACTGTAGTCCTGTAGCCCTTGGTCCCCAGTCTCTCTTGTCTAGTTTGATACCTCCCAATATCTTACACACCATGTTTAGGACCATAGTTTACAAGAAGTGATTAGCTTGGTTTCATCTTACTCAAATTTCGCTCTAAGCCTTATTTCTTCTTCTGGTGCGTCCTATGTAGTTTAGTCAGTGTTTCCTAAACACTGAAGAGTTTTTCAGAACCACCCAAATGCTTGTTGATACACTGAAATTTATCCCCAGAATTTCCTGTGTAGAATGGCTGGGTTTTCCTCCAAGAAATAGCATTGATTATAAATTTCCACTCCTGATGCCCAGGATCACATTGAGGATCTGCAGCTTTGTCCCAAATCTCAACTCAAGACTCGATAATTTAGATTATTAGCCTTAAATGATTGTCATTGTATTTTCCATAGACCAATTATGTGCACATTAGAAACCATGAGCAAATTACAGTACAGTGATCAAGATGTACTGTATCAGTCCCACACCTTTAGTCCCAGCTCTGGAAAAACAGAGTTCTAAGCCAACCTGATCTCTTTAGTAACATGTAGACTAACCAGTAAACTCATGTGTCAAAAGAAGTGACCTCAACAAGATTTTAAGCATTTTTTAAAATAATTGTAATGTACAAACGCTCTATGATTTACTGATTGATGCCTTAAATATTACTACAGAGACTGTAGAGATGGCTCAGTGGTGAAAAGCACCTGAGTTCAATTCCCAGAAACCACATGGTGGTTCACAACCATCTGTAATAAAATTCAATGCTCTCTTTTGGTCTGTCTGAAAAATAGCTACAGTGTACTCACAAAAAAATAAATACATCTTTAAAAAAATTACCACAGAGTGTATTGTTTTTATTACGTTAGATAATTTTTATATCTCTGTTATATTTTGAATTTCATAAAGTGCTACTCAGTGTAAGATTCTGAATTTGAAAATACATTTAAATTCTACGTTGATAAACATATCACTATTACTATTACTAATAATTATAATAAATTTGCAGAAAAGAAGAGTGACCTAAAATAACTTTCTTTGTAGCTTTTTGTTATTGCTGTTGTAATTTTTTTGCCTCTAGCACACTTATTATAAAGATAAACACAAATTCAAGAAGACTTGTTTATTGGAATTAGATAAACAAATTAAAATTAGCCCATGTTATCTGTGGAGCCTATATCCACATGTTCAACCAAGTCAACTTCAAAATATTCAGAAAAAAGGACACACTAGTTCTAAACATAGAACAGAACATCTTTCTACTCTTTTGTCAAGATTTTCTGAACAAAACAGAATAACAGCTATTTTACATAATATTAACATTGTTTTACATGTTAAAGTGCTCAGGATGACAGCCTCAGATTCTACGCAAATGACATGTCCTGTTGTGCAAAGAAGTTCTATAGCTCTGATTTGGTGTTCCCAAGTAGTCTTGGAATACTTCTTCAAGAATCAGAATAATCACTGCCTTTGTATTTGTGACACACAAAAAAGTAAGTCATTAGAAGTTGTTGAATTGATCGACGGATAGCTCAGTGGCTAAGTATGCATGCTGCTCTTCCATAGGATCACGGTTCAATTCCCAGCCCTTACCATACTTGGCAGCTGGAAACCTATAAATGTAGCAGATATTCTTTTCTGGCTTTCTTGGCACAAACAGTTCTCAACCTGTGAATCATCACCCCTTTTCGGGGCAAATGACCGTTTCACAGGGGTTTTTTAAGATCACCTGCAAATCTAAAATATTTAACTGTGGGAAGATGGAACCTGAAAAAACTACCACTACCATTTAGGCCGGGCCCCCACTAGAGAGATGGGATCAACAACCTACCTTCAAATTTTTTGACCCAGAATTGTTCCTGTCTAAAAGACATGCAGGGATGAAAATGAGAAAGTTAGGGGAAGGATTGAAAGAGCTGAAGGGAATAGCAACTCCATAGGAAGAAAAACAGTGTTAACTATCCAAGACCCTGGCAGCTCCCAGCGACTAAGCCACCAACCAAAGAGCATGGGCTGGATCTTGGTGTCTAGCAGATATGTACCAGAGGATTGCCTTGTGTGGCCTCAGTGGGAGAAGGTGCACCTAATCTCATAGAGACTTGATTGCCCCGGGGAAGGGGATAAAGGAATGGGTGGGTGGGGGTTATAGGGTGGAGAAGCACCCTCTCAGAGGCAAAGGGGAGAAGGGAAGGGGTGAAGAACTCTTTGTGGGGGGTCACATAAGGGGACAATATTTAGAATATAAATAAATATAAGCTTAATACAAACCTTTCATCTAAAAAAAAAAGATCACCTGCAAATCATATATCTATCCTATGATTGATAACAGTAGCAAAATTACAGCTATGGAGTAACAGTGCAAATAATTTTATGATCACCACAAGATGAGAAACTGTATTAAGGGGTTGAAGAATTAGGAAGGGAGAGAACCAATGGTATAGAGAATTATGTTTTAGGAGAAAGAAAAGTGCTTACCTTAAATTATATCCAGAAATATATGAGGTGATATTGTCTTGCAGAAATAAAACAAGCAGGTAAGCAAATAAACACACAAAACCCAAAACAACAACAAAAAGGCCTTCTCTGGCACCATTCTTATGTACTTCCGAGTTACTCCAAGGGTTTTGAGCATCAGCAACAGAACAATGATGTTTAAATAGAAGAGCATTTGTGACAGCAAAGGGTTATGGGAAAATTCTCTAGCTCAGCAATCACCTAGCCAGAAGTCTTATCTTCTCTTGTACAAATGGATGGCCATAATTCCAAGAACTATCGTTTGATATTGTTACTTCTGGAGTAGAAAGGATTTTTATTTTAAGAAGTTCCTCCAGAATAGCAGTGTTTGGAACCTTGAGGTTTACAGATAAGGCAACTCGCCTGCTGGGATATTCACTCCCAACATTGCTCAGGCACAGGCAGTGGGATCAAGCTGGGTACTGTGAGTTGGAACTCCTGGAGGGATTTCATGGTTATCCTCCAGGTCTGAAGACTCTGAGAAAGCAAACGAAGGCAAGTTCAGCTAAAACTATAGTGAAAAGAATCAATATTGGACAGGGTATGGGAGTTTCATAGAATTAGAAGAGAAATAATTATTCTCTGAAGTTTGCTGGAAAAGGATGTAGGACTCCAGTGAAATCTGAGTATCGCATGGACAATGAACAATCGACAGCCATGTCCTAACACTCTGTGGGACTTACTTGCACTAAGTATCTGCTGTGTGCCTGATATTCATGTTGCATGGATGTCTACCTGAATGTGTTGAGTCTGAGAATCATGAGTGAGAAGGATAATGGCTGGAAACTAAGTATGAATAGGAAGTAGTTGGTATAGGTGAGCAGGGGGAAAGACCATGGAGGAATAGTTGTTCAGCTGTGAAAAATATGTATGTTGTGTCCACACACATGCACATTTGTGGGTATGGTGTATGCTTGTATTTCGATAGAAATAGACCATTAGGGGAAGGGAGCAGAAGGGAGATAAGAAAACAAAGGAGATTGGTCTCACACAGAGAACAAAGTATTCACTGCTAAAGGGCTAGGAAAGTTCCTGCCCTGCAGGGGGCGCTGTGAATGCAGGTGAGATAACGGTAGCTTCCTTTGCCACATGTGCAAACAAGGTCACTTGAGCAGTTAATAAATCACAGGATTGATGGGAGAGCAAGGGATGCGTTTCTGCTCCATTATGTCAATGAGAAGAAAAAATCCAAACAGCTCTTTCAATATTGGAGTTCATTTCTAATTTCTTTGGAGGTGTTTCACACTAATGATCTGACCTAATATTAGAAACACTGATTACAGCTTGCACTTTGTTTCCAAGTCGCCAAACACACAAGTGTTTCCATTTCAGGTTGAGAGCATTGTCCTTCAACTGAATCAGCAGAAATTAGCGAATTCAGACATCAGCTGTTTTATTCTTATGGTTTAACCTGAAGCCCAAGGCAGTCCAGTGATGCCCAGGATTTATTCTGCAGGGAAGGCAAAGGCAGCACAGGACAGCAGAGGTCCGCCCCTCCGCCTGGGCCTGAAAAGCTGTATGACTTTTGTGATCGCCCTGTCTCATTGAATTGGCAAATAAATGGGGCTGTAATTATCATTGCTGGGAGAAGTCCTCTGTATTTAAATGAATCTGTGTGTTTTGCTAAGTCAATGGGCACAACTCAAGAAAAACTGAGAACTGCAGAGGGTGATCTGTTCAGCCTCTGACATCTTTCTAGGTGAGATGCAGTAATGGTGCTGATGAAACACAGGGCAGAGCCCCACAAAGATGGTACAAGTTGAGGGGAATTTTGTTAGTATGTCAATTTAGCAACCTCACATTAGAGACTTCTAGGTTATGCAGCTGAGCCTGTCCTTACTCTGTTGACTTTCCCCAGTGTGTATAAGAGGTGATATTCAAAACCGTGTCTTAGAGTGAAAAGGGTCAGATTTTTCTACAACAAACTCAGCAGTGATTCCCTGGTGGTAAAAATCAATAACTGTCCAAACATGGCCTTTTTCCTACAGCTGTCGAAATTCCCACCATTAGTATCCCTTTTGGGGCCAGATAAAAAGAAAAGAAAATTACACACGGTTTGAAACAGATTAGATACTGGCAGGGAAAGCAAGCGCACACCAATTCTTCCTGGGCGGTTCCTTCTGTCGACTACTATAGAAAGCTGTTGAGAAGAATTACTTCTCAGTTCATTCATTCAGTCATTCATTCATTCACATTTAAATTAAACTATGTTCCAGACATCATGTCAGGCTCTGTTTCAGTTGTACAGAAAAGATACTGTGGTACTTGCCCTCAACAGAATGAAAAGCAAAGAAATAAACAAACACACAGACATATGGAAGCCAGAGTATTTAATTCTTGGTCATGTATAATGATGAGGTAAATAATGATAACATGTTTCAGGGACACAACTCAGGATGGCTCATTCCACACAGAGCCTGCCAGGCTAGGGAATGAGCTGAGAGAAGAGTTTCTGCAGAGGAGGAATGGGAGTGATGACCGGATGGGGAGAGCACAGTCCTTCCCGGGGGCCACAGGAGGCATGAAGCAGGAAGGAGTAATGGAGCACTGAGAGGAGAATGGGAATGTGGAAGTAAGCGGGACAAATGGCACAAAGGGACAGGCTGAATCACCCTTGCAACCGAAAACAACAGGTGAGTAGTAGAGACAGGGACCGTTAGAACAGAAGGGGAGCCAAAGGGACTGGGGTGAATTTGAACTTTGCCCAGCATGTATTGAGTCTGATTGATACTTCACTCTTCATGTCAAACTGCATCTGCCTCGAGTCCATTCATTCCAGGAACCCAATACCATGTCTCTATTAGTGTCAGGCTGACTGGGCTTCAGCTCCACAAGAGAATGAAGAAAAACAAAGCTTTCTCACAACCCTAATGGAGACTGAGCCACAAACCGATAGGTCTCTGACCAAGTTACTGCTGCTCCCAAAGGTTGCTGTCACTGAGAGCGCCCAGCTTTCTCCCACCAGTCTTTGCTGTTTGTGGCTAGGCCAGTTCCCGAGTTCCCTGTCTTGGCAGCTGGTCTTCAGAAGTCATTGATTAACAGCTGCCGCTACAGAAGTTTGGAGTTTTGCTTTCTGGAACATGAAAGTGTGCTTCCTTTATGATATTTTAATTAGAGTGTAAATATCGAAGGCCCATAAACACCGTGATTTATAGCTGTCAGGTTTGTACTTGCTGTGAGGGGCCCCAAGTCTGGTTACTTCCAGCCTCCATCCAGCCCTGTCTCAGGCTGTTGGGCTGTTCCCAGATGCTTCTTACTGGATTTATGCACAAGAGCAGCACACAGTAAAATTACCAAGTAAAGAGGTCGCCCTCTGACTTCCTAGTTGTGTTCTGATACCTCTTTCCTGTCCCTTTGCTCCTCCCCTTCTGTCCCAAACCAACTTGAAATCTTAGCTTTCCTTAGAACTCCCACACTGAGCTTGGCCTGCTGCAAGTACCATACTGTCAACATTTCCCTCCTCAGACTCCACACTCTCACTGAGAAACCAAACTAATGAAAATGTATTCTATAACCACAAGTTTAGCAAATATAATAGACTGTGGCTACACTGGCTGTGGGTGGTTTCTTTCTCCCCCTTTTAAAGGTATAATGGGGGTAGCAGCAAATATACCAGAAACATTGCTATCAATTGTCACTATGGAAGAATTGAAGAGAATAAATATGTCCAAGTTATATATATCTGAGTTAGTCAAAAACTTAATAGATGGACTAGAGCTATGGCTTTGTTGGTAGAGTGTTTACACACCATACACAAAGTCATGGGTTCAATCTCCTGTATAACCTGCATAAACCAGGTACTCCGATACACACCTGTTATCCCAGTACTTAGAAGATGGAGCCAAAGAGAATCAGAATGTCAAGGTCATTCTAGACTACACAAGACCCTGCCACAAGCAAACAGAGCAAAACACAATAAATGGTTTCTGTTTTAAAAACTTAATTATAAATTCTAATAAGTATTATAAAGATAACAAAAATGCTTTCCATCTGGAAGAGATTGACTTGAAGTTGCTGTGGTGAAAAGACAAGATCATTGCTTTCTTTCTCCAACCTCCTAGTATATGACCACCTCAGCACTGTCAATTTTGGAAGACTACTTATTTTCTTCTTATTTTCATGGTATATTTACTTTTCTGTAATATAAAGATGACTGAATCATTTCTGTTTTTAAATTAATTCATTGTGAACAATAAACACAAAGGCAATTGTCTTCTCTAAATCTACATTCTAGAAAATTAGAGTCTGATTAGTCCATTTTGGGTTACAGTTGATATTGGTAAAAATCAGCATTCATTTTTCAGCTAGGATAATAGTTTTGGCTTCTATCACTATGGACTGAGGGATACTTTTCTAGAAAATAGGAGCATGTGAGCTAGAAATGCATTTCAATAGGTACCTGCCACAGATGGCTTCTGTTTTATTATGGGAAAAGAGATATGAAGTAAAAACAGCATATATAAGCTTTGTTCATTATCTTCTATAAAGTTGTAGCCTGAGATTAACATATACATCCATGTAAAATATTTCACAAACCTAAATTGCTAATTTATAAATGATACCTCTAGAGTAGGTCAAATGTGTTGGCTTAGAAACCCAGATAAAGGGACTATAGAATTTATTTGAGGACTCGGCTATTAAGGTTGCAGACCACCATCTCCAGATAGGTCTCTGAGCTCAACTCAAAATGGAGTACTACTCCCTTTCTCAGTGTAGCTCTCCTTTTCTACCTGTCCTTGTTTTAATAATATCTGTGAGCACAGATACTCCCTGAATGTGGTGTATTACTCAGCACATAAATCATACTTTTTTCCCTCTCATCATATGATAATAGGCACCGTGTTATGGCCAATCCACCCTTTCAACCCATACTCCTAAGAGGACTTATGCATCCCGTCCCCGGAACAATAAAGTAGAGCTGTCTCACTGAGGCTGACTCTTGGAAGTCCTTTATTCATACTCATGGTCATCTGAACCCTGCTTGATGCTTCTTCTCAGTGTGTCCTTGAAGGCCAGTTGACCAGTCTTTCCTGAAGGAAGGGAATCCCACAAGTATTATAGTATATTTATTGAGTAATCTAAATATGTTTCAGTGGAAAGACAAATTTTAATATAACAAACAAACAAACAAAGAACCAGAAACAACCAAGGCTTGAGTCATGGTTTTCTTGGAGGTGTTACAAAGGACCAGAGAACAAAACTTAAACAATTCATTAGAAAGGTAACTGACCAGTTGTTACACCTAAGGGAAGGTGGTATGCTTGCAGATATATTCATTCACATAGAAAGGCAGTAAACAAAAAAAAAAAATGCTCTCATAATGAATTGATGAGAAAGTCAATAAATAAACAATGGAATTTTTAGATTCAATACATGTTAGGAAGCTAACAATGACACAAGCCTCTAAGTTCAGATCTTAAAATCTGGCTAGCCAAAGAAAACTCCTAAAACCCAATCCTATGGTGATTCAGTATATTTTTAAGGGCCCCCAGAAGAGAAAGCAGTATTACTTTAATGACACTTGAGAATTTAAGACTTTTCAGTAGCTTTTGTCATGTTACTTCATGTTTTGGGCAGTTGTCCTGAGGTTTGAAGACAGTACCTAAATGCATCCACAAGTATATGATAATTCTTACAAGTGTTCTGTTGCATCTGAGAAGGCTTTCCACTGTCATGGTGTAAGAATATCCTCCATAAAAGTTTTGAATTTGAAAACTTGGTTCTCAGTTCGGTGGCACTGTCTGGGTGAGGTTTAAGAAATGAGGTCTTCTTAGAGGAAGTGTGTCACTGAACGGGAGCTTTCAGAACTTAAAGGCAGATTTATTTCTACTGGCTTTTTTTTTATTTATTCATGCTTATGGTTCCAAATGTGGTTTCTCTGCTGCCTTCTGCATTTGTCCTGACATTATGGACTCTGGAACCATAGACTCTAGTTAAGTTGTTCCATCTCTAAGTTTTATTAGTCATGGTGCTCTATCACAAAAAGAGAAAGGTAACTGAGACACTCATTCTGAACAGAAAGGATAGGCATCCTTTGTCTAGGAAAAGGGAAATAAAAGTAACAATATTTTTATTATTTTAAATATCAACAGATACTATGTATCTGTTTTGGAGTATCCCATATATATTATAGATAGGACAGCACTGCACAGACATTTCTTAGTGACATGGTAGTGGGTATTAAGTCAATTGGAAATAACTATGACAGCCCTTGGAAACTTGTAAGGTATTAACAAACTCTCCTTATACCTTTTGCTTTCCTGGTTCTAAGACTTTTAATTCTTATATGTGTATTCCCACAGCAAAAATAGGACCAGAATGCCTTCTAGGTTTTGGGTGAAGTGAACATTTATTACTATTCACAACTTGAAGAAACCTATTTTTGACAACAACCCCAAGATTAAGCATGGTATTATCAGCTCTTTATTCACTAGAATAAAAAAAAGAAGGATTTGTTTTTCATTCAACAAAGTTATAGTGTTGGTTGTAATAATCCTTAGTGGGAAAGTGTTCCTCCTTTAATGAAAAATAAATTCCCCAAATGTGATTCTGATAAAAAGAAAGAAATATCTATGAGTAACTTAGTACACAATGTAAAACTGGCCCCAAAATCCTGAAGAATAAAGCAAAGCTGATTGAATATGATCTAAGTATTATATCAAGGCTTTGATAAACACAATGAAATCTCAAATAGAAAATTACTTGACCAGGAAGACAATGGAATAATCCTGGACTAGCTGATAGCTGACTATTCTTTTCTAGGAGCTTAAATGTGAATAAACTGGCCAGGCAATTTTACATATGAAATTTTTCAATCCTTCCATTCTATTATCTTCCTGTATCTGCCTTGATGTCTATTCTGAGAATTATTTTAGCTAGACATTTTGTGAGAAGCCACCACCTCAAGAGCTTCTTTTTTAATTGTCAATTTTCCAATAAATGGGATAATAATTTTTGGGAACTAATTGTTCTAAATTTCAAAAATGCTACAGGAATTTGTAGATACATGGATAATCACAACTTTAGCCATTTGCAGCCAATTACCTTAACTATCTACCGGGCATTTTCAACTTTCACAAAAAGTGTTCTGTAACATCAAATTCCTTTCTTTTTGATTATGGAAGGCAGAGCAATGCAAAGAGCCAGCCATCAGTTGACTCCCCCACCCCTCGTGTTCACTAATGTAAGATTTTTCTTCTCTCTGGTCCAGGCCAGCACTCAGCTGAAGGATGATATGGCCTATGGAAATGCTCAGTTAGAGGTGCATAATGCCAGCTCTGCCCTTAGAGGGTGACAAACATGGATAAGTTTTAATTTAATGTTGCTCTTGGTTTTGTACTTTTTCATCTTGTTTTTCTCATTTCCAGGTCAAATTATTCATAGCTCCTGCCTCAGTTGGTTATATTGTCACTACACATTGGCATAAAGCCTGCCATAGAGTAGATTATTGATAAGATAGTCTATTTTCTGCTGTTTCTTGGTGAAAATAACTACAAGAGGATAATTAAAAATCATGGCTCAGCTGGAGAGATGGCTTGGTGGTTAAGAGCACTAACTGTTCTTCCATGGGTACTGAGTTCAAATCCCAGCAACCACATGGTGGCTCACAACCATCTGTAATGAGATCTGATGCCCTGTGTCTGATCTAGTGTGTCGGAAGACAGCTACAGTATACTTATATATAATAAATAAATAAATCTATTTTAAAAAATCATGGCTTATCACTCCTTGACTAAGCACAGAATATACATTTTCCCTTTGAAATCCCTAGTGTCTGCTGGTGCACTCTCTGCAATCTGGATGCATTCAGAATTCAAGTTCTCTTTCTTTCTTCATTGGACTAACTATCCTTCCCCTTAGAGGTGGCAATTCATTCAGGCAGGAATCATTAAAGGAGATTCAGATCCCTTTGGACTGCCACTGAGATGAGGTATTTATCCACTTAATTCTTTTTTGTGGGGACATATTGTCATTGCATACTAGTCTTCACCCCAAATTAGTATAAAAAATGTTTTTAGACACATTGCTGGCAATTTTAGCTAGTCAGAAAGGCTTTATGAAAAATCTGATTTTCTCTACAATGTGTCTCCCAAAGAAGACTAGTTTGGGGCACCATGACTTTTCATATTCCACATCCAGGATTCCAGTTCTTTTAATCCATTAAATCTAAATGAATTAACACACATGAGCAAATGCATATTTGTTACTTTTTTCATGCTACGATGAAACACAGGATACAAACAACTTAGGAAGGAAGAGTTTATTTTGGCTCAAGATTTGTAAGAACAGAAAACAGTTAGTTTGATCACTAAACACCTCTAGGGGACATGCTTACAAAACTTGCTTTCCAACTTCTATTGTTAATGGGGGGTGGTATAAGTGACTTCTAGGAGCTAGAATCTACTAGAACAAAATAAGTTCATAAAAAATGTGCCTTTGCAGTGGTTTTGGCTTCCCAGTTGCTCCTTTTCTTTCTATTTGCTTCCTACTCTCTGTGAAATGAGAAGTTTTCTTGTCATACATTCTTGGTATGATAACTGTGCTACTATGAACCCAAAGCTAGGGGGAGCAGCCCATGGCACCATGAACTGGAACTTCTGTAGATGAGAATCACATCTTCCCCATTGGACATAGTTATCTTGAGTGTTTTGTCCCGGCATAGGTGAGCAGTGCTATTCCACAGAAGCAAGACCTCATAGTGAATCACTATGAAATATGACATAATATGAATAATATGCAAATATTATTCACAGCATTCCTTTTTATGGTATCAGTCACGTGTTTGAGATGAGAATAGCGTATAAACAGTACTGTCATTAATGTGTTTATATCATAGAAATGTATTTCTCTTTCATTTTCATGAAATCATAGGTCAGAAGAAATAAAGAACAATTAAATATACTTTGGAGAGTTCTCTAAAAGTGAAAATAAAGTTTTTATTTCCTTTAAATTCTCATAGGGAAAGCTGTTTAGATGAAGCACTTGCTACCGACAGAATGCATTAGAAGCACTGGGTTTGATGCTCTCTTGAAATGTAAAAAGAACAAGAGATAAAATTACCTGTCTCCAACAGAAGCCTTTCTCTAAGAAAGGTTAGATATACTGAAATAATATCTTAATGGATCGAAAGGGAAGACCTGAATAGTATCCAGTGTTTCTGGTGGAAACATTTCTATAGTGGTGAATTACTTGCCCCGTGGAGTAGTTAATGAGCAATGATACCTCACAACAGAAACAGCTACCACAGAGTTCCCAGTTTGTGTGTTTTCTGTCTTGATACATCTAGTCTACACTGTCTGACTGAGATGAACAGGACATGGGGTTTGCTCACCTGACATGGCATTGTGAATGCTATAGTTAGTCCTTAATATCTCTGTCATTAAGATGTATTAGATTAAATAAGCTTTTCTGTTGTTAAATAATCACAAGGGGAAGTAGCCCTCCTGCAGGAGGCCATTGCAGTGAGCCTCTGTAAATGTGCACATCTCCGCAGTATCTCCTCTGCATCCGTATCAAGCTTTCTCTAGTCACCAGGTTGGAAGGCTCTACATGCTGAGGATTCAGAGCTTAGTCTTTATCTATGATGACTCCTTGATACTCTTGTCTCATGGATCTGACTTCTGTTTTGAATATCCAAATGAATGTTTACCTTAGTTTTTTTCTTCCTTTCGTATTTATTAAGATTTATTAACACTTCAAGTTTATGCACAAATTAGTAAGATTCATTCAGCCATTTCCCAGTTTTAAACATATGTGTTACTGCACTTTCCTATTTGCCCCCCAGTCTACCTTATGCTGGCCTGGACCTTGTCCTACTTTGGATGATTTTCTTTCTTCCTTTATTATGCTTTACAGTCATTGTGAAATTGGTTGTCCTACCAAAAATGGTAGACAGATTCAGTGAGCTATCCATCAAAGTTACAGTGCTGTTCATCTCAGAAATTAACATCTCAAAACTCCCATGGACACACAAAAGACACAAACAATCTCACGCAAAGAAAATAATGTTGTAGAGTTACTGTACTTGATTTCCAATACCTCAGAGCCACAGAGGTAAACACAGGGGCTGGAGAGATCGATCAGTGTATCAGAGCACTTGTTCTTGCTGAGGAGCAAAGTCTGTTTTCAGCACCTATAGGTCCAATCTTATTATAGCTGACACCCTCTTTTAGTCTCTATGGACACACATACAAAAATTAAAAGAAAATGAAATAAACTCCAGCATGAATTGGTATGAAAATGAATATTATATCAATGTAGTAGAATAGGATAATTCCATACAGGTACAGCCACCTGCTCTCTCAGAAAATGCTACGAATTTACACTAGAGCAACAAGACAGTGCTGGGAAAACTGTATCTGCAGAGAAAGGATGAAAGGAAATCGTTATCTCTCTGTAATGGGTTGGGTGAGAATAATCCCTATAGGCTCATGGAAATAAATGCTTAGTCACTGCTTGAACAGCTTAGAAAGGATTGAGAAGTTGAACATTGGAGATTTAATGTGGGTTTGAGGTTTAAGAAGTCCATACTAGGCCCAACTTTGTTCTTTATGCTTCCATCATATAAATAAGATGCAAGCTCATAGCTACTGCTCTAGGACATGTCTGCCTATATGCTGCCAGGCTTCCCACCATAATAGCCAAGGACTGTCTGGAACTCCAAGAAATTCTTATAACTACATGTTTGCTTGTTTGTTTAATAAATTCCCTTGGTCATGATGTTCCTTCACAGCAAAAACCAACTAAGATATGCCTATTCTGTAACACTAACTAACTAAACTTATAAGTAAGTAAATTTAAAATTATTCAAAGATCTCGACAAAGACTTGAAATTATAAAATTCCTAGAGGAAAGTATTGAAAAAATATTACCCAATATAAGCATAAACAATGCTTCTCAGGAAATAATGGCAACACCTGACAAATTTGAGCTAAAAGCACATAAAGTCTTCTGTACATCCAAGAAGATAGTAAATTGAGTGAAGAAACAACATACAGAATAAAAAAAATATTGGCCTCCAATATACCAACATAATTTTAATATATATTATATAATATATTAATATATTAATTATATATCATATATTAATATATATAATCATAGTAGATAAGTCTGGACAGCAGGTAGGTAAAATTGAATCTCACTGTATCTACAGTTACAAAAAACAGAAAAATGAATGCTTCTGCTTAGTTTATACACATCAGGATCTCTTACAGAGGGAATGACTTCATACACACTGGGCTGGTTTTTCCTATCTCAATTAACCTAATCAATATAATTCTTTTTCTTTTTCAGTGTCAGAGCTAGAGACCCAGACTAGTCTTCCTTTCATTCTTTTTTTTCTTTTTTTAAAATTGGATATATTTTATTTACATGTCAAATGTTATCCCCTTTCCCTCCATAAATATCCTATCCCATTCAGCCTCCCCCTGCTTCGATGACAATATTCCCCTACATACCTACGCACCTTCTTATACCTCCCTGCTCTCACATTTCCCTAAACTTGGGCATTGAGCCTTGGTAAGACCAAGGGCTTCTCTTGCCACTGATGCTCAATAAGGCCATGCTTTGCTACATATGCAGCTGGAGCCATGTGTCCGTTCATGTGTGCTCTTTGGATAGTGCTTTAGTCCCTGGGAACTCTGGTTGGTTGGTATTGTTGTTATTATGTGGTTTCAAACCCCTCAGCTACTTCAATTCTTTCTCTAACTTCTCCATTGGGGATCCCCCTTTTTTTTCAGTTCAGTGGTTGGCTTTAAACATCTGCCTCTGTATTTGTCATGACCTGAAAGAGCCACTCAGGAGACAGCTACATCTAGCTCCTACTAGCATGCACTTCTAGGAAACAGAAATATTGTCTGGGTATGTAGGCTGTATGTGGGCTTGGTGGAGCAGTCGCTAGATGGCCTTTGCTTCAGTCTCTGCTCAAACGTTGTCTCCACATTTCCTACTATGAATATTTTTGTTCTGCATTATGAAAAAAACTAGAGTAGAGCATCTGCACTTTGTTCTTCATTCTTCTTGAACTTCATGTGGTCTGTGAATTGTATCCTCAGCAATCTGAGTGTTTGGGCTAATATTCACTTATCAGTGAATGCATACCATGGGTGTTTTTTTAGGGATTGGGTTATCTCAATAAGGATTGTATTTTCTAGTTCCATCTATTGTCCTAGGAATTTCATGAAGTCATTGTTTTTAGTAGCTGAATAGTGCTCCATTGTATAAATGTACCACAATTTCTGTATCTATCCCTCTGTTGAAGGACATCTGGGTTCTTTTCAACTTCTGGCTATTATAAACAAGGCTGCTGTGAATATAGTGGAGCATGTGTCCTTGCTATATGTTGGAGTGCTTTTTGGGGTAGATACCCGGGAGTGGTATATCTGGGTCCTCAGATAGTACTATGTTTGATTTTCTGAGGAACCTCCAGACTGGTTTTTCAGAGTTGCAATTTCACCAACAATGTAGGAGAGTTCCATTTCTCCACATCCTCCATAGCATCTGCTGTCAATTATTTTTATCTTAACTATTCAGCCTGGTGTGAGGTGGAACCTCAGCATTGTTCTTATTTACATTTCACTGATGACTAAGGATGTTGAAATTTTTTTAAGTGCTTCTCAGCCATTTAATATTCCTCAGTTGAGAAGGTTTTGTTTAGCTCTGTACCCCATTTTATTTTAATAGGCTTATTTGATTCTCTGGAGTCTAATATCTTGACACCTTTGTGTCTATTGGATACTAGCCCTCTATTGGATTTCTTCCTTCCTTCCTTCTTTCCTTCCTTCTGTTCTTCTTTTCTTGACTACATTTTAAGTGAGTAGAGCATTCTTCAGCTTTTATGCATATGCAGACATTTTGTCATTTTTGTTGTTATTAAAGACCAGTCATATACCTTGGTTATCTAAAAGGATGCATGGGATTATTTCAATCTTTGAGTATCTACTGAAGCCTCTTTTGTGGATGATGATGTTGTAAATTTTGGAGAAGGTACCATGAGGTACTCAAAAGAAACTCTATTCTTTTGTGCCAGCCTGAAATGTTCTATAGATATCGTTCAAATCCATTTGTTTAAAACTTTTGTTAGCTTCCTTTGTCTCTGTTTAGTTTCTGTTTCCATGATATGTCCATTAATGAGAGTGGGGTCTTGAAGTCTCCCACCATTTTTATGTGAGGTGCAATATGTGCTTTGAGCCTCAGTAAGCCTACTTTTATGAAAGTAGGTACCCTTGCATGTGGAGCATAGATATTTAGAATTGAGAGCTCATCTTGGTAGATTTTTTTCTTTGATGTGTATGAAGTGCTCTTCCTTACCTTTTCTGAAATCTTTTAGTTGAAAGTTAGTTTTATTCAATATTAAAATGCCTACTCCAGCTTGTATCTAGGGCCCATTTGCTTAGAAATTTGTTTCTCAGCCTTTTATGCTGAGGTTTTGTCTGTGTTTGTAATTAAGGTCTGTTTCCTGTATACAGCAAAGTTCTGGGTCCTCTTTATTGTACTCAGTCCAATAGTCTATTTTTTAATTAGGAAATTTAGTTCCATGATGTTGAGAGAAATTAGAAACCAATATTTGTTGTTTCCTGTTATTTTTGTTTTTAGAGATATAATTATGGTTGTATGACTATCTTCTTTTGGGGTAGTTAAACAAGATTGCTTTCTTGCTTTTTCAAGGGTGTAGTTTCCCTCTTTGTGTTAGAATTTTTTATTATTCTTTGTAGGGCTAGATTTGTGGAAAATATTGTTTATATTTGGTTTTGTCATAGAATATCTTGATTTCTCCATCTATGTTAATTGAGAGTTTTTCTGGATATAGTGCCTGAGCTTGCATTTGAGTTCTCTTAGGATCTTTATGACATCTGCCCAGAATCTTCTAGTTTTCATAGTCTCTGTTGAGAAGTCTAGTGTAATTCTCATAGGCCTGCCTTTATATATTACCTGACCCTTTTCTTTTACTTTCTTAATATTCTTTCTTTGTTATGAATATTTGATGTTTTGACAATTATATAACAGGAGAATTTTTTTCTGGTCTTCCAATGTATTTGGAGTTCTGTAGGCTTCTTATATATTTATGGGTATCTCTTTCCTTAGGTTAGGGAAGTTTTCTTCTATAATTTGGTTGAAAATATTTACTGGACATTTTATTTGGGAGTCTTTGCTCTCTTCTATGCTTATTATTCGTAGGTTTGGTTTCTTCATTGTGTCTTGCATTTCTAGGATGTTTTGTGTTAGGAGTTTTGTGCCTGTTGCATTTTCTTTGACTGTTGTGTCAATGTTTTCTATGGTATATTTTACACCTGAGATTCTCTCTGGTATCTCTTGTATTCTGTTGGTAATGCTTGCATCTATGACTCCAGATTTTTTTTCTAGGTTTTTATCTCCAGGGTTTCTCACTTTTTGAATTCTTATTGTTTCTATTTTTTAGATCCTGGATAATTTTGTTCAATTCTTTCATCTGTTTGGTTGATTTTTGTGTTTCCTCTTTAAAGGCTTCTATCTATTTTCCTGTGTTGTCCTGTATTTCTTCAAGGAACCTTTTAAAAATCCTCTAACTTTATCATAAGTTGTAATTTTAAATCAGAATCTTGCTTTTCTGGTGTGTTGGGCTATCCAGGACTTGTTGTGGTGGAAAAACTGGTTTCTGATGTTGCCAAATGGCCTTGGTTTCTGCTGCTTAGGTTCTTGAACTTGCCTCTTGTCATCTGTTTAATCTCTGGTGTTAGCTGGTCTTGCTGATTCTGACAGTAGCTTGACCCTCCTGTGAAGCTGTGTGTTGACACCACTGGGGAACAAACTTTCTCCCATCAGAGTATGTGTACAGAGAGCTGTGGCCTCAAACAAATTTTTTATAGTCAGTCCCAGAGGCTAAAGCTCATCTACACAGTCCCTCAAAAGCATAACCCCTGAGGCTTATCACTCCTAGGTGATGCCAGATCTTATTAATTTGACAATTGAATTTAACCATCACAACTCCCTTTTTCATCTTGACATCCAAACACATCATTTTACCTCATAACTTTCCTCTGCTCATTCATATAGGTTCATGAGCATTTTGTAAATTGTATCTGGTTCCACCTCAAATTTGAAAAATCCATAATAATTCCAATTATTTAAAATCCAGAACCTTAACTGTTAAATTCTATAAAATTAAAATGAAATTATATATTTCCAACACATAATAGCACAAATCAAACATTTATAATACAGGAGGGAAGAATTGGTCATAGCAAGGAATAATCTGGCCCTAAAAACAAAGTCCAACATGTAAAAAAACAACAAAGCCTGAAGCTCTATATCAAGCATATGTGGCTTATGATAAAATTGGCTGAGTTCCAATTGATTTAAGTGGTCCCACTTCTACATCTCTGTTATCAGTATCATACATAGCCCTTCTCTTGGGTCAGCTTTAGTCTATTCCTATAGCTCTTCTTGGTTGGTGAACATTGCATAGTTTTTTTTAATCTTTTATCTTATATACCAGAATCTCCACTATAACACTAAGTTTACCTAATTAAGAGTTTCCACACAATAGCTTCTTAACTCCTTGCAGGAACTCCATTATGGCTATATATTATCTGGCTTTAGCTGCTCTCTGGAATAATGGAGCAAGCCTTTCAAAACCCTTCAAGTCTGTATCTCTTATGCCTCAAAAACTAGTACGATGTGGAAGACACTGCTTTATTCATTTATTAGCTTAGGACAAAGCCTGATTGCATTGGACTATAGTTACTTTAATTCCTGTATACTTGTCCTCGAGAAACACATTGCTTTTGAAAAAACACTTTGAAAAACAAGCCATTTTGAAGGTTAAGGTATTCTATCATTTGTATTCTCAGTTCAGGATTTTCTCCTTTCACAAACACTTGTATCTTTACAGATTGGACCCTTAGGAGGCTCTGGTGTTGACCTCATGCTACCGTTGCCTTTATCCCAGTGAACTCCATTCTCTGTAATACTGCTAAGCTCTCCAACACTTATAGATTTTCCACATACCTTTTCTCCACCCAATAAAGAAATCCTTCATTTCAAGTTCAAATTTTCAAGACTCAGATGAACTAAAGCTAGATTCTTGTCAAAATATATTGTAGCTTCTTAAAGAGCTATCTTTGCTTTCTGAAACCTCATGAACCAGCCCTCCACTGTCCACATTACTCTCAGCAAGGATGTTTTCTAAGCTCTCCCCAGAATGGTTCATTCAGATCTCCCTCAAGAGTGCTAGCACTGTTTATAAAAGGCACAATGTACCCACTACTTACACATTCTATATAAAAAAACAACTCCAAAGAACTGAGGACCACATGATCAGGTTTACTATTCCTCAGTACAATTTTCATCTCAATTGCCATCCAAGGTGTTGGTATAAAACACCCTGAGCAAAGCAATAGGCTTGTTTTGGCTCACAGTATCAACGTACAGTCCATAATTGCAGAAGAGTTACAAGGGTGGAAGTTGGGAAAGCTGTGCTGTAGTCAGAAAAAAGAAAAAAAAAAACGATTGTCTGTGTGTAGCTTTCTTCATTTTACATAGTCCAGGACCTCTGCCAAGAAAGTGGCCCCACCCACAGTGGGTAGGTCTTCAATTAGCTTAATCAAGATTATATCTTGCAGGATGTCCAGAGGCCAGCTAACCTACATAGTCCCTCACAGGTATGTCTGAAGGAGTATCACTCAGGTAATTCTAGATCCTGTAAAACTAATTACTGAGATTAACAGTCATAGTTATTAAATATGAATTCCAGTGGGCCATCTATGAGTTGCCCACCAGGGAGGTCCTTAATGTAAGCCATTGCATGGCTGTTGATAGCTACAAGACTTGTATTGGCAAGAGCCTCCTACTGAAGACATGGGTATGTTACCTTGCTTCTGCTGATTATAGGCCATGATGCAGCACAATTTATAGAAGGAAGAATTTATCTTACCCATTTTTTTCTAGATTACCTAGAATAGGAAATGATTTTATAGCAACTCTAGATAAATGTGAGGTGCTGAATAAATGTAAAAACTTTATTACAAAATAAAATGAATCAAGTCAAATTTTTAGTCTGTGAATAACAGAGTTTGTATTGTTTAAAAATCAAAAAGTATTTATAAATAAATGGGGTATAACAGATTTAAGACTATAGTAAGTGGCAATCATTCATTTTCCAAAAAGCAATAGATGAAGGAAATAAAAGGGAGCATGTAATTACAATATAAATATATATGTAATGTCATATATATATATGACAAAACAAAAGTCATATATATATGTTAAATTGTAAAAATTGATCATGTCATAGGTTCTAAGTCAAGTCTAAAGGGGTGTTAATTAGCAAGAAAAATAAAGGATACTTTTTAATAAAAATAAATATTCAATTAAAAGAAAATAAAATTCTTTGTTGAAAACTTTTAATATTCCTTTGTATAATTTTTAGTTAAACAGTAATTTAAAACTCAAGATACTATAAGCTTTATACATGTAACTAACCATATTAACAGTAATTACTCCTGCAAAATTCATATAAAAACAGTCAATCACTTATTTAAAAGAACAGTACATCATGATCCAGCATGTTTATTAATACAAAGATAGTTCAATGCTGGAAAAATCTATATTCATTTCAACACTGAAAATGCTTCCCCATGACTTTTTTATACTCCAAATTTGCTTTAATTTTCTATTAGTTTTGATCTTTCTAATGTTTTCCACTCATCTTTTCAGTTTCATCAGACCTTTTCACTGAAAGTTGTGTGTATTTTATTATTTAGGGGACATTTGCTCCCTATGGTCCTTATGAATCCACTTGATTTTCTCAGAAGTGAATGGACTCATATCTGTACACACAGAACAGGAATGTCGTACTTCAGGAAAGTACAGTTGTCCTCCCGCCCTTCCCCTGTGTCCTGTCTGTATAGTCTATGCCTGTTTTAGAGTTTGTTACATTACAAAGTGAGTCTCGAAATGTTTGGCTACAAAAAGTTGAATCATATACCTTTGTTGCTTTCATACATTGAGTCTTTGTTTTATATTATTAGATATCATGGAAAGCTTATGTAAACTTATTTTTGAAAACTTATGCTTTATACAGATCGCTTCTAAACTGTCTTGAGATGTAATCATTTTTTTCAGTTGATTCCCTTTAAATTTTTTAGATGTAATTTTATGTTTGTATTATAAAAATGCAAGCACACAGCAAAGGTAAATTTTACAGTTAGCATCTATACTGCACAATAAACAACTCATCACAGATTGATTCTCTTATCAATCCCGTTTGATTACTATTTTATTATGATGGGTAGCTAGATGAATAACTAAATGCTACAAATGGCAATATTCTCTTAACAATTCAGAGGAAGAAAACAGTTTATGCTAATTGTAATAATGTTAATTTATGTTAAGTAATATGTTTAAGCATCTGAACATGATATAACAAAAACTAATATTTAATTTTCAAACATAAGCATTGACTTTAGAGTTTTATTGGAGACTTAAGTAACCACTACATAGCACAGCAATATTTCTAAAACTTGAATTAAGAAAATAGTTTCTAAAAATTTTAATAACTCATGAAGCGTTGCCAAATTGACATTGTTTTCAACAGTATGTGTTATGCAAATATTATAGTATAAGAAATACATTTTTATAGAAAATGTATAAAATTATATATTATTTATATCTTTCCCAATCATCCAATATTTTTGCCTAGCAATAGAATATGTAGATAGATAAAATAATGGAATATAGGATCTGTTCATATTTTGTCAACTTTTAATGAAATAAAAGGTTTATTCTTATATTTTTTAATGTGTTTTGAGAATAAAATACAAATTATTTAAGATTGTTTACTTGATTTGAAATTTGCACATAATTATCCATAAAACATAAGTTCTTCTTCTTCCTCTTCTTCTTCTACTACTACTTCCTTCTCTTTTACTCTGAAAAGAAAGACTGTTCTTTCAGTCCAATTTTTATTTCATTGATAGTGTTCTCAGTTGAATCACGGGAAGGGAGAATCGGGTAAGGTTTTGTGGAGGGGAAATTTGGAAGGGGGATAAAATATTTGAAATGTAAATAAATGAAATAAACAATGAAAAGAATAAAACACCTTTTATAATTTTTGATCAGCCTTCTTCCTTTTCCCTGACAGTACCATGTGGGAAATATTGCTCACTAAACTATTCACAGACAACAGATCTATTAGTTCACTAGTATAATGTTTTTTCTGCCTCTCTGTCTTTGTGTCTGTCTGTCTGTATCTCTGTCCCAATCTCACTCACTCCCCCTCTCTCTCTTACCTCTGCTCTATCTATGGTACCAAATTCCAGCAGACTCATCTCAGTAAGAACATCCCACATGACGAAATTGGTCCTGTTCTTTGTCTCTGAAAGACTTCATTATCTATTGAGAGGCTGAAAACAGTGGCTTCCTGAGCACTCTTCCTGCCTGGAGGGGCACATAGACATGCTCATGTCTGAAGAGCAAAGCGTAAAGACACTATGATTGAAGTTTTTATTTTTCCTCCTATAAGAAAACACAGAATGTTCCTGTGTCAAACAAACAAACAAACAAAACAAAACAAAAAAATCCCCAGCAAATTAATAAAAAAAGATTTCTAATTGTTCCTTCCAACACAGGTTTTATTGCACTTGACCCCCAACCTATACCTTCAAAAGCTGTTGGTTTGGCCTTTTCATTGAACTGACAGAGGTGGGGAAGATAGCCTATTCTTCCTAACAGAAATCTGACTGTGGAGCTAACAATGAGTTCTCTACCCATCCCAGTGGGCAATTAGGGAAACTGAACTCCAGCCACTACCCAACAAGTTAACAGTTGGGAGACATTGGCTTGATGATGTGATTCCAGATCCTAAAGTCATCCTATCAACAGCTGCAATGTGTCAGTAGAGCAAAAAATTGCCATCACAGCAGATTAAGTTATTTGCAAAACTAACCCAGGCATCTTTTGCAGGCTACAGACAAAATACAAAATAATTTGAGCTATTTGTCTCTTAGTTTCCCAAAGAAGTAACTAATGTCTTTTGTGGTTTTCTGGGTTTTCCCCACCAAACTGGTAAGAACCCTTGACTCGATGTCCTATGCCACATGAAAGGTTTTTGAAAAGGTGGCCACAACTTCCTGCAATAAGATTTGTTTATGGTGTCTGCCAGAAGTCACACTGTGTAGTTTCTGCTCCTATCTAGATGTAGTCTGATATGGCTTTCACTTAGTGTCTGCCATTGTTATCCCGAAGCCATGGCTTCCTGGGAAAGGCTGAAGCACAAAAAGGAGAGAAGATGGAAGAAAATAGAAACTCATCATCATACAGGAATATAACTGAGGATTGGAGTAAGAGATGTCTATACTTTGATGAGTAGGATAAAAGACAACATCTTTACCAGAGAGTTGTGAAGATTTTACTCCTACCAGAATTGGTTAGGACATCCCCAACTTGAGCTCTGATTTCAGCTATGCCAATATCTCCATCAAATATGTAAATATTAATTCTAAGGATAAAGGCCTCAGGATAGGAAAATGCAAACCATTCTATGTAGGATTATTTAATTATAACAAGTAAAACATGATTGGCATACCTTCATGCCCCACTCATAAGAAATTTGCTAAAATGGGAAACTTTCCTGGCCTGACCTGAGCTATTTAATTTTCCTTATAGAGGCAGATATGCCTCAAAGACTGTTTGCCTGCCATGTGAACCATTTTGTTCATTAATGAAAAGCCAAAGCCAAGACCAAACCAAAACAAAAATCCTGTTGACACTAAGGGAAGAGAATCACAAAAGTTTGTGAAAAGAGAAGGTCTAAGAGATGACTCAGTGGTTAAGAGCACTGACTGCTCTTCCAGAGATACTGAGTTCAAATCCCAGCAAACACATGGTGGCTCACAACCATCTGTAATGACATTTGATGCTCTCTTCTGGTATGTTTGAAGACAGCAACAGTGTACTTATATATAATAACTAAATATATCTAAGAAAAGCAAAAGAGAAAAGAGAAAGGTTTTCCTCTTAGCCTTTCTGAGTCTTCAAACTGAGCTGACTGACTGGTGACTTTGAGTCTTAAACATCTCATATTCAATTCCTTTAGAATCCATAATACAATGAATATCATGGGAACTGGAAATAAGTTTGAGCTTGAGAAGGGGAGAGGAGGGGGCTGAGATTTGACTCTAAGATTACTGTTCTGGGTACATTCTGGGTGAGGGGGGAGTTTGGCAAATGTATAAAACTTAACCTATAATAACACCACATATCAGGATTTAGCTTGTAGGAGTCAAGAAATATGGTCTGATGTAATTTGTATTCTGGCCTTGTGAGCTTTGTACTAGAATTGGGGTATGTGGAAAAATATTTTTTTAAATATTGCTAATATTTTACATGATACTTGTTGGTACTCAAGCTCCATCTTCCCAAGTGCAATACAATGAACAGTAAGATGGGTGAGTGGCTCCATCCCTCAAATAAGGACTCTGCCTATCCTCTGAATATGGTGTCTAAAGGTTCTCCCTCTCCTTTGTTGGGCATTTTAGCTAATTTCATCCCTATTAGGTCCTGAGAGCCTATTCTTTTCCTGGCATCTCGGACTTTCTGGTGGTTACCACCAGTTCTCCATTCCACATTGCTACACAACTGTTCAAATTCCTGACCTTCTGTATATCATCCCTGTCTCCTGATTCTGCTCCCTTTTCCCCCTTCTGTCTCCCTTCCAACTTCCTCCCTCCCACCCTCTACCTCCCATGATTTTGTCCCCCTTTTAAGTAGAACTGAAGAATCCACCCTTTGATCTTGATTCTTTTTTTAGCTCAGTGTGGTCCGTGAGTTGTATCTTGGGTATTCCAAGATCTATGCCTAATATTTACTTATCAGTGAGTACATACCACATAAGTTCTTTTGTGACTGGGTTACTTTACTCAGGATAATATTGTCTAGTTCCATCCATTTGCCTAGGAATTTCCTGAAGTCATTGTTTTTAATAGCTGAATAGTACTCCATTGTATAAATGTACCACATTTTCTGTATCCATTCCTCTGTTAAGGGACATCTAAATTGTTTTCAGCTTCTGGATATTATAAATAAGGCTGCTATGAACATAGTAAAACATGTGTTGTGTTCTTGTTATATGTTGGAGTGTCTTTTGAGTATATGCCAGGGAGTGGTATAGCTGGGTCCTCAGGTAGTACAATGTCCAATTTTCTGAGGAACCTCCAGACTGATTTCCAGAGTGGTTGTACCTGCTTGCAATCTCACCAGCAATGGAGGAGTGTTCCTCTTTCTCCACATCTTCACCAAAATCTGCTGTCACCTGAGTTTTAGATCCTAGCCATACTGATTGGTGCAAGGTAGAATCTTCGGGTCATTTTGATTTACATTTACTTGATGATTAAGGGTGCTGAACATTTCTTTTTTACTATCTATCTATCTCTCTCTCTATCTATCTATCTATCTATCTATCTATCTATCTATCTATCTATTTATCTTATATATTTATTTATTTATTTATTTTTACACTCCAGATTTTATTTCCCTCCCTGTCCACCCTCTGACTGTTCCACATCCTATACCTCCTCCTTCCCCCTAACCCTGCCTCCAAGAAGATGTCTCCACCCCTCCACACCCCTCCTGCCAGACCTCTAAACTTCTTGGGGCCTGAGGTCTATTGAGAATTAGATGCATCTTCTCTGACTGGACCCAGACCTGGCAGTCTTCTGCTGCATATGTTTTTTGGGCTTTGTATCAGCTGCTGTATGTTGTCTGGTTGGTGATTCAGTGTCTGAGAGATTTCAGGGGTCCAGGTTAAATTGAGACTGCTGGTCTTCCTACAGAGTTTCTCTCCTCCTCAGCTTCTTCCAGATTTTCCCTAATTCAACCACAGGGATCAGCAGCTTTTGTTCATTGGTTTAGTGTGAAGGGAACAAGTGTGATTCTCTCAGTCCCACTTGTAAGGGAGAAGAAAGCAACCTTATGGGGAGGGAAGGAGGGACAAGGGAGGCAAAAGGGACAGAAGTGGGGGAGAGAGGAACATAATCTGTTATTAGGTGGGGAAAGGAATGAAGCTTGGGAGATCTCTCCATCTTCTGAGGTTTTCTTTGACTTTTTCCGCAGGGACTTGAAGTTTTTGTCATACAGATCTTGCACTTGCTTGGTTAGAATCCACCAAGATATATTTTATTATTTTGACTATGGTATAGGGTGTCATTTCCCTAATTTCTTTCTCATCTCCTTTACCCTTTGAGTAGAGAAAGGCTACTAATTTATTTGAGTTAATTTTATATCCAGTCAATTTGCTCAAGTTTTTTATTAATTGTAATATTTCTCTTGTGGAAATTTAGAGTCACTTAAAAATACTATCATGGCATCTGCAAATAGTGGCATTGTGACTTTTTCCTTTGCAATTTGTATACTTTTGACCTACTTTTCTTGTCTAATTGGTCTATCTAGGACTTTGAGCACTATATGAATATGTGTAGAGAGAGAGTGGGCAGCCTTGTCTGGTTCCTGATTTTAGTGAGATTGCTTCAAGTTTCTCTCCATTTAGTTAGATGTTGGTTTACATATTGCTTTTCCTGTGCTTAGGTATGGGCTTTGAATTTCTGATTTCCAAATGACATTTAGCATGAAGGGATGTTGAATTTTGTCAAATGCTTTTTCAGCATCTAATGAGATAATAATGTGTGTTTTTTTTTTTTTTGCTTTTGTTTACCTTGTAAATTACGTTGATGGGTCTCCATATTTTGAACCATCCCTGCATCAGTGGGATGAAGCCGACTTGATGCAGGTTCCACTTGGGCCAGGTAGTGGAACAGAAGTAGTATTTTCATCTGTGATCTGAGGTATGTTAGCACTCGGGGGGAACCAGCTCTCTCTAGGCAGAACTCAGGTTCACGTATGAAAAGTTGTAGCACAGAGTCAGCTCCAGTGGTGCAAAGCAGAACAAGTTTCGATATTTTTCAAAATTCTTGAAATGCCGCGTATGTAACACAACATTCAATAGAGTCATAGGACGAAGGTTTCATTAAGCTTTGAAGTTAAGCATTGAATACATAAATTTCGATGAGGATGTCTTTCTAAAAAAATTCTGAGAAAATATTCAATTAAATCTCAGTTATATTCTAATTTTATGTATTAATTTATGAGTTTACACATTATGGAGACTTTAAACGATATAAGTGCTAAAGCACCTGTGCCTGCCCTTTTGTACATGACTTTTCTGGTAAAACACAAGCAAAGATTTAATGTTTCTAGAGAGGGGACTTTGATATATTTAAAAAATAATTCTATACAAATCCTAACTTAATGAACCCAACAGTTTATAGGAGCATGGGTGAGGAGTTAATTACAAGGAAATTAGAGACCCCAAAACAGTTATATTACTTTGATGTCCCATTTCATTCACAAATAACCTACAGAAGGTCTAATCACAAGGTTCTGCCCTTCAGTCACCCTTTTAAATCCTACACACTCTGGCACCTGCCATTTTTCCATGCAGAGAGATCCACCTCTCACTGTACATTTTTGCTCTTCTCTTTGCATTGGTTGCCAAGCTAGATATTCTGCAATATGATGTAAAACCAAAGGCTACACTACACGGCATTTTCTTTGGAGAAAATAACAGAATTAAATTTTACCACTTGGCGTTCCATTGCCATAGAATCTTTTAGAACAAATAAATTTGGTTTTATTGTGGTTTTTTTCATGATATTACTAGTGTTTGCTTCACCTGGAAGACTCTAATACCATTGATTTTTCTTAAAGATTTATTTATTTATTATATATAAGTACACTCTAGCTGTTTTCAAACACATCAGAGGGCATCAGATCTTTTTACAGATGGTTGTGAACCACCATGTCGTTGCTGAGGTTTGAACTCAGGACCTTGGTAAGAGCAATCAGTGCTCTTAACTGCTGAGCCATCGCTCCAGCCTGATTTTTTTACTATTACACTGGCTTTGATTTTTTTTTGAAGAATGTGAATACTCACATCACTATAAAAATACTAGGGTGAGGAAAAGCCTGGGTCTGTTTTTACTAAGTTGATTGTGGGGTCAAGTCAGAAGAAAGACAAAAATCGTTAAGACTATCTCCTTAAGGAGAAAACAACAACAACAACAGACAAAACAAAATAACAAAACAAAAGAACAATAACCAACCCTGCCCTTTCTCACTGCAGGCTGCATTTTCTTTCCCATCCTTCGTGGAAAGGGCTGGACGTGAAAAGCCAAAAGAAATACAATTGAAAGTATTATGGAAATATGTCATTGTTTACTGAAATACATCAAAGAATGTGAACCATTCTTTGGAAAATATGGTTAATGCAAAAGCTTGTGTCAAAAGTAAACTGATTTTGTCACCAAGTACATCTTGGTGAAGCTGACACCTTTTTATGCTTAGCCTTTTTAGGGTGAGTAGTGTGAGTAGTATATTCTGATGAGTCACCTGAACTCATCACAGAAAGGTGAATGGATAAATTGGGAAATTTTGCAAAACCGACATTGGTCAATGCATGTTACTTAGGAAATTAGGGTCTTCTTTGGGGTTTTTAACTTTGTTTATGAAAAACAATTTAAAGTGGAACTAAATGCAATGGTATATACCTTTTAAACCCAGCACCAGCCTTAAAAAATTAAATAAAAGGAACTAAATGAAAGAGAGAGAGAGAGAGAGAGAGAGAGAGAGAGAGAGAGAGAGGAGGGAGAGAGAGAAAGGAAGAAGAGGAAGAAGAAAAAGACGAGGAGGAAGAAAAAGAAGTAAACAAAAAAGAAAGAAAGAAAAGGAAAATTATCCCACAAGTAAGTTTGGAAAATTTTTACTAAAATTTTCCAGAAAAATAATTGTGCAGGTAAGCTGCTGATTTTTGGCAGGTGCCTGAATGAGAGAGAAAAGAAAAATAGACTTGCCTTTAAATCCACTGTCTGGGAAGGTAGTCAAAGGAAGTTTAGCCACCATAAGACAGCCCTTGTACATCTATCTATTATATGGTAATTCAAATATTTTTACATTTATGTTATTATTTTTGTTTATGCGTATGCATGTTTGACTTGGGGTGCTTACAGGTGCTAGAGGCCCAAAAATGCCCTGAAGATGGAGTATGAGCTGATTATATAATTGCATGGAGTTTTTTACATGGGTAATAGGATTTCAACTCAGGTCTTCTGCGGGATCAATGACTATTCTCACCTGTTGAACTGTCCCTTCTAGTTCAGTGAATTTGAATCTTTTTTTTTATCAGATAGTCTCTGAGTTTACATTTCAGATGTCATGCCCTTTCCCTCAATCCTATCCCCCCTCTTAAGGAGAAACTTTGGTTTCTAGGGAAAAGGAGGTGAGGTTCAGAGTCCACAAAGGGGGTCGTTCCCAGCTTGTCTTTCATGTTTTGTTGTCTTCCTTGCTTTGTATTATTTATCTAGTTATCGCCCTTCTGCTCAGCCCACGAAGGGAGGTGCTCAGTTTTCAGCACTCCCAGGCTTTGGCTCTTGGAAGTCTTAGCATCCCGGAACCATGCTGGAAAAAGTCAAGTGGCATAGAGAGAACCTGAGTGACTCAGCTTTAGAAATTAAACAGGTCACTTCTGCTAACATTTCGGCAGCCAAAGCAAGCCACAGTGTCCGGTCCAATGCCAGGATGGCATGTGACATGTGAGAACAAACAAAATGTGTCACCACAAAGCCATCATGCCAAATCACATGATGGAAAATGAACGCAACACACTTATGACTTTTAACCTGAACTTATTGGTTTGAATGCAGCTGTTTGTGTGATGTGGGGAAGCATCTATATGCTAGTAATTTCTAAATCTTGCCCTGGCCGCCTGATCCTGAGAGTAGTACTATCACATCCCATGTTTAAAAGACTTCTGTAAATAGTAAAACTATGTATCATGCTAAAACTTGAATCAGTATTAACACAGCCATGTCTTTTAAATCAAATGAATTCCTAAAGAGGAAAAAATCCCTATGACCTTTCCTCTTCTGTGGTCCTGTGCTACAAGAGAACATTCAGCGTCTCATAGGGGCAGCTATGTTGATTAGCAGACTCACCTTCTGTAATATTGTTTTCATGGCCTTAGCATCGCTGGGCCAGCTACTCACCACCTCTGCTTTATGTAGATTTGCATTATCTAAAGATCACTCTGTAAGCTACGGTCCATTCGCCTTGGCAAATACTGTTTAAATATAGCATCCATAAATAAATGTTAAATAATTCATGAACATAATTTTGTAAATTCTGCTAGGCCACACCTCTCTGGGGCATATTTATGAGCATGCGTCAGCTTGGAATCAATGTGTCTGCCAAGCTCTTTGCCTCTGAGGCAGAATTCCCACATCTCGACCAAAATGCTGCAAACGGCTTCCATTCCTCTTCAGTAGCCATCCATCTTCCTGTCACTTTAATTCGGATGCTGCTACTTGTTTTAATAACATGCATCTTACACAAAGAATATTGCTAACACAAGAATCTTGGGGTAGACTTTTACAACCTCATAAAACAGTGTTAACCCTCTGATCCCTGATCCCAAAGCCCCGTGCAACAAGAGCCTTGGAACGTTCTCCTTGCCCCTTCACATCTCCCAGCTTTCCTGATGCTTATCAATAACCACTATTCATGGCCATTACATAGCACCAGGAACTGACATCAATCACCACAGTAAAAATATTATTCCTTCAGTATTGCCTGGAAGAATTATGGAAAGAATAAAAGTGTTATTGCAGGAATTATTTAGCAAACAATAGATGGATAAAAATGTATTAGGTGAGTGTTAAATTATATCACCTCGTTACGGAGAGCTGCCTTCAGATTATGAAAGCCTGTCTCACCCTTCCTAAGTAGTTCAGAAGAACAATAGGAAGGCCCGCAAAAGATTTCAGGGGAAAAAAAATTACCAGGTTGTCTGTATTAAGTCATTCATTATCAAGAGGAAATTTGGGGGTGATTTAGAAGGCAGGCTTGGCCTGCTTTGAATGTTAAGTATGGAATTTCAAGATGAGCAGTGTGTACATTTAGTTGTTGGATGAGAAGTTACTCTGGAAAAGAGATTTTCCAGGAAGAAAATACCTGCATAACCTGCTCCCACAGCAGCATATGCCTATCCTTCATACCTCATAGATAAGCTCTAAGCAGTTTGAGGGGGAATATCTATTGGAGGAAAAAATTATACCTTCTAATGCTTAGGTTTTAGTAGATTCTAAAAAGAAGGGTTGACCATTCCAATATGTATTGCCTCTGCCCTCTGTCACTGTTGGAAAATAATGTTTTCCAAATATCAGATTAAGACAATTAGTAAAATCAGGCTGCTTTTGAAATACTATTAACCATTAAGGTTAGCTAAACAAGGTTGGAAAACGTAATTAAAACAAAACAAGAACCAAGTACTGTAGTATGTTAGTGTTTTATCGGTTAGTGCAGGCTTTTTTTATTTTTTATTTTTGGCATAATGTTAAGCTAGGCTCCTGGGATTCATTTGATCAACGTGATTAAATTATTTCCTTACTCAGCTAGGAGGAAATTACTAGTTACCAGACATTATGTGTCTGTTAATTATGTGCAATAAGCCTCTCTCCTATCACATCAGCTCCTGCATTCATGTTCTGTGCATTTTAAAGGCATTATCATTAAAAAATTTAAATATTAAAAAAGGGTGGCTATAATTTTATTGCACATATTTAATAAATAAAGAACCTATGAAATCAGCAGGACAAAGTGAGTCACTGTAGACATCTCAAGAAAGGGCAAGCTCGAAGATGCTTTTGATCCCTGTTTTCACAAAAGATTATTTTCCTATCAGCTTTCAGGGCCAGCAGACAGGTCCACTGCAATTGAATAAAGGGACTTTGAGGCTTGCCTTAAACAAAACAAAGCAGAAACAAACAAATAAACCAACCCTTGTGATGGTGACTCTTCAAAGCAGAGCCTGCTCATCGGGTTGATGGGACCAAATTTACATTTTCTCAATATCTCAATCTACAATGTAATTCTTAATCTTTTCTTTCTCTCCTCCTTTCTTTCTTTTACTTTCATTCTCTTCTTCTTATAAAGAAGAGGCAACACGTGACGGCCTTAGTTTTTTCTAAATGAAATGATGTGCTTCTGTTTCCTATTAAAGTGTTAATCAGTCTGAAATTAGGTCTTCCCGACAGAATTGTGCTTAAAGGTGCTTAATATGATTCATTTTATGCAGCCAAAGCCATGGGACTTTTATTTTTATATCAGAAAGAAACATAGGAGTCCAGCGCTTCATTTCTGACACCCCCATTTTTCCCCAGCCTCCCTGAGCTCAGGCCTTGGATCCACTAACCGGTTTATAGAACAGAAAGCTCTTTAGAGTCAGGGCTCACGCCAAAGCCCAGAAGGTTTTGTTTGAGCTTGAGAATCTTCATAGGTTTATGAAATCCCAACAAATATTTCAAAGAAGTAAGTTCCACATTTGAAGTGGGTGATCCTATTAGACACTGGGAGATGGCACCTTTGTTGTGGGCCCAAGCATCATTTTATGTGAGATAGAGCCGCGTCCCACTAATACTTCAAGACATCACTTTCATGCCAGGAACAGATAGGGCTGAACTTGCTTCACGCACTTTGCCATTCACTGTTAATAATGAATGATGAAAGTTCAGAGGAGAGAAGCTAAATGGATACTAAGCTGTAAAAGAATGAATTTTAACCAGCAACATGCCAAACTGGTGCGGAAACATGTTAGAAAGTAGAGGGTACAAAAGGGCTGACCATGCCCACCAAATCACACTGTGGAAATGGTTTCTTTGAAAGTAGATATGGCTCTCCTTAGAGAAGAATTATGGAGGCTTTCATCCAAAAGTTGGGGCTTCCTACAAGCCATGAGAGATGGGGAAGAACCAAAGAGTAGGCAAAACCAGGGATGTTTCCGTCAGGATTTAAGAGAAGAAAAACAGGAAGAAGAGAGTTGATTCAAATAATTATAAGACTCAATGTGTAGAAATATTGATTACACTGATTAATTCTTTCCCAGTAAAACTAACTTAAACATTTTGGATTCCTTCATTATTTCTTCCTCATTTTCTTCTTTCTCCCTGCCTTTACTTGGTCTTTCCCTGTTTACTTACCTCCCTCTGAGAGGGACCACTGGAATTCCTCCCTTCTCAGGTACTGGACAAGTATATGAAGTATTCTTAAAATTCATGGTCTGTGTTGATCCGTTCTCTGAATTTGTGTTATAAACACTCCTGGTATTTGTATCTCTGTAAATAAACCAAGATACCAGGGGCAGAGCCTTTGGACTCCCTCTCTAGTATCGATTAAATTCCCTTGCTTCTGGAATGCCTTGAGCCAAATGGCTGTGTCTAACAGACAGCTGGACAAATTTAATGCCCATACCACAAACCTTGATCAGCAGTTGCTTTTAGACACCCATGCAAAAACTACAGCTGATTGTTCTGGCTTGAAGGTGCTACCTTAGCCAGGAGCCTGAGTGAATATTCCCATCTTTGCTAGAGTGGGCAACCCTTCCCTCATGGAAAGGGATGTTGTGATTGGTGACGAAGTCATAGCTGCTCCTTAACACAACGTTTAGTGGCTATGATTATCTTTTAAAAAAAGAGGTTGTGTTGATCATGATTGATTCACACACCCCTTCTAGAACTACATAAGCTGCTGTTAGTCAATCAGTAGAAATGCCTTTAGCTTACTCACCTGCCATTTCAACAGCAGGTCCAATGAAGACTTCTTAGCAAAGGTCTTTCCTTACCTTTGGTCAGTAGTTGACTGAGTCAGAAAGAAACTACAAGAGCAGCAATTGCCAGGAGTAACCCCGTGGCCTAACAACCCTTGCCTCAGTCTTGGTGTCTTTGAAAACTGTCATTCCCAGAAATGACATATCATCTGCTGATCTGATAGCTGCAGATACTGTGGGCACCATGGGAATGGACACTGTTTGATTTCAGCAGGGGTCCAGCCAAACACAATGCTGTCCAAGTCAGATTTTCATGATGGACTAACTATTAATCCAGTGTGCATTCCTGGGTCCCGAGTCCTAGGTCCAGGGTCTAGGTCCTGGTTTAAGCTCTAAATAGCTACGATGTCAGAAGTTCTGAAGTTCTCCAAGGTAATTCCAGTGGCTACTGTTAGTCTTGATCCAAGTTCCTAAATACTTATCTGTGTGCTTCTGGTGCTAAATGCTGTCCTGACAGGAGAAGGTGTCAGGAGTCTTTCTGCCAGAAACAACTGAAGTAGACAAACAGATTGTTTTGAGAGCAATAAGGAGCATGGGAATAACAAAGCAAAGATAAAGAGAGCAGGATACTGATAAAGGGGGCATTAGGAAGAGAACACAAAGACCCAGGTAGACAGAAGAGGTCCAGAGAGATGCTAAGTCTTTAGGAACAAAGTTCTCAGACTTCAGGTGGAGAGATTTAGCACTGACCACTGACAAGATCCAGGAGTGCTCTTCTTAGGCTGACACAGAGAGGACAACATCTGAGGCCCTGAGAGTAACACTATCTCCAGCTCTGCTTGAACTGTAACATTAGGTGAGAACTATGGCTGATTCCTCCCACATACTGCTCTCTTCATTGCTGGCAGTCACTGAGGGAAGGTAATGGGGTCAGACACCTTCACTTGGAGAGTTTCTGTTTACCCACAGTTTTTTCCATGCAGAGCTAAGACCCTGAAACCGGCTGATTGATATCACCTACTACTACTTCCTTCCTTTTCTTTCTTCCTTCTCCCCCTCACATCTCCCTCCCCTCCTTCCATAATTTCTATTTTCATTTGTTTTATATTATGGCTGACTTTCTTGAGAAAGGACACAGTAAATAGAAAGCAGGTTGTAAAAATCACATTCAAAGACTGTATTCACTTGTATTCATTAGGTAATTCCTTTGTGCTAATGTACACAGGGAAGAAGTTAGCAGAAAGCCCCCTTCTACTAATGTCACAGTGGTGTTAATGACAATTTAAGTCCCAGCCTCTGTGCACTGTTAGCTCAACCTTGGTTCAATCTATATCCACAACTTCAAAAGATGTGCTCTATTAGCACGCTCATGAGGAATGAGTTCATAAGTGTGAGTTCATCTTGTTCCTCTGGAACAAGAACACAAGCATTTTAAAATTTGGTGGTATTAAAAGCACTTTTGTCATTAAGGAATAAAACCACATGGTTTGGGAATTTAAGTGAAATTTGAACTTGTCTATAATGTCAAAAATTCTGAGCAGCACATCTGAAGTTGTCTTACCTGTGCTGGGAGACCCCGAACGGGTCCCAAGGCCTGGTAATTCTACCTTATTACCACGATGTAAGCCAGTAGCCTGATCATGTTGCTAGTATTTTACCACTGTTTTTTTTTCTTTTGTTTGTGTTTTGTTTTTTGGGTTTTTTTTTCTTTTTTGGTGAATGTGAGGGACATGTGAATAGAATTAAGTAGTTTTCATGGTTTGATTATCAAGGATCCTGCAAATTTAAATTCTGTCTTCAAAGTCAAATATTAGATAGAATCCATTGAACTTTGATTTCCTACAATTGAGCAAGTTCTAAGACAAAATTCATTTTAAGAAAATTTCTTTTGCACTAACATTAATCAAACTTTTCCTCACTGAGACTTTAAAAAGACGAAATCTTTACCTCGTCTGTCAGAATTTTCTGTAGAACATTGTTTTAGTATCATCTAGTCTTTGAAGCCCAGCATTACAAACTGACAGTTAACAATGCAGTGACACCGGTTTGTTTCCTGTGCTACCTTGGAAAACCAGGTAGATACTGATGAATCATCGATGGACTATCAACTTCAATTTTTGCAAGGCCAAATGATGTGGAAATTATCCAATTTAGTTTTGTTTTTCAGCTTATTGAGGGCGTTACTCAAATATCAGGTATGGAGACTTGTTCAAGAAGCCTTATCTTTGCCTTCTATAGAGGAGCCTGCTTCTGCTTTTTCACTTGACAATGGCATGTCTTCCCACACCTAAAGTCCAAAGCTCTTAGACACCCAGATGGGAAGCAAATATTCATGTTGATTTGTGCATAATTGCTTCTCTGTAGGACACAGTCTACTTCTGGGATTTATATTTTGTTTAATATATTTTAACAATAAACCCTAGAAAGACTCTCCGCCTAATGCAGTTTGCTTCTATGGCTGAATTTTACCTTTTTCCCTCTCCAGAGATTTATTTTGGATATCTAATTGGAAAGTCCCAACCCCCACCTCCTACTTTGACACATAATCAGATTTCAGCCCCCTTTAGTTTGTGTTTCCCAATTTGTAACATAACTATAGCCCTTGGGCTTTAGCATTAAATTCTTGAGAAATAAGTATATTCTAAAAAACACACTTGATAAATCTTTTCAGTATAGTTTTCTTCTTCATACATTAGGTGTTCATATATGTTTATATACATACATAATGTGAAAACTGAGATTTAGTCTTTGTCAAAATATTAGTAGTGAATTAGAAATTGTAATGTTAGCATTAGAGAATCTTGAGGTGTGATAATGAGGTAAGTAGACATTACTATTGACTATACCCCATGTAAAGTAAAAAAAAAAAAAAAAAAAAAAAAAAAAACAGCAAAACCCTTCCTGTATATCCAGTCAATTCATTATCTGCTTCTTTACTGATATAGTTTCAACCTCTGTTGTGATCTGATTTCTTATGAGTGTTGAAAGTAAGGCTGTATTTTATTTTCTTTTGTTGATACAGATACACTTCCTAATTTTCCTAGATGAGTGTAATTCAAGTGTGAATATTTATTGGCTTCGTAAAAAAATTTAAAAACAGCAAAAGCTAAAATAAAATAAGATGACCCCTTCCAATTCAGGTCTTATTGGACCTTAAGTCTTAACTCATTCAGCATCAAGTGTGGGAATCACCCATTTCCCTATGTTACCTCTCAGGCAGCAGGTCTTTAGCTACAGTGTTATATTCCTTTGATCTTTGCTCACAGCATTGCATGATATTGGTGCTAAATTAATTAAGCATCACCCTTTCTCCAGTACTATTTATACCTCTCCACCATATCAGGGCTGAGACTATATCAAGTCAGTGTTATAACGTAGGACCATTACCCCTACTACAGACCTCAGTACGGTTTCCAGCTATTCCTCGCTTCCACATCAACATCCCTGTCATGTGACTGCATAATTCTTCCCCCTGAAAATATGTCTTTCTCCCCTCATTGACAATAGGCTTGTCTTGGCCTATAAGATCCACATGCATCGCACAAAAGGAGGCTTGAACTGTGCACCTTCAGATCAGTTTTCCTACAGCTTCTGTTCGACTTGTGAGATAATAATGTCTGAGATAGTCCACTGTCAGGACGGGGATGAAAAGAGTATAAAAAGCCTGTGAACTCAATCCATAATTTGAAAGCATGCTTAAATGAGCACCGACTGGATAGGTCAAAAGACTAAGCTGCCCTTTGAGGCCAATCTAACTGCAAATGCTTCCTCTTGTTGAGGTTTAATCATAAGAAGAGAGGCTCAATTCTAAGCTGGGTGTAATGTCCACATATACTAACCATCTCATCCTATCCTAGAAGATAAAGAGAAGATGTTTCAGTGTTGGGTGAAGATTGGGGAGGATCAAAGAAAGCACAAATGCCAAACAGTGCTGAGAATATTTTTATGGGGAAAAGGCATGAGAGAGCTTTGGAGGTACCTAATGAAATACATACTTCATGAAGAAGGTTATAAAGCCGAGAGAGAGAGAGAGAGAGAGAGAGAGAGAGAGAGAGAGAGAGAGAGAGAGAGAGAGAGAGAGAGATGGTTCATACTCCTTTACATGAGTCAAACTACTACAGTAGAAGGAGACTCAAACTACTTGAATGTTATTTAAATCAATAAGCGGAAATAATGCCCACCATGATGCTGCCAGGCTGGGTACTGTAGCTGAGTTTATCAGTACCTCAAACCACCCCAAGAAACATTCCAGGGGTTTGATCTAGTGAAACTTCCTTGTTTCAACTTTGAAGTTAAAACATCTGCTTATAGCATCCCGGCCACTCAAGCAGTGAGCACTGGTGTGGAGTTGAGTTGCCTGAAAGAGGAATCAAAGGATTACTACAGGTGCTTCACATCTGAGACAACCATTCAAAAAAAAAAAAAGGGGGGGGGAAAGTAGCTGTCACTTAGTCCATAAATTAACAATAAAGTTATTCCCTTGATTTTGAAACCAATTTTTCTTTTTTAAAAATAATCTCAGTACAGAGACCTAACATGGGCTATTGGGTTCTACTTTCAAAAAATAATTGTTTTTGTTAAGATTTGAATAGGCCATAGAATGGGAACAGCTAAACTCTGACTGTTTGTTTCAGCATATACCAAAGGGTGTGTGATTAGTGTTTTTACAATCCTTGGAATCTATCCTATCTGCATTTTAATCATTTTCTTGTTGTGCCAATATTTTTTTGCATAAGAGTAGGTTTATAATTTATGATTTTTATTAAAAGGTGCCTGTGGAAAAGAGATTTACCACGACTCTTCAGAAAATTATATTTTTAATCAGCTGTAGAAATTCATAGTCTTTTCTACATATGGGGTGGCTTATTACAATGATACAGCAGACCAAAGACAACAAATAAACTTGTCTGACTATTGTGAATTCTTTGAAGAACAAACATATGTTTTGAACATCGTTACAGCTAAATTAGCAGGCGCAATAAGCCATGCTTGATGCACAGAGTAAAAATGCAGAACGCCATAGCACAATTACTATTTGCATTTAAAGTGCATACCCCCCTTCTCACTCTGTGCAGTCATATAAAGTCTAACGTTTCCTGACTTCTTTTTGTCTCAGTAAATAAGAAGATTATCTCAGTTAATCTTCCTAACAACCAAAGATAGAGATACTAGTTTTATACATACTTTCTATAAGAATAAAACCAGGTTTTTATAGACTGAATACCTACCTTGTTAAAAGTTATAGACTATTCAATGGAAGTAAAGCTTCTAGCCTGGGATGTCTGACACTAAGTCAAGCTTCCTGATTTGTCTTTGTTAATCAGTTAGTATTTTGTATAAATGTTAGTTTTGAGAATGTAGCACTGAATTTTTCACTAACAGGGAGATTACTACCATTAAAGAAAACCATATTTCATGACATATTTAATAAATCAATGTTAAAGGGAGAAAAAAGGATGTATCCAATTCAAAATATATTATAATTTTACCAAAATAATAACGCTGGATATGCAGTGGCATACCAAAGGTTATTATTTGTTTAATAATTTTAAAATTTATGAAGCCTTTACTGGTCAAGTATTGCATATTAAGGTTTAAATTTGCAGAATAAAATACTTAACTGATATATAAAATGTAATGAGCGCAGCTAGAGACAAAAGCCTGAAATGTAACTGTTTTTTCCATCATTTGTGTTATGAATATTTATAAAAGTATAAGAATCACTGAGACTGACATAGCTCTGCTCTTACAGAGCTTATATTCTAGATGAAAAATAAAGAAACAAAGTAAAGTTACATTCTTTGTTCTCCAATGATTTGTTTATTTATTAACATTACAGACTTATTGAAACCCTCTACTTTCACTCCTCCCAGTTCTACCCATATACCTCCTCTTCCCATTTCCCTTATCCTTCTATGACAGGGGAATTCTGGGTAGGAACCATCCCTGGAACATCAAGTCACAGCAACACTGAGCACATTTTCCCACCACTGAGGCCAGACAAGGCAGCCCTGCTATAGAAAAGGAATCTAAAGGTCCACAACAGAGTCAGGTCCTGTTCCAGTTGTTAAGGGACCCACATAAAGAACAAGCTGCACATCTGAAACATATGTGTAAGGGCCTATGTATAGCCCATACATACACTTAAGTTGGTGGTTCAGTCTCTGTGAACCCCCATGGGCTTACATTTGTTTACTATGTACATCTCCTTGTGGTGTCCTTGATACCATAGTCTCCCTCATTCCTTCACCACACTCTCCCAAAAGACTCCCAGAACTCCACCAATTGTGTGGCTGTAGGCCTCTGCATTTGTTCCAATTAACTTCTTAGGAGGAACTTTCTCAGGAGACATGTATGCTAGGCTCCTGTCTGTAAATATATCAGAATATCATTAAAAGTGTCAGGAGTTGACTCTCTCACATGAGATGCTCTCAAGTTAGGCTAGTCACTGGTTGGCCAATTGCTCCATCTATATCCCTGCACATTGTGGAGACAGGACAGACTTTAGGCTGAAGGTTTTGTGGGTGGGTTGATGTTCACCTCCCTTCCCTGGAAGTTCTGCCTGGCTACATACAGATGGTGGCCTCTTCAGGCTGCTAGGATTTCCAGCTAGTGTCACCCCCAAAGATTCCTGGCACATACACACACACAGGGGTGGGGAAGATAGATAGATAGATAGATAGATAGATAGATAGATAGATAGATAGATAGATAGATAGATACATAGATAGATAGAGAAAGAGAGAGAGAGAGAGAGAGAGAGAGAGAGAGAGAGAGAGAGAGAGAGAGAGAAGAAATGAAAACTCACATACTCACTTAAACTATAACCACAGGGAGAGTAAAAGATCATGGCTTTGTGTATCAGTCTAGAAGCAAAGATAAACAACAGTTGCAGAAGGGAGCATTTACTGGAGGGTAGAACCTGAAAAGTTTCCGGGGGAAGGAGAAAATTACATTGGGATTTATAAATTGCTGTCTGGTTAGACAGAAACCTGCTTGTCTGTCCTGGAGGACCATGGCTTCACTGGAAACAGGGTCTAAGTCAGTCCTCTTCCTTTATTTCACTCTATTGGTCTGTTTGTTGTGAATATCTTCCTGAAATGATTTATCCATAGAGGATGTCATTGACATTTTTTCACCAGAATGATACTCGTGGGTATAAATGCTATACCTCTTCCAGAGAAACCTTTGATGGAAGGCAGAGGTATGAGCATCACAATGACATACAGTCTTGGACTAAGGCAACATGAGTTTATTGTTGCTCTTCTTTCTAGCCATGTAATCTTAGGTGTGTAGTTTAATCTTCCAAAGTCTTCGTTTCCTCTTTTGAGATGTGGGTTCCATACACTTCCTTCGAAGGACTGCCCTGGGGTTTCAGTGAAGACAGTCATACGGAGCAATGTTCTCAGTGGACTCTGGTGTGTTAGAGATTACTGAAGGCTTGAGAGGCATGCTTTCCTAAGAGTGGGCATAAAGAAAGAACAGCTTTTTATGTGCATTTAAGAAATCTTTTGACGCAATGCTTAAATTTTACCATCAGGGAAAACTGAGGTTAGTGTGTGTGTCAAGATTCTAGACTCCCACAAATCTTCCATCTGTGCTGGATGAACTGGGTGTTGCACCGATAGCAGATAAACGTGGTGTTGAATGATAAATTGTAAGGGAAAAGGCAAAGATATGCAGTTAGCTTCTTGGCCTAAGCTGAGCTCCTCAGTTTGCTTACTCGGATAATATTTTAGCTTGCACCTGTGGAGCACCACCACCTCCCACCCTCAGTACTTTCCATCTGGCAAGCAGTAAGACTTATAGCAGACTAAACCAAGAGAGTGTTACCTACTTAAACTGTTTTTCTGACTTAATAAGAATTTTTCATCTACAGCAAGCCATTTTAAAATATTGTCTATACACAAACAGTCACTCTGAATAATCGGTCTGCACACAGTAAATGTCACCTCTCTAAATCACAGAAGACCTCATCGGCACAGCACAGGAGGCTCCAAAGCAGTTTAAACTCCAGCCGCCCATTCATTATGGATGTGTTTATAAATCTCAGAGGGCACCCTTCCGCCTCATAGGAAATCCAAAAATGGTACCATTGTTTGTCAGAATGACATGTCCCGGATGTTGAAATCGTAGCCATCTTTCTTGTATCCAGACTTCATTTGGCTCTAAAGTGGGTCAGCCAAGGTTGTTGTCAAAGATGTCATTTTTCTTGTTGCTAATGTCAAGAAAACTCTGTTCAAGAAAAAGTGTGAGTCTTCAAAAACTGAGAGGTTTTGTGAATGGATCGAGGAGCTTTCTTTCTGTTTTCTTTTCTTTTCCCACCCCACACCCCATGCCTTTACCTTGAATAAATTACCTTCTCTACAAAAGTGTATTCGAGTTCCTCACACATTAGAAGCAAAAGACAGCTGACACAGCAGTGGCATTGAAAAACTCTATAGCTGTTCCCATCTGTCTTGGTTAGTATGAATACTTTAGCATTAAGTGGAGAAAAGGAGAATCCATCAATAGTTAATAAGTGACCTTAGGATGGGATTTCAAATTCACCACAATTACACCCAAGTGTCAGAGAACACACATGGGACACTATCAATAGATTGGAGTCCAAGAGCTGGGGATGGAAAATTTAAATACCACCAGAAAAAGAAGTGGACGTTATTTTTAATGAGAAAATATGGTTACCATGTCTACAAGCCCATACTCAGAGCCCAAATTTTCAACAAGGAGCAATAATGTAAAGCAAGCATAATCTTAGAAAACAAATAAGAACCATGTTAAAATTCTATCATAGCTAGATTATAAAAAAAAATGTGGCACTCAAATTCAAAGGCAGACTGTATTTATAGGTGGAAATGAGATTAGGAGAAACATTAATAGGAAATATGTTTATGTGGAAATGCACAACATGAATTGTCATCAAGGAAAAGCAAATTAAAACCACAATGAGTTATCACTACAGCAGAATGGCTAAAATTAAAAAGACTATCAACACCAAATGCAAATCAACTACAATTCTCTAGCTCCTGAGAGCAGAAGGGTGCAATTGCTGTTGAGAACCATTTTCAATCTTATGAAATATTACACACATACTGTATGACCCAACTCTTTCATCTCAGGGTTCCTACCTTAAAGAAATAAAATATATAATTTGTAAAAAAAAAGTATTTGTCCAAGAATTCTCATAAGTACCTTTACACATACTGGTAAAGTATTGCATGTCACCTGGATATCCATCAAATGAAGGAAAGAGGTTGAGAAATGTTGTGACATATTCATACAACACAACACCATTGCCCAAATTAAAGGAAATGAATCTTAGTTGCAAGTGCATGGATGAATGCCATAAATATTATATTTAATTAAATAAAATACAGAAGCATATACACTATATGATTCCATTTGCATAAGGCCCACAGACAAAACTAGTTAAAGGAGCTAGAAATTAGATTGGAATGCAGAGTAGAAGTCCTCTCTTGAAGAAGAGATAAAAATGAATGAAATACATGGAAAGAAACGTTCTAGGGAGGGCAAGATGCTTGGTGTTGCTTTATGTGGGAATGTATATGATTACATTTTAGATGTAAGTTTTATGTCATATATAACTCTCACTGTTCATATTGCATTATTCCATAATATTACATATTCACTGTTATAAAGTCTTACTGCTCAAATTTTGTGGCAAAAGACATATATTTATTCTGCCTGGATGCCTCCAGGCCTAGAGACTCACAACACACCCTCCTACAGAGGAGGTAAACCTACTAAATCATAATGTGAAATTTAATTTTTAAAAAAAGCCAGAAAGTTCTCATTTACACAAATCTAAGAAATGGACAAAATTTGAAGTTCCTCTCACTCCTGCTTCCATACTATTGAAGTTTCCACTGGAGTACTTTCAATCGGTCATCCTTTGGCCAAGAGGTGGATATTTCTTTTATCTTTGAATAAAGACTACAAAAAGTTGAAAAAAAACAGCTGGAGATCAACGATGGTGACAAATGATACTGTTCCAGACTAGCTGACATTGCGACCTCTTGACTCTTTATTACAGCTATGGATTCTTGATACCAGAATGTGTCCAGTGCTTTAATTTTGCTGGATGTTAGTCAGACTTAGATTCTGTTACTGACAACCCAAAGCCTTTAATAAATCTTCTACGTAGGTCATTCTAGTATTTAAGAACACTAAATTGTACGTTTTCCCATTGCATGGCAAAAAACTCTCTGGGTTCTGCTTTTTTATAACTGAGAGATCACACGTGGATATACTGTCATGCTGTTTTACCAATATAATTGCAGAATCTTTTGGTCTTAAAAGCCCATTTTTCAAAGAGCAATTTCACTGGGTAAATCCATTCACATTCATTCATCTCTCCATTTTATTTTCCATAATGACAAATGCAAAAACAGTAAAAATGTTAAAAATAAACCCCTGAAATGCAAAATTTATTTGAAAGTCACAGAATCCCATGCTGTAATTATCTGAGTGTCTGTCAAAACTGTAAAATAAATTTCTGAAAAGAGTGTGACATTGGGTAGCTTTGGGGAGTGAAAATTAGTGCTCTTCAGCTATAGAATCAGTGCAGGTCCATAAAAACTAAACATAAACATAGCATGTGTCCTTGCCATGTCATCATGGGTATTTATTTCACAGGACCTCACATGACTGTATCACATGGATACCTGCACATTAATGTTTATTGAAGACCATTCACAATAAAATTATAAACCCAACTTAGATATTAAACAACAGAAGAATCAACCAAGAAAATGTGGTCCACATGCACATTTTCCATATGGATTTCTTTTTACCCACCAGCAGGACTGAAGATGTACCAAGGGCAGGGAAATGCATGTAACAGGAGATAATCATGTTTAAAAAAATTCACCCAGGTTCAAAAAGACAAACATCATCACATTTTTCTCACCTGTGCTTCTTAGGGTTTACGTAGCTGCGTAAAAATCACATATGTATGTATGAAATGAAAATAAGCCCAAACAGTTTGAGGTAATAAATAAGATTATCAGGAGGAGGAGGTACGTGAAAGCAAAGGGCAGGAATAATATTTCTCAATAATATATAACGCTTTAAAGAACTAAATGGAGGAAAAAATAGTACAGAATGGCAAACTTAAATTATGTTAATAAAACCATATAAAATATATAAATATATAAAATATATAATCAGGTTATATATACAAATTACATATATACCGAATTTATTCATATATATATATATATATATATATATATATATATATATATATATATATATATATATACAATTTAAAACAATAAAATAAATCTTTAATTTCTTTTAACAGAACCCCCAAAATTGAAGCCATTAAGTTTTATTCTCTATGAGTCTTTAAGGTATATAGCATATGCATTATGTAGAAGTCCATTCTATATGGGACTATAAGGCACATAAACACCCAATGGTACACAATTGTTTGAGTTGTTAGGTGGAAAAAATAAGTGAAGTTTTGGAGTTGTTTGCAACTCTTCAAATCTTTGTTTTCTTATCTCTCCTGACTTGATAGCTTTAGCCTTATAGAAAACTAAAATATTTTAGGCAAAAGTCACACCTTTAGGTTGATTTTCACTTACCTGAGATGCTTAGCAGCAGAAGTGTTTGAGATTTACTTACCAGAGTTCACTCATGTTTCCTACACAATTCACACCCATACTAAACGTCAGCTTACATGGTATTTATCAAAACTTTATTCATGATGTGCAATATTTTATTTGTGATACATTGCCACATTATTGCACTAAAGGGTTTGAATGTGGAGTTTTTTTTTTTCAGATTTTAAATTTTGGATTTAAGATGCCCCACCTATGTTATAAGTTTGCCAAAGCCTAGAGAGCGCCATTGGTTTGCCCAGGACCTATTAATAAGTATTTATCAAATCCCCATTATAATCAGTATTCATCATAACCACATCACTATACCTGCCAGGACAACACTGCCCTGTGTTCTAGACATGTATCTTTTCCCCAGGATACCTCTTCTGCTCCTTAAAGTGTTGCTTTCACCTTGTTTAAAGAATCATAGATCTAATATATACTTTAATAATAAAATACCAGGGAGAGAAGCTTGTCTTTTTAAGCTTCACTCTACATCCCATAATAAATACAGGCTGACAAGAAGTCAATGATCATTTGGATTCTGTGTGCGTGACTATGTACATGCATGTGTGCTTGTATGTTGGGGGGGGGCTTGTGGTGTGTACATTTTGATGAGAGACAGTGGTAATGTGAAAGCCATTTTTAGAGAAAGCAGCTCAAATGGCTGAAAGAAAATGATGCCTGACAAGCATTTCTTATATTAAATAATCCACTTTACAGATGCTCCAGGCGGACCGAGGGGACCTTGGTAGGTTAAAATATGACAACCACAATCAAAGCCCAGCTGTGCTGTGAATCAGAAGTGTTAGAGTAAGAAGGGTTTTCCTCCATGAACTCCACGATGTCAGCAGATTGTTGGGAGCTATGCACCATTTTGCTCTATAGCTTGTGCAGTTCAGCAAAAGGGAGAGCTGAATTGTTCTGAAGGCCTCATGAAATCTACATGTGTGCCTTGGAGAGATTCAGAAGCACAGAGGCCAGGGTGTGAGCTGACAGCTGAAAGCAAATCACAAGAGCAGTTGGGAAAAAGACACTTGAGTAGCCAACTTGCCTATTTCTTAGATACTTACAGGGAATATAGGCATGCTGGGGCATTTTTGTCTTCGCAATTACTACTGAGGTTCTCCACTGCAGTGATCCATCGGGATTCACTGAAAAGGTTAATAGCATCTATCAGATTTACAGGGTGCAACAAGGAAGATGGCACATTCCCCCAGTGTGAGGGATAATGTCACCTATGTGAGCTGAACAGTCCACATTCATTACCATTCATTGGCCAAATGGCCTGAGTTGTAACCAGTCTTGGAATGTAATCTGTCAACAGTTGAGTGTAGCATGAAAGGTAGCACATGAGACTTGAAGGGAGGTGTAGGCAGAGCTAGCATACTCTGCCAGTGCCCGATGAACCTTCTGAGAAAGCAGGGTCCATCAGTGGTTGCAATTAGGACATTAAAAACCAAGGCAACAATAAATGCACAGACTCTGGAGTGCAAATATTTAGAGCTAAGTGTCTTGCCATCCCCACAGGCAACTGACTGGAGCTCTGAGCCGAGCTGTTGTTTCTCACCCATTCATACTTACACGGAGTTTTGGAAAAGCTGTTCTGATTTGTGTAAATATGTGGCTGTAATTGACTCTCCAATTTCAGAACCTATCAAAGGGAGAAAGAGGGACTCGCTGACATTTCAAAGACAATAAGCTCACTTGATGGAATGCTTTATGATTCTCCCCAATGTTTTTAACCCACAACTAAAGAAGCAGATGGTTAGATTTTTCTAGGAAGCTTAAAACAGAAGCTGAGCCAGTATGAAACTGCTCAGCTACCAAGCAGGGTAAACACAGTCTGTTTTTCCCCCCAAATCAAAACCTTTCGGAGAAAGAACTTAACTTTCCATGAAGACAGAAGACATGTACCAGGAAGGTTTCTGCATAGGAGAAGGACATGCTTTGTTGAACCAGGTGTGTTTTATTTTTTCTGGCATGAAGATTTATGAAAGAAGTATGCCCATATTTCTCCATATAAAGTAATTGGAACTCATTATGCTAATTGTATTTCCATTATCACTAATTAACAATCAGAGTGACCTGGCCCACAGTCTAATTTGTCTCTAATCTGTTTTTGTAAAGGGAGTTTTACCCTGTCATTTCAAGGTGATAATTCTATTCAGTGCAACTTTATGAATTGCCCAAGGTAACACTTTTGATACTCAATGCTATCCTTTTGCAAGTGTTTGGGGTGAAGTGGGGAAGCAGTTGGGCATACCTAAAAGTGACTCTCATGCCTGGATGCTTCACCTTGTACATGAAAGGAGCATCCTTTATGCTCTTGAGTAAACTGGAGTTATAGCAAAAGCAATGGAGACTTGCTCTTATTCAATCTCCAGATTTCCTGAGAAACAACACAAAACACTTGGTCTGTGAGGCAGATGATTTTTGTCACCAAAAAATGAATGCCTCAAGTACCTTATGATGATTGTTAACACTTAACAAATGTTTTCATGCAATGAATCCCTTGCAAAGAGAAAAATAACAGATTTGAATTACCAAAAAAAGAAATCTCTAATAAACACGAGGCAGAAGGGATATAGAGATACATCAATCATGTCCTTCTACAGAGACTGTGCTCACTCTCTGGTAAACTCCATAGCGGTGGGTAGTACAGGTAGGAAGAGCTAGGCAGGGGATGGATATTCTTAGTCCTAGTCTAATCCCATAGAAAGCTTTGCCTTCTGCTTCCTCAACATTGCCACTGAAGTGAGGCATCTGAGATCCTCACTAGTGTAGTGTAGAACAACAGTAAGCTATGAAGCTTCGAAAACAACAGGGTTTACATGTGGGTTCCACCAAACTGTAGTGAACTTGGGCAAAGCTTCACTTTCCATAAACACGTATTTCTTTTCCAAAGTCTTATTATATACATTTATTTATTTAGTGTGGTGGTGGTGGTGGTGGTGGTGGTGGTGGTGGTGGTGGTGTGTGTGTGTGTGTGTGTGTGTGTGTGTGTGTGTGTGTGTGTGTGTGTTATATGGGAAGGTCAGAAGACAGCCTGAGATAGTTAGCTCTCTTCTTCCACTATATGGGAAGAACTTGGGTCATTAGGCTTGATGCTGAACAGCCTCACCAACCTCATTAATATGTATTTGTTTCAATGGACTCAACTATAGTTCCTACTTCATAAAGCTGTCTATCAAAGCAAACAGAATTAACATACATAAAAGGCTTTCTAAATTTCTCACATGTGACAAGCACAAGCCAAAGACTAGCTTTGATTCTAGAGAACAGATCACTTTGAGATGTTCAGTGAACATGTAAATGTTCTATGTGAGAACAATGACCACTAATGCTTTGTCTCCTTATGAGTAAGCTCTAAAAGTGAACATTTCACTCTTTAGTGCATAGAAAGAAAGGCTTCTACTAAAGATGAAGGAAAACCAAAGTGCAGATGCTTCAGTCTTTTTTAGAAAGGGGAGCAAAAATGTTCACAGGACGAAATTCAGAGAGAATGTTTAAAGCAGAGACCAAAGCAAAAACCATCCAGAAACTGCCCCATCTGTAGGCACAGCCCATGTACAGCCACCAAACCCAGACAATATTGCTGATGCCAAGAAGTGCATGCTGAGAGGAGCCTGATATAGCTTCTCCTGAGAGGCTCTGCCAGATCATGACAAATACAGAGGCAGATTCTCAGCCAACCATAGAGAACGGGATCTCCAATGTAAGAGTTAGAGAAAGAATTGAAGGAGCTGAAGGGGGTTGCAACCCTATAAGAAGAACAGTACCAACCAACCAGACCCATGGCTTCAACTGCATATGGCAGAGGATGGCCTTGTTGGACATCAGTAGGAAGAGAAGTTCTTAGTCTTGCCAAAGCTCAGTGCCTCAGTGCAGGGGAATGTCAAGGCAGGGAGGGAGAAGAGGTAGGTGCGTATGGGAGCACCTTCACAGAAGCAGAGGGAGAGGGGATAAGGTGTTTATGGAGGGAAAACTGGAAAGGGAGATAACATCTGAAATGTAAATAAAATATATCCAATGGGAAAAATGAGAAAAAAAGGAGAAAGGGTTTTTATTGGGAAGTGGAAAATGATATTGAAAAGAAGTAATAAAAATATAGATGAAAGAGAGAGCAATAGGAGAGGAGACAGAGAAAGGGGAGACCTATGAAGATTTTCAGACATTTAATTTTTGGCTAAGGGTAAAGCTTAATGACAGAACACTTACCTGATATGTACAAGGCTTTGGGTTAAATGGCCAGCACTCCTTATACAACAAGAAATTATTATCTTCACCATTATACATCTGATTGGTTCTGCCTCTCTGCCTAGTGTTAAACTTATAGGTGAGTCACCATGCCCAATGAGAAATTAGGTTCAGGAAATACATTTGACATCCACATGAGTTTTTTATATGCCACACACATAGGTGTCATACACATTTATACATTCACATACATAAGCACACTATAAAGGAAGACAAATAATATATATTGCTAATTATTTGGGGACATCTTATTATATCCAACAACACTGATCCAACCTCTCAGATGTGACTTCCCGTTTGGGCCAGCAATTCAGCTTTGATGGCCTGGAGTGTTGTGGGCTTACCAAATTTAGCTTTTAGCCTGATCAGCATGCTCTTCTTTTGGTGTGTCTTTCAGAATACCTCTAAAGCCATAAACTTCCAAGCTTCTATCTGATTAAAAAAAAGCAACCCAAAATAACTCATGTGTGATATATTCTCCCACTGTTTCCCTATCCCCTGCTCCAACTACTAGGAACCTGCAGATCTCCCTGTGTCTCCTTCCAGATTCTCAAACAGCTCTCCTCGATTTGGCCCTTCCTGCTAGACAGGCCTACTTTTCTAAAGGCCTCTAACGTTAGATTAAAAACACAGCTCTATAACATTCTGCTCTTTCACTCACACATGAACGATTGTTTAGTTTGCCTTGCCTGTAGCATAAATCACACAGTATCACCTAATCAACAAAATAATCTTAATCAATGCTTCTCCGTCTGGCCTTCAATAACAATTCTAACTCCCTGTTGATGCTTTCCATCTTCCCTTCTGTTAGACCAGATGGTGTGTGTTCTGGTGTCTTTATTATCTTTCTCTGACCAAGGTACTCAATCCAAAGATCCTTGTAGAAACTCTACCATGTGGAAGCAGCAACGGTCCCAACCTGCACATTACACACATTGATAGTTCTCGCTGCCTGGCTTGAACTTTCTTTTAAAGTCCTTTCCTGGATAGTCCATAAATATTTCATAATATAACCACTTGGATCTTTAATGACACATTTTTTTCCAGTAAAAAAATGGTCCATTTGCCCTGCAAGCATAGAGATCTGAAGTTGAATCCCAATACAGAGGTAAAAGAGCTGGATGATGTGACCATGCACCGGTATGGATGATGTGACCATGCACTGGTATTAGTCCAGTGCTGTAGGGGTTGGGGAAAGAGGCAGGAAGGAGGATTAAATGTGCACGGCATGGGGCTTTGTTGTTGTTGTTTGTTTGTTTGTTTGTTGCATACCAGCATGTAACTTGTTTTTTTGTCTCTCGTTGACTTCATTGAAGGTTTTGGGTATTTATCTTGGGATATATTGCCTTCTAATTATCCTTTACAGCTTCACTATCAACTGGGGGAGTGGGAGTGTTCCTTGAGTTCCCTAGCTGGACCCCAAAATCTGACCTCACAGTGCCCAGTCGGATGTTGGATGATGCAGAGTCCAGCTGCTCCAATGACTAAAGGGTGGCAACCAGGCTTCCTGTGCAGCTGCATTTCCACTGCTGTGTCTGACGGCATTGAGCCTGCTATGGATAAGGTGGCAATTTCTGCCCCAGTGAAACCCATGGTACCCAGCATTGTGAGCAAAGCCACAACAGTCACATCTCCTCCATTCATAGTACTAGCCATGCGTCTGATCTCTTATCTGGTTCCATGGCATGGTGTTTTAACACAAGGAACATTTATGATTGCTATCTACCAAAAATGAAAATGCCTCTTTTTCTGTTTTGCTACAAAGGGCATGTCAACATTTGCACTGTTAGCTGGATGAGCTGGAACATTACACTTTCTTACATACAACATCACAATATAATTATATAGATCTCACGTAACTGTCTTCCATTCATTTTCCTATATAAGTTACAATAAACATTAAGAAAAACTGACATACCTGAAGATCAGTGACATAGCAGGTTGAAAAGTAGACAATCCTGAGACAATTTAAACCCATTCATCATTTTGAATAGCATTCACTGATGTTCTACCCAAGCTCCTCTATTTCTCCTTGTGTATGTGTGTTGGTGTGTGTGTGTGTGTGTGTGTGTGTGTGTGTGTATGTGTGTGTGTTTATGTGCATCAAATTCATTTTGGACAAAAATATGCTTTCTACAGAAATAATTTCAAAACTCACATCCTCAAACAATCAGGCTCTTTGGACCTTACTCTAATCTTCTCCAAAACTTAAATTCATGTGAAACAATGAATTAGAAACAGCAGATATATAGAGTTCAGAGAATGCACTGAGGCCTAAATTTCAGAGAATATGTGTCACTGAGTTCGTGGATGGGCATGTCAACTAGGGATCTGACAGGTCTAAAAAACACAGCATTGAAAAGCTTTTATAAGAAAATTTGTAATTTGTTGTCTGGAAAGCTGTATCTGCACCTATACTCTTTATGGCTAATGACTGAAGAATAGAAGTAATCTGATTATAACATGACCTCATAGAGGCTTGATATCTACACAAGGCAGATTCCATTTGTTTTTGCTTTGTTTTGTTTTTGTTTTGTTTTTTCAGAGGAAATCAGAGGCCTGGCCTTTGGCACAATATGTTCGTTGTTTTCCAGATAAAACACAGTTCAATAAATGTAAACCTTTGTTTCAGTCTCTCTTATGATAGAAACATTCCATTGTCTACTTTACCAGAACTATCTCTCCCATTGCTAGTACCATGTCATGGAAAAGGTTTTCTAAAGCATGTGTAATGCACTCTTGACTATTAAAGCATGTTCTGAACCATGACTGACTGGCTCAGCCATCAGGTCACAGCGGAAGCTATTCTCTTCTGCACTTACCTGCATAAACATGCCCTGTTTACTTAAGGGAAATAACAATCATTGTTTATTATGTTTATATTTTAAATAGAGAAATATCCACAATCCTATAGAAATAAAGGTAAATCCCACTCAATGTGTCAACAAGGACAATGTGCTGTTTCCCAGAGCTTCAGCAAAGTCTTTTAATTCATTCTTCCCGACTGCTACTTGGGTTTGGAAAAAGTTAGCTCCTCTTGTTCTATTCAAGAGGAATATTTTGTTCTGAAATATCTGATTGCATTACAGTTCCTATTTACTTCTGGCCAACAGTTTGAATGTGGGGTCAGCTCAGAGGTCTCAGAACCATTTTCCATATAAAATCATTTTCTTGCTTACTTCCTATAAGCATGGACATAGAAAGTAGGTCACACTGCATCTCCAACATTGTTTAAAGAAACATCTTCCAGATTGAGCAATGGACTCCAGGGTTTAACAAGACATCTGCAGTGTTTCAGTTCTCCAGCAAGAGTGGAGGAAATTCCCAGACTTCTCCCCATCTCTCCTACTTTTCACAATGCCACAAGTGGCTTTTTCTTCTGTGGAAATGCCATTGCCTTGCATAGAATTACAGTGGAATCTCCTTTAATTGCCACTTACTGTTTACATTCCAGTAAGTGCTGTTGGAGCAGATATTTCCAAAATGGTATTTTTTATACTTCTCTCAGTGCTAGCCTCATTAGAATACAACACTTAGCAAAGGCTTCAAAGGGTATTTCAGATACAGTCTCCATTTTGTTTACATAATTACAGATATTTCTAATTTATTTCACTCTTACATCAAGTAGAGTGGAACCCCCAATGCAAGTCCAGCTACAGCTTTTCGGTAGATCCTGAGCAAGTTCTGATGTTCTACTAAATATATTCCCTGGAACCCTGAGTTTTAGTCGGATTTTTGCTCTTCTCCATCCTGTAAATGGCCTGTGAATTATAACCTTCAGTGCAGAAAAACAGCACGAATTCTAGAGACCTTCATAAAGGAACAGTTTATAAGGTGCTATTTTGACTAAGGGGGTTTTGTGACTTGCAATCTCTTCAAAATCCCCAGTCAGTGGTAACACGGGTATGTAGAATGACTGTAGATATCCATTTCATACTTTTATTCATTTATCTGTTAACTAACTTAGTATTAATGAAATAAATCTTTATCTAGTAATCCTTTTGTAAGCTGTGACAATTAAGATAGCAAGTGGTCTAACAAGACACATTGTTCACATGGAGAAATCACACCTAAATGAGAGATACAAAAATTGAAAGCATATATAATGTCAGGCTTAAGAATCAGCAGGCACAATTTTTAGGAGTGCCATGCACGTGAATGGGCATCTCTTTAATAAACCAGTAACGAATAGGGAATCAAAATGGAAAAGGATTGTTCTATTTTGACACTGCTATTTCTACAACGCCTAGAACAATGCCACCTTCATAAAATCAATTGGGTATTGACTAGTATTAGGACTGGAAGGCTTGTGTATATGCCATCAGTTTTCTAGATAAAAAAGCAGTTTAGTCCTCAGACCAGTCCTAAAATGTTGAAGCTTTTGTCATCTCCATGACAGTTTGAGGAAGTTGCCTAGCTTGTATAAAATGTGGGTTCGTATTAAAAAAAAAAAAAAAAAAAAAAAAAAAAACTGAGATTTGAAAGCAAATAGTAGATGTCAAGCACACACCTTCTTTGTTTGCTCTTCTAATCTAAGGTTAGGTGCTCAGATAATTGGAATCTAAATGCAGCCAGTTTTAAGAGTCTTGAGTAACAGCTAAGTGACTGGTATGTTGTCTATTTTCTCTTCCTTTAAAGATCGTAGTGTGTGCTGGCTTAAAAAAAAGTTGCCTCTGTAGGCTCATCTACTTGAATATTTGGTTCCCAGTTGGTGGACTGTTTAGGAAAGATTCAGAGGTGAAAACTTGCAGGAGGTCAGTGGGGGTTGGTAGGCTTTAAGGTTTCAAATCCTCCCCTGACCCCTTCCTGTAGCCTACAGATCAGATGTAAGTTCTCAATCACTGCTTCAGCACCATGCGTGCATCCTGTCACCATACTTCCTGCAATGGTGCTCTAACCCTCTGAAACTGAAAGCAAGCCCCCAATTGAATGCTTTCTTTGGTCAGTTGCCTTGATCGTGGTATATATTCATAGTAATAGAATTGTATAGAAGACATTGTCTTTGTGCTCCCTAACTCCCTAATCTTTAGCATGTTATTCCATGAAATGTTCACTTCTCTAAGGTACAGCTCATGAAGATGATTCCATCTATTGTTTATGAAAGACACTAAAGAAGGAAAAATAGAAATAAGGAAGTGTGTAATAATCCAGATAAATAGGTTGATAATAGGAATTTCGATTAACAAAGGTGATGATTGTACACAATGCATTTACTGGCTGACAGCTGAGGGACAGGTGCCAGAGACTTCAACGGGACTAAGCGAAGGAGTGCTGGTATCATTAATACACTTTTTTTTTTTAATTTCCCACATGACCAATATTGGTGAAGTATAGGATAAAGTACACATTTGAGTGTGATGGCTCAAAAACAAGGTTCAAAACACTCTAATCATAAACCACATTAAAACAACATTGAATAGTAATTGATTCCAAAATGAAATATTTCATCCTGAATGGGTGATCCATAGATTCAGGAAGGAAGCAAAACTTACAAGGAGCAGGAAGTACACAGTTCACTACTCTCTGGGAAATTCCAGAGACATAAGATTCATAAAGTCTCTCTCCAGTGTTATAAATGCAGCAAGGACAACTGAGAGAGGAGACTTACCACTTTCACCTCTTTCACGAAGCCCTAGGAGATGCCCTCAGTTTAGAGGGCATTTTCATGACAGCTTTGTTTGGATTCTCCATGGTCTTGTAAATAACTCCTCACCTATACTTCTATAAGTATTCCCAGTAAGTCTATTGGTTTGCCATGTTGGACTTCTGTGGAATTACTACCATATTCATTTACATTTTGAGGTTCTTATAAAGATAATAATCAGAAAGCAATGTGTAGAAGATTTGTTTTTCTTTTTTATCCTATACCTTATAATCCATCATGACAGGGAGTCAAAGCAGGAACCAAAGCCAGACACACCTGAAAGCAGGACTTGAAGCAGGAACACTGGTAACTGACTTGCTCCCCTAGGCTTGTTCAACTCACCTTTTTATACAGTTCAAGATTACCTAATGGTGGTACAACCACAGTGTGTTGGTTTCTCCTTTATTAATAATAATCCAAGAAGATGTCCTATGGACATGCCTATATCACAGTCTGATAAAAGCAATTCCTTAATTGAGGTTCTCTCTTACCAAGTGACGCTGGTTTGGGTCAAGTTCATAAAAGCTAAACCAGTACAATCAGTTTTTCTCTGTAGGTGGTGCTTCATCTGTGGTGTGGACATATTGCTCATGCTTCTGGGGACATATTATAAAACATACTTGGCACCTGTGCAGGAACCAACAGATCTAAAGATAAGCTGGAGAAATTTGGCTGAATGACTTCCACAAAGACTGAGACATGCCACTGAGGCTTATCAGTGTTTGGCAGAGGAGGTTTGTATTATCAGAGAGAGCCCAAATATGGCTACCTTTCTCTGTGTACTATGGATTGGAGTACCTTCTAACTGTCTCATATGGGTAATGGAATGAGAGTCACCAATGGTGAGATGTCTGAGAACAGAATATCTTAGGAAGAACCCCAGGTTGCTCATCCTCCTTCATAGTGTATGGAATAGAATGCTTCCTTAATGAATGGTGTGTGATTACAAGAATATCCTAAAACAGACAAAAGAATGCCTTAAAGACACTGAGAGTAGTACACAAGATTGACAGCTAGTTGTCATGACAGTTCCATTGGTTGTTGCTATATTCTGTATGATAGAATGTGCAGCTGGGATGCTCATATTCAAATTGCTTGGTTGAGGTATAGATTACTAGGAAAGGGATATGCATTTAGTCCTCTACATAGCCTCTGGATTGGCAGGTAAATAGAACAAAGGAGAATGATACATAGCTGCTAGATTACCATTGCTTATGGGGGGAGTGCACAAGGAGAAAAGAATAAAGTTAGAATTGGGATGCAGAATCCTGGAATCCCCAAACCTAGAAAGCATGGAAAGACATTGAGATAGACAGTGAACATGGTCGATATGATAAATAAAAGATACCCATCAGAGTCAAGCTTTAATAAGAAAGGGAAAATCTACAACTGGACAGGCAGATGGGATCTTCTTCACAAAAGAGTATGAATATCAAGCAATACTTAGCACCTGAAGTGCCTGAATTTACAGCGATTCCAGACAAGCCATGAAAGAGCTTAGCAATATGTTGGAACCCAAGCTTTGGAGACACGGGGGTAGTTACTATCTGTCTTGAGTTCTATCACAGCAGAGTAACTATGTACTGATGCTACAACCCTTAAGACAAAGCTTGCACAGCCTGAGGCAATATGAGGGAAATCAGTCTCTCATGAGCTCGGATATAGAGGCCATTAGTGACACTTAGTCATTTTTGTCTGTGTTTCCCATGAATAAGAGGGACTAGAAGACAATAGAGGAAGGAGAGAAATTAGTAGTGAACATAGTAAAAGAGAGACCATGTTGATATCCAGTTCACCAGGCCACACAGGACTATTCTTATAGAATGTCTAGAAGAATTGTATTTCAGAACTTTTGAAATAGGTAAGTAGGTAAAGTCACTAAACTATTTCCTAATGGCTTGACTTCAATGCCCATTTAGTGCAAAGAGGATATTGACTCCTAAAAGTTACCATCTGACTTCTACATGTTATCACACACACACACACACACACACACACACACACACACACACACACACACATGCACACACACACACACACATGCACACACACACACACACACACATGCACACACACACACACACACATACCCACAGCTCTACACATTTATGTAAAAAATTAAAGAAAGGGGTTGGTTGAACAGTGATTACAGGAACATTATAAAGCTTTAGTGGCTTTGCTGAGACCCATACTGAGCCATGATCTTTCTAAGATACATGAGGTTTTAGCCAAAGTGAGTGATTTATACAAGTGTGTAATACAAGTTTGTAAAGTTAACAATAATCAAGAGGGGAAGAAAGACAGCTAAAGCATAAAACGGGTTTATCTGGGTTACTTGAAGACAAATGTGATACAATTTGCAAGAAGACAGATGTTGTTGGGGGAAGAATTATAAAGAAGCCAAATGCTATGCTAGTCAGCTGTTTGAAAGCTACAAACTCTGAGCAGTAGTTTATAACAGACATAATCGGTGCAACAGTGCAAAAAAAATTGAGGTTGGCCTAGGGGTGGGCAATATTACCCCCAGAATATAAAATACAAAGTACACTAGAGACAGAGGTTGTTTGTCCAGCCTGGGATCCTCTCAGCAGCCAGGTGTCTGCATTGGGAGAGAAGGAGCATAGTGCTGGGCCCAAGGCTGGCAGGATCAGGAAACAGTTGTAATAGAAGACAAGGATAAAGTGCAGTATGCAGGGCGTGATGCAAGTCCATTGGCTGAGACACTCAGGGATTAGATGGTGCAAACAACCCTACATCAGCAGCAGTGATCCAAGATAGGAGACCAGATGATTTGTGGAAAGTTTTTATATATTACTGAAAGCTAAACAAAGTAGTATCCTCTACCTATGCCATTGTGTTCAGTGTTAACTAAATATTTCTAATAAGAAGCAATGAAGTACTTTGTGCTGTATTAGACCTTGCTATTACTTCTTTGTCAGTATAGTCTTGGTTGTCCAAGACTAAGAGGCACTTTCTTTAAATAGATAAAATGATTTATCTGGCCTAACCCTCTATTTAAAAAAAAAGTTTTGCCTGTATAATGCTAACCCTTGAGCTTATTACAAAATTTGGAAAAGCACCAGAGAGAAAAAATAAGATGTCAGTGAAAATACTTTAAATGAAGACTTTTATGGGAGTAGCAAAGGGCACTCCTAGAAGCAATTAGTTGACTGAATTTAAAAAACAAACAAACAAACCCAAAACAGTGCTGAGGTTGGGCTGTTTATCTAGGAATGTTTAGGGAGACTCTCAAGGCCCCCAAACAACAAAATCAACTGTTACTGTGCTTGCATGTCAGAACTAGATGCCATATTGATTAACTCCCTATTGGTGGAGACACCAAGTGCTACGGTTGTAGTTCACATGGAATTCAGGTTGTGACTGAACTGGAAGCTTCCACCTGCTGACTTGATTTCATAGTGCTGAAGAGCATCATTGGAACTGCTTAGGAAGAGCTGTCACTAACAGTCCTGCTCAGTTCTATACCACACAAACTACAGAAACTGTATGCCAGGTGAGATGAGCAATATTGACATGACAGGTACAGCTTCAACCTACTGCCTTCCTTATGGATCTAAGGTCTCTTCTGCCAAATGGATCTTCCATCTGGTACCATAAGCCAGGACAAACTTCTTTGAATGATGATGTTGTACATCCTGGTAGGGAGACCACTGCTACTGTTTTGTGAAATTAATGTGATATGCTTGCCAAATTGCCTTCTAAACATTTGTGCCTATAGTGAAAGATTACAGCTGCAGCCAGCCTCAGTTGATCATTGTGAAGGTTTGCATATGCTTGGCCCAGAGAGTGGCATTATAAGAAGGTGTGGCATTGTTGGAAGAAGTGTGTCACTCTGGGGCTGAGTTTGGAGACACTCCTCCTAGCTGCCTGGGGATGCTCAGTCTGTTCCTGGCTTCCTTTGGATGAAGATGTAGAACTCTCAAATCCTCCTGGATGTTCCCATGCTCTCACCTTCATAATGGACTGAACCTCTGAACCTGTAAGCCAGCCCCAATTAAATGTTGTCCTTTATAAGACTTGCCTTGCTTCTAATGTCTTTTCACAGCAATAAAACCTTAATACAGAAGTTGGTACGAGGGACTGGTGTTGCTGTGGTAGCCCTGACCATGCTTTTGTTTGGAAAAAAAACAAAGTTGATTTTGATACTTTGGATTTGGGAAGCTATACAAGGTGCTTAATGGGCCATTCTAGTAGGAATATGGAAGATGTCGTCACTGAGAGTGATTTGAATTATGTCAACTTGGCCCATGAAGTTTGAGTGGAGAATTTCAGTATGTGGCCTAGAGACTGTTTTTGGAGTATGTTGGTGAAAAGCATGGCTGCTTTTTGCTCTTGTCCAAAGAGTCTGCTTAAGGTTATGGTGAAGAGATTTAGATTAATTGCTTTGAAAAAGGAAGTCTCAAAACAGCCTGGTATAAATTTTGTTGTGTACTAAAGTTTACTCTTGTGAAGAGCATTTTAATGAAAAGGAGCAAGTTGAGGAAGAAGAAATACAAAATATATGGTTCTAATATTAAAGGGATACCAGGAAGTGAAATGGAACTGAATCTTGTATTTAAGAATATTAAAAGAGAATAATGGCCTTGAAACAAGATCCCACCTAGCTGAGTTAGCTCCAGGCAACTTAGTACAAATCTTTAATCTCAGGAGGCAAAGACAAATATATCTCTGAGTTCGAGGCCAGTCTAGAACAGAGCAAGTTCTAGGTAAAGAAAAACTTAAATCCAGATTCAGTGGTACATACCTTTAATCCCAGGAGGTTGACATACAGATCTCTAAATTCAAGGTTAATCTACAGAGCAAGATCCAGGACAGTCAAGTTTAGGTAGTGGAGGAGTTAGAAAAGAAGAAGCTAGTGATAATGTATTAGAACAAGGTGGGCATGTTCCAGCTCATGCAAGCAGCAGAACTGAGCAGCTTCAGCCATGTGTCTCTGGTTTTAGTTCAAAAGGAAATGGAAATTACTGGGACAATTGATGCTGGTTAGTCAGAGCTACAAAATTAGTGGTGATTAAGAAGAGACCGGTATCACTGAGGTAACATCTTCTGAGAGCACAAAAAAGCTGAGTTCCAGAGATAGTCAAGGTTGTACCTCATACTGTAGCTGTACTTTGTAATGTGTAAGAATCACCCAGGTGATAGTGCTTTTGAAGGCATGAAGGCATCATAAAGAACAGCTTGTGACTGTGAAAAAAACATGGAAGGCCATTGATAAAAGTACAGCCTCTGTTGTAGTTGACAATTCAGTCCTGAATGGATTGGAGGCTTGGCACGATGAATGGAGCATATGAGAGGATATTGGTGAAGCCTAGTTGCAGCAGAAAAATCCTGTGTCTTTGGGTATGCCAGTTCCATGGGATGATCACCAAGAACAACAACAAAGTTGTAGTGGATCAACCTGAGCTTAAAGTGCTACAGAGGGCAGAGCTAGAGAAGTAAAATCATCCCTTTGGAAAAGCCCAGAAGATTATGTGTGGATCTCAGAAATTGAAACAAGGAGGTATAACATTGAAGTTATCTTGGAAACTCAAAACTGTTAAAGATACCAGAGCTGTGGGATACTTGCCAAGGAAAGCTGCTAACAGGGATTGGAATAAGCTCTGGAGAAAGATGTTTGTTGCAGTCAACAAAGATGAAAAAGAAGTTGAAGATCTGAAGCCCTCTTTGACATCAGACAAAGGGATGGCAGAGTTTGGAGTTTGCCTGTCTTAATTTGGGAATTACAGTTAAGTGATTGGATGGATCTTAGAAGAGAATTGGAACTTTGAACTTTTAACTTCTATAGACTATGTGAACTTTGGAAGTTGAACTAAATACACTTTTTATTATGCTATGCTTAGGTACAGGCCCTATAGACTCATGTGTTTGAACAAGCCTATGAGGGCTAGGGAGTGGAATGTGATAGTTTGCATATGCTCGGCCCAGGGATTAGCATCATTAAAAGGTATGGCCTTGTTGGGGGAAGTGTGTCACTCTGTTGATTGTGCTTGAAGACACACCTCCTAGCTGTCTGAGGATGCTCAATCTGTTCCTGGATTCCTTTGGATGAAGATGTAGAACTCTCAAGTCCTCCTGGATGCTGCCATGCTCTCACCTTCATGATAATGGACTGAACCTCTCTGAACCTGTAAGCCAGCCACAATTAAATTTTTTATAAGACTTTCCCTGGTCCTGGTGTCTGTTCATAGCAATAAAACCCTAACTAAGACAATCATGAAAAACATTTTTATATGGTAGGTGTACATGAAGACCTATAATGTGTTGAGCTTCGAGATTAAGTTGCTGTTTTTACTATGACACAGTAGCTCAGCTTTTAGTTATAGGAAGAAAACATGTCATTTTTTCCCAAGTATCAGGGAGTCTTGTGAGAGAAGTGAGAAAAAGATTGTATGAGTTGGAGGAAGACATAGAATATTGTGTAACAATTTCCTCTGAGTTTAAACAAAAACCTACAAGGCTTAAAAAAACTTTTGAAATATTCAAAAGTTTTAAGTTCTTTGGAACTTTCAAGATTCAAGGAGTTCCTTCCTAGAGTTCTATGCACGGTAATGACTGCTTGGAAGAAGAGACTCTCTGAGATATGCACCAGTCTTCAGATCACACAGGAAGGTGTCACTCAAGGGATCTTTAGGTTATGCAATTGCCTTTGAGTCATACATGTTCCTGTGTTAATCAGCATCACCACACTTCAGTAAGAAAGCCAGATATGATAATCAGTTTGTAAAGCTGATGTTCAGTTAAAATACATTTGCATATGTGGTTACAATAAAGACTATATGACCATATGACCGACAAGATTTCATGATCTCTGACAAATTTATTGATTCAATTCTAACAAATTGATCATGGATCACTTTATGTCTCAGGTGCACAGCCTGGTTGATGTTGATATGAAGATAAGGGCAAACACAAGATAAGACAAGGCCTATGATTGGGCAATGAAAAAGACAGGCAGGGACAGAGTTTTGGAAAGGTGGAAGAGAGATGGAGAAGGAGGGAGGAGAAGAAACCAAAATAGAGAAAGAAGATGATCCAACTCTCTGTGGCTTTAAATAGCCACAGGTAACTTTGAATATCTTAGTAGGGATAGATTATTAAAGGAAAACTGGGCTTATCGAGGTGGGCAGCTTGTACCAGTATCAATTGGCTCTGAATTCATTATGTAGAGGTTTTGTGGAGTGGTAATTTATTGATATAAATCTGATTGATGAGTTACAAGCCTTGAGTTTTGATTTTACCAGGTTGCTGGGAATGTAAGCAGAGTCAGCAGCAGGGAGCCACAGCCACTGCTGGGACCAGAGAGTAGCTGGCAGCAGACTGGGTGGAAATTGGGAATTTAGTGATTTGGGGAAGGGACATTTTGTAGTTTGGGACAAAAATACCCTGCAACTATCATGGGACTCTAAGATGCTGGTGATTAGCAAAGGCTGGTGCAACTTTTTAAAATATTTACCGCAACATGGCCTCTAATTTCTCTTTAAAAATATGGGTATGTATTTAAATGTTCAAAAATTATTTAAGGTTTACTGATTCTAGAATTATGACAGAAAGTTTCAAAACAAATCTACATATATAAAAGTTTTATACAAACACACACACACACACACACACACACACACACACACACACACACACAAAACCTAGGTAGGGTCTTGAAGCCTCCGGCTATAACTGAATTAATTAAATTCATGACAACTAGATTTTTTTCATTATTTAATACTTAGTTATTAGTCTCTCTAGTATACCTCTGGTTGCAGAAATAGTTTCCTTCGATGACCAACTTAGGCTGATACAACAAGGACCTATGGCTAGGGACAGGGTACAGATAAGTGTCTGTAAATGTGTTAGTGGGATGTAAGAAATAAAAACAAGGCAGTGCATTCCATGTCAGCTGGACATTAGAATGGGGAAATCTAGGGATTTTACCAAAGAGTGTCCATTTCTTTTGCCCTAATATTTTCTTATGTTCTTTGGTTTTCCTTACCTGGTCTATAAAATTATAGACAAACCTCTCCTCCTCTCTGAAATAAAGCAGTGTGAGCCAGAACTCTCCTATAGGTACCTGGTGACTCTCTCCTACGATCTCTTAGATCATCCCCATTTGTCAGCCATTTCACTTTGCAGACCAAAGTTACATCTTGTCTTAAGTAGTAGTAATTTTCAGCAAGTTGAAGGGCTTACATTGTCTCTAGAGTTGATTCACAGGTTTAACATCTCTGTTATTAAAGGTCTGGTATCATCTGATACTACTATTCTGACTCGTTTCTGTAGATGTTAAATGTGCATTAGTACATTAGTACATCATGGGTTGAATCTGTAATCAAAAGCTGTATCAGGCTCAGAATCTGGCCTTATTTTGAATAATATCTTTATATACACAATTAAACTAAGGATGTCAAGATGTGATCATACAATATTAGGATAGACCCAGATTACACTGATGGCTGCTGACATGCAAGAGACAGAAAACACAAAAATGCTGGTAAGAAAGCCATGTGGAGGTGGAGGCAGAATTTATAGGGATGTTCTCCAAACCAAGTAGCATTTTTGAGAGCTACCAAAATAGAGAAAGGATAGATGAGCTCTGTCCTTAGAGCCTCTGAACAGAACCAAGCCTTGATAATATCTTGATTTGTGACTTTTAGCCTCCAGAACCATAGAAAAATAAATTTCTGTCTCTGAAGCTACCGAATTTGTGTTAATTTGTTACAGTGCCCTAGGAAATAAGTGCACTGGGCCTTATTAAATCGTTCATGTGTTTTAATTCTACATGCCACTAGACATCGGAGAACTGTGGTCTATTTTATTTGGTTCCTGTCTTATAGATTGCTGTAATGTTTGGAAGAAAATTTATAATGAGATTCTTTAAGTCATAGATTTGGGAGAAACAAATTTCCTCCAAGGTTTTCTTTTTGTTATTATTTAATGGAAGTTCCACATCTGTTCAAATACATTTTATTAGTTGAAAATATTCTTTTATAAAACATACCCCAAAGCTTCTATAAAAAGTTGTGCCTGCCAAAATTTTAGCTGGAGACTAAAATATAGCTGTTTTATGAATCTCAGTCTAGTATGTTACCTATGCACTTGATATTCAATATAGATGTTGTGTGCCTTGCCTCTGGACCTCAAGAACTCATGAATCACATCTTTAGACAGTTTTCTCCCATTGTATTTGAGATTTTTAAAATAAGGTGTCTTCTTTTTCAAAAAGTGGCTAAATGAATAGCTTTATTTTGAATTCTAAAACATCTATCACTGAATGCCCAGAATCTCATAGTTACTAGTGAGATTTCATCAGTTATATAAATGGATTACCCAATGTCACTATTGTGTTTTACTCTTAAAATAACTACATGCTGTACGCTTAGGAAAATATTGCATAATTATAAAGTAATTCTGGGTTCTAGTAGAGTACTTAGTAATTATATTTAATATTGCAGTTCAAAAAGTGATTACTATGAAAGCTCATTATAAAAAGCAGAAATAGTCACATATGTATCCTTAATTATCTCTGACACAATAGAAGTTGATGGTAATTAAAATGATTTATAGTTATTACATTAACTTAATTGAAGAATATACTAGAAGTAATATCTAACTTTTCTAAAGAACAAGTACCAAATCAGTACCAGACAACTTATAAGAGGGTTCCCACAATCTAAATTTGTTTGTTTCTTTACTTAGCAAATATTTTCAAAACACTTTATAAATGTATTAATCCTTATCTCCTTATGCTTAGGACTGGTATATGGCAGTCTTCCACAAATTTATACTAGGTAAATTAATGAGTAACTTGTATAAAAATCTTGTGTTATGAAAATCTAACTTGATGATTTTAGTAATCAGAGATCATTGACCCTTTGCATATATGACATGAAGTCTCTGGTTCTTTCTCAGTAGTATGTATGTAAATTGAAAGCTTTGGCCTAATATCCAAGGTATACAAAGAACTCAAAAAGGTAGACACCAGAGAATCAAATAACCCTATTAAAAATGGGGTACAGAGCTAAACAAAACGTTCTCAGCTGAGGAATATCGAATGGCTGAGAAATATCTGAGGAAGTGCTCGAAATCCTTAGCCATCAGGGAAATGCAAATCAAAACAACCCTGAGATTCCACCTCACACCAGTCAGATTGACCAGGATCCAAAACTCAGATGACAACAGATGCTGGCGAGGTTGCAGAGAAAGAGGAACACTTCTCCACTGTTGGTGGGGTTGCAAACTAATACAACCACTCTGGAAATCAGTCTGGCGATACCTCAGAAAATTGGACATAGTACTACGTGAAGACCCAGCTATTTCTCTTCTGGGCATATACCCCAGAGACACCTTAGTACACAACAAAGATATATGCACCACAATGTTCATAGCAGCTCTATTTATACTAGCCAGAAGCTGGAAAGAACCTAGATGTCCTTCAGAAGATGAATGGATACAGAAATTGTGGTACATTTACACAATGGAATACTACTCAGCCACCAGAAACAATGACTTAACCAAATTCTTAAGAAAATGGCTGCATCTAGAGAATATCATCCTGAGTGAGATAACCCAGTCACAAAAGAACAAACATAATATGCAGTCACTGATAGTGGGATGCTAACCCCAGAGGCTCGCACGGCCCCAGAAACAACTCACAGACTCTATGAAGTCCAAGAAATAAGGAAAACAAAACAAAACAAAAAAAAATAGTCATGCTCAATCCTTACCCACCAAGAACACATTGCAAATTCCAGGTTGCACCCTGTATTACGTGTACTGCCTGCTCATTGTAAAAAAAAAAAAAAAAAAAAAAAAAAAAAAAAAAAAAAAAAATCTTTGCACACCAAGAAAACTCTGACTATTTATTTCCAGGTTGCATCTTGTTTTATGTGTACTTTATGCTCATTGTTACTGGTGGGATCTTTATCACACTATCAAACCTTTAAAAAAAAAGTACTGACAAAAATGTATTGTATAATTTTATGCAAAAAATGCTTAAAATCTGTACATTTATCTTTGTTTTGTAAAATAAAGTTGTTAAAAAAAAGAAAGCTTTGAAGACACATTCAGATGATTCAAGGATTCCCCAAAGTCTATTTGGGGCTCAATTTATGAACTGTGACTGGACTTGTTTTGCTTAACACGTTATTCTTTGTGTTTATCCATGTTACTGCCGATCACAATATTTCATTACTTTTTTTACAACTGAGCTGTATGCTATTATGAATAGATACATATGTTTTAAACCAAATCATCTTTGACAAAAGTGCTAAGAATGTTCAATTCTATTTAAAAGTAACTAGAAGAACTTGAAAGTTTTACCTTTAAGGTTCTAAATAAGCTAAGTATTCTCTGATTCTTACCCAGTCTATATGCACTCCAAATAACACATTATGTTCCATAAATATGAACAAAAAATGTAAGTTGGTTAAAAGGAACATAAAATTTATAGAGAAAAAAATGAGTATACCTAATAGAAGTAGTTTATGAACCTTACCTACCAGGAACTTGTGGTTATGGACTTCCCAAAGAAACTAACAGGAAATAGTGTTCTATTCTCTAGTATTTAAACAGGTATCCAGAAAGATAGACCATTACCTTACTCTTAGTTTATTTTGTTTCACAATCACTTTTAAATTAGCAAGCATGAAGAATTATGCAAAACCTCTTTCTTTAACAGGTAACAATAAATGCCATACAGTAGAACAATAAAAACAGCTACATATCCAATTGAAAACTAAAAACTACCAGATTAAAAAGTATCCGAGTCATGAAGGTGTTCAATCTCACTGATGACACCTTGTCCTTCATACATCTCTAGCCAGTGACTTTTGTAAGACCTACCTAATGATAAGCTAATATCTAGATAATGAATGTGTGGTGAGTGCATGGGGCATGCCTAGTAATATTTTGAAGGCTTCAGAATCCAAGTTCTGTGAATGGCTGGACATAGGCCAGGTCAGGCAGAGTCTCTACCCATGTCAAGCTCGCTTGTTTCTCCTGAGAACAGAAGCAAACTACCATCTTCAGCTCTCCAGAACTACCATCTTTGTGGCTGGAGAGAATGCTCTGGAGTTAAAGGTCTATGCAGCTCCTGCCAACGAGTCAAAGTTCAATGCCATGATAGGTGTCTCCCGCCAGTTCCAGGGGGTCTGATACCTCTGACCTTTATGAGAACCTGAATTCGCATATAAATGCCCCACCGCCTGCACACACACTTAACAATAATAAAAATGAATATTTTAAAATGCCACAAGGCAATGTTGAGATGCAGGAAGCCGTGGAAGCCAGAAGAAAGAAGTGAGAGTGAGGAAGGCAGCACATGAGTAAGCTCCTCCTATGCTCTTCTCCTGTCTTCTGTTCTATACACAGGAACAGGAACATGAGCAAGATAAAATGATTCTTAACTCTAATACATATCTGACTCACAGAAGCCTGACAGGAGAGTCTAAAAATATAGTGAGTTGACTCTGAAGCCCTGAAAATATTACCTATTTTGGTATTTCTCCAGAGACTCAAATAGTTGGGACCTTGGAGCAATTTTTATGACCTTTCTCCTTCATTTGTCATGGCAGAATATAGCCTCAGCATAAGGTCTGAGTGAGTTAATCTAGATTAGAACACACCTGCCATACCATTACATCAACAAGGGATATAACCTAGTCCCCATTCCTCAGACATATAGCACACTGCCCGGACCTCCCCTAATCTACATAATCACTTGTCAAGATGAGTGATTTCCATTGACATGTCAATGTTTCTGTTGTTTTTTAACGTTACTTGTGATTGATTTAACATATTTTAACTGACATACTTTTCTATGCAACTGGATACCATGAATGAATATATTTGATAGATATTTCTTTTTCCTTCTACTTCCTAAATGAGTTCAGTGTTCATGAAACAAGCTGAATTTCCCTGGAGAATTAAATCCATTACACTGTTGCCTCACAGTCACAGGTGATACCAAATACGCAGCTATGCCAATGCATTCTTTTATCGTGCCTAGCAAATCTGTAAATCAGTCCCAAGAAGGGTAGAGAAGTCCATTTCCACTGATGTGCAAGCTGATTCAGATGCCTCTTCATCCCAAGAAAGAAACCAAAAGCCTCTTCACACACACACACACACACACACACACACACACACACACACACACACACACACACACACACACACACACACACACACACACACACACACACACACACACACACACACACACACACACACACACCACACACACACACACACAGCACCCACACACACACACAGAGAGAGAGAGAGAGAGAGAGAGAGAGAGAGAGAGAGAGAGAGAGAGAGAGAGAGAGAATTAAATTACTGACGTTACTGATGTAAGTAAATGTTCTTAAAAATATTTGCAACCAGTTCTCTACCCAATACAGAGGGAATTGGTCTCTGGACTTAAAAGTTAAATCCACACAGTTGCATAATATATATGCAGTCAAAATATATTCATACACATAAAATAAAGATAAATAAATCTTTTAAGACAAAATTTAACCCAGAGCATTTGATAAAACATTTGATAAAAGGAAAACATTTAACAAATACTGCTATAGATTCCTAGAACTTGGAATGTAGTGCAAATGTAAATATTTTTTCTGCAGTTTTCTAGTCTCATTTTGTAATGTTGTGGGATTGTTTTTTGTTCTCATTATAATTTTATATTCTGATATGCACAAATAAAATTTTCAGTAGCTTGTAAAAAATATGTGCACAATTGCTGTATTTTCAAACATATATTCAGGGGAAAGAGGCCCACTCTAGAAATACACTTTCCTTACATGTTTCTCCAGTGGACAATGTAAGTACCTCCTGTCACAGATAACCTTGCCCTGCCTCTAAGAATGGAATACAGAAGATTTATGCAAGGAAGTCCTTCTCCTCTTACTAATTAGAAAGATTATTTGGGGGACTTGGCTGAGTACTAGATAGTCAGATGCTGTTCTTTAAATTCAGCCCAGTCACATCCATTTGATTTGCAGGTGGGTGAAAATAAATTTCTGTGTCTGCACTGTCAAATCATCGTCAAGTTAACATTATTCCTTTGTGAAAGGAAGAGTCAAGAGAAGGATAAAAAGAGAAAGTAAATAAACCACCCTTGATCTTTTACTATTGTCCAGATACTTAGAGTTAAAATCATTTACATAATAAATTTTAAAACATTTAGTTCTAAAAGTCCTTAGATTTTCCAAAGTTCTGGGCACCTTGTATGGAGAAGTTAGAATCCAGTTAGACTCTTCAGAGCGTTACATGAAATACCTTTTTACCCAAACATGTCACTGCCTTCCCAAGTCTCCCCCATCCAGTAGTAATTTACGTAAATTGGTATTAGATTTGTTGAGATGGTGGTAAGTTTAGAACTTAGAAAAGAAAGTTTATATCAGTTAAGTGCAAAATTCAATTGAATGAAACTGTGTTTCTAGGTTCTCGACTCTCTTTTTTCTAATAAATGACAAGGTACTTACTTTTTTTTTCATTCTGTTTCTCTTAATGAAATCTTAGGATCCTTTGATGTTATTCCCTAATATATATATTATATATATATATAAGATAGATAGATAGATAGATAGATAGATAGATAGATAGATAGATAGATAGATAGATAGATAGAATATACAGATAGATATAGATATCATGAAAGGCATGTGTACACCTTTACATTTTAAGACAGAAGTGAAGAAGAAAGTGAAGGTCCTTGGAATGGTCAGTCTTAAAGATCATGTCTCCACCAAATTCCTCCCTTTATGACCCCTCTCTCTGTGGCAGAGACAGAAGATAGGATGTGAGAGCCAGAGGGAGTAGAGGACACCAAAGAAACAATGCCCTGTAAACACAGAGGTACTGAAGTGCACAAGAACTCACAGAGACTGGCAGCACACACACCGGTCCTGAGCCGGTTGGGGTCGGACGGGGTCCCAGAGTTGAGAAGAGTAGTGGACACAAACTCCATCCTTAATCTAGATGAGATTGCTAACTGATGACGACTCACATGTGAAAACACTTCTCTTTAATGGAGTCTCACTGGGGACATACAAACCACTCTTAAGGGCAAGCCCCATGCCCAGCACCAGCAAACACCAAACAATCTCAGTGGCATTTGAGGTGGGGGCTTCTGTGTTTCAGAATGTTTTGTTGGGGACATTTTTTAAGCGTCCAAGTTTTTTGGTGTATATTACAGATTTAAGCTTTGTGTTTCTATGGAATTCCTGTGTAAATATGTGTTTCTTTGTCTATATGTGTATCTTCTGTTTTTCTTTGGCTTTTTCTTTTGGTTGTTTTGTTCTATTTCAGTTTGGTTTTGATATATCATACCTTATTTTATTATTCTGTAGATGTCTGTTTGTTTCTAGTGAGAAACAAAAAAGGTGTGGATTTACATGGGAAGGAAATGTGAAGGTCTCTGAATATTTAAAGGAATTGAAACCATAATCAAGGTACATAATCAAAAGCAAATAGAATATATCTATATCTCTATCTCTATCTCATCTCTATCTCTCTATTTCTATATAACTATATCTATACTATCCTTATTCCATAACTTGTATTTTCACCTTTTAAATAATATCTTTTGAAGCACAAATGCTGAAAAACAAACACAGATACGTCCCCCCATATTTTATTCTAAGAGTTTACTTTCACCTTCTTAATTTTGTCCATTGATCCACGTTGAAAGGCAAAATTTCCTCAAACTGTTGTTCATTGTTACTGTTCACAAGTCAATACTATTTTAGGGTAGGTGGGGTTCTGTGTGATTCCATATAAACTTTAGGATCACCCAATTCATTTCTAACAAGAAAACATTTTGGTTTTTTGTCTGTTTAGTTGATTGGTTGGTGTTTCTTTTTAAAGCCATTGTAAGTTTGACAGGGATCCCCCTGAGTCTGCTGGTAATCATGGGTGTTTCTACTTATTCAGTTTCATTCATCAGTACTTCATTGTTTTTCGTAGATTGAAGTACAAAGTAATCTCCCAAATTTCAATTTGTAACCTTTATGTTTTTACTATTATCATTTAAATCATTATGCCAGAGCTGAGGTACAGGACCAAATTCTTTATCCTATTTGGCTCATCAGTTGCTCTAATTATACAGTGTTTTTGTTTCTCACTGATATATGGCTCTTTTTAACGATACATTAAATTCCACATGTGCTTGGATATCTCCAGCTCACACTCCTGCACAGCACAATTTGGGGTTCAGGTCTTGATGTTCATTTGCATCTGGCAGCATGGTGAGGCTATTTTGTTCTCAGGCTTCCCTTCACTCACAGCTTTAATTATTCTTCTTATTCGATCTTCCTAGAATGCCCTGTAGGGCAGTATCAAGTTTTAAAAACTGGCTTTAGTTTGACTGAGGAAGCACTAAGTTTAGGAGTTAACGGAAGAAATTTACTATCCTTATGATATAGAGTCCTCTTGTCCAAGAATCTTCCATGTTGTCTTATTTGTTATTCTTTTGAGTCTTTTTGTAAAACTTAAAATGCTTGTTAATACACAGATTGGCTCATGTGTTGCCGTTCTATTTATCCCTTAGTGTTCAATCTAACTTCGTATTCGTCTAAATTAGACATTTCCTTTTCAGGTGAAGGAGCTATTATCATAGCAGATAAGGCATGAAAACCGGGAAAAATATGGCAGCTCAGTCTGTGGTTGTACAAGCTGGTAACACTACTTACTACTTCTTGGTGGGGCACATAACAGCCCAGAATCAGATGCTAATATCACCTTTAAGCCTTTTCCCTGTTTAATTCTACCCAATCCACCTATTTTAGCCATGCCTTCTGCTAGAAAGGCTCTATCCTCCCTTTATACAGCTCCACCAACTAGGGACTTGTGGTATTCAAATGTAGAAACCTGTAGGGGACATTAAACATTGAAACTGTAGCAGATACCACAAAGGCCCAAAATGCCTTGATCCTTTCTCAGAGACAACATATGAAACAGGCTTTTAGGGCATTACTGTTCCTGAGGAGAGCTGGTCTAAATTTCTGCAGTATGGAGCTAAAGTTTACTACATGCCTGACAATCTCATGCATGAACAACTGGGGGCATCATTTGCTTTACATGATAAACAGAAAAAAAAGACCTGGCAATACGTGAAAATTCTGAAGAATTGGATGACTGCCATGCTGTGCTCTCAGGTGTGATTAGCATAATAAAGGAACACTATCACAATTTTTGTTAAAATGCTATAATTAAGATATTAAATATGAATCTTCAGCCACTCCTTCAATGGATCAGACAGTTGTTTCCTTTTCTACCAAATACTCAGTGAATCCTAATTCATGTCAGACCATGGCTAACTCCAAAGCCACCATTTCTTCCAAGAATATCTGCATAAGGCTATAAAAATGATCTAATATCAGCAAGTTCAGTCAATTTAATAAAGAAACAAAGCTCAATATACTGTTTTTGAAATGAGGCAAAAGTGAAAACTATATTATTTCAGTGACCCAAGTGTTAAGGACCTGTTTGCCTTTTTTTCCTGGTTGTTTAGGAAAGTCTGCATTTATTTTCATGTATATAAAGGGAAGTTGACATTACTCACAGGACAATAGATTTTAAAAAATCTGTCAGGAAGACTGCAAAGATGAATAACATAAACCAGCCATTTCCTTGAGAGTCAGGAAGTATCTAGTTTATACCATGAAATGGTATGCCAATAAAACATAATTGGTACAGAAATATATGACTAAGGACAGTCCTCAGGTTTCAGGCCTCCACATTTTCCACATCACTCTCCATTCCACAGTCAGAATGTTGAGGTAGCACAGAATAAGCCTATTTGAACAAAGCAAAGAAATATGAATTTGAAATAAGTTTTATATAGAAATGTATGTCTTTCATGTGCATAAGCATAATTGTATATAGATACTTCTTACATATATATTCATACATATTCATCAGATTTATATATTAATGTTAAATTAAAACAACAGACATTAGGACACAAAGTCATTTAGCATATAAAATATAGAACATAAATTAATGTTGTAATAAATGTAGGTTTTAAAACTAAGAAGTAACAATTAGAAACATGTCATTCTGAGAAAACTGGGAAGAGATCATGTTATTAGCCCAGGCTTTCCCAAAGAGAAACATCTTGCAGTGCTCATGAAATAGTCTAATTTCAAACAGAAGCCTGTTAGAACATGTCTTAGAAAGTCTTATGAAAATTAATAAATATATACTACATTCTGATTTTCATGGAATTGCTATCACTGACCTTTGAGATATGTAGGTCAGTTATAAATGCTTTTCTTTCTCCAAAGTCAAGGAATTAGATTACTATCTCTCTTCCATGTAGCACTTATTTCTGATGTAACATTTATTATCTTGTTGAATCTCAATATAACTTTATAAAGACTTCAACTAAAACTATTTTGTCAGACTCGAAACAAAGATTAATAAAAATACTCAGAGCTTTGACCAGCAGAAAACAGTTGACCTAAAGGGAGCCCTAGTGCTCTGCACTAGAGCCATGCCCTTTAAGATGCTAGGGTTAACGGTTCTCTTGCTCTCTTTTGTTTTGATTTTTACTTAACATAAGAACTTTGAAACAAGATGAATCAAGAAACAGATATGGTAAATTATAGACATTTTTCTCATTCTCATTTTTTCAGTCAGTTGAAATTTTATAATAGTCGCCAATAAATTTCCCATTCAAAAATCTTAACACAACTTGCAAAAAAATTTTTTTGATGCAACAACCTGTAGATTCTGTAGTCAATTTTCTTCCCTCACCCTGAATGTATGCACAAAGATATACTATAAAAAAATGGGCTTTCTTCAAGCAGCTACATGTGACTCTCTGGAGGTCAACACAGAGCCTCTGAGAAGGATCCAACTGATAGCTCAAGTGTACAAGGGGCTTTGACAAGCTCTTCTATCTTAGGTGACAGTGTTTCCTCGGCCCCTAGCCTTCCATTCCTCCCATACCTTGTTTTCCATCCTTCACGGCTCCAGATTTACTCTTCTTCCTGGCTTTGATTAGCCTGCCCCCCAACCAACCTCTACCCTGCTTTCCTGTCCTCCCTTGGCCAGGAGTGCTACGACATGAGAGAAGCACTCTATCATCATGATGGGAAATGTCAGGTGCACAAGATAAATGCAAATTTCATGGCCCTACTGTCTCATTCTGCCAAATTTTATGAGACTGAGAAAACTTGGAAGCTTATGCTACGGGGCCATTTGGTTGGCAGGAAAGAGAGCAGACTTTTTCCAGCACCGTCTGTTGGCAGCTCCAGTGTTAGATTTACAGCAAGGGCTGGAGATTGCCTTGGCTATTGAGCCCGCAACTCGTCCAGCTGGGGGCCTCTCAAGTGAGGGAAGAGTGATGGCGTAGGTCCTGGGAGAGAGTGTTCCACTTAAGCACTCCCAATGACAGCTTTTTGGTTCTACCTTGAGCTTGAGAATTTGGCCCCAGTGAGACTGGCCTGGTTCACAGACGGCTTCACTCAAAATCCCAGGGTCACTAAAGAGTAGCATCTACCAAAGTGCTGAAATGGAAAGACAGCTTCTGGGATGGAATCTGGGTCTGGTTTGTGGTCTGTTTTTGTGTTAGTTGATAGTTTTCTATTACAGACTTCTGGTTCATCTACTCCTAAAGCTATTGTCACTTGGAAGACAACAGCTTTAATATGATGTGGCATAATGGTTGAAGGCCTCAATTTGGTGGCCATAGTGCCAGAGTTCAAATCCAGTTGTGTTTTAGTACAATTGTTTTAGTACCTGTGGTAAATTCTTATCTTATTTGCATCATGGCTCATTTGGATTAAAGTATCTAAAATAGCAGCACTTATAATGGAATAATCAAAAACAAGTAGTGAAGTTAACCAATGAAGACACAGACAATGAAATGACTCAGAGAGGAAGTGGTTATTATTGTTTGGGCAAGTACACTTTGCTGTCTTGAATTGGGGTTTCCAATTCTAAGGAAGTCTATCTAAAAACTGTGACCACAATGAGAAATTCCAAAAGAAATCCTCATCCCTACCTAGAGAAGAGTTTTTATTTCTGGAACCACAGTGTGCAACCCAGCTCCCAATCCCAGTCTTACTGACACAGATTTTGAAAGGGAGAAACAAATGTTGGTAGCTCTCAAATCTGGGACTAAGAACTTCATGGGGATGCCAAATCTGCTCACAGGCAGAAGAGACTCAGGATGAAGCTCATGGAAGCAATGGTCTTTGCCAGTCCTCAGAAACAGTAGAGAGAATAGCAGCGGAGAGCCAGACCAACTGAAAGTAAAGTGGCATTATTTGAGAAGACAGATGAAGACCTTTAGAAGCTTGGAATAAATTGCAAGTGAGAAAAGCAAAATCTAAAATGAATGTGTTTTGTGACCCCACAGCCTGAGGAAAACTCAGGATAAGAACCTAAACTTAAACTTCCTGAAGCCGTGCTCTGTCCTGTGGTGGCTCTGGAGGAAGGCCTGCCAGGAACACACTACTCTCCATGCATGATATTGCCCTCCTCAGCCAAACCCTCTCTTCTAAAGGTCTTATCTCCCAGTGATGGCCAAATCAATGAGGCAACAGTCCATTAGTAGACTCAGAGAAAACATTTCTCATTGTTTTGGGTTAAAGGTGTTATGGACGTTAGGTTCAATTCTGAGGCTATGCATAATTTGCATGGAAGACACTGAGTTAAAACTTTCAGATGCTCCAGAAGCACTTTAACCATATTCCTAGCCCAAATAAAAACCTGCTTGGTCAGAAAGCAAGAAAGGTCACATGAAGCTGTCTGAGAATGCATAGAAAGAAACATTTGAAGTTTTGACAGGAGTGAGTCCCAGGAGACCCTGTAAATTAGTAAAGAACTGTTAGGCTTTTTCAACATTTTTACATATTTGGAATTATTGTTTCTACACCTTTTATTAAAGTTACAATGAATCTACAGAAAAGCTTTTGGCACAAAAATCACATTAATGACTTCATATTTGTGACTTTAGTAATAGTAGCAATAATTGTCACAGCTGTGATCATTAGTTAAATATCTACAAGGCACTCCACCAGCTGGGAAGAACTGTGAGTTAGTAAATGATTTGTGTTCCAGAGGTGTAAGGGGAGCCTTGTCTTTCATGGTTTATAATATTCCATGCATGCAGATCTTCTGTTTAGACTTCCAAAACTTCCCACCAAGGAGGGGGTCCACTTTAGGAGTCCCAAATGAATGATATACAGCTCACTTCATAAGCATGTCCTACAGCTTCCCAAGAAAAGCATTCTCTAGAACCCACAGACTACCTAAAATAGTGAAGAGGAAAATACAGGAAATGGGGTGTTGTTAAATCAATTATACTTTTAAATTATTCTCTTCCCACGATTTATTAGAACAAGACGAAAACCCCCTAAAGTTCTGAAGAAATATTAACATAACATGCCTGTAACTCATGCTGTGTTTAATGAGAGGTGCTGTTTTTCCTGCCATGGGGGCCATAGCCCAATGAGTGATGACTCTGAAAAGGGTCACATACATATTCATCAAATTCGACATGCTCATGTAAACTGGTTCTAATAGGCCATGACAGCAAAGTTGTGTCGGGCAAACAGCTGTGTATGTGTCTCTTCCATTCACTGGCATGTTTAGCCATTAACACTCTGCTATCCACGGATGAAATATTAGCTTGTTAACTTAAGACCATCACTTACTTTGGATTCTCTGATAACCAAGTGATGAAATCTTCTTAGCTGCTTTCTTGGGATGAGCCTTGAACTGCATGATGCTCATTTTATCCAAGTAGTGTCAGGGCCACCATTCTGCTCCCTGATCGTGAAATTCAGAACATTGATGCAAAAGGTTCTGTTCCTCAGTGACCTGACATTCAATACAGAATAATGACTCTCAGTTTATGTTTAGTCCTTATCACAAATGATGTAGTTTTCCAAACTTTTTAGAAGACACTTCACCACAAAAGCATTTTCTTCCATTGTCGAACAGTTTGGCATGCATGGTTGCTGAAGCTGCCATTAAACCAAATGTAAAACGGTCTTAGTTGTGTATTGAATTTGTTGTCAAATTTCCAAAAGAACTAAATTATCAAGAAAAATCCAGGAAATTATGGTTAATCTATTTAAAAAAAAATCCCACTACCCAGCAATAAATTGAGATATGTAAGCCTTCTAGAGACTACCATAAGAGAATGGAGTCCCAAAGCCCATTGCTTCAAGACACTCAAACCTTAATCAACATCAATAAATTATCTTTCTGAAACCATCTGGAAGCTCCGGATACCTGAGCTACCCACCTCTGAATATCTCTACTTAGTTCAACTCAACTCTATTACTGTGGCACAGAGTTTGGGTTTCTATGGCAATGGAGTTTTATTTTATGTCAGTTAGCATTTTGTTTTAGCCACTATAAAACAGTCATTTGAACTCCCTGAAGACAGGGTCACATCAGAATTGTATGAAATATCACCACTTTTAAGTAACATGTTGATCTGAATATCTCAGAGTGAAAACTAATCTGTCACTTATAGTCATGATATTTAATCATGAGACCTGAGATCTCCTTTCCTTCAACTTTCCTTACCTCCCAAAAGAGGAACTGAACTTCGCAAAAGTAGGTTTTTGGCTTTTATTAACAAATGTCCCCAAAGTGACACCAACATAACGTTGTCCTTGGCTGACAAGAAAGCAAACTGCACAATAAAATATTTTATTCCTAAATATAGCCAAACTGCATTGATGAGAAAACACATTCAAAGAGAGATTTAGATACCTTAATCAGACACATGGCTCTTCCTTGTTGGAAGTTTCCTAGGGAAGAAGATGTAAATGCATGGGCATTTTCTTGGAATTTCCATATTCAGTTGTGAATGAAGAGCATTTTGGCATGAGGCTGGGGGAGGACTCAGTAGATAGGAGCAGGTTTTTCCAAAAGACCCACATTCAATCCCCAACATCGCCATGGGAGATCACAAACACCTGTAACTCCAGTCCCTAGGATCAGAGCTCTTCTGGTCTCCAAGAGCACCAGGTATGTACATGGCACACAAATACATGGGCCAAAATCCATACACATAGAAGTTACTTTTGGTTGTGTTGTTTTATCCCAGCAACAACAAAAAATCCCAACCAAAATGCCATTAGAGTCTGGTGATTTCATTTGTGTGTAAACTACTGCATACTATGCTTCCAGAATCCACCACTGGTTGCCAATAAATCTACAGTATGTGTCAGGGAACATAAGTCTCTTCCCCTTCCTTAGCTGACCATTAAGAGGTCCCAACTTATATGGACCCCATGCTGGCCATGATCAATTGCTGTGAGTTCATGGTCGCCAAGAGCATGCCATGCTTAGAACATGATTCTTCAGTCACTCTCCCCATTCTCCTGCATTATATTATTTTTAACTTTCAAATATACTTTTTTATTGGATATATTTTATTTACATTTGAAATGTTATCTCCTATCCCGGGTTTACCTCTATATACTCCCTTTCCCACCCCCTCTCTTCCTGCTTCTATGGGGATGTCCCCCTACTCACCCACTCCTCCTGCCTTTCCACCTACAGTGGGGCATTGAGCCTTGGTAGGACCAAGAGCTTTTCTTTCCCTTGATGTCCAACAAGGCTATCCTCTGCTACATATGCAGATGAAGCCATGGGGCTGTCCATTTATATTCTTTGGATAGTGGTTTAGTCCCTGGGAGCTGTATTATATATGGATTCTATCTTGTAGTACAGTCTCCAAATCCAATTAGGAAGCAGCTGGTTGCTTGAATAACAGAAATGCCACCTCTATACCAATGAGCATATTCTTAGAATTATAGTTCACTGTTGAATTAGACTGTCAATGCCTTTATCAAGCTGTAGCCTCTCTAGAACTCTCTAGCACCAAAACAACCAGCAGGCAGACCTTTCCTAGCCCAATTCTAGCTTGATTCCTCTCCCTTCCATTTCATTGTTGAGATAGTCTGATTTGAAGATATGACTCCTGGGTACATAGTTGGTAGATTGTGTATTCTGTCATTTCCTACTCTGGCCATTAGACTACTGTTGCCAAACTACATGGGACATAATTTGCTTGATTTCTACATTTTTGGAAAAGAAGTCTAAATGTCAATCTATTCTAGCTTTATTTCAATGAATTCAGAATGTTACCTCTAAAAAAATTCACTGCCTTCAATGACCAGTGAACAGGGGAAGGTAAAAAGAATGTCTTCTTTGGCTTAACTGCCCAGCACTAAGAGTCAGAGATGGTTGATACATTTGGCAAATGCAGGGAAATGCCATCTGGTATAGATTTCCTTTCAACGCATTGGGAGGATTTCAGGATCACAGACAATAATTGAAAGCTGTTATCTTGGGGGTGGTATATTATTTAGCTCTTTTATTTTGTAGTTAGTTTTTGGTAACCAAGCCATCTGAGCTAACACACATCTTCCTATGCCACCTGAACTCACACTCCCTACAAATGCCATGTACGCTAAGGTTGAACACCCATAAATAATGTGCAGCTTGCATCTATTTTGCTCCAAAGTGCTGTAAATATCAAGGTGTACTTACGAGGGTTGTACTCTTGGTTACAGTGGGTCATTGAGAGCTCGGGCCAAATGAATTGAAGTAAACAGAATGAATGGTATTGCTGGTCATAACTGAATGCTGGGTCTAAATGAGGCCACTCAAAGAAGATCACATATGACTTTAATCCCCTGTTCTGCCCAGCATTCCCTGGGGATAAATCTGTCTCCAGTTTTTATTTACATATTATCATTTTACCTTATGCCACTGTCATAGTTTCAGACTTAAGTAAATCCACATTTAAACAGTGATTTGTCTCCTTTTGATAGTAAATATTCTTTAAGTGATGGTCGAGATTAAAGGGAATTTGTTCACAATAGGTAGACAGGGCTATTTAGGATTAAATGAAATTATATACTCAGCTAAGGGAGCATTCTTTGGGAAGCTCCATCCTACAGGTGCCGGTTGCTGCCTTTGAAGGCATGGTGATAATTCCCTGAAAGAAAAAAAAAAGAAAGAAAGAAAAAGAAAAAGGAAGGGAGGGGTAGAAAAACAACACATATGAATACATTCTCAGCTCCCTACACTCTCTGAGGGGCAAATCCTGCCTGGAACAGCCCTCCAGACGCCACCACTTAAAGGTTAGCAAAGGTTTCTTTTGAGGTGACATTTAAACCTTTAATAGCTCCCAGCCAGTTTGGGCAAGAATTATTTTCCTTACTGAAGGCAGAAGCAGGAGCCCAATGCTGCTCAGTTACCTGTCTGCAAGAGGCTGGGATGAAACCTTAGCTGAGTTGGCTTGGCAGGCGTGGGTGGAGCCCGACATGTCCTGTCTGCTGGCTTTGCCCTCCACCCTAAATTACACCAAAGGCCCCCAAAGCTTCAGGTTGCCCATTAGACTCTTGCTGAGCTTAGCAATTATAATATCAGTTTTCTGCACACAGGTCTGACAGGATGGTTGAGAGACCAGAGGTGATTCAAAGTTTAGTAAGTCTTGGGGAAAGTTTACCAGTTCCTGCTGTTTTCTGGTCAACAGATTTGGCCTTTCCACTCCCACCACTGGCCACAAACAGTAGGAATCCTTTTCAATCACTGCCAGCGACACTTCATGTCTGTCATATATGACCCTTGGCAAACTGCAACTAAGCAGAAGAACATTCCAAAAGGGGACCAGGCATCGTTCAGCTAAAGACGATTTATGGTGGGACGTGGGACATGGGGCTTGTTTGCTTTTGTTGGCCTCCTGGAGCTACTCAACCATTTAAAATGAATCCTCTTTTTGCCCAGCCATGCTGATAGGAGGGTCCTTCCTGGGAGGCCTGGGGAAGGTGGACACCACACCGGACTTGATAATGACATCATTACTTGGTGACTGGTCATCCGCCCCTGCGGCTGTGACCCAGGATCTCCGGTGTTTTCTACTTGAGCAACCATCACATTTTGTCGTTTTTCTGGAAAGCAAGGTGCTTCTTTCCCAGCGACTCTCCCTCCAACCTCTGGTCATGATCATGCACCTCTCAATTTCTCCATTTATATCTCATTTGTTTACAAATTAAGTAACATTTAATGAGCACCACACATTTGTAAAATGCTTACCTGAGTCAAAGCCTCTGAACCCCTTTAAGCTTTTGCTAGTCTGCTGCATAAAAAAGGTGTACCCCTGCAGTCATCTATCAGAATTTGCTAAGTAGCATAGTGGGGACCAAACCTCAATAGTGTTCAAGTTCATCTGTGAATCTATATTGTTGTTGTTGTTATATTGGGGGAAAGAATTAAGGGAAGGTATTGTTTAGTTATGCTTTTTATTGAGAACAGCAAAGTGGTTTTTAGTGATGATGACAATAATAGTTCTCCCAAACTGTTACATATTTCAGACCACTGAAGGGCTTATATGTATGGGTGTCAATAGTAATAAATACGATGCATTGCATAAGAAATGAACATGCACTGACCACAATAAAATACTGGTTCAATAGTAATGTTAAAGCTAATTGCTGCTATTGATATTAATAATTAATACTAACTCAAAGCATGTGAATCTTAGCATGCAAAATTTAGATTATTTAATGCCACTGAATTATGAACTATGGGTGTTTAAAATAATGAGCATTATGACAGATGTACTGACTACAATAAAATATAGATATAAAATATTAATTCATTGAAATTCTTATGATTAACTTTGTAATTACTGATACTATTAGCAATTGTTTGCATGAATACTAGTCACTAATATTCAGATATAGGTATTTGAGATGTGTGAATTATTCATGTGTCCAGTGCTATACTGAACCATGTATTTATAGTTAACTAAAATGATTAATATTATGTTTCATGGACCAACCACAAATTACTTTAGAGATTAATATAATCACAATATTAATATTAATTTGTGCATGTCTGGCTCTTATGGTCACTTTATTAGGACTGTCCCTAGGAGACAGGCTGAAAGCTGACCCCTGTGGGAGGGAATGAGGAGCAGGTCCCCAGCACATCCCAGGCCTGATTCAGATGGTGGTGACAACAGAACACAGCAAGTTTGGAGTAAAACGGTCCCAGTTACAGCCCACAGACACCATCCTCTCAAAATTAATCAGAAACCTTTTAAAAGACAGAAGATGTAAATTTCCAGAAAACCACATATATCTGAAGAAAATAGGGGTTATTCTCCAGTGGCTTTGATCTATTCCTTGCCATTTCACAGAAGGCAGCCAGACCATATTGACTCATCAACAGCAGTAAAAGCTGGGACGCATTAATTTCTACTGCTTCATGTGGGAGCTGTGGCATGGCCCAATATATTCTGCCCTGGCTTAGCAAAAACTAATAAGTGTTTGGTACTACCATATTTTATAATTTCATGATTTGTTTTACTTTCCTTTACTTGCTTTCTTTCTTTCTTTTGCAACCACTCAAGCCCATCAAACAAGTATTTGTGACTTGTTTTGATCAATATTTAGAACTGCACCTTCTAGATGTAACTTTAAAGTCTATAAGTATACAATTTTAAAATGAAATACATATTTTTCTCTACTATTTTGATTTTTGGGAATTCAAGGTCTTGTGTTTAAGTTTATTCTAAAGTCAACCAGTTTAGATCTTCTTCAAGAGTTGTTAGTTTGTCACTTATTACTAACACTATGAACAATGAGGAGGGAGAGAAGAAGAAAAGAAGAAGGAGAAGAAGAAGAAGAAGAAGAAGAAGAAGAAGAAGAAGAAGAAGAAGAAGAAGAAGAAGAAGAAGAAGAAGAAGAAGAAGGAAGAAGAAGAAGAAGATAAGGGAAGGAAAGAAAGTAAAGAAAGGCAAGGAAAGGTGCTCCACACATCAAAGTCAAGCGTCCAATGACTACTTCAATATTAGTTTCATTCACTTCTTCCTTCCAATACATGTTAAACTCTGATCACCCACTGGCAAGTGATCTACTGAATCTGAGGTGGACTCTGAGACAGATGCAGGAACATACTAGAGGCAGAGAATCAAGATTTGGTAAAGCAGTGGTGTGCTTAGAGAATATTCCAAGAAGCCATCCTCCTCTGTGAGCTAGGAATGAAATGAATGTTTGATAGAATATGACATGTGATGGTTAGTGCAAACAAGATAGAACTGGATCTTTACAAATGAACTTTGTTTCTATATGGCAGCTTTCCCATGGCTGTAGGGACTGTGCAGAAAGCGAGGGCCAACCAAAGAATGGGTTCTGTCAACAGCAGATGCTGCAGCAATGAGACATTTCTTTAGACACAGGTAAATATCCCACCACAGAAGTGTCAGGATGACGTTCCAGTGACAAGATGGTAGAGTTTCAACAACCTGGAACTTCAGGAGCAAGGAATTTAGCAAGAAATTTCTCAGCATGGTAGGCGTAACGGAAAGGTTAGCTGTTTCTAAGGCTAGAGAGTCTATCTTTTTCCAGTTAAGTGGCATTTATCTTATTACTTTGCCTCTCTGAACTCTCTGTTACCCCAGTCTTTCCTCACAGAGGAGGAGCTGAAGGGAACAGAACAGGTTTGGAAGAGCCAAGTCCTGCCTTCCTTTTGAGCTGCATCTGTTAGCAGGTCCAGGCTGGAAGAAAGAGCCATATGATATCAAGTTGGAGAGTTTCATTATCAATAGAACTTTCCAGAGCTTTGTGGTTTCTTTAGGTGACATAATGGTTTGAAAGGACCCCAAAGTCCTTATTACTAGAGTGGTCCACAGTAGTTAGTGTGCATCAAGCCTCCCTCCCACCCAGGATAGAGAAGACAAGCAAAAATGCATTGGAACTTTCACATTATCTCAACATATGAGTTACTCTATCAAGAGCACTGCCACAGAGCCATACTGTTCAGTGAGCAGGCAAGGATTCACTCACAGTGATGCTCTCTGATGAGGAGGTGAGGGTCCAAGCAGAAGGGAGGTCAGAGTCTGTCAGAGGACAAGGACACAAGAATTAGGCCTGAAACACTGACTAAGCACAAGTGGATCCTGAGAATGAGTCAGATCTCTCAGGACGAAATCTTATTCTCTAATGTAATTGCTAATAGATGGAGGGTAAGGACATCTTAATCTTGAATCATTTTTTGTCAGCTATTTTCTGTATTTTTTGCAGTGGCAGTTGTCAGGACAAATGGACAACTGTGGCTATTAGCACATGGACGTGTCTGTGTAAACCTCTAGGCTCCCTCTGCTCCTGTGGCTCCTCTCAAATCAACTCACCATATGTCCTACCCTATAGGGCTCCAGCTCAGGGACCGGGCTTCCTTTCCTGCAATATCACCTTCCTATACAGTCCAGACATTTTTGCCATGCAGTGTTTTGGTTCTGTTGGTCCTCAGCTCTTGGCTCCTTGTCCCCTCTCTCTTTCTCTCTTCTCTCTTCTCTCTTCTCTCTTCTCTCTTCTCTCTTCTCTCTTCTCTCTTCTCTCTTCTCTCTTCTCTCTTCTCTCTTCTCTCTTCTCTCTTCTCTCTTCTCTCTTCTCTCTCTCTCTCTCTCTCTCCTGCACTTTCCTGCTTCTCTCCTTGTGCCTGGTTTATTCTGCTGACTATGTTTGATGCACTACTCTCTCTCTCTCTGCTCTAATCTCTCTCTAATGCCCTAGCTGTGCTTTCTCACAGCTACAATAGAAACCTCCTCCTTAACCATCCCATGAAGTGGCATGTCCTCATTTTTATTCAGCAGTTACCTAATAACATTAGGCTACTTCCAGAATTAATATAAGTTGAACTGCAGAGGCTTGTCTAATTTACCCAGTCAGTGAGGGACCAGCAAATAGTCACACTGCTAGATCTAGGTGTCAGCAAGCCCTTTAGAGGATGTTTTTCATTGTATGTAGTCATCTTAATTTCATTACATGCTCTGGAAAACAGAAAGAGATGTTGCTAAATAAATGAATAATTATGTGTGTCAGTGAAGTAGATAGCCAATTATAAATTATAAATCGCTTTTAGCCAAATAATTGGCCCTGTTTCTTGACTTTGCTAGAGGAGCACTGAAAGTAGATTTCTTTGTTAGTCAACAGTGTTACATGGCTCATGCCATTATAAACCAGATCCCTAGAAATGAGCAAAGCTTTAAAGTTCATGGAATACATTTACTTGTAAAAAAAACAAAAAGCAAAAACAAACAAACAAACAAAAACCCCACTCATCCAAGAGAAGTGGGGTGACAGAAAGTATGAGCTAATTCACATACACAGGTGATAAGGTTACCGTCCCAGCCCAGGAAGCAAAGAAAAGAGCATCTCCCTGTCTTCTGCAGTAAGCAACCCCCTCGTGAACAGAGGAACCAGAGCATTAAAGGACCATTTTCCCTACCCACTTGAGCTGCACAAGAACCCCAGTTGAACTGCGTTTTTGGAGGTCCAGGCTAACACCATACGCTCCTCCCTGGTGGAACTTCTTCTATAAACAGGCACTCCGTGGTGTTTCTCATTTCTGCAACAGGCTTCTTCAGGAAGAGAAGCTACAATGAAGAGCAAAAACTGATGCAGCTAAATGCTGAGAGTCAGCCTGTCTTTAAGTTGTAGCAATATAGATTTGTCATCTATGCCCCACAAAATATTGGTTTTTTATTATTATTATTATTATTATTATTATTACTGTTATGCCTGTTAGCTTTCTAATGAGAAAATAGAGAGAATCATAGTGAGAAAGATCTGGAAGGAGTTGGGGAAGGAAAACTATAATCAGAATACTTTACATGAGAAATAACTATTTTCAATTAAAAATGAATTTAAAATTTTAGAAAATATAAGACTTTTTCAGAGTTCCTATAATCAGTTGTCCATTAACATGTCCACGAACTTTACCAACAGCAAGTTGGAAATCTACTGTGAAAAATCTTTTAACAACCCAACCCCACCCTCAACTACGAAAGATTTATGGTATCAAAAATGGCACCATTTATGTATTGTGGGCATGTGTATATGGTGTCCTGTCCAGAAATGAGCATGGTCTCTTTCTTTAATCTCTTCATCTTACTTGTTCAGACAGGGTCTCTTACTCAACCTCCATTTTGGTTAGGGTGGCTAGCCAGCAAGCCCCTGGGACCCTCATGTCTATTCCCTCACTGTGCTGTTTGAAACAAAGTGCAGATTACAAGTCCATGTCCCTGCAGAAGTTTTACTCCATGGGTACCTGAAACCTTAGTTCAGGATCCCATCCCTTCAGAGCATGCAGCTTATCCACTGAGCCATCTCTCTGTCTCCCCAAAATTAATATTTTAAAAGAACTCTGAAAATGTTTTCTTTAAAAAGTAAACATGGTTTTACTAATAGTTTCCTTATAATAATTTAAATTACACACATGCATCCTATTCAATCTGCTAACTGTACATGGAACTATAGTAAAATGAGTTCACAGATGAGGCCCTTTTTGTCACTTGGTGTTCTTTGCATATGTAAAGTCACCCCTGTAAGTACTCAAAGTCCTCAACACCTTCTTTTTTCATTTCCCAGAAGATGTCATATCATTCCATGTCTATGAGCTAATGTGTGTGTGTTGAGGATACAGGTCCTCTGCCTCCCTGAGCAAGCTTTGCTGCAGTCTTATATATAGGCAGATACCTTTCTGATTAGTTTTAGAAGCCAAAAAGTATACTTTGAAGCAAATTGTTTTCTAGAATGTTCATCCAGCTCATCACAATAAAATCTAGGAAAGGTGTTTTGACACTCAGAAAGATGTTTATGCTCTATTAGTACCTTTATCCATTTCAACCCTCTATTACCTAAGTGGGACAAAGATTTGGCACTTAAAATGTTTAGCACTTAAAATTCCAGATAGAACAGTGATAGCATGACTTAAACACAGACGTTGCTTTGAAAAGAACTGAAAGAAAGGAGGGGACTTCTTAAAGTTTCAGCAACACTTCATAGACATGAAACTGATCCTCAACCCAAACAACCCCACAGTCCATTATCATAGGCTACATTTCAGAGCATAAAGTTCGGAGTCATGTGACCAGAATCTCCAAGAGCAAGTAAATGCATCAGAGGTCAAAGGGCACTGGACTGAAGAAAACATCTGGATTTCATCTTTTGAACTTTTAATGGAGAACCGGATCACTTGGAGCACATCTGGGGAGTCTGACAAGAAGGAAGGGTGACATGTTTTATGGGAGATATATTCTACTTGCCAGCTTTCCCGTGGGTTGTATTTGAATCTCCTCGGATAATGTTATTTACAATATTTGAGTGTCATGAAATGTCACTCGACAAGTACTGCTTAATTATGTCTACACTAAACAATACTTGGTCCAGTGTAGTTTCTTAGTGAAGTTTAGCTTAAATAGGAGAGCTCTAGAAAAACACTGGAAAACTTTCTCAACTATGGAAACTGACCTTCCTTGGGAAAGCATTGTTATTTCCCAGCAGGGACAATTCTTTTTAATTGTTATTAATTCTTTTATTTTTAATTAGATATTTTATTTCTATTTAAAATGTTATACCCTTTCCCAGTCCCCCTCCACAAACCCCTATCCTATTACCCTTAACCCTGCTTCTATGAAAATGCTTCCTACCCACCCATTCTCATCTCACCTCCCTGCAATTCCTTTACATGGGGCCATGAAGCCTTCACACTACCAAGGGCCTCTCCTCCCACTGATGCCAAATAAAGCCATCCTCTGCTACATATGCAGCTGGAGCCATGCAAGCCTCTTCAGATCCTTCAGTGTTGTCCTTACCTCTTCTGTTGGGATTCCCATTCTCAATACAATGATTGGCTGCCAGCATCTGCCTCTGTATTTGTCAGGCTCTGACATAGCCTCTCTGGAGACATCCATATCAGGCTCCTGTCAGCAAGCACTTCTTGGCATCCACAATAATGTCTGGTTTTGGTGTCTATATATGGCATAGATCCCCAGGAGGGACAATCTCTGGATGGCCTTTCCTTCAGTTGCTGCTCCATACTGTGTCCCTGTATTTCCCTTAGACAGGAGCAATACTAGAATAAAAATGTGGAGATGAGTGAGTAGCCCAATCCTTCAACTGTGGGCCTTGCCTAACCTCTAGATATGGTCTCTAGATGTTCTCCCTTCCCTTTGTTGGGCATTTTACCTAATCTCATTCCCATTGGGTCTGGGGGTCTCTTGCTTTACTGGTATATGGAACTTTCCAGTGTCTACTCTCACATCCCCATCCACCATTGTTACACAACTCTGTTCAATTTTCTGGTTCTATATAATACCCATCTCATCCCATACCTGACTGAGCCACTCTTTCCCCCTCCCTCACCTCTTCTTCTCCCAAGTCCCTTTCACACTCTACATACTGTGAGTATTTTGTTGTCCATTATAAAGACTAACACATAAACACTTTGGTCTGTCTTCATGAACATCATATGGTCTGGAATGTGTATCATGGGCATTTCAAGATTTTTGCCTAATATCCACTTATCAGTGACTACATACATTATGTGTTTCTTTGTGACTGGGTTACCTCAGTCAGGAGGAAATTTTTTTGTTTCATCCACTTGCCTATGAATTTCATGAACTCATTGTTTTTAAAGGGTGAGTAGTAAGTACTCCATTGTGTAAATGTACCACATTTTCCTTTTTTTTCTTACCGCTTTATTTATTCAAAAACAGTTGGATATATTTACAGATTTTCAAAGGCATTTTGGCATAAGATTATGTGAATACTTTTGTCAGTACTTAATTCTTTTAGAGGTTTGATAGCATGCATAGAAATTCCACTAGTTCATATAGTCTGTGAGTTTTTTCTGAATTGTTCAGAGATTTCTGGGGTTAGTATCCAAATATCAGTGACTGCATATTATGTCTGTTCTTTTGTGAATGGGATACCTCACTCAGGATGATATTTTCAAGATGCATCCATTTTCTTAGGAATTTCATAAAGTCATTGTTTCTGGTGGCTGAGTAGTACTCCATTGTGTAAATATACCACAATTTTTGTATCTATTCATCTACTGAAGGACATTTGGGTTCTTTCCAGCTTCTAGCTATTATAAATAGGCTGATATGAACATTGTGGTGCATGTGTTTTTGTTGTATGTTGGAGCGTCTCTGGGGTATATGCCCAGAAATGGAATAACTGGGTCTTTAGGTAGTAATATGTCCAGTTTTCTGAGGAAGCCTCGGACTGGTTTCCAGAGTGGTTGTATCAGTTTACAGCCCCACCAACAGTGGAGAAGTGTTCCTCTTTCTCTGCATCCTCGCTAGCATCTGCTGTCATCTGAATTTTTGATCTTAGCCATTCTGATGTGGAGTTCCAGGGTTGTTTTGATTTGCATTTCCCTGATATCTAAGGATGTCGAGCACTTCTTTAGATGCTTCTCAGACATTCAATATTCCTCAATTGAGAACGTTTTGTTTAGCTCTGTACCCCATTTTTAATAGGATTGATTAGTTCTCTGGTGTCTAACTTCTTGAGTTTTTTGTATACATTGGATATTAGGCCTATATCAGATATAGGGTTGATAAAGATCTTTTCCCAATCTGTTGGCTGCTGTTTTGTTTTTTTTGACAGTGTCCTTAGCCTTAAAGAATCTTAGCAATATCATTAAGTCCCATTTGTTGATATTTGACCTTAGAGCATGAGCCATTAGTGTTCAGAAGCTTTCCCCCTGTGCCTATATGTTCTAAGGTTTTTCCTACATTCTCCTCTAATAGTTTCAGTGTACCTGGTTTAATATGGAGATATTTGACCCACTTGGACTTGAGCTTTGTTCAAGGAGATAAGAAAGGGTCTATTTTCATTCTTCTGCAAGCTGAGTGCCAGTTGAACCAACAGCATTTGTTGAATAGGCTGTCCTTTTTCCATTGAATGTTTACGGCTCCTTTGTCAAAAATCAAGTACCATATATGTGAGGGCTCATTTCTGGATCTTCTATTTTATTCCATTGATCCACATGCCTATTTCTGTACCAGTACCATGCATTTTTTAATATAATTGCCTTGTAATATAACTTGAGGTTAGGGATGGTGATTTGCACAGATGTTTTCTTGTTGTTGAGGATGAATTTCAATTTCTAGATTTTTTTGTTATTCCAGATGAAATTGGACATTGCTCTTTCCAACTCTATAATGAATTGGGTTGGAATTTTGATGCAGATAGCATTGAATCAGTAGATTGCTTTTGGTAAGATGTCGATTTTACAATATTGATCCTTCCAATCCATGAGCATGGGAGATCTTTCCATCTTCTGAGATCTTTCTCAATTTCCTTCTTCAGAGTTTGAAAGTTGTTGTCATATAGGTCCTTCACTCATTTAGTTAGAGTCACGCCAAGGTATTTCATATTGTTTGTGAATATTGTGAAGGGTATATTTTCCCTAATTTCTTTCTCTGCATGTTTGTCCTTTGGGTAGAGGAAGGCTACTGATTTGTTTGAGTTAATTTTATATCCAGCCACTTTGCTGAACTTGTTTATGAGCTGTAGGAGTTCTCTTGTGGAATTTTTGGGATCACTTATGTACACTATCATGTCATCTGCAAACAGTGATATTTTACTTCTTCCTTTCGAATTTGTATCCCTTTGATTTCCTTTTGCTTTCTAACTGCTCTGGCCATAACTTCCAGTACTATATTGGATAGGTAGGGGGAGGGTAGGCAGCCTTGTCGAGTCCCTGATTTTAGTGGGATTGCTTAAAGTGTCTCACCATTAATATTGATGTTGGCTATTGGTTTGCTGTATATTGCTTTTAATATGTTTAGTTATGGGCCTTTGATTTTTGTTCTTTCCAAGACTATTAACATGAAGCAGTGTTGAATTTTGTCAAATGCTTTCTCAGCATCTAGTGAGATGACCATGTGATTTTGTTCTTTGAGTTTGTTTTTATGGTGGATTACGTTGAGGGATTTTCGTATATTTAATTATCCCTAAATCCCAGGAATGAGTTCTACTTGGTGATGGTGTATGGTTTTTTTTTTTTTTTTTTTTTTTTTGATGAGTTCGTGGATTCGGTTTGCAAAGATTTTGTTGGGTATTTTTGCATCAATGCTCAAAAGTGAGATTGGTCTGAAGTTTTCTTTCCTTGTAGGGTTTTGTGTGGTTTAGGAACGAGGGTTATTGTGGCCTCGAAAAATGAGTTAGGTCATCTGACTCTATTTTGTGGAAGAGTTTGGAGAGTATTGGTATTAGGTCATCATTAATGTCTGATAGAATTCTTCACTGAACCCATCTGGACCTGAACTTTTTTGATTGGGAAAATTTTGATGACTGCTTCTATTTATTTAGGTGTTATGGGATTATTTAGATGGTTTACCTGGTCCTGGTTTAACTTCCATATATGGAATCTGCCTAGGAATTCATCCATTTGCTCCAGATTTTTCAGCTTTGTTGAGTATAGGCTATTGCAGTAGGATCTGAAGGTTTCTTGAATGTCCTCAATTTCAGTTGTTATGCCTCCACTTTCCTTTCTGATTTTGTTAATTTGAATACTCTCTCTTTGCCCTCTAGTTAGTCTGGCTAAGGGTTTATCAATCTTCTTAATTTTCTCAAAAAACCAGCTCTTGGTTTTTGTTTTTTTTTTTTTTTGTTTTGTTTTGTTTTTTTTTGATTCTTTGATTCTTTGAATGGTTCTTTTTGTTTCTATTTGGTCAATTTCTGCTCTGAGTTTCATTATTTCTTGGAGTCTACTCCTCTTGGTATATATGCTTTCTTTTTTTCTACAGCTTTCAACTGTGTTGTCCAGTTGCTAGTGTATGCTCTCTCTAGTTTCTTTTTGGAAGCACTCAGAGCTATGAGTTTTCCTCTCAGTACCGCTTTCATTACATCCCATGGGTTTGGGTATGTTGTGTTTTCATCTTCATTAAACTCTAGAAAATCCTTAATTTGTTTCTCTATTTCTTCTTTGACTATGCTATCATATCACAGAGCATTGTTTAGTTTCCATGTGTATGTAGAATTTTGTTTTCTTTGTTGTTATTAAAGACCAGCTTTAGTTCATGGTGATCTGATAGGATACATGGGAGTATTTCAATCTTCTTATATCTATTGAGGCTCCTTTTGTGACCGATTATATGGTCAGTTTTGGAGAAGATTCTGTGAGGTGCTGAGAAGAGTGTTTTTTCTTTTGGTTTAGGATGAAATGTTCTGTAGATGTCTATTAATTTCAATTGGTTCATAACCTCTGCTAGTTTCACTGTGCCATTTTACAGTTTGTGTTTCAGTGATCTGTCCATTGATGAGAGTAAGGTGTTGAGGTTTCCCACTATTATTGCATGGGATACAATGTATTTTTTGAGCTTTAGTACTGTTTCTTTTATGAATATGGGTGCACCTGTATTTGGAGCATATATGTTAAGTATTGAGAGTTCTTCCTGAGAAATTTTTCCTGTAATGTGTAAAAAGTGTCCTCCCTTATCTTTTTTTGATAACTTTTGCTTGAAAATCTACTTTATTCAATATTTTAATGGCTACTCGAGCGTGTTTCTTGGGGCCGTTTGCTCAGAATGTTTTTTTTTTTTTCCCAACATTTTACTCTGAGGTAATGTCTGTCTTTGTCTCTGAGATGAGTTTCCTGTAGGCACTAAAATATTGGATTCTGTTTTAGTATCCAGTGTTTTCATTGGGGAATTAAGTCCATTTATGTTAACAGATATTGAGGAATAGTGGTTGCTGTTTCCTGCTATTTTTGCTTTTAGAGGTAGATTTGTACCTCTGTGTCTTTTTTCTTTTTGTTTTCTTGCATATATATATATATATATATATATATATATATATATATATGTATATATATATATATATATATATATTTGTTTTTACTAGTATGTAGTTCCCTCCTTGTATTGGGTTTTCCACCTCTAATTCATTGTAGTCCTGGATTTGTGGTCAGATAATGTGTAAATTTAGTTTTGTCCTAGAATATCTTGGTCTCTCCATCTAAGGTGATTGAGAGTTTTTCTGGGTATAGCAACTTGGGCTGACACTTGTGTTCTCTTAGGGTCTGCATGATGTTTGTCCAGGATCTTCTAGCTTTCATAGTCTCTGTTGATAAGTCATGTGCATTTTTGATTGGTTTGCCTTTATATGTTACATGATTTTTCCCTTACTGCTTTGAGTATTCTTTCTTTGCTTTGGGCACTTGGTGTTTTGACTATTATGTGTCAGGAGGAGTTTCTTTTCTGGTCCAACCTATTTGGAGTTCTGTAGGCTTGTTTTATGCTCATGGTCATCTCATTCTTAAGGGTAGGGAAGTTTTCTTCTATGATTTTGTTGAAGATATTTACTCTGCCTCTTAGTTGATATTTTTTGCCCTCTTCTATTCCTATTATCCTTAGGTTTGGTCTTCTCATTGTGTCCTGGATCTCCTGGACATTTTGAGTTAGGAGCTTTGTGGTTTTTGCATCTTCTCTGACTATTTTGTCTTCATTTTCAATGTTATCTTCTGCCCCCGAATTTCTCACTTCCATCTCTTGTAGTCTTTTGGATATGCTTGCATCTGTGACTCCTGATTTCTTTTTTAGGTTTTCTACTTCTAGGGTTGTCTCTTTTAGTGTTTTCTTTATTGTTTCTATTTCCATTTTAAATTCCTTCTTCAATTCCTTCATCTCTTTGGTTCTGATTTCCTCTAGTGTTTTTTTTTTTAACCCCCTTTGAGTGTTTTTTTTTTTTCCTCTTTAAAAGCTTCTATTTGTTTATGGTTTTCCTCCTGTTCTTGCTTAAGTGAGTTATTCATGCTCTTCTCAAAGATCTCCATCATCATAATGAGGTATGATTTCAGATCTGGGTCTTTTTTTTTTCTGAAATGTTTGATATTCTGCTGCTTGCTGTGATGGGAGAGCTGGTTTCTGGGTTCTGATATTGCCAAGTTATCTGGGTTTTCATTGTGAAAGTTCTTTCACTCTTCTCTTGCCATCTTGTTGTTTGTGATTATACATGGTCTTGTTTTCAGTGACTGGGTTCCATCTCTCCTGTGTACCTGGCCCGTGTCCCTGCATCTCAGCTGTTTTCGGTGGCAAATGGCTTGAGTGTTTAGTCAGCACGTAAGGGCCTTCCAGGTGGACCCTGAGTCCCTACAGCAGAGTTCCTGCTCCCCTGGACCAACTGGATGTCCGTGCCATTCGCGCACTAGGCCTAGCCCTCTCTGCACCCTGGCTACTCACAGTGCTGTCTCGCCAGGCCTGTGTCCCTGGATCTCTTGTCTTCCCAGTGGCAAATGTCCTGAGCATTTGGTTCACACACGGTGGCTTTCTAGGCAGATAACAAATCCCTATTCCAGGGTTTCTGCTCCCCTGTACCAATGGGGGGGGGGCATGCTTTCCGCATGATTGGCCCAAACCTCTCTGTGCCCTGCCTACTCATGGAGCAGTCTCACCAGGCCTGTGTTCCCTGGATCTCTGCTGCTCCTGGTGGCAAATGTTTTGAGTGTTTGGTCCCACATTTTCTGTATACATTCATATGTTGTAGGACATCTGAGCTCTTTCCAGCTTCTGGCTATTATAAATAAGACTTCTATGAACATAGTGGAGCATGTGTCCTTGTTATATGTTGGAGCATCTTTTGGGTATATGCCCAGAAGTGGTGTAGCTGGGTCCTCAGGTAGTAATACTTCCAATTTTCTGAAGAATCACCAGACTGATTTCTAGAGTGGTTGTACCAACTTGCAAATCCACCAAGAATGGAGAAGTGTTTCTGTTTCTCTACATTCTTGCCAATATCTTTTGTCACATCAGTTTTTGATCTTAGGCATTCTAGATGGTGTGAGGCAAAATCTCAGGGTCATTTTGATTTGCATTTCTCTGTTGACAAAGGATGTTGAACATCTTTTTAGATGCTTCTCATTAAAATTCTTACATGGAGAACTCTTTGTTTGATTATGTACTCCATTTTTAATAGTGTTATTTGATGGCTCTCTATTCCATTTTTAATAGGGTTATTTAGTTCTCTGGAGTCTAACTTCTTGAGTTCTTTGTATATGTTGAATAGTACCAATCTATCAGATGGAGGATTGATAAAGATCTTTCCCCAACCTGTTGGTTGCCATTTGTCCTATTGACAGTGTCTTCTTTCTTAGCTTTTCAATTTTATGAAGTGCCATTTGTGAATTGTTAATCTTAAGAGAATAAGCCACTGGTGTTCTGTTTAGAAAATTTTTACCTGTGCCCATGTTTTAGTGGCACTACACAACTTTCTCTTCTATCAGAATCATTGTATCTGTTTCTATGTGGATGTCTTTGATTCACTTGGACTTGAGCTTTGCAGAAGGAGAAAAGAAAGAATGGATTCAATTTCTTCTACATCCTGACTGAAGTTTAACCACAAATTTTGTTGAAAATGCTGTCCTTTTTTTCCAGTGAATGTTTGATATATTTTCAAAGTTGGTAGAGAGCATTTTGTCACCACTGGACAGATGGCAGTGGGTTGGCTGTGGGGAATTTTTGATGCCACCATGGAAAATCAGAAGCTGGTTAAGGCAGAAATCTGACTCTGGTCCTATACTCAGGAAACTGCCCCAGATTAACAACTTTTGCATTCGAAACTCAGGGCAGAACACTTAGAATTGTAGCCCAGGGCAGAACATTTATACTAGTAGCTCAGGGTAGGTTCAGAGGATGTAGATATGGCAGTCTCTGTATCTCCTGGGACCCCCCCCCCCCCGCCCCTGATCTTCACACCTGGCCTCCAGAAAGATGTTTACAGGAATTTTGATTGTTAACTTGTTTGTTCCCTGACTCAGAACTGCTGTTATCTTTCTGGATATAATTAAAGTGGTTTAAAAGAAAACTGAATAAAGGTTTCACTTCAGCCTCAGAACTGGCCAAAGTCATGTTACAATTTTGACTAACTGTCTCTTTCTTTTCTTTCAATCCTCATTCCTGCCTTGGGGAACCTGTTTTTGACCAAGCCTGTCTCAGACCAAAGATCTAGTTACCATAGTTATGTAGGTTCATTTCTGGGTCTTCAATTCTATTCAATTGATCTACCTGACTGTATCTTTATAAATACCATGCAGTTTTTATGACTATTGCTCTGTAAAACAAATTAAGGTCAGTGATAGTGATTACCACAGATATTCTTATTATTGAGAATAGTTATTGCTATTCTGTGTTTTTCTTGTTGTTGTTGTTGTTGTTGTTGTTACTGATCCAAATAAATTTGAGAATTGCTTTTTCTATCTCTGTGGAAAGTAGAGTTCACATTTTGATAGAGATTGCATAGAATCTATACATTGCAATTGATAAAATGGCCATTTTTACTATATTAATCCTGCCAATCAATGAGTATAGGAGATCTTTCCATCTTCTAAGATCTTCAGTTTCTTTTTTTGGAGTCTTGAAATTCATTTCATGCAGATTTCCACTTGCTCAGTTAAAGTCACAGCAAGATATTTTACATGATTTGTGACTATAGTTAAGGGTATTGTTTCCCTAATTTCTTTTTCAACCCATTTATCTTTTGAGTAGAGGAAGGCTACTGATTTGTTTGAGTTAACTTTATATCTAGCCACTTTGGTGAAGATGTTTATCAGCTGAAGAAGTTCTCTGAAGAAATTTTGGGATCATAAAAGTATACTATAATATCATCTTTAAGTAGTGATATTTTTACTTCTTTCCAACTTGTAACCATTTGGCCTCCTTTTGTTGTCTAATTGCTCTGGCTAGGACTTCCAGTAATATATTGAATGGGTAGGGAGAGAGTGGGCAGCCTTGTCTACTCCCTGATTTTAGTGGGATTGCTTCAAGTTTCTTGCAGTTTAGTTTGATGTTGGCTACTAGTTTGCTGTATATTGCTTTTACAATGTTTAAGTATGAGCCTTGAATTCCTGATCTTTTCAAGACTTTTACCATGAAGAAATGTTGAGTTTTGTCAAATGCTTTCTCAGAATGTTATAAGATGATAATGTGTTTGTTTTTTTTTTTTTTTAATTTTGAGCTTGTTTATATAGTGTATTATGTTGATAGATTTCCATATTTTGAACCATCATTGTATCCCTGAGATGATCCCTACTTGGTCATGGTGCACGATTGTTTCGATGTGTTCTTGGATTTGATTTGCAACAATTTTATTGAGTATTTTTGCATCACTATTCAGGAAAATTAGTCTAAATTTTTCTTTCTTTTGGGTTCTTTATGTAATTTATGTATAAGCATATTTGTGTCCTCATAGAATGTATTGTATAGTGTTCCTTCTGTTTTTATTTTGTGAAATAGCTTGAAGAGTATTGGTATTGGGTCTTCTTTGAATATCTGATTAAATTGTAGATTTTTATTTTGATGAATATAAAGTGTGCTTTTTTACAATTTTTGATAACTGTTAGTTAAAAGTAATGTTATTCAATATTAGAATGGCTACTCCAGCTTGTTTCTTGGAATAAGTTTCTTGAAAAGTTTTTCCCAGCATTTTATTCTGAGGTAGTGTCATTCTTTTTCACTGTGGTGCACTTTCTGTATGCAGCATAATTCTGGGACCTATTTATGTATCCAGTCTGATACTCTATCTGTTTTTAATGGGGAATTGAGTCCATTGATGTTAAGAGATATTAAGAACCAGTGCTTGTTGCTTCTTGTTATTTTTAATGTTAGAGGTGAAATTATGTTTGTTTAGCTATCTTCTTTTGGGTTTGTTAAAAGAAGATTACTTTCTTGCTTTTTCTAGAGGGTAGTTTTCTTCCTTGTTTTGTAGTTTTCTATCAACTATTATCCATTATAGAGATAAATTTGTGAAATGATATTGTGGAATTTTGGATTTACCAAAAAATATCATGTTTTCTCCATCTATGGTAATTGAGACTTTTGCTGGGTATAGTAGACTGACTGGCATTTGTATTCTTTTATAGTCTGTATGACATCTTACCAGAATCTTCTGGCTTTCAGGGTCTCCAGTGAGACATCTGGTGCAATTCTGATAGGTGTGCCATTACATGTTACTTGACCTTTTTATTTCTTACTGCTTTTAATATTCTTTGTTTGTTTTGTGCATTTGATGTTTTGAATATTATGTGAAGAAAAGTTATTTTTTTCCTAGTCCAATCTACTTGGAGTTCTGTAGGCTTCTTTTATGTTCATGGACATCCCTTTCTTTAGGTTAAGGAAGTTTTCTTCTATAAGCTTGTTGAAGATATTTATTAGCCCTTTAAGTTGAGACTCTTTGCTTTCTTTATATCCTTAGGTTTGGCCTTTTAATTTTTTTCTGGACTTTTTGAACTGTTGTTTCAATGTTCTCTATGATATCTTCTGCAACTCAGATTATCTATTTTATCTCTTGTATTCTGTTGGTGATGCTTGTATCTATGACTCCTGATCTTCTTTCTGGGTTTTCTATCTCCATGGTTGTCTCACATCTTGATTTCTTTTTTTTTTTTATTTTATTTTTTTAAACGACTTTATTTTGCAAAACAAAGATAAATGTACAGATTTTAAACATTTTTTGCTTAAAATTATACATTTTTGTCAGTACTGTTTTTTCAGATATTAAAATAAATTTTACATTAAACCATGTGAATATGTTTTTTAGTCAGTACTTGATTTTTTTCAAGGGCTTGACAGTACGCATTGAAAACGTATGAGTTGCAATAAGCGTAAAGTACATGCAAAACAAAATGCAACATGGAAATAGTCAAAGTCTTCTTGTTTTGTGAATATATGTATAGTTTTTGTTTTCTTTATTTCTTGGACTTCATACAGTCTGTGAGTTGTTTCTGGGGGAGTGCAAGCCTCTGGGGTTAGCATCCCACTATCAGTGACTGCATATTATGTCTGTTCTTTTGTGACTGGGTTATCTCACTCAGGATGATCTTCTCTAGATGCAGCCATTTTCTTAAGAATTTGGTTAAGTCATTGTTTCTGGTGGCTGAGTAGTATTCCATTGTGTATATGTACCACAATTTTTGTATCCATTCGTCTTCTGAAAGACATCTGGGTTCCTTCCAGCTTCTGGCTATTATAAATAGAGCCGCTATGAACATTGTGGTGCATATATCTTTGTTGTGTATTAAAGTGTCTCTGGGGTATATGCCCAGAAGTAGAATAGCTGGGTCTTCAGGTAGTACTATATCCAATTTTCTGAGGTATCGCCAGACAGATTTCCAGAGTGGTTGTATTAGCTTGCAACCCCACCAACAGTGGAGAAGTGTTCCTATTTCTCCGCAGCCTCGCCAGCATCTGCTGTCATCTGAGTTTTGGATCTTGGCCAATCTGACTGGTGTGAGGTGGAATCTTAGGGTTGTTTTGATTTGCATTTCCCTGATGGCTAAGGATGTCGAGCACTTCCTCAGATGTTTTCCGGCCATTCGGTGTTCCTCAACTGAAAATGATTTGTTTAGCTCTGTACCCCATTTTTTAATAGGGTTATTTGATTCTCTGGTGTCTAGGTTTTTGAGTTCCTTGTACACCTTGGATATTAGGCCTCTATCTGATGTGGTGTTGGTAAAGATCTTTTCCCATTCTGTTGGTTGCCGTTTTGTTTTCTTGACGATGTCCTTAGCCTTACAGAAACTTTGCAATCTCATTAAGTTCCATTTGTTAATCTTTGACCTTAGAGCTTGAGCCATTGGTGTTTTGTTCAGGAAATTTTCTCCTGTGCCTATGTGTTCTAATGTTTTCTCTACTTTCTCATCTAATAGTTCAGGTGTATCTGGTTTAATGTGGAGATCTTTAATCCACTTACACTTGAGCTTTGTACAAGGAGATAAGAACGGGTCTATTTTCATTCTTTTGCATGTTGAGTGCCAGTTGGACCAGCACCATTTGTTGAATAGGCTGTCCTTTTTCCATTGAATGTTTACTGCTCCTTTGTCAAAAATCAGGTGACCATATACATGAGGGCTCATTTCTGGATCTTCTATTCTATTCCATTGATCCACTTGCCTATTTCTGTACCAGTACCATGCAGTTTTCAGCACAATTGCCTTGTAATATAGCTTGAGGTCAGGGATAGTGATTCCCGCAGATTTTTTTTGTTGTTGAGGATGGATTTCGCTATTCTAGTTCTTTTGTTATTCCATATGAAATTGCACATTGATCTTTTCAATTCCATAAAGAACTGGGTTGGAATTTTGATGGGGATTGCATTGATCTGTAGATTGCTTTTGGTAGGATGGCCATTTTTAAGATGTTGATCTTTCCAATCCATGTGCATGGGAGATCTTTCCATTTTCTGAGATCCTCCTCAATTTCTTTCTTTAGAGGTTTGAAGTTCTTGTCATACAGGTCCTTCACTTCCTTAGTTAGAGTCACACCAAGGTATTTCATAGTTTTTGTAACTATTGTGAAGGGTACCTTTTCCCTAATTTCTTTCTCCACATGTTTGTCCTTTGAGTATAGGAAGGCTACTGATTTGTTTGAGTTAATTTTGTGTCCGGCCACTTTGCTGAACTTGTTTATCAGCTGTAGGAGTTCTCTGGTGGAATTTTTGGGGTCACTCAAGTACACTATCATGTCATCGGCAAAGAGTGATGTTTTTATCTCTTCCTTTCTGATTTGTATCCCCTTGATCTCCTTTTGCTGTCTAATTGCTCCAGCCAGGACTTCCAGTACTATGTTGAATAGGTAGGGAGAGAGTGGGCAGCCTTGTCGAGTCCCTGATTTTAGTGGGATTGCTTCAAGTTTCTCGCCATTAAGTTTGATGTTGGCTGTTGGTTTGCTGTATATTGCTTTTATTATGTTTAAATATGGGCCTTGGATTCCTGTTCTTTCCAGGACTTTTAACATGAAGGGGTGTTGGATTTTGTCGAATGCTTTCTCAGCGTCTAGTGAGATGACCATGTGATTTTGGTCTTTAAGTTTGTTTATATGGTGGATTACATTGATGGATTTCCTTATGTTAAACCATCCCTGCATCCCAGGGATGAAGCCTACTTGGTCATGATGAATGATGGTTTTGATGTGTTCTTGGATTCGGTTTGCAAGGATTTGGTTGAGTATTTTTGCATCAATGTTCATAAGTGAGATTGGTCTGAAGTTCTCTTTCCTTGTAGGGTCTTTGTGTGGCTTAGGTACGAGGGTTATTGTAGCCTCAAAAAATGAGTTGGGTAATATTCCATCTGATTCTATTTTTTGGAATAGTTTGGCAAATATTGGTGTTATATCCCCAATAAATGTCTGATAAAATTCTGCACTGAACCCGTCTGGACCTGGGCTTTTTTTGGTTGAGAGGCTTTTGATGACTTCTCCTATTTCTTTAGGTGTTATAGGGTTATTTAGATGGTTTACTTGGTCCTGGTTAAACTTTGGGACCTTGTATCTGTCTAGGAATTCGTCCATTTCCTCCAGATTTTCCAATTTTGTGGAGTATAAGTTTTTGTAGTAGGATCTGATGATTTCTTGAATTTCCTTAGTTTCAGTTGTTATGTTACCACTTTCCTTTCTGATTTTGTTAATTTGGATACTCTCTCTTTGCCCTTTAGTTAGTCTGGCTAGGGGTTTATCAATCTTGTTGATTTTCTCAAAGAACCAACTCTTTGTTTTGTTGATTTTTTCAATGGTTTTTTTTTTTTTTTTTTTTTTTTTTTTTGTTTCTATTTGGTCTATTTCTGCCCTAATTTTGATTATTTTTTGCCGTCTACTCTTTTTGGGTATGTCTGCTTCCTTTTGTTCTAGGGCTTTTAGCTGTGCTGTCAGGTTGCTGATGTGAGCTCTCTCCAGTTTCTTCTTGGAAGCACTTAGGGCAATGAGTTTTCCTCTCAATACTGCTTTCATTGCATCCCATAGGTTTGGGTATGTTGTGTTATCATTTTCGTTGAATTCAAGAAAGTCCTTAATTTCTTTCTTTATTTCTTCTTTGACCCTGCTATCCACTTCTTGATTTCTTTATTGTATTTATTTCCATTCTTAGAACCTGGATGGATTTATTCAATTCCTTTACCTGTTTGGTTGTGTGTTTCTGTATTTTTTAAGGGATTTGTGTGTTTCCTCTTTAAGGGCTTCTACTTGTTTACCTGTGTTCTGTATTTCTTTAAGTAAGTTATTTTTCTCCTTCTTAAAGCCTTCTATCATTATCATGAGATCCAATTTTAAATCAGAAACTTGCTCTTCAGGTGTGTTAGGGTATCCAGGGCTTGATGTGGTGGGAGAACTGGGGTCTGGCGATGCCAGGTAGATGTTGCTTATGTTTTCGAACTTGTCTTTCACCATTTGGTTTTCTCTGGTGTTATTTGGTCTTGCTGTCTATGATTGGAGCTTGCCCCTTCTGTGAACCTGTGAGCCTGTGATCTTGGGTGTGTCAGCACTTCTGGGCGACCAGCTCTCTCTGGGCTAGATTTGGAAACAGAGATCTGTGGCACAGGAGTATTTATCTCTTGGGTGTAGATATCAGACCCAGACCAAACTCTTTAAGAATCACCACTACCTTGTGAAGGGTAGCAAAAGTGTAACAGTCTGTCTAGGCTAACTGTTTACACCCCCATATTTCCATACCCATCACAGACTTCTGTGCATAAAAACCTCTGCAGAAGCATTACTGCAACTTACCTACATTTCACCATACTGCTCCTGCCTGGAAAATTGTCATGAGCACCAAGGAAAAAATAATATGAATTTCTTTGCTGCAATGTTTTAGAGTTTTGCCTTCATCAATAATCAGATGGTCAAGTAACTTCACCTCATTTTATGTATTGACTTTTATTGTGTGATATATATACATATATATATATATATATATATATATATATGTATATATATATATATGTGTGTGTGTGTGTGTGTGTGTGTGTGTGTGTTTGTGTGTGTGTGTGTGTGTGTGTGTGTGTGTGTGAATTTTTGTGGAACAAGGTATGCCTGTACACAACATACATGAGGAGATTGAAGACCATGTCAGATGTTAGTCCTCAGGCATCTTACATCTTTACACCTGAAAGACTGACCTACAAGCTTCTAGGCATTGCCCCATCTCTGTCTCACATGGTAGAGCTACTGGAATTACAGGCATATATCACTACAACTGGCTTTTTATATGGGTTCTGGGGATCAAAACTCAAGTTTTCAGGTTTGTAAGTCAAGGACTTCAGCAATATAACAAGTGGCCACCAGCCCATACACTATTAAATTTCTTTTCCCTGCGGAGACCTCATGAGGCTCCACCGTTTCCCTGCTCTCCATGACAATGTTCTACTGTCCTGGATGCCAGCATTTAACAATGTTTCTAGTCCATGGTTCAAAAGTTTTGTACATTCTTTCCAAAATAACGCCGTCAGGTTCTTGACCATAGATAACAACCCTCTACTTCCACCTCCACTCACCACTCCCCAAGCCCAAATTACTTAAATACTTTCCTTCTCCTTTTCTAGTTTACTCAATTTGTGAAGCAATAGTTTAGAATTACTTCTTGTAGACAAGAGTGTTCTTGGCAATTTCACATTGTTTTCCTGGGTGTAAGCTTTATTATAAACTTTATGGAAAAAAATCTTAGTTAAAATTGTGTGTTTGAATATTTGAGGCTGTGTTGGTGAGATAGCTTTGTAGACAATGACACCTCCTCTAAAACCTGTGAAGAAAAGTTGGATCCTAGATATCCACATGGGTTGTCTCAGAGAATAGGCTGTTGCTATATAAAACTTGACCATGTTATTTTTTAGAAAATGGGAAACACTTTGAATAGTCACAGTAGAAAGGTAGGGTACAAAGTATCACAAGTGAGGGAGGCCTACAAGGTTTTAGTAGGGAGCAAGGATTTAATAGTGTCTGGGCTGGTGGTCACTTGTTATATTTTTGGAGAAAAAAATTATCTCTACATCTAATCTATATCTCTATTTAGTCTCTATCTCTACACATACATGTATACCTATATACATGTACACACATATATGCATATATGTAGATATAGAGATAGAGATAAAGATAGCGAGATATAGTTATACATGCACACACACACACAAACCATTGCCCTTTGTCTTAAGAATATGTTTAAGGCCATTATTAAATAATAGACTGATTTCTTTGGCAAAGAAAATATCAAGAAAGCATAATATTGAGTCTGTGGCATTGTTCTTACTAATAACTCTTATGAAGGCCTACTATTAAAAAAGACCAAATGGGACAGAGAAGATATTCTGGAGAGAAAAAGATTCTAGGAACCTTAATTTTATAGCTATGATGTGTGCTAAAAGCAAGGTTGTGATTATTAAGCATATCAACACCATCAAGAAAAGGTCTGCTGTGCACTGAAACAAATCAAGGTTTCCCTCAGGGCAAGACCCTACCAAGCCCAGCTTGTAACTTTCGGAGCGAAAGGTATGTGTATAGGAGAAAGGGACTCATCCAGTACTCTGTTTTTTGCTGAGATTAACTAGAGGTTACATACACCCTGACTCCTCCTACAAAACAGTAGATTTCTCATTTCAGCACCCAAGCAGTAATCTATTCTCTTCCCCCTACCATTTTTTTGTAGTATAGCTGTGAGAAACTTACAAGATATTTCATTTCTCAAGGAATCCAAATCCAGTAGAGACACCACATTTAACTCCAGAAGAAAAGAAAAACAACTCAAAAACAAAGAGAGAGCACAACCAAGGAGACAGGATGCAAACATTCCAGTAATGGAGATCTAAAGAAGAAAAAATAAAGTTTAAAAATTTCTAATCAGTATTCTTGCAAGAATTGGTGAGGAAGCACTTTTTTAAATGGGCATCAGGTTGAAGAATGTTTCATGGGAGGGGTACGTATGGTGGACTGTGTCAACACATAAAATACTACAGAAACTGAGTAAGAAAAGTAAAGACAGGAAAAATGCTGAAAGCCAGAGGAAAACTATGCATATATTTACACTATGAAGTGAGCAGTCAGTGACTAGCAACTGTCAGAAAAAAGAAAAGACCCAAAAAAAAAAAAAAATGCTAAGCATTTTATAGGAGGCGCTTAGTAAAATAGTTAGGGTTGGTAAAGAAAATACATTCTACTGCCATAATATTATCTTCAAAAAAAGATTAGACTTGTGGGGAGGAAGAGAGAGAGAAGAAAGATGAGGATAGACAAAATCATCAATACATGTATATGAATGTATAAATATGTAAATATGCAAGTGCATATAAAGTTTCATCAAGATTTATATCATAATGCCAAATAATAATAAATAATCCAGGAATTCTGTATCTTCTCTGTTTTGTATACTGACTTTTCCAAATCTTACATATTAAAGATGGGACTCCAAGGTGGCACTGAAGGGGTGGTGACCATTAAACACAGAATTCCTCATGTCAGTGAGGACACTGTCGTGTTTGAGAGATGCCCTGGGAAGTTTATTTTATTTTATTGCAGAACAGAAGTTGTCAGGGCATGACCTGTGTCATATTACTGGGCTTAAGTTCATTCTCACTCTCATGGAGCTGGGATGCTCTAGGGCATCCCAGAATACTCTTAAGCACACTGACCCGGACACATGATACTCTGCTGCCATCTCTGTGTCCTATGGTCCAGTGCTGCAGAGGATGGAACCTTTTCTGGGTTTACAGTGCAGCTATAAGCCTGGGAAGTGAGGAATAAAAATACCTCAGTGACAGGTATGCCCAGTCTGAGCAACAGTTATGACCTTGTGGCTGATGTTGGCCAATTTTGGGAAATCACCAGATCTTCATCTTTCCTCCCAGAGAGTGTTTGTCCTCTTCCAAATAATCAAGCTCCTTACAAGGTGGTCTAAGGATGTTTATTGAGGCCCATCTTTCCTGCTGCCTTTTCCACCCTCCTCCTACCAGGTACCATTTTGGAAAAAAAGAGGGCCACTGACTCGTGTCCTATCTGCACAGAGACAGAGCTTCATTCAGAACCACATGGAATGAGCCATGAATTCATCCCAGTGTGCAATTGCCCAGGGTGTCCAGACAGTGAGCATGAATGTTCTAGATTCACCTTTAGGTTACATCTGGTTCACAGCTAAAGTGTGGTGACCACTCCTTTGCTGAACACTATCATGGTGCACACTGACCTGAGAGAAGGAATTTTTGACCCCATCCAGCTTGTTTCTGCACCCGATTATCACCTACTGAACAAGCCAGATGTCCATGAGGACTTAACCTTACTGACTGTCTTTTCTATCAAAGCACTGATGGCTTGTGTCAGAATAAAGAGTTTTCAAACCCCACGTCAGCACCTTCCTTTCTGCTGGCAACGGGGACATCTGAAATCAGGTCTGTTTGGAAGAAGCTCAGTGGCTGTCTCCTTGTCCCTGTGTCTTCCAACATTAATATGAGTAAACAGCTGTGTCATGTGAAAAGAAATCATCTCAAACCAATAATAATAAATGACCAGTCCTTTATTTACATTTCAAATGTTATCCCCTTTCCTGGTTTCCTCTCTGGAACCCCCCCCCCATATTTCATCCCCTCCTCTTGCTTCTATGAGGGTACCACCCTAGCTATCCACCCACTCCCTCCCAACTCCCCACTCTGGCATTCCCCTACACTGGGGTATCCAACCTTCACAGGACCAAGGGCCTCTTCTCGAATTGATTCCAGGCAATGGCATCCTCTGCTACACATGCTGCTGGAGCTATGGGTCACTCCATGTGTACTTTGGTTGGTGATTTGATCCCTGGGAGCTCTGGGGAGTCTGGTTGGTTGATGTTGTTCTTCCTATGGGGTTGGAAACCCTTTCATCTGCTTCAGTTTTTTTTTTTCTCTAACTCCTCCATTGGAGACCTTGTTCTCAGTCCAATAGTTGGCTGTGAGCATCTGCCTCAGAAATTTTAACATTGGGAAAAATAGTAGGTTGTGAACTCACAGTCATCCCATTCATATACTCTTGATTTTAATTACATGGGAATTTATACTGTAGCAAAGCCTGAAACATCTCTTGGTTATGAAACCCCATATTTACCTTTATACAGTGTCTCTTAAGTCCCCCATTTCACTATTCCAAGTGCTTAAACACTTGGTACAATGACCAGAAACATGATGGCTTCAGGTAAAAAACAGATTCCTGGATGAAAAGTCATTTGGATTTAGTACATTTTATATGAATTATAAGAAATCATCATTATTAGAAGAGTTCTACAGGGACTGAAGTATTTGAGTCTTACTAAAGACAAAAATCATATTGTGAAGGTAAATGAATCATTTGGAAGAAGTAATCATTTAACTAGCAGAAGTTTAAGGTTTTCTTCTGCTTGGAAGAATCATAATGTGTAATCATAATAATCTCAAATTATTATTTCTATTGTTACTGGTTATTTATCATTATTGGCTTGAGATTATTTCTTTTTACATGCCACAGCTGTTCCTTGAAAAGCAGATCTGCAGGTCAATGGTAATAGCAGGGGTAGCAGGTCTCTTGTCTCCAGCAGGTCTCAAAGGATCCAGCAGCTGAGCTCCAAAACTAAAACTTTAGGTCTGAAAGACTGGAGCTCCTGAACTCTAAAGTGTGGGCCTTGGTTTTAGGAAACAGGAGCAAGAAGGAACTGTATTCCTCAGCTAAGCTGAATGGGAGCCCTTAGTCTCTGTGCATGGTATGGGACCTCAACAACTCTCCAGGAATGCTTAAAAGCCTTCTGCCTTTCTCTCCCCCCCCCCTCTCTCTTCTGTCTTCTATTGCAGCATCTCTGGCTCAGCTGACATAGAAGACTTGAGTTTTTGGAAGTGCCATGGTTTCAGCTTAGCCATGATTGGTGGAATGTAGGTATTCCAATAAGGCAAGTGATTATGCTAAATCAATCAGGGAAAAACCATAAAACCTGATCTGGGAAAGAAAAGTCACTGATCCTCCAAGAGTTGCCAGGTTTTTGTAATCTGCTGTCTTTGCAGAGTTATGGAAATTGACAAGAAAGTCTGCCTATTTCAGATTAGTACAGCACCTTTTCAGGTCTGCTACTGCCTTACTGCTTCCCAGCAGTGATTTCACTTAGATGAGTTTGGTTTGGTTGCTGTTGTTCTTCCATTTTTTATTACAGTGGATGCTGCTGTGTTAACAGTAACTAGCAGTCTGTTCTCTGCTGTTCCTTTTTGTAAATGGCACTTTGAGTTAATATTGGTAATTTTAGTCTGCTGGGCTTACTATTTCTGTCTGCTAACGTATGCCTAGTCTTGGAAGCTTCTAGACTTTGTACAGTCTTATAGATGGCTAGAACATTTACAGTCTCTGAGATTTACTGCTGAATAAACCAACTCTTTGAGTTACTATTGGTAATTTTAGTCTGCTGGGCTTACTATTTCTGTCTGCTAACGTATGCCTAGTCTTGGAAGCTTCTAGACTTTGTACAGTCTTATAGATGGCTAGAACATTTACAGTCTCTGAGATTTACTGCTGAATAAACCAACTCTTTGTAGTTCTTTATGAACTCTGGCTGCCTGGTTCAATTCTGCTGCTCTGTCTCAAACTTCTCTCTCAGATGACTGATTCAAGCTGGCTTCTCTCTCAGCCTCTTCTGAATGGTTCTGCTTGACCTCATACCAACTTCAGAAGTATATTTTAATCTTCTGGCTCCTCCTCATTCTCTGGTTCATTCAATTTTTACCTCTGTCTAGTTTGTTCTCTCTCTGCAACTTGTCTCTGTAAAACTCTCAGAAAAATTGCCTCCTTGTCCCCATGCCATCTCTCTTCTCTCTCCCCCTTTCTTCTCCCTTCCCCTCCCCTTGGTCCCTCTCTCTGTCTTTGTGTGTGTGTGTGTGTGTGTGTGTGTGTGTGTGTGTGTGTGTGTGTGTGTGGTTTCTCTTAAATAGCTTCTCTTTCCTGTCCTCATGAGAGTTGGGCGTACTCTTTTCTGTTGAATCTCTCTCTGATTCGTCACATTGCCACTGAATTAGAAATCACTTTTAAAATGGGTGCTTCATTTTACAAACTAACTAGTCATTCCCATGTCTGTGTGACTATCTGGGGACCACTCCCACTGCTGGATGGAGAATGAATTGATTGCATTTATCAGCATATTTCTTATCCCCAGTAAGGGCTGCAGATTCTCCAGTGCAGAGTGTAGCATATTATGAAATAGATGGATCCTTGAATATTTCCAAGCAAGGACTCTGTAAGTAGGCAGAAAGTGAGAAGCATCTAAGAGCAAGCAAAGGGCTCCATGGTGATGATGGGGGGGCTGGTAGTATGTTGTAAGCTTTCTAAAATACCCCAATTTCTACAAGAACACATTATTTTTAATGCATCATACCTTCTATCTTAGTTATTGTTTTATTGCTATGAAGAGACACCATGACCAAGCCAACTCTTATTAAGAAAACAAAACAAACCAAAACACTTAATTGGGGCTGCCGTGCAGTCTCAGAGATTCAGTCCATTGTCATTATGGCAGAAGCATGGCAGCCTACAGGCAGACATGATGCTGGAAAAGGAGCTGAGAGTTCTACTTCTTGATCTGAAGGCAGCAAAGAGACATTATAGCATACTAGGCATGGCTTGAGCATATACTTAAGATCTAAAGCCCCACCTTTACAGTGACACACTTCTTCCAATAAGGCCACACCTCTTAATAATACCACTTTCCATGTGCCAAGCATATTCAAACCACCATATTCCACTCCCTAGCCCTGATAGGTTTGTTCCACAGATGAGACTATAGAGGCCATTCCTAGCCATAGCATAATGCAAAATACATTGATCTCAACTTCAAAAGTCCCCATAGTCTTTAACAGTCTCAATAATGTAAAGAATCCAACTTTTCAAGTCTTTTCTGAGAATCCTGCAATCTCTTAGCTGTAATTTCCTATAAAATAAAAATTTAAAAAAAAAAACAAACAGATCACATACAGCCAACATCCATGGCTATACATTACCATCCAAAATCATCGTAGTGAGGACATATTAGACTGAAACAAGACCAATAATCATCTGGGCAAATTTCAAAGTCAACATCTCCATGTCCAATATCCAATTTCTTTTAGCTTTGTTGACTATAACATAATTCTTTCTCTGGGGCTGGTTTTACTCCATTAGCAGCTTTCCTTGACAGACATCTCATGGTTCTAGCATGTCTACAATCTTGGAGTCTCCAAAGCAACTTCAACATACAGCTTCATGATCCTATGTCTGGGAGTCACACATGATCTTCTGGGCTCCTCTAAAGGGCTTAGGTTACTTCTTCAGCTCTACCATCTGTAGCACTCTATGCTCTGGCTTACTCTACTTCACTGTTGCTTCTGTCTTGTTGGTTACCCCATGGCACTGGCATCTCCAATATGTTGAGGTCTTCCAATGCATCTAGGCCATGTGATTACTAATAACCTATCATAGGCTCTCTTCATGGTGCCAATCCTCCACTACTTTGCATGTCCCCTTTAATCCTGGCCCTTAAGATGGAATTTGGTCTTATGCACTGTATATTCCGATGCTGATTTCTGTGCCTTCAAATCTAGTAATTACCAAATCGCCTAAATCTCTGTTGTGTAAAGACTCTTTCCAGTTTTTCTCTGATTGATCAATAATGAGCTGATAGGGACATGACTGAGTAGGAGAGAACAGAAGAGGTAGAATATCTGATCCTAAGGAGAGGGTGGCAAGTGGGGAGACCATGAGAGCACACATGAACAAAGACTGAGTGGGAAAGTAGCAATGCATTTATCTGGGTATTAACACCCTAGTCCAGTTAGAATAGCTCAGAACCTGCCCAGTAAAGTGCCAGGAGTTTTAAATAAAATACAAGGTCTCTATATCTTTTATTTGGGAGCTATATAGACTAAATAGAGTGTAGTATCCCCCACTCCCAAAGTCCTTCTATACCTTCAACTGCCACTGAGACTATATCTTCCTCAATGGCCTCTCTTGGCCTCTTAGAGTGCTAGAACTTAGCCACTCTCTGTGACCCCTTCATGCCTTCAAAACCAGTCTACCTGGCTGACTCTTACATGTTACGAAGTCTGGCTGCCAGAACAAAGTCTACATGTGGAACACAGTTTCTTGGTGCCCTCAGAAAATACTTCCCAGGAGTTTTCACCTCAGTGATGCTGACTTATTCTTAATCACTGCTAGTTTCTTAGCTTAGCATCATTTGTTCCAGGTGTCCCTTCTATGATTTACTCTAAAGTCAGAACCACATGGACAAAGCTGCCAAGTTCTGCTGTTTGCTGGGGCTGGAACATGGCTTACTCATTCTATTACATCTTCACCCCTTTTCTGTATTCAATGATTTCCTTTACTGCCTAAGCTCAGCTGACCTGGAATCTGCTGTGAAGTCTGACTTTGAACTCAGAGATCTGCATGCCTCTGTCTCGTGAATGCTGGTATTAAAGTCATGTGATATCACGCTTTAGACTTAAGCTTTTCTTTAATTATTTTTCACAAGATATTTATAAGAATGGCCATTATACTTCCAGATATGGATTAAAGGTATGTGTCTACCTGATTATAAGCATTTGTCATTCCACATCCAGATGAAAAGTTTGTGTCTTCCAGCCTCAAGATCTGGATGACAGGTTTGTCCTCCATTTCTGGATTGTAGATCATTCCAAATAGTCTATTTGACAACTAAGAATAGCGACCACAACCCCATCCCTTATCAATTTAACACTTAATCGTATATCTCCTTATGTTCAAATGAAAACAATATCCAGGTAATAATGATCTCTAATGTGATAACCATTCTTAACACAATTTCCACATGCTTAATCTTTCCCATCCCAGGTCTCTGGGACTTTTTAGAGAATCCCTCAACCCCACTTGTGGGGTGTATCATGTGTACATCTTACTTTTTGGCTATTATCCACTTATCAGTGAGTACATACCATGCATGTACTTTTGGGCCTGAGTTACCTTACTCAGGATAATATTTTTGATCCATTCACATGCAAATTTTATGGTGTCCTTGTTTTTAATAGCAGAATAATACTCCATTGTGTAAATGAACCACACTTTTTGCATTCATTTCTCTGCTGAAGAACATCTGGGTTGCTTCCACTTTCTGGCTATGACAAATAAGCTATGACCATAGTGGAATATCTTTTGATTATATGCCCAGGAATGGAATAGCTGGGTTTTCAGGTTGAAATATTTCCAATTTTCTGATGAAGCTCTAGATTGATATCCTTCAAATTAAAGAGGAACCGTTGATACATTGTTTATCTTAAAGCCTCCATTGGTGTTCCGTGTAGGAAATTTTCTCCTGTGCCAATGCATTCAAGACTATTTCCAACTTCTCTTTTATTACATTATATATCAGGTTTTATGTTGAAGTCTTTCATCCATTTGGACTTAAGCATTGTACAGGATGATAAATATGGGTCAGTTTCATTATTCTAAATGCAGACCACCCGTTAAGCCAGCACTCTTTGTTTAAGGTCCTTTTTTATCCCCACTGTATGTTTTTGGCTCCTTTGTCAAAAATCAAGTTCAAAGACATGTGTGATTATTTCTGGGTCTTCAGTCCTGGTTCACGGATCAGGCTGCCTGTTCTTGTACCCAAGCACTTCTTATCAGTCCAGTGAGCTTGAGCTCAGAGGTGATGATTCTTCCAGAAGCTCTTTTATAGTTCAGAAGTGTTTTAGTTTTCCTGAGATTTTTGGTTTTCCATATAAAATTGAAAATTTCTATTTTAAGGTCAGATGTCTTCATTTTTTTTAACTTTATTTTAAATAACAAAGTTAAATGTACAAATTTTTAAGCATTTTTGCATAAAAGTATACAAATACATTTTTAAGGTTGTAATTAAGTATTTGTGGCTACATATACATACACCTATGTATATATGTAACAATAATATAGAAAAAGAGATTATTAATTTGAGGGGCTAGGAGAGAAACTGGGAGGGGCTGTAGGAAGGAAAGGGGAATGCGATACAGTTCTATTTTAATTAAAATATAGTTTTTTCTTGAACTTTACACAGTTTGTGAGTTGTTTCTGGGGTGTTCAGAGCTTTCTGGGGTTAGTATCCCATTATCAGTGACTGCATATTATGTCTGTTCTTTTCTGACTGGGTTATCTCACTCAGGATGATATTCTCTAAATGCATCCATTTTCTTAAAAATTTCATTAAAGCATTGTTTCTGATAGCTGAGTAGTAGTCGTCATTCTTTTTTTTTTTTCTGCATGAGTTAATTTCCAATTCATTTTTTAACTTTATTTTAAAAAACAAGATAAATGTACAGATAGTCTTCATTCTTAATGGCTGAATAATATCCCACTGTGTAAATGAACCACACGTTCTCTATCTATTCTTCTGTCCTGGGAGATTTGGGTTGTTTCCACCTTCTGGTTATCACAAATAAGGCTGCTATAAATATCATGGAACACATGCCCCTGTGACATGGTGGGTCACCTTTTGGGTATATTTCCAAGTGTGGTATTGATGAGCCTTCAGGTAGTACTATTTCCAGATTTCTGAGGATTCTCAAAATTGATTTCCAGAGTGGTTGAATCAGTTTGCAACCCCACCAAAAATGGAGAGTGTCTCCCTTTCTCCACATCTTAACCAACATGAGTTGTCACCTGAGATTTTGATCTTAGCTATTCTGATTTGTGTAAGGTGAAGCCTCAGGGCCGTTTTGGTTTGCATTTCTCTGACCACTAAGGACTTTGAACATTTCTTTATGTGCTTCCCGGCCATTCAAAATTTCTCTGTTGTGAATTCTCGGATTAGTTCTATACCCCATTTTTTGATTGTGTTGTTTACTATTTTGATAAAATTTCTTGAGTTCTTTATATACTTTGGTTATTAGCCCTATATCAGATTTGAGATTAGTGAAGATTCTTTTCTCAGTCTGTAGGTTGCAAATTTGTCTTATTGACTATGTCTTTTACATTACAGAAACTTTCCAGTTTCATGAGGTCCCATTTATGTATTCTTCATCTTAGAGTGTGAGCCACTTTAGGCACTTCCTCCGTGTGCCAATGAATTCAAGGCTGTTTCCCACTTTCTCTTCTATTAGATTTAGTGTATCTAGTTTTATGCTCAGGTCCTTGACAATCTTGGATTTGAGCTTTGTGCAGGGTAACAAATATAAGTTTATTTTCATTTTTCTAGATACAGACAACCAGTTAGACTAGCACCATTTATTGAAGATGCTTTCTTTTTTCCACTGTTTATGTTTTTGGCTTCTTAATGAATCCTTCTATTTCCTTAGGGGTTATGGGACTGTTTATGTAGTTTACCTGGTCTTCTTCTAACTTTGGCATGTGGTGTCTTTCTAAAAAAAAAATCAAACATTTCATTTAGATTTTCCAGGTTTTTCCAGTATAAGCTTTTGAATTAAGACATTATAATTGTTTTAATTTCCTCATTTTCTATTGTTATTTCTCTCTTCTCATTTTTAATTTTGTTAATTTGGATACTGTCTCTGTGCCTTTTAGTTAGTTTGGCTAATTATTTGTCTATCTTGTCGAGTTTTTTTCAAGGAAACAATTCTTGATTTTGTTGACTCCTTGTATTGTTCTCTTTCTCTCTAATTAATTTATTTCAATCCTGAGTTTCACTATTTCCTGACATCTACTTCTCTTGGGTGTGTTTGTTTCTTTTTGTTCTAGAGGTTTCAGTTGTAGGGTTGAGTTACTAGTATAAAATCTCTCCAGTCTCTTTATAAAGGCATTTAGTGCTATGACATTTATTCTTAGTGTGGTTTTCATTGTGTCCTATATGTGTGGGTTTGTTGTGCCTTCATTTTCATTAAATGTTTATAAAGCCTTTCATTTCATTTCATTTCATTTCATTTCATTTAGTTCCTCTCCTTATTTCTTCCCTGACTAAGTGATCGTTGAGTAAAGAGTTGTTCAATTTTCTTGATGTGGGCTTTTTCTTATTTCTCTTCTTGTTCTAGCCATAGTCCATGGTGATCTGATAGAATAGAAGGGGTTATTTTAATCTTCTTGTATCTACTGATGCTTGTTTTGTATCCAATTATACTGTTGATTTTGGAATATGTTCTGTGAGGTACTGAGAGGAAGTTATATTCTTTGGTTTTAGGGTGAAATAGTCTATACATATCTTCAGGTATGTTAGGATATCCAGAGCTTGCCATAGTAGGCAAGCTGGGTTTGGATGCTGCCATATTGCATTGGGTTCTGTTGGGTTTGTTCTTGAACTTGCCTTTCAACATCTGGTTGTCTCTGATGTTAGCTTGCCTTGGTGTCTTGGATTGGAGGAAGTCTTCCAGAAGGTAAGTGAAGCTGTGTATCCTGGATTAGGACAGGCCTTCTGGGAACCCATTTACTTGGTGGTCAAACTACTAGGCAGGACCACCTCACAGGGCAGAGCTCACATCTATTAATATGTAATGTATGAAGGGATCATAAACAATATCTATTTAAGTAATACTTGCATTCATTTATAGTTTCCTCAAACTGATTTTTAAAACTACCTTTATTCTTAGATATATAGTTCAGAATAATCTACAGTGAACAGAGGTTGTACACAGAAACCACAGGGAGAAACAGCAAAGATGGAAGAAGTAAAATCAGATACAGAATACTGGCAACTTTCTTCTAAATGTTTCATAAATGTGTTTAGCTCATGTTTATTTTTACATACCTCACCAGAAAACAGCAACTGCAAAATCCCATTCCTAATGATAGCTTCAGGCAAAGAGGAGGTGTGCAGTGAAAAAACCACACAATAAATAAACCAGCAACAAGCCTCCCACACAAGGCAGAGCCCAGCATCCACACCAGGCCTCAGCTGCAGAAGTCTGGAAGACTGCAGTATGCTCAGGGTGAACAGTAATGATTTCTCAGTAGTATCAAATTTGAGACGAAATAAATTTATCTCCACTTAGCTAGAAAAATTTAGTGTTAGTTCCAGATCTTGAAAGTGTATCCTTGCATTGTTTTCAATAGAAAGCGTGAATGATAAATGATGGAAAAAATCTTTGTACCTACCACAGATGTTGCTTTAATCAATTATTAACTCTGTTTCATTATATGGAATATTTTATCTCCACATAGAAAATACATTTAAAGTGTTTTTTAAATAAGAAATAGATATATTTTATCTGATTTGAACTACCAGACATCTTTTATCATTGCTCATTCCAGAAAATTCATAAACAGTCAAGACAGGCATAGCAATGGCTCTTCCTGGTTGTCAACTTGATACTATATGTGGAATAAACTACAATCCAGAAATGGAGTGCACACCCATGAGAGATTGTAGGAGAAACCACTTCTATTTGGGAACTTTGTGGTAAGAAGACATACAACTTTGACCTGAATATTAAGGCTGAAAGACTTACCTTTAATTCAAACCTTTAATTCAAACGTTGAAACAGGAAGGCATACCTTTAATATGGGCCACAACTTCTGCTGCAACTCTATATAGACATAGAAGAAGGAAGCTTTTGCTCTCTGCGTATCGTTACCTTGGTAGCAAATCTGTTTCTTCGGTGGCATTGGAGATTACTTTGTCAGGATTCTAGGACACACAGAAGGCCAGAAAAGACACCAGCCTTGTGAGACTGAGCAACTACCAGATTCTTTCCATCCATAGATACCCAGTTTCGGATTAGCCGGACAGCAGTATGTATATATGTATATGCATGTGTAAGATATTTTTTAACAGTGAAAACAGGCATTGTTATGTTTATTGTTGGTTGTCAACTTGATTGCAGCTGGAATGAATATATATATATATATATATTCATATGCACTTTCACATACACATATATATCATACACACAATAACATACACATACATACACATAGATACGTAGAGATAGATAAAGATAGACACACAGAGACACAGAGGAATTCATTATAGAAATTCTGCTACAGAGAATCCTGACTACTATAGGGATAATTCCATTTCTCTATGTAATTATTTTGATATTTGTATTTTGTTTTTATGAGTAAATAGGCTGAGATATCTAAAATAAAAACAGAGCTTTAACAGGACCTTAGCCTGAGTTCTCTACCTTTAATGGTCCTCTGTAGTACTTTTTCCCCACTCCATTATATGACATAGTGCCTTCTACTCCTGTACTTCTGAGCATACTGATCTTCAATCTAGAGAGCAAAGTTTCCACCCTCGTTTTCCTTTGGCTTGCTGTAAGCCTCCTTATCTTTTATCATCTAAAACCAATGCTAATGATTGCTAATAGACAAGCCCACATTACAGCTGCAAAGATTTAGGTTTAGAGTTTTCAAAACTTACTTTTAATGAGGGGTTTTAAACTCTCTTCTAGCCAACCACCAACCAGAGGTCATGGAAAGGATGGGTTAATAAAGAAGGGTGTGGACATGTTTAAAATAGTTCTTTGGAACAAATCCAATCTGCTTGTCAGGATATCCATAGTTCAGTTCCTGTGAATCAGCAGCAGTGGCATTTCAATCCACTTGCAAACAACATTCACAAGCCAATAATAACAAATTGATCAAGAAAAAAACCACAGGGCTCTGCCAATTGGCCCAAATCTATGACAGTACCACCAGAACAATACCAGAAGGTCTGTGGTGCATTTCTCTCTATGAAGTTATGACAAATGTTGAGCCAAGAATGACAAGGCAAGCCAAAACCAGACAGTGTCATCTACAAAGGCCTGCATCAGCAAAGACCAGTGATGAGCAGCAAAGAATGGTAAGGCATACCAATACCACACAGCTTTGTCTACTGTCTGGTTATATTTATAACCTTTCCAAACATCCATTCTTCTCTTGAGAGAAAAAACTCTCAAGCATCCACTTTTGCAAAACACCACTCATCCCTTTTCCTGGCTGCTTCTAGAAAATCACCATGTGTTTGTTCTCAGTAAAACATCCTCCTACGTGTCTGTTTCATCAAAACCATGCTTCCTTAAGACAGTTTCCAGAAAAACATCACATGACAAAACTCACTCTACAAAGAAACTCCAGATTTTCACTCACAACAGTCATGAAATTTGACTGTATGGCTCCACATGGGTGTTTCAAATAGACGCCCAGGTCTTTGTGTACTAGTATATCTATTTGTAATCAGTAAAACTCGGGAAAGCCTATTCGATGAAGTAGTAAAATTGTGTGACGAGTGTTTGAGGCTTTGAGGATGAATGCGCCGATAAAGCTAGCTTAAAAGATAGCAGGAGTATAAGGCCTGTTAGAAGTTTGAGACTTTGAGCTTCATACAGACAGCACCAGGGCAAGCAAGAGCTGGACGGGTACTTGGCGACTCTGCCTTTCGGGAGAAAATCAACTAAACATGGGCAAAGGAGATCCTAAGAAGCCGAAAGGCAAAATGTCCGCATATGCATTCTTTGTGCAAACCTGCCAGGAGGAGCACAAGAAGAAGCACGTGGATGTTTCTGTTAACTTCTCAGAGTTCTCCAAGAAGTGCTTGAAGAGGTTAAAGATCGTATCTGCTAAAGAAAAGGGAAATTTGAAGATATTGCAAAAGCTGACAAGGCTGGTTATGGAAGAGAAATGAAAACCTACAACCCTCTACAAAGGGAAGACCAAAAAGTTTAAGGACACCAATGCACCCAAGAGGCCTCCTTCAGTCTTCTTGTTCTGTTCTGAATACCACCCAAATATCAAAGGCGAGCATCCTGATTTATCTCTTGGTGATGTCGCAGAGTAACTAAGAGAGATGTGGAACAACCGCTGATGACAAGCAGCTCTATGAGAAGAAGGCCACCAAGCTGAAGAAGTATCAGAAGAATATTGCTGCCTACAGAGCTAAAAAAAAAAAAAAAAAAAAAAAAAAAAAGAAAGAAAGAAAAGAAAAGAAAAGAAAGAAAGAAAGAAAAACAAAGAAAGAAAAAGAAAAAGAATGAAAAAAGAAAAAGGGCATGTTCAAGGCTGAAAAGAGAAAGTAAAAGAAGGAAGAACATGAGGAGGATGAATAGGATGAAAAAGAGGAGGAAGAAAAGAAAAGTGAAGACGGAGATGATGAATAAGCTGGTTCTAGTGCAGTTTTTTTCTTGTCTGTAAAGCATTTCACCCCCTGTGTACAACTCACAACTTTTAAAGAAAAAATTAAAATGGAAAAAGAAAAAGAGGAAGTTTAAGAGAGACAAAAGTACAACCATCCTTGCTTCCTTCTTACAAAGAGCTGGTGACTTGTTTGCTGGAGTGGGAACACACCTACAGTCACTTTTCTGTTGTCTGTGTACACTTTGGTTTCACAACAAACGTATTAAAGTGGACCACAAAACCAGAAATATTTACTATCTTCTCCTTTACAGAAAGAGGGCTCTGAAGTACTGCTTGCTACTATCTATGTGCTGATCACAGCATTCATCCAATTATACCTGACAAATCTGAGAGTTAGCTTGTTCTCCATCTCTGTCTCATACCATACATAAAGAGTCTCCCATCTCTCAGTTCAAGTCATCAAGATAGACTTTACTTTTTAATGAAAAACCTGTATTATTGTTCTTTGTTCTTTAGTTTCATAACTTGTGTCTCTGTCAGAACCAAACATCAGTTCCTACTCATTCTATTTCAGGCAGTATGAGGAAGCACCATCAACTCTATTTTCCCAACACAGATAACCAGAGAGCTGAAAGCACTAATAATGAGAAAAAAGAGCTCCTGTCTTCTGCATATCCCACTGACTTAGTTTTTCTATTGCTGTGATAACCACAATCAAAAGCAACTTGGACAGGAATAAAAAATATTTAACTTTCAAGTGTGACAGTCTATCATTAAAGAAAGTCAGGGCAGAAACTTGAGGCCAGAACTTGGAAGCAGAAAATGACACAGAGGCTGTTAAGAGTGCTGCTTAGTAGCTTTGTGCTCCTGGCTTGCTCACCTGCTTCCTTATATTACTCAGGCCCATCGGCTTGGAGCTGGCACAACCCACAATGGGATGGATCAGTTGTTAACTTAGAGAATGTCCAAAGGACTTGCCTACAAATATATTTCATTGGGGCATACACTGAAAGGATAGACTCTCTTCCCAAATAGCTAGTGCCAAGTTGACATAATTAACCAACACTTTAAAATAAAAGGAACAAATGTGCACTCATAATAAACTAATTTTAGAACTTGACCCTATGATAAGAACTTAACACTAAAAGTTTTTAAATATTTGCAGTCCTTTCTGGTTTTCTAGTCATAAAACTTGACAACAATTTGTTTTTAGTCTATAGTAAAAATTAACTAATAATTAATTAATAGAGATAAATTAATCTCCTGAAATAATTTTTATTTTCTTATTTTAATTTTCCATAAAGTTTAATAAACCGTGTGTTGTACATAATGTATTCTTACACTGATTCTCCATCTTCTTGGGTTGGGTAATGTACAAGTAAGTTAACTTTAAAGGTGGAAGTAGGTAAAGGAAACCCATGGCATGACTTATTCTCTTCATTCATCAAATGCCTGTTGCATAATGGTGAAGGCTGTTCATTTTAAATGTACTTGTTGATACTGATTGTACACAATGATTGATTCAGTAAATTTTGTGTTGTGTATATTTTGTGTATTTAACTTTTGGCTTAGTTAAAAATTGTTAGGCTTAAAAGCCGACACAATTCCCCAAAATTATATTAATCAATTATTTCTGAAGAGGTTGGATACTTATTTCTTCTTTTACTGAAAATATACTTCTCCCTCAAACTTCATTAAAGGAGTCACATGATTACACTTATCTAAGTTGTGAATTCCTTGAAGCAGACACCAGTGTATTGCCTCTGTATCACTCAGTGCGAGCACACATGAACTGTTTATAAGAATTTGCTGAAGGAAGTCAAGGAAAGATGAAGGAGGGTAGGAAATCTCTTCAATACTTACTCCAGCATCCTTGAAGTTTCAGAAACAAGAAGAAAACATTGGTATCCACTAGACAACATGATTCTCACAACACATTTCACATGCTGCTCTGAGGCTCAATTTTTTATATACAGTTATTGTATCAATTAATCAATTATGCATGGCATGATAAAGTAATTAGAATAATCAGCATATAAGGAAGCAAGACTGGTTTGCACCCAGAGATGCAGACATTTTGGTCCATGGCCACTTGAAATTACCTACAGTTTTGGGCCTGGAGTGACTTCGTAGATAGGCACATGATGGAAGGGGTCTGTTTGCCTCATGGTAAATAGAAGTAGAGAGAAAATGGTAGGCTGGGGTCTTCAGATTGTTTTTAGGGATATAATTACAATATTACATTTTACTACCAGTCTACCTTCCAAAAGTAGCATAGACTGTTGACCAAGCATATAGGTCTTGGAGAAATTTTAAGATACAAATCTTAACAGTCATGTGTAAAGAACTTCATCTTAAGTAAGAACATCCAGCTTTTTAAATGACAGCCCACACTGGATATTCTCATCACTGGAAAGTATCTATATAATCATACTTCCACCAAACCATTCAGGATGTTGCCCCTGGGCTTTAGTTGCAGTTTTCTGGTTGCAGGGCCATGCTGCTGGATATTTTAGTGTTAAGGTAAACTGAAATCTTGCTCAAATGAAATGATTACAAGTACAATTTCAATCCAATGAAAACATATGTGGGAAGTTTGAGAGCTGGTTCTAAACTTCCACATACTATTCAGATACTTTCCAGAATATATATTGCCCAAATCCCTGCCCACTCTTCTTCATAATTAGCAGAATGAGTAGTTGGGGGAATTAGTAGTTTATTGAGCCTAATGGTAAAGGCTGAGTTTACAATCCAGTAAGTTAATGTGTAAAGGTACCTGAAAAAATGTATGGTATCTCACTCTACAACAACTAAGCCAATGCCTTGCACAAGTTGATACTCTCATCCTGCATACTGATGTAATCTAAACAATGCAAACCTTTACTTTAAAGTGTGAGTTTTATATTAAAATTGAGTTTACAAATAAGTTTACGATGCTTGAGAGCAATTTTTCTTTTTAATAATTTATAACATTTAATATTGCTTCCATTTCATCAACTTATCTGTAAAGTTATCTTGAACAGAATAAAGCTTTGACTGATTTCCAATTATTTATGAAGGCTTTTGCAAAGTTTCATTGTATTTCCTATATTATCAAAAGCAGCAGCTGATCTACATACTCTGAAGGCCAGCCCTTTCCCAAGCCTGCTGTAAGTCATCCACTGGAATCTGTTGGGCAACATTGTAGAAGAAAGATGCTACTAGAGCCAAAGTATAAATCCAAGCTCAGGCTGCAGCACAACAGGTACTGAGATGAGAATACAAGTTCACCTGAAGTTCAGCTAGGCAGTTCCATCAAACACAACAGGTCTTGTCAACCTCCAGCTTTGTCCCTCACATCTGCACTTAACACATATCCAATGCAGAAGGGAATTTGACCTGATATTATTTTCCTTGTATGGTAATATGTTCCTATAGCTGGTATTGACATGATAGTACCACAAGTATATTAACTAATGCCTACGTCCTGTGTTTAGCCTCAGAAGTGAGTACTACACAAAACTATCCACACTGTGAATACTTAGGACAACCCTATGTAATAGATCTCATTAATTTTCAACTACTAATAAAGAAATGGGAATTAAGAGCAGGCCATATATTGTTTGGAATCATTCTCTAATACATGTGCTAAATAGAACTTTGACCCAGGAATCTCCCAAGCAAGACCACACCTATAAGTGTGATTGAATCCCAGAAAAGAAATGCAAGCAACTTAGATTCGTCAAGTGCCACAGGTATTTATGAGAAGGAGGCTTTTGTTTGTTCATATTTTCTGTGTAGTGTCTTTGCCGTGAAGGTAATATTTCAACCCTGTTTGGAGGAAGGTTTCTGCAGAGATTATTTAGTTAAGTATGTAATGTCCTAAGTATAATTTCTCTGACCATAAAGAATATGCTCTTTCTGTCAAGAGAGAAAAAGTCAATTTTCTCTGAGGGTGCAGCCCCTAGTAAATCACACACTCTCAAGCAGAAGGGTGCATGTCCAAAAATATCAATGTAGCCCAAATAGGTCATCCTGAGTTCTGGTCAGAAAAAAGCACAAAGATGGATGGGTAAGGAAGGAAAAAGAATTTTCAGAGTCCTGGAAGGGAGGCTGGATATAATTAAAGCATATTGTACAAAATTCCCAGAATGATAAAATATATTTAAAATAAGTCTTCTATTAAATACCCTACCACACAATGGATTTATCATCATTGAGTTGGGGAACAAGGTCGCTCTTCAAGGTGGGGAACACATGTAACTAAAATCTGAGCTAGCCCTAAGAAGAGCTCTTCTGAGTGTATGACTATCAGTTGATGCGACCTCTATTTTGGCTGCCCTGATGCTATCACGTACAGTTGAATAAGTAAATTTGCAAGAGAAATAGATGTCATGGGAGTGTACAACAGATATTTTCATAAGAGCACACATCCCTAAAGAAGACAGAAGTCATGCTCCCAGATAAAACTGTTTCTTCCCCCAGATTCCCTGCAGCAACCCTTAGAGCCAGCTAGCCACATCTGCTTTTCTTTCCTTTGGCTTCCCATCTTTTTCCAAAGTACAGTCAAATCAACCTTTACCTTTTTACTTCAGTTGTCATTTTCCAGCTGGAAAACAACAAATTTGATCATTCGTACATAAACAACGTCTGTTGCTGGTTCTTCAAGCTGGCATGCCCGTTTCATGTCTCGCAGCCAAACATCAAGGGATGTGTTTATGTGTATATCTTTCCCTTTGTCTTAGTAATAAGTGGGTCATTATGGCTATATAATGAGAGAGTGCAGTTGTCTGGCCTGATAAGTCTTGTCACTTCATTACCAAATTCATCTCACATGTGATCCATTAAGTGGCTGGGCAGTTTCCTCCTATCCACATAGCCCCCATTTAACTTCATCCAAATGATGCTCACTCTATGGCCATCAGCTTCATTGCTAGCATCATCAAGAAGCTTTTATCACCCACTGTGGTGCACTGGGTGTTGTATTTAGATGGTTCTATACAACATCATCAGAATCTCATCCATGGGAGGCCATAAGGTACAGTTTTATTACACAAAACAGCCAGATTTGAGTGCCAGGTCTGACCTCACTACTGAGCAGCTAGAGTTCCTGAAGCACAGACTTCCCTTTTACGGATTATAATCTTGGCCTTGTTTACATTTAAGCCCCTCTTTCTGTTGCATACTTCTCCCAGCAACACACAGCAACAGTGGCCAGTTAGCACGTTAGTCTTAATGGTGCATTAAGATGTTCCTAGTCCTTATCCAAGGAATGTGTCTAGCTCCCTTGAAAGACAGAGGCTGGAAAATGGCAGGTATCAGTGGGTATATGAGGACTGAAGATAGAGTCACTGAACAGAAAATTATCTAGGTCCCCAAAAGTAAATGAACAGAAAGAAAACCTAAAGCAACTTTGAGAACAAAGGATGACAGAGAAACACAGACACATCCAGATGACAATCCTGGAGATTAACTTGGATGGAATAAAGACTCAATGGCATTCAAAAATGCATTTTATAATTTAAATTCTGAACTATGCCCCAAAGCAAATAGAACTATCACGTTAATTTCTGCTGCTATGTTATAATTATTTATAATCAATTATGATTGAATCAAAAGTCATAAAACCAGGTAGATATATCTAATAAGTAGAAAAGCAACAGAAGAACCCCTCTAACAGTTGTAGTTAATATCCATTGGCTATTCATGACTTTGTGTGTGAGTGTATCAAACATTAATTGTGTGTAGAATCTTTTTAGCTGTTTTTGCTGTTCCTGTGTTAGGGACACAACATAAACATTTCTGCTGCATCCACTGTATAGCTCAATGTCAGTACATTCACGGTGCCATCCAGCCACTGCCAGTTTCTATTTCCAGAACTATTTCACTGTTTCAGCAGAAATTTTGTGGTCATTAGACAACTCCTCACTTCCCTTCCACCCCCTAATTATTTTGCTTCCTGATCACTAATCCAACTACTTAAAAAAATGGTCTTGGAACTCACATGGTTCAAGCTATGTCTAGGCTGAAAACCTCCTCCCCAAAGTCTAGATTCTATAGAACCAAAAAATACAATGCTAAGGGAGGGAAGACATCAATAGCCTTATTCAGTTGTGGTGTATATAAACATAACCATGCTGAGTACAGCAAAAGATCATTAAAGGTACAATAGTGCAGTCTTAGCAGCAACCAACGTCTGTCTAACTGAACTAAAAGGCTACTCAATAGGAGAAAAATTATATCTAGTACTAGAAACCTTGTCAACTACCCAGAGCTGGTGAGCCCATGTATATTAGAGAGGACCCACCCACTAATGCTACTTATTGGACCAGCATAATCCCTAATTGCATTATAAAATGTATCCTTAAACACAGTAGTTAGTACAAAAGAAGGCCATGTATGATCATTTTGTATGACATTAAGGTATATATAAAACAAAAAGAGTGTTCTTCAGCCACACTGGTCCCTTTGTGGCTACAAAGTCCTATTTTTCTTAAGTGGGTAAGGCTTGTCATTCTACATCCTGATTTGGGTGACTTTCTCCAAAGCTCATGATTAATGTGGGCTGTAAAACATTGTTTTTCTTAGTCCTTTGAAAATCGGTTTCCTCCTCAGTATGACTGGAGCGGGCTGTAATTAGATTCAGGAAGAAGAAGAAGATGGTTGAGTAGCCTGGAAAAGTTGAAAAGACTCGGTGGCAATCATTCTTGTATTAGGATGGGGCATTTGCAGTGAGGATAATGAAGATGAAAGAGAGGCTTTGTCTAAATGAGAACCTAAGGAATTTGCCTCAACTCACTTCTCCACATCCCCACATTGTTTTCACTTGGCTTGTTTGGGAAGGGAGAGTGCTCCCTTTTCTAAAGTCTCTAATTCTATGTACTTCACATCACTTCATGGGTCATCTCTTCTCTTCTTCCTCTAGGAAATTTATTATTTTATGAAAGTAAACTTCACAATGTTCTTAATGTCTATTTGGGTGATGTTGATTATAACACAATTGAAACTTAACCAACACAAAGCTGTACTAACTACTGTCCCTTCAGAGTTGAATCTCTCTGTATAAGCTAATAAAAGCAGTGTAGAGAGGCAGAGAAACCAAGAACCTATATGTGAAACAAAATACTCAAGCACACTGAGTTTCCACCATGAACCCACTCCCATTTGCTCGTTCCTGTTGTGCTTCAGTTATGAACCTGGAGAGGGCCTGCCTTGCCACAGAAACCTACTGAGCAAGCCGCAGAAATGCACTAGTGATTTTAGTAAAACCACTTGCACCGTCTCCTTCCTCATTCTGCACATACTGTTGTGGTCATTGTTAACTCTACTATTATGAATATTTTTATCAAGATTAATGAAAAACATAGAAAGATTGTTAGTACAGAAGCCTCATTTAAATTAATGCCCCAAAATTAGGAAAAGAATGAAGTTTAACTAGGAGTATTAAAAAGGTCTGCCTGCCAAGTAGCATTAAAGAATTCTTCTTATTGTTCATGTCTTACCTTACTTCAAAGGTAAAATAGGTAATGAATGACATTATTAATTTTGCCCACCCAAAGCATAGAGAGTATGCAATTGCATGGTTGTTTGAATTAGAAAGTCTCTCCACAGGCTCCTCGGGTGATAGCTGGACCCTCTGGGATGAGGTTCCACTCTCTGCGAGAGATACATGTGGTTCAGCCTGACACTTGTTTTTAAGGACTTCATGCTGTTGTTTTAGTATTAGAATTTTTCATAAATCAGTTATAGAGTCAGTTTCTGAACAGACAGCCTTGCAAAGATCCATACTGTAGCAATAATGGCAGGCATCATATGAGCAATTTTGTTATGCCTGCATGGAGTTTTCTAGAGCTTTGGTCATAGTAAAGCTATTACTTTACCTTTCCCTCTTCTCCATTCATATCTACAACTTCTATCAACCATGTCTTGAGTGTTAAGTAGTTTAGACTCACTGCTCACTGATTGGTTTATCATTAACCAGCAATGTTTCCTATGGGATTCTGGAAGACGGAGTTCTATTGCTCTGAAGAGACACCATGACCCTGTCCATTCTTGGAAAAGAAAAAAAAAATATTGGGGATGGCTTACAGTTTCAGAAGTTAAGTCAATATCCTCTTAATGGGAAGCATGGTGGCATGCAAGCAGACATGGTGCTGAAGAGGTAGTTGAGAGTTCTTCATCCAGATCCAAAGGCAATAGGAAGAGAGAGGTTTTGGATTTAGAATGGGGTTTTTGAAACCTAAAAGCCCACCTAAGTGACACACAGCCTCCAACAAGGCCATGGCTCTTAATCCTTTCAAATAGTGCTATACACTGGTAACCAAGTACTCAAATCTATGAACCTATGATCCCATTCTCATTGAAAGGACCACACGACATTCGATATTGGAAATTCTGAATTTTCCTTATCATCTTTGGTAACATCATACATATGCCTTCTCAGAGAAGCCTTTATATCTAACTTGGAGTCCTATGACACCCGAAATCTAAACATCTTCTCTTATGAACCCTGATGTTTTGTTTGTTTAATTTTTTCAGTACTGAGGGATTAAATTTAGGACCTCAAGCATGCTAAGCAAATGTTACACCATTGAGCCATATCCCCAGTTTCTTATTATTTTTGTTTTGATACAGGACCTTGATAAGTTACCAAGACTGGCCTTAAACTCATTCTGTAAAGATAAATTTGTAATATTCCTCGTCAGTAACTGGGGTTATTTGCCCTGGTTGACTTTTAATAATTAATAATAATAATAATAATAATAATAATAATAATAATATCTTGAAAGAGTAATGAAATCCTAGAACCCAGAACCCCTCAAGTCACCCTCTGATTCAGAGAGCATTTATGCAGATTCTGAGACCCCTGTTGGACTTTCTAGCTTTCCCATCGCTGCTGGCCAGCTAAGCACAAAACACTAAACCAGCTTGGCATAAAGTGTTCCTGCACAAACCCTATGAAAAGATCTCTTGTCAATTATATTTTAGGCACACGCTTTACTGTTGATTGTCTGCATCTCCAAATATGTGTGTCTGCAGGCAGAGTTAGATAAAACGCATCATGTAAAGGAAGACCAGTGTGACAGAGAGAAGCTCTGTCCTGTGCTAATGGCTTGGGTGTTCTCCAACCATATGCTGGATGATTCACTACTTTGTGTTTTGGAAGTACCATCGTAAGCAAAATCTTATAATCAGTTAGTGCTTAGATAGCTTTTTGTGCACACAGTAGAAGCTACTAAATTCTTAATTCATAAATTTTTTGAGTGAAAAGATACTTAACCGAAATAGTATATAGTCCCCAAAGACCAATGTTATATACCATATCTGCCAAAACAAGTACTCTTTAAGTGATCTGTGTTTGTATGTTTACTTGTATGTTATTCTTCATAAAGAATTATGCAATATAATTTAAGAGTAGTAGGAAACTAACAATTTTTTCTACTCTTCTCAATTAGAATCTTAAACTACTAATTATTTTTATGCAGAAAAAAAGGTTTTTAATTATGTTATTTAAACTTTAGAATGTTTCCTATTGGATGAGATTAACTTATACTCCCTTTCAAGCAGCAGAATTCCTGGGTGAGTAGAATAAATGGAACTGGTGCGATATTTCTTTTATAAAGCAGGACACAAGCACTGCAGTAAGTTAAAGGGATGCCAACTGCCAAATGTCCAGGAAATCTATTGGCCCAAAGTGCTCAGAACTCCATAGACTGCCAAACTTGAAGCATTGTCAAAGGTTGCTTGGTCAAATATCTACCTTTACAGACTGGAGAACCAAGTTCCTAGGAAGTCGACAGTCACACTTTGTGGAACAACTGGGGCTAGAGCACATGGTCTTGATTGCCAAGGTCGCTATACTCCTAAGAGTGACTTGATGGCATGATTTGCAATAATTGCAGGTGGATTTCATTCACTTGCAGGGTTTATTTTGTTTGATTTTGCTTTTGAATGGCAGGCAGTTTTCTAAGTGCTTTGTAGGCTCAAGTTTAATTATTTCAGCTAATTATTTCAGCTTGTACTAATCAGAAATGAAGAAATAAAGTTTTGAGACGCAGGTCATCACTCCTCACGAGCAGGCAGGTCCTGGATGGATGTTTACAAGTTACTTAATTGCATCCTCAGGAGAAAGAAAAAAATCTTCAAGATTATAACCATGTCCAAATTATTAAAAATAAGTGTTAATGTAGTCATTTTTGTTGGGTAAAATATTATACTTTTATTCTTTCCCAATAGAATTCTGACAAATATTTGAACAATTTAACTAGTGACTCATTCAACAATGATTTCTGGGGCCTTTTATATGCTGGAGATGGTGGAGGGGCATTCAGCCTTGTGAGGTAGTCATGCTCTCATAGTAGAGGCTGAGAGAAAAACTAATTTAACCAGTGTGATCTAGGGAGCTGTAGACAGCTACCCAGGGCACAGTGGAGCACAGTATTGGCTTCTCTGATTTTAGACTATTGAAGTAGGTGTCTAGAATGAGCAAATCACAGGACAGCCTGGGAAGGCTTCATCACCTTTCTATACTATGTTGGCATTAGGACCAGAGGCAAGCAAATGATATTAACTTAACACCATCCTTGTTCTCTGGGTGGAGGAGGGCGTATTGAGTTTCCCCTAGAGTACATGGTGTACCCAAGATTTCTTTGAATTGGTTCATCTGAGATCACTGGCGTGGCATTATCTTAAGTCTAAGACAATCATATTCTCATGAATCAATACTCAAAATTCAGCTCTTCAGTTTTATTTGTTAATCTTAAGATTCAGATAAGTAGGTACGGGTTAATGGTTCCCTCATTACAATTCATATGTGTTTTAACATAACATTCAGAAATATGAAGCAACTTTTTTGGGGGAAATGTATATTTGTTCATTATCCCGGGGATCCTACAATGAGAAAACATAAAGATGTGGCCATGTGGTCCAAAGAAACCAAAATGCTGAAGCTTCTCATAGCTTACAATTTTTTTCAAAGCCTAGGATAACAGTGTAGCAAAAATTGCCTCTGCCTCACGAAGACAAAGTATTGCAGATGCCTACAGTGTGACTGAGTTGTACATAAAACCTAAAAGCAGCACCTCTCAAGACTGAGCTATATATCTTCCTAAAGATTGGGTTTCACCAAAACTACTATAATAAGCAGCAGTAATTTAAGTCATGAAGACTTCAAATATTACTCCAAATGCTTCATCTTCTAGTTGTAAAATAAAAAAGTGATGGTGATGGATTGACATGCCTCTAGACTCTGAAGTCCGAACTTTGTCATTAGCATTATGCTCCATTCTGTGACATTGGCCCCATCTCTAGCATCAGTGGCTTCTCGGAAAGGAAATGGGTAGGAAAGTGCTTTTTAGTCTTTGACTCTTTAAAAGATGTGAAAAAGGGAATTTCTGCTTCTCACTCACTCTTGTGGAGACTGAGGTCCAGAGATAATAAGTATTGATTCACATTGAAAAGTGTGACCAATAAGTTGCAGAATTTAGAAGAATTTCAACTTGGAAGCTTACTCAAGAACCAGCTCAGAAACCAGTATTCTGCCCACCTTACCACACAGCTCCAGATAACTGCCTCTGGTTTTCCTAATAGACTTAATGGGAGGGTATATATATATATATATATTTCCCAATATATATATATATATATATATTTCCCAATAACATATTTTAAGAATTTAATATAAATATATATATATAATAAATATATATATATTTCCCAATAACATATTTTAAGAATTTAATAGATCTCCTTTGACTCCTTGATCAATGCCAAAACTCCTATCCTTTGTCTCTACTGTGTATCTCAGTTTATCATGGTTGTCCAGTAGACTGTCCTGCTTCTAATCAGGCTTATTGATAACCTTGTGTTCAATGTGCCAAGGAGCTTTAAGTCATTTTATACATTTTAAAGGGTCAGTGTTATTCTTGTGTCTAAATATGTCAACAGTAGTGATTGTCATTACCTGTGTCTGTCTAAACTATTTAGTTGAATGGCCAAGCAGTGGGCACAGCATTGCTTGAAAGAATCTAAACTTCTAAAACATGGAGAAAATGACTAGCAGGTCCAGACAGCCTTCCCCAGAATTAAAATAACTTTAAAAATTATTTATGTCCATATGTATGCCTGTGTGAGTGTATATCACGTGTATACTCCCTAGAATAGAAGAAGGGATCAGATCCCCTAGAACTGGCAATACAAGCAGTTATAAACCACCTGATGTTGGTACTGAGGAGCCCATATTCCAGCTGTTGTCACCACCTTTGAAACTAAAACATCAAGACCTGGGGGATAAAACTAGTCTATTTTTCAGGCTTGTTAATGTGACACCCTATTGCTGACACTTGGATATTGCAACCTGGCTCTGAGCAAAAGCGTAGAAGAATCATGGAGTACACGACAGATTCAGAAAGCTTAGAGAATACCAAGGCACTGTCACTGAGTCAGTAATTGGCTACATCAACAATACTGACAATGGGCCCCATATGTTTTCTCCAAATGTATGATGTTTAAATAGTATAGGGCTTCCATATAATGTTTAATGCAGAAAATACTGGAAAAAATCTTTATCCTTTTTCAATAAATGACCAAAACCATTATTTTAAAAGCATGTTATTTACATTTCTCACACTGGTGGAAGTAGCTTGAGGCTCTCTGGGGATATAGTGACATGAGGAGGGCAATTTCACCTCTGTTTATATCTGGCACACTACATAAAATTCTATTTGGAAACTGTGCATGTGCCTTCTAACAGTAATTGGCATCTCCACACCTCTAAGCAGTTATCTTTTATTATTTTTTTATTCCTAAGGTTCACGTTTAATGCGCTCAGCTCTGTCTGACATTAACACCTCTGCAAGGAAGCAGATGTTGAGCTGGCATCTGGTACCCACTCATAAATTCCTCCCACTTTCCGTGGTATATAAGTCCCAGGCAATGATGGGTTCCAATGACCAATTTCCATAGCGCTCCCCAAGGAGCTGAAAAGCAATGGTCCCATTTGTTAAACTCAGGTCAGTGAATTACTGATTTGGGCATCAATTCACTGGCATGAGTTTCCAACAGAGACCGGCAGGCAGGAGCAGAAGCTAAGAACTGTACCCACCACTCCATCTAAAACGTCAGGATGTTGGGGCTTGGTGTCTCTGTATTCTGCCTGTGGGGAAAAGGCCTCAGCAGCATCAGATCCTCACAGTGAGTCACAGGCATGAAAGTGAGTAACTGACAAAAGAGAATATATAAATGAGAATACATAATATATGTATACTATGTATATTATACATAAAATGTACACAATTCATGTACATTATACATATTTAAAATACATATACTATGTGATATATATATACTATACATATATATATACACATACACAATATATACACAATATATACCAATAATATACATAATATACACATACATGAATAATTATATTATACATATATTATATATAATATATATATATAATGCATATATTATACATAGAAAACCCAGGAATAACATACATGGGGATAAGGTATAAAGAATGCATGGTTTTCACTGGACTGAGATTTTGTTCCTTTCTTTCATTCAATTTCTCCTTTTGCCTTTGCAAATATTCAATCCAGACATGTTCAACGAATAACTGAAATCTAAGTGAAGGCATTGGGTAAATCCCTTAGCCAAGAACAACCTTGCCTAGATAAGCTGTGCTTACTTCTCTAAACAGAGATGCTGGCTTTTATTCTCATGTGAGGAAACCAGTGTCCCTGACAGGTTGCTTTAAGGGTGGACGCTCGACAGCCTTTTTCCATCAGTGGCCCCCATATGGAAACAAAGACCCCTGTTTGGGACTGTGTGTAATGTGTCGGCAGATCCACAGAATGAGGAGCCATGCTCTTTGAATGAAAAAGAAAGTTTCTGGACATAGAAATATGTCTGTAATCATCCTCCTGCCATTCTGCATGAGCAGATCAGTGGGTGTTTCTCTCATAGCTCACTGTTTTATTAAAATGATCCATGTCTATTGGAGGCAAGTCAACCAGCACAGGCAATAAGCCTTCATTGCTCAGGGATGCGACAGTTAAGTATCCTGGGATATCCTCCCTGTGGATATCTGACTTAGCTCATATAAATGAAAGCATATTTTATAAGAAATTATGATCACAAAAGGAACCGGTTGGTTTTACTTAAAACCTCAGTGGAGGCTGGACTACCATTTGTCTCGCGGTAATGTAGGCACTGCAGAGAAGGCACTCCCATCCTTGACAAGGGCCTTATTGAGTTCCTGACAATGCCATTCCAGGTATTGAAGTATATCTAAAGAAAATCCCAAGAGAGAATCAGCTACACCGGAGGAGGGGGTGGGGATACAACATTGAATGCATAGCTAAGCTCAGATTCAATCTGAGAGTCTGCAGGATCACTGCAGAATTTCAAAGCTAGAAGCCTGAAGAAAGATTAGCAATTAATTAGTGGCGGAATTTGGAAAAGTCACTGCAGTCTCCAGTGGTCTAAGTCTTCGAGAAAGAAACAAAGCATTTCCATTAGCTGCTGACAAGCATTCCCATGCAGTCTGGAAGCGGCTGATGCTTGGCATTTGGAAGAGGGTACTGATTCATATTATGAAAAGAGCTAGACATTTTTTTAAAAAAAGACACAACTTGGTAACTAATTTTTGTCTCTCCCTGTCAGGGTAACCGTTTGAATGTTAATTTAATTTTACAGAATATCATTTATGTAAATGTAATTAGAAAGGAAACATGATCTGGAGATGTGCAGCACCAAAGAAAATTTATTACTCCAAGGGGTATTGCTCTAATCACTCAACTGCAGTATCGAGTTTCCCCAGATTTAATCTAAAAGCAATAAATTACAAAAGGCTAATGCCCTGCCCAACAACAAGCTGTCATGAACCCACGTTTCAGGGAAGGAAGGCAGAAGGAAGAAGAGGGTGGGAAAGCCTGACTTCATCTTTGCAACAGGCTGTCAGCAACATCATATTTCCTGATACAGACCGAAGGAAAAAAAACCAGAAGCTGTCATTCTGTCATTGCCAGGCAGGGGTTGTGACTTCCACTGTTCTCTTTCTCCTCTTTCCAGAAATTTGATAGGGGGAATCTGATTTGTAAAACTAAAAATTAATTAATTAACTTTCAAAAAAACCTCACTGTCACAAATACTGGAAACTCAGACCTCCTCATTTGTCAAGAACAAAGAGAGGTGAATCCAACCAATGTGCAACAGCCCAGGTTCTTTGCCTCATGAAGCTAAGAAAAGGAAAAGGCACAATTTGATTGGTGTGAGGGCCTCTGTTGGATTTCATCATGTACATCTTGTGAAGCCAGTTCTCCCAGGGAACTTTGCCAACACCAAAGAGCTGAGCCTGGAAAGCAGAAACCTTCTGTCTTCTCTCTTCTTCATGCTTAGTCAAAGGTTATGGCAGCAAAAACTCGGCTGAGGGTTAGCTCTGCATTGTGCAAGCCACATACCTGAACTCGAACATTGTTGGGTCTATTTGGTCTTTTTTAAGGTACTCAACAACTGTCACATCGGAGAAAGAAATAAAACCATCAATCTGGTTATCCAAAGGAAACCTTTAATGAAGTGTTTAAAAATTCCACTGCCTGGGTTCTACCACAGAGCAATTAAATTAGGAGTCAATATGGTTAGAATTCAGGCTTGGGCTTGTTTTAAAATCAGACCACAATGAAAATGACAGCCCTAGGTAAAACCGGCTGGCATGCAATGGAAAACAGTTTTGAAAGGGTAGGTGTTCTGTATGTTACTTGGTCACAGACACATCCCAGTGAATGAAGATTTCTGGGATGCAACAAAAGACAAGTGTGAAGTCTGACAAGTTGGAAAGAGCAGACCACAGCAGCTGGCTCAGAGGGGAGCAATATAGGCAAGCAGAGCCCTATGATTTCCGTGTGATTTTGAAACTCAAAATTCTTCTATTTCTATTTTCCTTGTCTAACAAGGAGCCCAACTGTATAAGCTGCCTCATCTCCTTTGAGTTAGGGGTAGAACATTGTGATTAGTGGAAAAAAAGCCAAGTCCTGAAATAAACTTTATATTTCTTTCACTAGCCACAAGTAACTAAGTTTTATTTGCTTCTATATTTTTATCCTGGAATTTGATACATTAGTTGGGCCATTTCATTTATAAAAGAATATATGATTTAAAGCAAATGAGCAATGTCAGAGTGCAAAGATAGAACATAGGTTATCACATTATGAGTAGTTCCAGTTTCCATGTGCAATTAAAGGCACACCAAAGAGGTTTTCTTTGAATTCTCTCTTTCATACCTCATTCTTGGTGTGTGTCTCTGTCTCTCTGTCTTTATCTGTCTCTGTCTCTCTGTCTATCTCTGTCTCTCTCTGACTCTCTCATTGTCTCTCTGTCTCTCTCTCTCTGTGTGTGTAAGTGTGTGTTTGTGTGTGTGCACACTTACTAGTAGAAAAAAACTTAAAATGTAATTTGAACCTTTGTACCTGTGCTTTTATGGAGAGTATATCTTAGATTGTTGATTAAATATTGACTTGTTTAAAATAAACTAAATAAAGCATAAAAGAAGTTCTCCAATAGGTGTACATTAAAAACATTAGCATGTGCTTTTACAAAAACCACCTGTAAGTCAAACAACAAAGTATTCAGTGAGTTTGTTATGTCTCCCCATTGCCCTAACGCCCCACCACATGCATAAACATATAGCATACTGAGTATTCAAACTTGATCTTCCTCAACTACCAAAATAAGTCAGGTAAAATAATTTAGTAGAATTCTTTAAGGGCCAAAGAGTTTGAATTGACATTCTGAAATATTTAAAAAATATGAAAGCAATATCCTTTGTGCTATATGTCTCTTCAATATTTCTACAGACTCCAATGTTGGGTTGTTGAAAGTTTGCACCCCTGTATGGCACTCCGGAGAGAGAGTAGAAACTTTAAGAGGAAAGACATAATAGGTGTTCTTCAGTTGCTGGGGCATGCTCTTGAAGGAGATGTTAGGATCCTGTCCCCTCTCTCTTTCATCTTGGCCATGAGTTGAATGAGTTCACACATGCTGCATGAATTTGTATCCTAATAATGGGGCCATAAGAAATAGGCCAAACAATCATAGACTGAAACTTAATCTCAGAGCCCAAATAAGCCCTTTCTCTTTCTAAGTTGAGTAGCTTAGAAATCATCCCCATACTCCCTATTTAACAAATATACAATCTAGAAGCTTATAGGACACAGGAAAGAACAAAAAAAGAAAAAATAGGAAAAGAAAAAGAAAAGGCTCATTTCTGATGCCATGTTTTAAAACAGTGCCTCTTATAAGGTCATTTCTGCATTTGCTTTTTAAAATTTTATTTATTTTTCTTTTATTTTTTATTGGATATATTTTATTTACATTTAAAATGTTATCCCTGTTCCTGGTTTCCCCTCCATAAAAGCCCTTATCCTATCCACTCTCTCCTGCTTCTATGAGGGTGATCTCCAACCCACCCTTGCACTTACACCTCCAGCCTCCCAGCCCTGACATTACTCTACACTGGGGCATCAAGCCTTTGCAGGACCAAGGGCTTTTCCTCCTACTGATGCTCAGAAGGCCATTCTCTGCTACATATGTGGCTGGAGCCATGGGTCCCTCCATGTGTACTCTTTGGATAATGGTATAGTCTCTGGGAGCTCTGAGGGGTCTGGTTGGTTGATATTGTTATTCTTCCTATGAGGTTGCAAACTCTTTCAGCTCCTTTAGTCCTTCCTCTAACTCCTCAATTTGGGTCCAGGTGCTCAGTCTGATGTTTGGCTGCAAGTATGTTAACCTGTATCAATATGGCTTTGAAAGAGCCTCTAAAGAGACATCCATATCAGGCTCCTGTCAGCAAGCAATAATAACTAAATTTGGTGACTCCATATGGCATGAATTCCCAGTCTCTGGATGGCCTTTGCTTCAGTTTCTACTCTACTCTTTGTCCCTGTATTTCCTCCCATGAGTATTTGGTTCCTCCTTCTAAGAAGGACAGAAGCATCCACACTTTGATCTTCCTCTTTCTTGAGGTTCAGTTAGTCTGTGAATTATATCTTAGGTATTCCAAGCTTTTGTGTTAGTATCCACTTATCAGTGAGTGCATACTGTTTGTGTTTCTAGCTCACTCAGGATTATAATTTCTACTTCCATCCATTTGCTTATGAATTTTGTGAAGTCATTGTTTTTAATAGCTAAGTAATACTCCATTGTGTAAATATAAAATTTCTTTATCCATTTATATGTTGAAGGACATCTGGGTTCTTTCCAGATTCTGGCTACTATAAATAAAGCTTCTATGAACATAGTGGAGCATGTGTTCTTGTTATATTTTGGAGCATCTTATGAGTATATGCCCAGGAATGGTATAGCTGGGTCCAATTTTCTGAGGAACCTCCAAACTGATTTCTAGAGTGGTTGTACCAGCTTGAAATCCCACCACAATGAAGGAATGTAACTTTTTCTCCATATCTTTGCCAGCATCTGCTGTCATCTGAATTTTTTATTTTAGCCATTCTGACTGGTGTGAGATGCAATCTCAGAGTAGGTTTGATTTGTATTTCACTGATGACTAAGGATGCTCAACATTTCCTTACATGCTTCTCAGCCATTTGGTATTCCTCAGTTGAGAATTCTTTGTTTAGCTTTATACCCCATTTTTAATATTTTTTTTTATTTTCTGGGGTCTAACTTCTTGAGTTCTTTGAATATATTAGATAGTAGGCCTCTATCAGATGTAGGATTGGCAAAGATCTTTTCCCAATCTGTTGGTTGCCATTTTGTCCTAATGGCAGTATCCTTTGCCTTACAGAAGCTTTGCAACTTTATGAGGTCCCATTTGTTGATTCTTGATCTGAGAGCTTAAGCTATTAGTGATATGTTCAAAACAATTTCCCCAGTGCCCATGTGTTCAAGGCTCTTCCCTACTTTCTCTTCTATTAGTTTGAGTGTATCTGGTATTATGTGGAGGTCCTTGATACACTGGACTTGGCCTTTGTACAACGAGACAAGAATGGATTGCTTTGGATTCTTCTACATTCTGACTGCCAGCTGAACCATCTCCATTTGTTGAAAATGCTGTCTTTTTTCTACTAGATGGTTTTGGATTCTTTGTCAAAAGCCAAGTGATCATAGGTGAGTGGATTCATTTCAGGGTCTTCAATGCTGTTCCATTGATCTATCTGCCTGTCTTTGTACCAGTTGCAATCCAGTTTTTATCATTTTTGCCCTGTAATACAGCTTGAGATCAGGGGTGGTGATTCCCACAAAAGTTCTTTCATTGTTGAGAATAGTTTTCACTATCCTGGTTTTTTTGTTATTCCAAATAAATTTGCAAATTGCTCTTTCTGACTCTCTGAAGAATTTAGCTGGAATTTTGATGGGGATTGCATTGAATCTGTAGAATGCTTTTGGCAAGATGACCATTTTTACTATAATAATCCTGTCAATCCATGAACATGAGAGAACCTTTCATCTTCTGATATCTTCAATCTCTTTTTTCAGAGACTTGACATTCTTGTCATACAGATCTTTCACTTGCTTGGTTAGAATCTCAACAAGGTTTTTCATATTATTTGTGATTATTCTATTGTTTTCCTAATTTTTTCTCAGCCTGTTTATCTTTTGAATAGAGGAAGGCTACTGATTTTTTTTATATTTTTTTAGTTAATTTTTGAGTTAATTTTATATCCAGCCACTTTGCTGAAGTTATCAGTTGTAGAAGTTCCTGTATTTCTTTAAAAGAGTTATTTATGACATTCTTAAGTTCTTCTAACATCACCATGAGTTGTTATTTTAAATCATAGTCTTGCTTTTCTGGTGTGTTGGGGTATCCAGGACTTGGTGTGGTGGGGAAACTGAGTCCTGATAATGAAAAATGGCCTTGGTTTCTGCTGCTTAGGTTTTTGGATTTGCCTCTCTGCCATCTGCTTATCTCTGGTGTTAGCTGGTCTTTGTGATTCTGAAAGTGGCTTGACTTTCCTGTAAGCCTGTCAGCACTACTGGAAGACCAGTTTGGTTTTTTTTTTTTTTGTTTGTTTGTTTGTTTTTTGTTTTTTTTTTTTGTTTTGTTTTTTGTTTTTTTTTCTCACAGTCGGGGTTTGTGAGAGCTGTGGCACAAGGTCAGCGCAGGACTCAAACAGAAACCAGAAGGATCCTGACCCAAACAGCTTCTCAATTCCTGTGTCCTGAAGGCTCTGCTCAGGTCCTTCAGAGCAGAAGTGGTAGTCTTACCTGTGCTCTCAGGTATATCAGCACTCCTGTGGCACCAGATTTCTCCCAGGCAGGTCTGGGTACAAAGTGCACAGGGTCAGCTGTTGGCACAGGTGGAAACTGGAAGCTGTACCTGCATTTGTAAAACTAACAAAAACAATGAACTGAACCCTCAAGTCCTATGGGTGAGAGACTTTTAACTGATCCATTGAAACTGTACCTCCTTGGTTCTCTTCTGAATAATCAGCATCCTTCCCCCAGTCTCATATCAAGAGATTCTGTTTCCTGCTGAAATTCTTTTCTTCTAAAACAAATATTTCAAGACTTAAAGTAATTCATTTTCAGAATCTGTTCTTTCTTATCTTAACAGATGTAAGCAGCAGGGTCTTTTCCTATTTTAGATATTTCTTAGCTGACTTACCTCAGGGGTTAACTAGACCATATAGATGCAAAGTATTGTCCAGCTCACATTCATGTGTGTGTGTGTGTGTGTGTGTCAAAGTATAGTGTACTAAGTTATTTACCTAAGACCCACACAAACAAAATAAGCAACAGTTTTCTCCTAGCAGTTCTACCATAGAATAACGTGCTGTGTTTTCAGCAGTGACTGAGCTTGTTATGACTTACTAGGAAAATTCTGTAGTTTCTCAGATACCTCGGCTAACAACATAATGTCCTCAACATCACCAAGCAGTGATTCTCAATGATGTTATCAACCAATGGAAGACTAGCAAATTTACTGGCAAACAGTTTAGAGACAAGCCAGTCTTTAACAGATTTTCACAAAAATGTTGATCAAATCTTCCCTACTCTTTTATAGCCCATGCCAGTATAGAACTGAAGTCAAAGGCAATCAATGTTAAGCAATTATTGGGTAAGTAAACAATGCAAATCAATCCACTCTGTGAAATACAGGCCAGATCTTGGTGCTACCTACAGTTTTCAGGCAAATTTACTTACTCACATGACCTCTGCTTTGGTCTCAGGCTTAAGAACATTGAGATGCAGTCTTTGCTATCATGGAAATTCCCAATGTCAGTTCAGGAAGAAGAGTTAATGAGAGAGTCCTCAGATGATGAAATAGGAAACCGAGAGAGAAAAGCCACAGGAATGAGCTGGAATCATGCTCAGATGACAAAGCAGTGGGAGAAAATGCCAAGGAAATGTCAGAAGAATAGACCAAAGCATAAACAGATTGGTGGCCTTAAATCCCCTTTGTAACAGCAAAGAGTAAGAATGGACACACTCACACACATTCTTGTAAATATGCAGAGGGGCTTGGTGAGTTTTCTAACTCTACACAACTAATGAACAAGAAGCTTGGGATTTAAAACCGAGTAAGTTCCTCTGATTCAAAATTAGGAAAAACCTGAATGGAGGGACAAAGCAGGGAGCTGATTGTCTCCTTAGAGGAGGAAGACTGGCACTGTGGCACACATGGGAGCGTGGGATTGAGGGCAATCAGAATAGATTATATATCTGTATAAAAGTCCTAAAAAATATTTTTCAATAGACTAGAAAATGAAAAAAGAAGTAAAAAACCCGGCATGTGGAGTTGTAGAGAGTGGTATTCTGTAAAAAAAAAAATACCATTAAATATAAGAACCTGTAGTGAGAGTTGAAAGAAAGAGAGGGCAAGAGAGAGAGAGGCAGCCAGAGCAGAGAGACTGCATTCCTCAATGCCACTGTTCTCTACTTACACCTTGGCTCTCAGAACTGGGGAGGGTCACATCCTCCACAGAGCACAAGGAACCTCTTCACACTCCAAGCCAAGGCCTCTGATGCTTTTCATTTCAACCATTTCTAGGTAGATGCCAGCAGTTGATTAAAATTGATACATTCCATTTAAGTTAGTGTATAGCTCATGCTCTTCTGTTTGCTTAATACATTTGCTACATTCAGTCGGTTAGAGAAGAGACATGTGCCAGGATGTGTGAGGATCTCACTGGGCCTTCTTATTTCAGGTATCCAGGCAGTGATGGTGTGCCCACCACCATGCCATACTACGCAGAGGAGCGCTTAACAAAACTTAGTGACAAGTTCAAGGCAGTCTTGGCTCCTGGAAGCATCTTAAGATCTGTGCTTTGTTTAGGACCAGGCGCAACAATTTTAAAGACACAAAAATATGTTTCTCTTATAAATTGTATTGGCCTTTACATGAAGACTTGATGGTAGGTTTGGTTGGGGCTTCTGAACTACAAAATGCATATTTGAGTTTTTGTTTGTTTGCATGCTCTATCTTCTATCAAGGAGATGTATTTCAATATCAGATTAGATTCATTCCTAAATTTCAAAAGTCAAGGAGAACAAAAATGAACAAGTGTTTCACAGTATGGGCAATATTTTCATCTTGGATCCATCAGCATGTTCGTGAACAGCTAGAAACTTTCTGAATGGTCTGCTAGATATCTTGAGCATGCTGTACCCAGTTTTAAGAAGCCAAGATCTAATACAAGTAGAATATCCCTGAAGCTCAAGTGTAATTGTCAGAGGCAGCTCTGCTAAAGTGTGAAATCAGTCTAAAACTGCACAGGAGATCCAATGCCAGTGGGCAGTGTCCAAAATATGGGCCAAGCTAAGAAATTAATCATCCTGGGCTTTCCAATACCATCATACTTTAGTAAAATTTGTTAATCCTTACAATGCTTACAATTATAAGCCAGACACTAATAGAAGCCCAAATATAATTCCTTAAGAATCTCATTTTTAACTGATATTTGGAATTATTGTCTAATTGTAAATTACAAGTAAATCATAAATATACATGGTACTTGAATTTAATCTTACAGAGTCATTGAAAGAGTAGAAAGAATCATCAAGGCGTGCAAGTAAACTCAAAGTGATAGTTTTATTAACATCTGAATGTAGGACAAATATTATATGTTTTTGGAATAAATTATAGGAATTCTCTTCATGAACAGGATTTGGACCAGAGCCTCAGAGAGAAGTGTGTGGGAGATGGATAGTTATTCTTTCCTTCGCTCTAACAGGCAGCTCTCTGTCAGGATTGCAGCATTTCTAAATGTTGACGAGCATGTTCACTATAACACGAGCTTTTTGCCTGGCTCATTATGTAAATTATATTCATGTAATGCATCACTTGGGAATTCAGGTGCAAGCCCATGGTGTCTAATACAAGTCCTCCCTGTCAGGAGCGACAGCAACGTACATTTTCAGCAAAGATAACTGATCAGGGGGAAGAAAAAAAATAACTGCTATTTTCAGTCAGAACCATGGAAAGTGCCCTTAGTCCAGAAAAGATACAATGCCAGTCTAGGGCTGTAAAATACCTCTCTGACCTTATTATCCGGGCTCCTGTGTTAAATATAGTGGCTATAATAGAATCTATATGCCCTAGTTTCTGACAGGTTAAACGTTGCTTATTGAACCAGGAGGAAACTGGCTGCCTGGATTCAAAGGAGAGATTATAGATTACTGATATTTCCTGCATATTGTGACCAGAAAATGCTTGTAAGGTGGTTTACAAAATAAGAGAGAAACAGCCCCTAAAACCAATAATTGGAGGGGCATGTGTATATTTTATATTGTTGTGTTAGAAATTGCCTTCAAACTATCTATTTATTAGTGGGTCAGGAATCTGGATAGCTCACCTGGGTTTTCTGCTTCAGGGTCTCTTGAGCCATAAACTCTGTCACGTGCTTGTAGGGAGGATCCAGTTAATCTTGGCTGCTAGAGTGAATGACTAGTTCCTTTTTATGGGAAATTGGTCACATGTTACAATCTAACTAATGAGGCCAACTTCTTCATTCACATCATCAGTGAAAGAGAGGTTGTACTCAGAAGACAGAAATGGAAGCTTATCCTCAGAAGTGATAATTCATTGCCTTCTTTTTTTCTTTTCTTTTTTGTTTTAGGACTAAGTCACCACACTGAGACAATTGTGGTTATTCAGAGATGGAAGTATTTAGGAAACATTTTAGAACATTTCCTACCAAGGAAACTGTCATAGTGCCTCAGGGACTTGCAGTCTTACCATGACATACTTACCACACTACCTAATGAAACCCACAAGTCAACAGGTGAAACAATGTCACCTTGGACCTCTCTCTATGTTCATGACTAGGAGGATATTTAATGGCCTTAGTCACAGAAAGTGTGTTGGCACAAGAAGAAAGAACTGTCCTTCAATTCCAAATGAGACCACAGGACTCTTCTTTCCAGAAAATAATTTATTTAGTTTTGAGCTTTTTGTTGTTACTGCTGCTGCTGTTGTTTTGTTTGAAACGAGGTTTCATTATGTAGCCCTGGCTATCCTGGAACTCAAACTGTAAACCAGCCTGGCCTCGAACTCACAGAAATCTGCCTGCCCCTGCTTACCAAGTGCTGGGAAGGAAGACACGCACCACTACTGTCAGGCTGTAAATATTTTAATGTCAGTTTGTTTCATGACTGCAATATCTGGAAAGCATCTTCTAGACAGAGGGATGTGCAGAAAAGCAGGAGATGCACAGAAAGCAAGCAGGGCAGGCTGCTGCAGCATAGACCCCATGACTGATGGATTAAATGATACTTGGAACTCCTTAAAATTAGGTATGGCTCCCCTGATAATGAAATACTAAGGCTGATGGTGTCCTTTTTTGGGAGAAGGTTTGAGGCTTCACATGTTGAGGAGTGTTTGAGAAGCCATATGCAGATCTCTGGAACAAAGATGGAACCTGTACCGGCTGGTTTTGTATCAACTTGACACAAGCTGGAGTTATCACAGAGAAAGGAGCCTCAGTTGAGTGATCAAAGGGTGGTTGTTGGTGGTACCCTTCCTGGGCTGGTAGACCTGGGTTCTATAAGAAAGCAGGCTGAGCAAGCCAGGGGAAGCAAACCAGTAAGTGACATCCCTCCATGGCCTCTGCATCAGCTCCTGCTTCCTGACCTCCGGCAGTTCCAGTCCTGACTTCCTTTGGGGATGAACAGCAATGTGGAAGTGTAAGCTGAATAAACCCTTTCCTTTCCAGTTTGTTTCTTGGTCATGATGTTTTGTACAGGAATAGAACCTCTGACTAACACAGAACCCATATGATGCCAGATGGGGGTTGGGAGATGCATTTCTTCAAAACAGTTCCAAAAGGTTTAATTCTAAGCTAACAACATTTGATGGGACCAAGCCAGCCCAACATATATCTTCTCTATTAAATCTGCTTACAGAGTTGCCTTATGAGAAAGAGTAAGAATGGGGGTGGGTGGTTGTTGAAATATATTCAAGGTGTCTGCATCCAGGGGTATCGGCACCCCAATATACTGTCCTGCAGAACAAGCAGATGATGTAGACTCCCCTGAAACCTGCTACCCCCATGTTCCAGCATGCACCAGGTCATATTGCGGGTACTTGTGAGAATTCTGCGTGCAAGAGCTGGCTGTGCATCAATGCACACACTGACTGCAGAGTGCTCACTGTAACCCTGACACAGATCTTGTTAGCATAGCTTTACTTTTGTTGTTACTCTTATAGCCACGTCCCATGGCCCTAGCTTAATAGAGAAACACAAAGCCTCAGTGCAGAGGCTTGATACGCTAAGGAATAGTACAGAGCCCAGAGAGGCAGCAGCATGCAGGTCTCACCGGAGCTTTGAGTCACATGCACACAGAGGCATTTCATTAGTCACTTATTATTTTTCTTTGATTCACTATAGCTTGAGTAATTCCTTCAGCTGAGATTTACAAGTAGCCACAGCTAAGGGAAAGGTTCTGTGTAAGCAGGTAACTTGGGAATCTAATCGCAGGGCCACAAGGGAAGCAGAGGGAAAGAGAAAAAATGTGAAGAACATCAACGTATGTGACCAGGGCTTCTGTCATGAGGTGATTATAACCATGAGATGATTATAGATTATTATAAATATCAAAACCCTGCAAAGCTGTATAAAAGAAGACAAAGAAGAAACAAGGAGAAGTAAATGTTATAACTTGTCACAAATATAAAACTGTAAACAAGGCCAAGAGCAAGAGTGTAGCTCAAGCATTTGCCACGCATATTAGTCAGTTTAGCTCCATGGTACTTTTTGACAGCATCTGAAAGGAAGCATGAGAAACTTAACCCAAGTTCTCAATTCTCTCTCTTTTTTTTTGAACAACTTTATTTTAAAAACAAAGATAAAAGAACAAATTTTAAGCATTTTTGCACAAAAGTATATGAATACATTTTTGTCAGTGCTTGGCTTTTTTTTTCAAAGGTTTGATAGTGTGCATTAAAGTATTAATGATATGAGATAAGAAAGGGTCTATTTTCATTCTTCTGCATGCTGAGTGCCAGTTGGACGAACACCATTTGTTGAATAGGATGTCTTTTTTCCGTTGACTGTTTACATCTCCTTTGTCAAAAATCAGGTGACCATATACGTGAGGGCTCATTTCTGGATATTCTATTCTATTCCATTGATCCACGTGCCTATTTCTGTACCAGGACCATGCAGTTTTCAGTACAATTGCCTTGTAATATAGCTTGAAGTCAGGGATAGTGATTCCCACAGATATTTTCTTGTTGTTGAGGGTGGATTTCGCTATTCTAGGTCTTTTGTTATTCCAGATGAAATTGCACATTGATCTTTCCACTCAATGAAGAACTGAATTGGAATTTTGATGGGGATTGCATTGAATCTGTAGGTTGCTTTTGGTAAGATGGCTATTTTTAAAATGTTGATCCTTCTGATCCATGAGCATGGGAGATCTTTCCATTTTCTGAGATCTTCTTCGATTTCTTTCTTTAGAGGTTTGAAGTTCATGTCATACAGGTCCTTCACTTGCTTAGTTAGAGTCACACCAAGGTATTTCATAGTTTTTGTGACTATTGTGAAGGGTATCTTTTCCCTAATTTCTTTCTCCACATGTTTGTCCTTTGAATATAGAAAGGCTACTGATTTGTTTGAGTTAATTTTATATCCAGCCACTTTGCTGAAGTTGTTTATCAGCTGTAGGAGTTCTCTTGTGGAAGTTGTGGGGTCGCTTAAGTACACTATCATTTCATCTGCAAATAGTGATGTTTTTACTTCTTCCTTTCCAATTTGTATCCCCTTGATCTCCTTTTGCTGTCTAATTGCTCCAGCCAGGACTTTCAGTACTATGTAGAAGAGGTAGGGGGAGAGTGGGCAGCCTTGTCGAGTCCCTGATTTTAGTGGGATTGCTTCAAGTTTCCCACTGTTAAGTTTGATGTTGGCTCTTGGTTTGCTGTATATTGCTTTTATTATGTTTAGGTATGGGCCTTGGATTCTTATCCTTTCCAAGACTTTTAACATGACGTACTTTTGGATTTTGTCAAATGCTTTCTCAGCATCTAGTGAGATAGCCATGTGGTTTTTTTTTTTTCTTTGAGTTTGTTTATATGGTGGATTACATTGATGGATTTCCTTATATTAAACCATCCCTGCATCCCAGGAATGAAGGCAATTTGATCACGGTAAATGATCGTTTTGATGTGTTCTTGGATTCGGTTTGCAAGGATTTAGTTGAATATTTTTGCATCAATGTTCATAAGTGAGATTGGTCTGAAGTTCACTATCCTTGTAGGGTCTCTCAGTGGTTTAGGAACAGGGGTTATTGTAACTTCAAAAAATGAGTTAGGTAGCATTCCATCGGATTCTATTTTGTAGAATAGTTTGGAGAGTATTGGTATTATGTCATCAATAAATGTCTGATAAAACTCTGCACTGAACCCATGTGGACCTGAGCTTTTTTGGGTTGGGAGGCTTTTGATGACTGCTTCTAATTCTTTAGGTATTACCGGATTATTTAGATGGTTTACCTGGTCCTAATTTAACTTTTGTATCTTGTATCTGTCCAGGAATTCATCCATTTCCTCCAGATTTTCCAGGCTTTTGTAGTAGGATCTGATGATTTCTTGAATTTCCTCAGTTTCAGTTGTTATTTCTACACTTTCCTTTCTGATTTTGTTAATTTGGATACTCTCTCTTTGCCTTCTAGTTAGTCTGGCTAAGGGTTTATCAATCTTGTTAATTTTCTCAAAGAACCAGCTCTTGAATTTGTTAATTCTTTTAATGGTTCTTTTTGTTTCTATTTGGTCTATTTCTGCCCTAAGTTTGACTATTTCTTGCCATCTAATCCACTTGGGTGTATCTGCTTCCTTTTGTTCTAGAGTTTTAAATTGTGCTGTCAGGTTACTAGTGTATGTGCTCTCTCCAGTTTCTTTTTGGAAGCACTCAGAGCTATGAGTTTTCCTCTCAGTACTGCTTACATTGCATCCCATAGGTTTGGGTATCTCATGTTTTTATTTTCATTGAATTGTACAAAATCCTTAATTTCTTTCTTTATTTCTTCTTTGACCCTGCTATCATTTAATAAAGCATTGTTTAGTTTCCATGTGTATATGGGCTTTTTGTTGTCTTTGTTGTTATTAAAGACCAGCCTTAGACCATGGTGATCTGAAAGGATGCATGGGAGTATTTCAATATTCTTATGTAGATTGAGGTTCGTTCTGTGTCCAATTATGTGGTCAATTTTCAAGAAGATGCAGTGAGGTGCTGAGAAGAAGTTGTATTCTTTTGTTTTAGGATGATATGTGCTGTAGATCTCTATTAATTCCAGTTGGTTCATAGTCTCTTTTAGTTTTACAGTATCCTTGTTCAGTTTCTGTTTCCATGATCTGTCCATTGTTGAGAGTAGGGTATTAAAGTCTCCCACTATTATTGTGTGGGGTAAAATGTATTTTTTGAGCTTTGTAGGGTTTCTTTTACGAATATGGGTGCTTTTGTATTTGGAGCATATATGTTAAGGATTGAGAGTTCCTCCTGACAGATTTTCCCTGTAATGAGTAAAAAGTGTCCTTCCTTATCTTTTTTGATAACTTTTGGTTGAAAATATACTTTATTCAATATTAGAATGGCCACTCCAGGTTCCTTCTTGGGGCCATTTACTTGGAAGTTTTTTTCCCAACCTTTTATTCTGAGATAGTGTCTGTCTTTGTCTCTGAGATGAGTTTCCTGTATGCAGCAAAATGCTAGGTTTTGTTTATGTATCCAGTCTGATAGCCTATATATTTTTATTGGGGATTTGAGTCCATTTATGTTAATAGATATCAAAGAATAGTTGTTGCTTTTTTCTGCTATTATTGCTTTTATAGGTTAAATTGTGTCTGTGTCTCTTTCTCCTTTTGGTTTTCTTGCTTAGGAGTTTTCTTGTTTTTACTAGGATGTAGTTCCCCTCATTGTATTGGGTTTTCCACCTATAATTTGTTGTAGTGCTGGTTTTGTGGTCAGATATTGTGTAAATTTAGTTTTTTTGTCTTGGAATATCTTCATCTCTTCATCTATGGTGATTGATAGTTTTGCTGGGTATAGCAACTTGGGCTGGCACTTGTGCTCCCTTAGGGTCTGCATGATGTCTGTACAGGCTCTTCTAGCTTTCATAGTCTCATTTGAGAATTCGGGTGTGATTCTGATTGTTCTGCCTTTATATGTTACATGACCTTTTTCACATACTGCTTTTAGTTTTCTTTCTTTGCTTTGGACACTTGGTGTCTTGACTATTATATGTCGGGAGGAAATTCTTTTCTGGTCCAACCTATTTGGAGTTCTGTAGGCTTCTTTTATGCTTGTGGTCATCTCATTCTTAAGGGTAGGGAAGTTTTCTTCTATGATTTTGTTGAAGATATTTACTCTGCCTCTTAGTTGATTTTCTTCTCCCTCTTCTATTCCAATTATCCTTAGGTTTGGTCTTCTCATTGTGTCCTGGATCTCCTGGACATTTTGGGTTAGGAACTTTTTGGTTTTTGCATCTTCTCTGACTGTTTTGTCTATGTTTTCAATGTTGTCTTCAGCCCCCGAGGTTCTCTCTTCCATCTCTTGTAGTCTGTTGGAAATGCTTGCATTTGTGACTCCTGTTTCTTTTTTAGGATTTCTAATTCTAGGGTTATCTCTTTTAGTGTTTTCTTTATTGTGTCCATTTCCGTTTTAAATTCCTTCTTCCATTCCTTCATCTCTTTGGTTCTGTTTTCTTCTAGTTCTTTGAGTTCTTTGAGTGTTTTTCTTGTTTCTTTTTTAAAAGCTTCTAATTCTTTATGCTTTTCCTCCTGTTTTTGTTTAAGGATCTCTATCATCATCTTGAGGTAGGATTTCGTGTCTGAGTCTTCTTTTTCTGGAATGTTTGGAATTCTGGAATGTGATGGGAGAGCTGGGTTCTGGTGTTGCCAGGTTGTCTTGCTTTCCCTGGGGTATGCTCTTTCACTTTCCTCTTGCCATCTTGTTGTCAGTGATTGGTTCTCACCTTTCTCTTGTACCTGGTCTGTTTCCCTGGATCTCCGCTGTTCCTGGTGGTGGATGGTCCGATCCCTGTTCTTCACCCAGCGTTCGCTAGGCAGAGATCTCTCTGCCCCCTGTCTATTTGGAACCCCTTCTCACCAGGCTTGTGTCTCTGGGTCTCCTCTGATCCTGGTGGTGTATGGCCATAGTCCTGTTCTGTGCCACCAAGCCGCAGGCTGGTAATAGAGGGCCTAATGCTGGGTTCCTGGTCCCTGGATCAGGCAGGTCAGGGGCGTGCTTTCCGTGCATGCTCAGCAGAGATCACTCTGCCCCCTGGCTAGTCAGAACCCCTTCTCACAAGGTCTGTGTCTCTGGGTCTCCCCTCAATTCTCTCACATATCCCAGTTCCTCATTCTCTTCGGCTCCAGAATATAAATATTCTCAGTACACACACGCACACGAACACGCGCACGCATGCACATACCATATCTGAAGAAAGAAGAAGCAGTCCATAAAGACAGAAGTATGTAAAGAGTCAGCTCAGTGTCAGGGAGGAGTCATTAAACATCACTAGGAAAAGGCAGATAATTTATCGTGAGAGTCGGATTGAGAATAGGAGACAGGAAGAATAGAAAATTTTCAGCAATTTCCTGAGTGTATTCTACACTAATATACTAATGTTAGTCCTGTCGTTGTTACTGCAGACATCTCCCCATTTCCCAATTCCTGAAAACAGTGTGTGCACACACATACACACACACACACACACACACACACAAACACACACACACCCCAAGTTTACATGTGCACACAGGTGTACAGTTACTCGCATATTTATGCATGTGGACATAAAAACTCACATTCCCACACACAAACACACATATGTATACATCCCTATCTTATGGTGGGCCAATCTCGCCATCTTGCCCTTTTTCCTTCCGTAGCACTGGAGCCTCACTTCAAACTCAGCTCTGGCTTTGCAGTGGCGCAAAGATGGCAGATGATGACATCACTGTCTGTGGTGCTGCCTTTCTCCCTGGTTGTCTTCCACAAGATCACTATTAGACTTCTGGAAATACTTAATATTTGCAAACATTAGTCTTAAGGCACTCTAAAGTACTTATAAATCTCCACCTTCCACACATGAAGAATGACACTCAGTGTATATAGCTCTCAGCTTTGTTAAGGAAAATAAATGAGATGACACTCAGGCTGAGCAATGTATGTACAGGGGAACTCCAACGAATGGTAGCCGCCGCCACAGTAACATTCATTCCTTTCACTGCTCCGGTTTTGAATTTCCATTCCCCATATTCTTCCAGGTAGTTCATCAGCTCAAAATGGCATCCTTATTAAAGGAGAACAAATTTGAATAAATGATTCTCCATGTTTATAGTTGTACTTTGTAGACAGTGGTAGGGTGAGAGTCGGAGTGTTTAGATATTTAGGTTGAATTTCAAAAAAAAAAAAAAAATAGTAGCTAACAGTTACATAAAAAGACCTAACATTCCTAAAGATACTCTTGATAACATCACACATAGCATGATTCACGGCTAACAGTTAAGATACTTTAGAGAGTTGAAACCATAGGGAGAAGGAATTAGTACAGTGATTCTAAGTGCTGCCTCTTTCAGGGAAGGTCAACACACATTTTACTTACACCTCCTTTTACAACACAAAGGCTGTGTGGGTGAATGCTATTGTACCTCTAGGAAAATATCATGGAATCTAATCTATATCCATAAAACTATTTTATCCCTAGTGATTAGAACTGGATGAATATCAATGATAAAAATATGAACCTATTCAAACTGAATTGGTTCAGCTCTAACTGATCTAATGCAGTTTCCAAAGAATAATTGATATTAAATAATCATAACGGGTAGTTTATGGCAAAAAAGTGGCTTCTGACCCTTTTTTGCCAAGCAGCCTAGCATCTTCAATTAAAACATCATTACATAGTAACATTGTATCATCTGAATCCCAGAAATTGTGACCTCACCTCTTTCATGAGAACAGAGGACTCTAGGAAACGGAAGGGGATGTCATACTGCCTAAAATCAACATTTCTGATTTGTGCCTTCAGAGACTTGCTTATGTTAATCATACTGCTGAGTGATTATTAAAGACAATAAAGTCTTTGGGAAATTACAGTAATGCCTCAGAAACAAACACTCCTTTTTCATTCTGTACTCGTTTCTTTTAGCTATGGTTCAAGATCCCTGGATGGTGATCTGGAGATATTACTTCACAGCTGAACTGTGAAATGTCCATGCTTGGAAATCCCTGGGAAATAGTCTATAGGAAAGAAAAACTTTGGGTTTGGGCTTGCACTAGAAATGGTATATTCCTGTTTCACCAAGCCCATTTTCAAAGAATATATGTGAGGACAGTTGCCTGTTACCTACAGGACTTGCAAAGGCCAATCTCTTGTTTCTCACCTGGGGCTCCTAAATGCATACTACAAAAAATGTGATGGAGACTAAATCTCGTTAGATGGTAGGCCCAGGCAGAAAAGCAGGAGCATTTACCTTTATCCACTGAAAAACTGTATTTCAATACAGAAACTCATTTTCTAACTTGTTCATTGAATATCTCTTAGTGGCTGTAGCAAAATGGAATATGGAATCTAATTACAAGAGGAGAGAAAATGGCTTGGCCAAATTCACATAGCATAGCACACCCTGGAATTATTCTGTCCTGAAGACCTGGGTCCTGCTGCAAACAAACAGACAAACAAAACTTTCAGGGGTGGCACCTGGTATGATCCTCTTTAAAATTTAAGGACACGGGGATGAAGATAACTTTTGCTGGCATCATTCCTAATTTTTGGAGAACTAATTAAGTATGTGCCTTCAATGATATTAATGTAGCTAGAAATAGATACTGCAGTGGCTTGTGGAAAGATGTTGGAGTTATTTTCACACGTGCAACACAGGAAAAATGAGTATAAAACAGACTCATACTGCTGTCATTTGATTGAGGTCCCACTAGAATCATATTTCTCCTTTCAGAATGACCTATGCTAATACTGATTCTGATGCTAATATTTAAGCATAGCTAATATAAACCTAATGATATATAGTCTATGTAATAACTAAGACTGACATCATCCTGGAGTTCTCAGATCTATGAAGTAGTTGCAATCATATCATTTATATACAGTCTTTGAATTTATTAGATGTATACCATTCCAATATTATTTAGTAGCAAAACAGAGAAACCAATCAATGAAGGTCAAAATCAATTTAAAAAGCTACTTGTATTGCATATTTTAATTACTTTATATTCACAGAATTATAAATTCTTTCTCTTGAATCTTATTAGCTATGTCAGGCAAGTATATGCATTGACTGTCTTTGTATTAAGTTCCCTGTGGCATGGTCAGGAAGGGTGCCTACTTGTACTTCTTGGTAATTCAATACTAAAAGGCAGCAACATTTTTGTCTGTCTGTCTGTTTCTTCTGTGGTGGATGCTTTGAGGATATTCATTGAAAGACAAAGTTTATGATTTATGAAAAGTCTTCTTACACAGCATTTCTGTGTTGAAACTATGAAGTCTGTACCTGTAATGTTTTTATTTTATTTTATATTTTAGGTTTATTTTGTTTTGAGTTTGTTTTGCCTTCATGTATACATGTGTACCGTATCTATGCATAATGCTCACAGAGATCCAAAAGTTAGGAACAACCTAACTTTTTAGACAGTTGGGAACAACCACTTGGGTGCTGGAAACCCAACCCTGGTCTCCTTAAAACTAACAAGTGTTCTTATTTATAAACCATCTCTCCAGCCCTTGACTGTGAGTTCTTGAGGGACAGGTACTTTTTTGTTTTCTCCATTCTTTTTCTTCTTTATTTCATCATTCACATACAATAATTTAATATTTCCTGGAGTATAGTGCAGTAGCTCAAAAATATAAAAAATGTATAATGATAAAACTAGTGAAACTCATATTTTCATAAGCTTAAGGATTTGTGTGTGTGTGTGTGTGTGTGTGTGTGTGTGTGTGTGTGTGTGTGATGAGATCCCTTTAGCACTTCTGGTGCTTTATAAAATGAATAATAAAATTTTGTGAGTTGTTGATACCCTACTATGCAATAGAGCATTAGAATTTATTCCTTTTATGTAATTTTATTTAGATAATAATTTTGAGAACATCTTTGGCTAAAATGCATAACATTTAAGTCTGAAGTTTGTAATAATCACAAAAGTCACCATTGTAACTAAATGGTAAGGGCATTTGCTTATTTTGTATGCATTCTTGTCAGGTATGCATGTATGATCACATAACTGTTGTGTGTGCTCTCTTGTACATGTGCATGTGAAGAGAAGAGGTAGATGTTGGATGTCTTCTTCTATTGTTTTCCACATTATTTTGAGATAAGTGGGGTTCACTAGACAACCATTCTGTATTCATCTGTGCTGGGGCTACAGATGCCTGGCTTTTATTTGGGGGCTACGAATCTGAACTCAGCCCCTCATCCTTTACAAGCACTTTCCCCATTAAGGCATATCTTCAATTCTGAAACTGGCATTTATGCCAATGAACCTTGCAAACATTTCCCCTCATGTACATATTTCCAGTGAGAAGAATGAGGCTACCAATATTATATAAACTATAATTTGTAGACTGTATCACAAAGAATGAGTGTTGTTTGGTTGGATTTTTTTTAGCCACTGAGTTTAACAGCAATATTCACAGTGCACAATGTATTCTAAATTTTCTAGTAATTTTAGGCAGACTGATAAACATCTGGCTGCATGGGAGCATGAGTGAATTTCTAAATTCCTTGTTTCTAAAAATAAGAGATTTAGAGAGGGCATGAGGTGTTGTGGGAGTTTAATTTGAAAGCCTCTGCTTTCCACTGAGCAGCAATGTGGTGACTTGGTACTGGTATAGAGAATATGTGTGTTGCCCAGAAAACAGTACTAATGTAACCGAACACAATCAAAGTAAGTCCAGACAGATCGTTGGAGCCCTCCTTTGCCTCTAGAGGTGGATGTGATTTATTTGCACTCACTTCCTAACTTCTTCTCAAAAGTTTGGCCATGAATATTTATAGCAAGGCTCCATTGACTGAGAGAATTTCCTCTTTATTGAAATTACACATCCCTGTAGTATACCCTAGAGAGATGAGAAGAGAGATTTCCTGACCTTTTGGAAATAGCAAGCTACGTAGGGACTAAGTATGGCTTGGTGAGGTTACCTGGGGGTTGCTAAGGTGTAATTACCTTCAAGTTATCTCAGTGAAACAAATACCATGCAAGAGATTTGGTACCAGTTTTGCTGTGGTTCTGAACATTTGTGAGAGCATGACACTCCATCTTGAACTTGAATAATTTGTAAGTCTTATTAAGGTGCTAGAGAGGACCCCACACTTTCCTGCTCCAGATGTGAGCTCATTTACAGGGGTACTTGACGAATGAGTTGTGGGTGTGAAGGTGCTAGACTTGAGTGATAAAAGTGTTTTGCTGATTTCAAAAAAGTGCTCTCTCTACAAGCTCTCTGAGCCCTTGGATATGCAACTGACAGATAGCAAGACCTCAAGCCCTCAGGACAAAGGATCAAGCCTTTCTTCTCCCAGTCATGCACAACTGGGAGTTTTAAAACTGAACAGGAAAAAGTAGGTCTCAGCAACAACTGTAGCACAGAGATGAGGGTCAGACACCTCTGTTGTGAGAGACCAGATGCAGCAGGCCAATGGGGAGAAGCCCAGGTAAGCAGTCTTACCAGGTAAGGAGTCTTAGATGCAGGGTCTGAGGACATAATTAGACAAGTAACAGAAAGGGGTTTAGATGTCAGTTATGCTCAAATGAGCTACATCTGTAACCACTCCTGGTAGTTTGATGCTTTTGTTCTTATGGTGAGATGCTTCCATGCCACTGACATCATGAGGTCCACTGCAACTGCAAGCTAATGAGCCATCTATGCACACTGGTGTTTTAGGTGCAGTCTATAAAGAAAGCCTTTGTGCATCCTGCTTGACTTACATGCTTTTTAATACAAGTTCTGATTTATTAAACACACACAAGTGCACTCATAACATGCTTGCACACACACAAGCACATTCACACACATACACACATGTACATAGGATCTCACATGTACATACATGCGCACACTAGCACACACATTCTCTCTCATACACACACATACACACACACACACACACACACACACACACACACATACACACAACCACAAACACATAAGTACACCTGATAGGAAAATTTGTTTTACTGAAGAGAAATACATGATTATAAAATTACACACTGAACATTAAGAAAAAGGAACTAGAAAAGGCCATGTGGATTTTGCAGGTCTTCTATTTTCCTCGTTCGATGGAACAATTATTCCTCAAGTGGCATTTATTTCATTTGATTTGGTTCTGGACAAAATTTAGAAGGTAATTCTTGGACTAAGCTACCATCTAAACCCCAGGTATTAACTATTGTAAGCAGGGATTTGGCTCTTTAAATCTCAACTTTCTTTAAAGGACATTTTTGAGTAACTGTAAAAATTAATTAATCAATTAATTAAAATCTTGTGAGAAATCCCCATAAACTGGGATTTATTTTTAACACTATGTCTTCTTTATCAAAATTGTCTTAAGTTATTAATTACATTCAAGTCAAAAGGTTTCTCTTTGAAATTTTCCTGCATACTTCATTTTGATAATCTTTTTTGACTCAACCCTCTCCCTCTTCTCCCTGCCCCCCCACGTTTGCACAATCCCCCCACTTTTGTATCATGTTTCCTATCATCCTAGACTCACACTTCCCTATAGCCCTTTTTTTTCACCATCTCATAAAGTCTTTCCTAGTTTCTTGGCCTTTACCACTCTTGCTCCCACACAAACACTCACACATAAAAATTAAAATATTGGGTCACGTGTGACAGAGAACCTTTGTCAATCATTTCCCTGAGTCCGAGTTACCTTGACAAATGTAATACTTTACATTTCTATTCATTTGCCCACAATTTCAGGATCATCATACATTTGTGATTTGCTGATAGATATCTAGGATGATTCCACTTCCTTGCCATTAGAAAAGAGACACATTGACCGTGTGTATAGAAGTTTCTGTGTGGGGGATATACAGTGTTCAATTACAGCTGGGCCATGCAATAGTTTTGTTTGCTTTTACACAAACTTCCATTCGAATTTCCACATTGGCTGCCCTAGTGTACACCCTTACCATCAGTGAATAAACACTCTCTATTCACTGAATCATCACAAGCAATTGATTCTTATTTGTTTCCTTGGCCCTATGCATTGTGACTCAGGAGAGATGGATAGTAGTTTTAATATAAATTATTCTGATGGGTAAAGATGGTGAACAGTAATTTTTATTTGCTATTTATACTGCTCCTTTGGAAACGTTTTCAGTTCACTGGCCCATTTGTTGGTATTTTTCTTAATTGTTGTGAGTTTTTGTTTTGTTGTTGTTGTTGTTGCTTGTGGGGTTATATTTAATATTTGGAGTTCTTTATGTATTTTAGATAGTTGCCCATGTTTGACATATGTCTGGCAAATATTTTCTCCCATTCTTCAGGGTATCTCTTCCTTCTTGGACTGGTTTCTCATGCTGTGCAAAAGCTTTTAATTTTCTGTAGTCCACTTTGCTAGCTTGGGGGTATCTGGTGCTTAGGTATCACATATCCTGAATGTTTCCCTCTGATTTCTCCTGGCAGGTTCAGTATTTCAACATTTAAATTCAGGTTTCTTATCTTCTTGAATTGATTTTTGCACAGGAGAGCAATGAGGATCTAATTCCATTCTTCTACAGGTAGATAACACAATTTGTCAGCAACATTTGTTTAGTAGGTTGTACATTTTTGACAGCCATGTGTCAAAGCTCTGTGTCTATTTCTAGGTCATCTGTTATGTTCCCTTGGTTTTCATGTCTATTTTTGAGCCAGCGAGTACTATGCTTCCTTTGTCTATGGCTTCTCATGGCTCTGTAGTATGGTTTTAAGTCATGTATTGTGATACCTCTACCAGAGTTCTTTGTGCTTAGAATTGCTTTGGACATCTATGGTCTTTTGTGTTTTCATATAAGTTTTAGGATTGTTTTTCTGCTTCTATAAAGAATGTGTTTGAAATTGTGATGAGGGTTTCATTGACTCTGTAGATAACTCTTCGTAGTATAGCCATTTTCAATATTAATTGCACAGACACAAACATGACGTGTGTTGGGGGTGTTCATTTATTTAGTGTTCTTCTTTCTCTTTTTCCAGTGTATAAAAGTTTTTTATAGAAGTCTTTTCTCTCCTTGCCTTTTTATTCTTAAGACATTTTACTTGTTTATATTTAATCAAATGTGAATATGATGTTTCTCTAACTTTTTATCAGCAAATTTATCACTTATATATTGAACATTTCAATCAGATCTAAAACCTTTCTGGCAGAGTCTATGGGGTCTTTTAAATTTGCAACTATGCCCCTATGAGTAACAATAGTTTGATTATTTTTATTTTATCAGCTTTATATCTTTTACCTGTCATAATGCGGTAGGTAATACTTTAAATACCTTATTGAATAAGAGTCAAAATGTTAAGCATACTTATCTTATTTCAAATTTTAGACAAAATGGTCTCAGATATTCCTCATTTCATATAATGTTGATTGTAGGTTGCTCATATATAGACTTCCTTATGTTAAATGTGTTCACTGAACTATTTCTAGCCCTTTGGGAACTTAGCTATGAAACAGGTTGAATTTTGTCCAATGACTTGTCTCCATCTATTGAGTTGTTGATGTTATTTCTAGACTGAAGTTTACTAATGTAGTATATTGCATTTTTTCCTTCACATATGTTGAAGCAATCTTGCATCCATAAGATGAAACCAGTTTGGGTGTAATGTATGATCATAAATACTTGATTGGAATTTTTTTTGGGAAATCCGTCTACAGTTTTGTTTTTTGTTGGCTATTTACACAGTTTTTATATTAGTGGACCAGCCTAACTAGATCTTAATATCAGTAATTGCGTTGCTACAAAAAAGAGTAAGTTTGTTTCTGCTTTCTATAAAACATAACTTTCTGTGCATTAGGATTTGACCATACCTTCCTGGATTTAGATTTGGTCTGCATCTGACTGAGTCCTGGTCTTTACTCACCCTCATAAGTTATTTGACCAAATAATTTTAACATGTTCTGCCAAGTTCCTGCAGAACTAAAATATCTCTGTAAATCCCCAACCCCTGGAAACCTCAGCCTTGCTGTTTTTTCAGCTCTATAAACTCCAGTCTCTACTATGTTCAATCCATTTTTTTCTAATTCACACTTTAGGGAGATAGTCCTGTTTGACAGAAAATAAAACTTGCTTAATTCAGCCAAAAACCTTGTCAGTGGTCTTTAACAATGTGAGGGCAATGCTGGCTTTGTAGTGTTCATTTTGTAGAGTATGTCTGGTTCTGTGGAATGAGTAGCAGGGTGTGATGGTTATTCTTGTTCGTCCACTTGAATTAACTAAAATTTTTAAAGGAGAGCAACTCTTGCTTAATGTGAAGTAGGAAGATCCACTTCCGATCTGGATCTTGAGGCAGAAAGTCACACCTTTAATCTGGGCCACATTTTCTGTTAACGGCCTATGTAAAGGACATAGAAGATGGAAGCTTTTTCTCTGCCTGTTTGCTCTAGTGCTCACTAACAAGTCTATTTCTTCACTGGCATTAGAACCTAATTTTTAGGATTCTAGCCTCTACTGAGGATCTGCTGAGACATCCATCCTCATGGACTGAACAATTCTAGATACTTGGATTTTATGTGATATCCAGCTATCATTGTATTCACTAGCCCATAGCTGGTAAATTATTTCTGAATTATTTTTGTAACCTTACCTCCATCTCTCTCTCCCTCTCTGTTTCTGACACTCACTCACACACACTCACTCACACACACCCCCCCACACACACATATATGAGAGAGAGAGAACAAGATTCATTCTATGAGTTCTGCTACTCTAGAGATCTCTTACTAGTACAGGAGTGTCCTCTTACCTTCTACTTGGTGCAACAGTTTGAGAAATGTTGGTAACAGATCCTTCTTCACCACTGAGCCCATTTGTTCCCCAACTTCATTTTGTCTGGAAGATCTTTTATTGTAACACATATGCAGGAACTGGTACGGACTAGAAAAGCAAATTAGATTCCCTGGAATTAGAATTACAGGCAACTGCTGGAAATCAAACTGAGGCCATCTAAAGAGCAATAAGATATTTTAACCACTAAAACATCACTTCAGCTTCTTAATGTGTGTACTTACAGGTATAAATCTTCCTTGAAAGATTACCTTGATTATAGCCTAAAGGTTCTGCTATGATATGTTTTTATTTTAATTTTATTCTAGATCTTTAAGAACCTCTTCCATGATTTTTCAATATCCCGCTGTGGTGGTTCAAATATACTTGGCCCAGGGAGCAGTAGAAAGGACCTTATTTGAGGAAATGTGTCATTGTGGGCATGGACTTTAAGTTTCTTGTCCTACAAGCCTAGAAGTCAGCCTTCTCCTGGCTTTCTTTAGATGGAGATGTAGAACTCAGCTCCTCTAGCACCATGCCCATCCAGATTTGGAATTTGCTTTGTCCTAAGCTAGCTTTGAACTCAGACTGCTTGCCTCAGTCTCCTGGGATTAAAGGCTTGTACTACCTTGCCTGGGCCTAAGCTTTTCATGACAACTATGCCTCCAGATCTCCATGTCAAGATCAGGATCTGAAGCCTCTTTCTTCTAGCTTCAATATCTGGATCATAGGTGTGCCGTCCATTTTTGGATTTTAGTTTGTTCCAGATGTAGTCAACTTGACAACTAGGAATAGCCATCACATCCACTGTTCATTCAAAATTGTACTATTCAATCTCCAAGTAGTTGTTTATTTCTGAAGTGGGTCTTGTTATCTCACTCTGGTTTTGTTCCCCTTTATCAGGTAGTCGAACAACTCTTCTAGCTTGTTTGGGGGTTCTGTTTTTCTCCATAGTTTAACTCTCAAAGTTTGACTCTTGATATTTGGGTGTCTTTCATAGTTAAGTAAGTTTCGTAATGAGAAAGGATAGTTGGGTTCTCTTTAACCTAGTTAGTCAGTGTCTTTAATTAGTAAATTAGTTATTCACATTTCACTGTTTGTTATCACTGGTGATTTGGGTAGTTGATCCTCTGATTGGTTGGTTCACTGGTGCTCCCTGACTTCTTTCCTAGGTGCATTGGTTGATTGCTGGATTTTGCCGTGTTGGGAATGATTCATTCTTTTCACAGTTTTCATCTATTCCTCTCAAGAAATGAATCCTTTTTGGTGTTTTTCTGTGTTTTTAAGTGAGAAACTGCTTTCTTCCTCTGCATATAGTATTTCCTTAAGAATTATCTGTATTGCTATCTATTTTTCATGAATTGCTTGAACTTGTACTTGTTCAAAAAAAAAAAAAAAAAAAACTTCTTATTTCTCCATCAATTTCAATAGCTAACTAGGAATAGTCACATTAGTTTTCAGATACTTACTTTTGTACTTCAAATATATCTTTTCATGTTTTCTTTACTTTTAGTGTTGACAACAGATCTGATGTTTATTCTGATGTCTTGCCCTTCTATATTATTTTGCAGTAAAGCATTTCTATAAAGTTTTTAGAATGATTTATTTTGTCCTGACTTTTTCATACGGTGTCCTTCACAGAGGTTCTTCTCAAATCATATCTTTTTGAAGTTCTAAACACTTCCTGTGTTTACAGATGTGGTTTTTTTTTTTCCTCAAAGTTGGGGAATTCTCAATTATCATTTTACTGAATATGTTGGTAAAACACTGGAGTTTACCATAGCTCCATTCTCAACCCCCATAAAGTTTTTAATATAATACCTTGAATATATTCCATATTTCTGAAAATTTTCAGTCATGTTTGTTATATTTTCTTCTGCATCCTTATCTCAAACCTGTCCTCTACCCATGAAATTCATTCATTTATTTGGGTTTATCTGTTCATGATGGGTTTTCTTTGTTTTGTTTTAAATGATTTATCTTTTCATTTCCAGCATTTCTTTTTTTCCCTTTTGTAACATCCCAATTCCCTTGATAAATTTTATATAAACACAAAGAAGCAATATAGTTAAATAGAGGATGCTATATTCTCACTCTACACTTTTTGTTATGGAGAGTGCCTGCCCCCTGCATTTACCTTATTTTTGTTCATTCAGACTCTGTACCAAGTTATACGATCTGTAGCTATGTTCTTTCAGGTTTCCCTTAATTCTTAATACTAAGTACCCCTGTGATTTTATATCTGAACTAAGTCATTACTCATATACCCATTTTGGAGGGAAAACAGTATTTCCATGATTCTCAAATGTTATCACATACAACTAGAGAAAACAAACATTCTAGAAATATGACTTCACTAATTAACAAAGGCAGGAGTATGAGCTCCGGTGAGATTCCATGCCTCAGGTTCTGGTCTTTATTTTACTACTTCTTAGCCTTCTACTAGGGGAGAAAAGAAAAAAATTTAACATTCCCCATAGGAGTGTTGTAAGTCTGACCCTATGTGTAGATGGTGACCAAGTTAAAAATTGACATAGCCTCGGGAATGTTCATGTGTGTTGAAGGCAAAATGGTCAACTTTCTGTCAGGACATTTTTTTTTTAACTTTGTGAAATGTGCATATATTAACTGTACAGTGTGGCACAAAGAGTTAGAGATTGGAAGCTGTCTGCATCTTTAGATGTCAATTAAAAGGCAAGTTTATTTGTTTTAAAGATAGTTTAAAGATATAATGCTGTATTGAGTCTTTCAGGATATCCGTATTCTGTCTAACATGGATTCCATGGGAATTTTGGGTTAAAATCCTGGTTAGACAAGCTGCCTGCTTCTTATTGAGAGATATTTATGGAAATGTGATTAAATCTGTTTTATAATTAGGAGAGAGTGGAGATTTTGCTTGAGTCATGCAGGAAATTCTGTCTACAATTCACAACTAGTACATGGAAAAAATAGAAGTCTGTACACCAAGCCAAGTGAATACAGACATATATAAATTATTGGTAAATGAAAGTTTAAGGATTTAGGTAGAGAGATTAACAGTTAAATGATATACTAAAATCTGGAGGATAACTCATGTTCTTTGTATGTGGGTTTCATGGAACTTTTGGGATGATTTTCTGGCATGACAAATTAGAAAGGCCTAAGAAATAGGCTCATACAATGTTTCAGTTTACTTCCTCTGTTTAATATTGTTTTAATTTTCAAAATGGTTGTGATTTTAGGTTTTGTGATGATATAATTTCTCAGGGAGAGAATACAAGATACAAGCTTTTCTGGTTGCTGAATAAATGTTATGATGATTTGGAAAAGGGTTTTGTATTTGCTTTTAGAAAAGGTAATTAGGCTCTGGACACTTTCCAAAGTCATATAGATTAGATTTGATAGAGGGAGAACTCCTGATGAGGTAGATTCATAAGAATAAAACAAACAAAAAAAGAATTTTTTCCTAACTATAGATATCTTGATACCGCTAGAGTTTTGTTTTGAGATTTATATATTACAAAATGTACAACTTTGGTTAGGATAATTATCAGAATTTAGGAACTGGACTGCTTAGACTCCTGATCAGGCACTTCTAATACAGATCTATTCCAAGACAGACATTAGAGGCTACAACAGTCATCAATGTGGCCTGCCTTCCTAAGGCTTGCCCAGATTCTTTATGTTCCCTACACCCCCAAGATATCTCAATGCCCATGTATAACTTGAAGAAGCCATTGAAGAGCCATTGCCCGGATTCCCTAAAATTTTGGAAGGCTAAAGATGGTTACTCTAAGGAATTTTGAAGTGGTTATAATTTAACAGAGAGGAATTAGCTAAAATTGTACAGCTATAATTTTATTTGATAGAAATTCTTATATTTGTTACTAAGCTGAAGTTATAATCTTACATTGGTATAAAATTTATTTGATACAAATTCAAGATTTTCATGGTATGATTCCTTATTGATTTAAAATTGAGATTAATAAAGTTACTTTCAAATAGACATTGTGCCTACTTTTCCTTGTTGTTGGGAACTTCCTCTGCTATTTAATGACACCAATTTAGTGTCATCCTCCACACCTAACTTTTTCTCTCTGTTTATCAGTAAATATATCCTTAAAACACAGTACTATGTAATAATCTTCTGATTATAAGGAATCTTTGTATATGATGTACCTCAGGAATAGATAGTCTAGAACATAATCTAATTACACAGACTTCAATATTTATTTTAGATGTGAATATTTCTAAATGTATGTTTTGAGTATGTACACTTAAATATACCATTTTTATTTCTGTAACATCATGGGAATGTATTGAAATAAGTGGCTAAGGCTTCCACAATATTATGACCCCAGAGCACACATCTTAATCACTAGTGGTTTAGATTCACATCACACAGATATGTTTTTTCCAAATACTATCGCCCATGGTGCTGTTATACTGGCAACACAAGAATATATGCTCCACAATATCGTCTATTTAAGTATTCCAGAACTTCCAAAGCTCCATGAGCAGAAAAAAAAATACTATATATCTCTTTACCTCTTGGTCTGTGGTTATGGTTAACAATCACCAGCTAAAAGACCTATCCAAAAGCCATGATTTTAAACTTGATTGTGAATACACCAAATCATGTTTCTAATGGAGGCACTTTGCCCTTATTACCTGTCTGTCTGAATGTGCTGGTAGCAGCAATCCTGGTTTTCACTTCATCACTTTCTGCAAGTCTCTCTCAGAAGTGCTCTCATAAGGTCTCTCTTGACTTCTTCAAATATGGTATTTAACCCTTTAGTTTTCATAATAGTGCTCATTTTCATAAACAGTCAAATAAATGTCTCTCTATAAAGACATAACATGTATATGTTTATGTGTTTAAATTCTATTGTATTGATTTTACAAATATGATCAAATATGACAAATGATAGATTAGATGGTAGATGAAAAATATCTCTGTCTTGTTTATTCTATGCAGAATAAGGTCTAGAAAGACTACTATATTTTTACAACCATAGTATTCTCTTGAACATTGACCAATATTTGTTGAACAAAAATCATTAAATACATGTTATTTTTAAACAACAAAATGGCAAATATTTGATCTACCAAAGAAGACTATAAATCCAGACACTAGTGTGAAAGTCTGCTAGAACAGAGAGGCAGAAGAAGAACCTAACTGACCTTCCTACTCCACTGACATCCCAGAAGGAAAAAAGTTCCTCCTTATCCACACTAAACACCCTTCATCTCAAAGGCCCTCCTTCTCTTTTCTGTTTTCTTATGTTCACTTCCTATCAGTTGTTTGTTTGTTCTGCCTCTTGACTTGTTCTTGATTTTATTTAGTTTTTGTGTACAGAAAACTCAAAAGTTGTAGGTGTGTGCTGGGGCTGAGTCAAACCAAAACATGTATTTTTTTTTTCATTTACAATCTTTGAATTCACAATGTAATCAAATATCCTGACACAAATAAGAATGTGTTAAGTAGAGAAAGATAACTGACTTTCTCCACTCTTGTACAATCCAAAGTCCCTTACCCAAGATTTGGTACCACCAAAGTGTGAAGGTCTCACTCAATTAGTGGAATTAAGACAATCTTTTATTAATTAATTATAACATGTCACAGGCTAACCTGATTTAGGCCATTACTCAATAAGATTATTTTTCCAGGTGACCCTAGACTACTGTCAGGTTGACAGTTGCCTGACCATCACAGAGCACAACCAGGTACAGGAGTATATTAGAGAAATAAACAAATAAAATCATTTCATCACCATTTGTAAACTACTGGTAAAATACTCAGAAAAAAATATGATGAAAAAATCCAAAGTGAATGCACTTTTATATACATGTGTACATGTTACATGGTGTTCAGAATTGTGGGTCCCCGACCCCCCAGGTAGCCCTTGTGCACCTAGGTCTCAGGGTGCAGAAGAGTTCAGGATCAGGGACTGGGACAATGGTGAGCACTGTGGGTATAAAAGACACAGCTTTAAATGACCCAGATTATGAAAGGACAGCTCAGTTATTGAAACAGGAGGACCTAGATTATATAGATCAAGTCAAGTGAGGAGGTGCGGAGCAAAAGGAACAAGGGAGAAAATGCACCTAATTTGTACACTCAATCCTGATTAAAGACTGGCAAATGATAAGGACGCACCGATTCTAATACCAAAGAGATCTAAAGAAGGCAGGGATTTTTCAAGCATACCAGTTGGATTAGCAGATTGCAAGTCACATGATTTCTGAGAAGCTGGTTCTTTGCCAGGGAAACACAAGCCTAACTGGCTTTCTCATGACATGGTCTTTGTCTCTGTGGGATTGAGTAGATTCAAATCTGATTTGGGTTGGGATCATAGCCTCTACTCCTGTGGTGTTCTTTGAGAGCTTGCTCTGGTTTTGTCAGTGCTCTGGTATTGCCCCCTCATCTAGCTTGAGAACCCACACAGACTGAATGATGCAGAAAATGTTAGAATCCATAAGCTTTAAATATCCTCTACTCTTTTCTGTTTTCTTCTCTCCTCTTCCTCATTTCTCCTTGAGAGAAAGGCTTCCATGGAGTACAAACACTTCCTGTTTGATCCTATTACTATCTAAATGAAAATCTTTGTCTCTACAACAATGAGCATTTAAGAACAGTATCAGTCATCTATAGAGCATCAAACCCAGCCCCGAACATAGGACTATAGCTATATGGAAAGGGATGGGATCATCATGAACTTAATCAGTGAGAGAATTAGCAGAGCCCACAGCACAGTGAGACTAGCTCACAGTGCATCCAGAACTTCTTTACTATGAGTCCCATCACATTCAAAGTTAGAAATGGAGAAAGTAGAAACTATCGGTCAAATTATTTTGGAGAGAGTCAAGTCTGTCTGTGTTCGTTTTCTAATTTAGAGAACTGAGCAAGAGTAAAAAGATTTGTCCTCAGTTCAGCTGAGGGGGGTGGTAGAAGGTTTCAACTTCTGCTCAAGACAAGCCCAAACATAGAGATTGAAGTGAAATTGTGTGCTTTATTTCTGAGTCTTGTTGATAGTTCTTGCTGGCAGAGATATTTCACTGGATAAAACTTCTAGCATAAGTTTTAGTTCTAGCCCATTGCCCATTTCAATCTATATAATCAAAGAGTTTTCCTAAAATGCCCCCTGTAAGAAGCAGCCTGAAAAATAATTTCAGTAAGTTCATAGAATTTAAACATAAGTTCATTAAAATTAAACTTAAATAAAATGTCCCACTTAACTATACACTTTGGTTTCTATATTTCTATTTTATTATTTTATATTTTATTCACATTTAAAAAAACAAAACAAACCAAACATTGAATTTTTAGATAAATAAAATGAAATGACTAAACAAGATTATTACCCAGCTCTTTAAGTCTGCAATCTCTGATGGAGTGTTGTCCTATATTATACAACCATATATTTATTTAGTAGCTAATACCTGTATTAGAGATTGCTATATTAAATAATCCATGTCCTTATAAAGGCTTTAATGATTTATGATAAAAATATACAAAGTTTTTGATGGCTTGGTTTACCTGTGAATGCAAGGATGCTTTGTTTGGTTTAAAGAGAACTAGAAACATTGTACCTGCCGTTGGATTGGTACCTCTCTAGAAAAAGTTGAAGGAGTGATATGGCTGTGCATGGGAATGGGATTGAGGGAGCAATTTTGCACTGTCTCAGAGGAGTTTTGAATATTATTTTGAAATGCTACAACCCCAAGGAACAGTAGGAATGTGGGGAGGAGCCAATAAGGGACCAAAGAGAAGGAAGAAAACAGCACCTTCCAGAGGGTCAGCCCTAGCCTATGGATATTTCTCACAGATGTTGTCCACAGTACTCAACAATATTGGTCTGTTTTCAAATGGGTCAACAATAAATATGGAAACCAAAATCATTTGAGTCAAAATTGAACACAAATGTTAAATATTCTCTTACAGTAAAACTGATTTATAAATTTTAGAGTACAAAATAAAGAATGAGGTGGCATTAAGTAAAAAAAAAAAAGGCAAAATATCCATGTAACCAATAACATGATAAAGTGAATAATTATTCAATCAATGCATAACTCTTCCTAAAAATAAGTCAACTAACAAAGAAGCCAAGTGATAGATAAGGAGAAGAGTGGTCATCAGGATTCCATAAAGCTCTTAGACCTCAGTGAGAAACTTGAAGCTTTCTTTGTCCAGAAAAATCTCTTGTGTCTTGGCTCCTGTCTTCTCCTCCCTGCTATTCCCCACCTCTTAGGAAAGGCCAGCAGCATTTCTGCTAAACCTGTTAAATTGCATGAGAACCTCTTCCCACATAGCAAATGTATGCTTTGGAAATACAAAAGCAAAAACATAAAATAAAATAAAAGAGGTATTTGCTCACACTCAAGAATATGAACAATGATAGCTGTATACAAGATAAACTAAATAATTTAGAAATATGTGGCTTCATTTTCATTTAATAAAATAAAACTAGGAACAAATCCCCAGGAGAATAACATATTGGTGAACTTCTCATAAAACCAGGAGTAAGATAGGAAGTTTACTCTCACAGCTCCTACTCTGAATAATGTTGCAAGTTCTAACTGATTCCATATGCAAGAAGTGGAAAACCTCATTGGAAAGAAAGTAATCAAAAAAAAAAAATCTGTTCATTAGCAGAGTTACAGCCTGTAAACAGCAATCCTATAAAACACCCTAAAAATCAACAGAAATGATTAGTGCATTTGGAAGAGGTGTAAATCAAGGGTCAATTGTATTTCTGTGGAATAGAAACCATCAGAAACCTAATTTTGAAAACAATGACATTTGTATTAGCCTTCATTCTAAAAGCAAAACCCAACCAGGTCTCCAAAACATGCTCACTACAGATTCTAAGAAATTGAAGATGCGGGCAGGGAGATGTATCTATTTGTAGACAGTATAACTCAGTACAAGCGTGAATTCTTCCTTCCTAAGCTTACCTCTAGAACAAAGTTCCCAATTCTGACAGAATTCTACAGATAATGACAAGAAAGGCACATGCTTTAAATTCCAATGATGTGAGACAGATGTAGGTTGATCTCTGTGATTTTTAAGCCAGCCATGGCTACATAATACATAGTAAGATCCTGTTTGAGATCCTATCTCCAAAGAAGGGAAGGGAAGAGAACAAGCCAAGGGAAGATGAGAGGGAAGAGATAAAAAGAGGAAATGGAAGGAAAGCAGAGGAAGCGAAACCTGGGGTAATAGAGAAGTAATCGGTGTGTCTGCAGAAATAAGACACAGTAAGCCAGGACAGAGTGGAGTTGAATGAAGGGAGGAGGAGACATAGCAGATATGCCCCCCACAATCAAATGAAGAGGACATTTTGAAGAGAGACAGACTTAATGACATTCAGCTTTAGAGATGGCAAAGTCTAAGGGAAGGTTGGTGGTTTCAACAGTAACATTCTGGACAATGGTGCCAAAATATAATTGTTATCTCTCAGCTGTGGTACATACAGATAGATGTCTGCTTTGTAGGGGTGGGGTGGGAAGAATCCAACTGCAGGAAATGAGAGAGTCGGCATGAATACCCCACTGATGTGCTTTAGCACAAATGTGGCATGTCAATCAGCTCCTGAACCGTTCTTACATACTGGATCTAATAGGTGTAGCCAGCACCTGCCAGTTTGCCAAAGACCTCACAAAAATCTCTGCAGCCTCAAAGCACTCCCTCACTAACAGGCTCGTGGCTAGAACCTGAGTGTCCTGGAGACTATTTGCAGCTGAGCTGCATTCAAATTCAACAAAGGGTGCAGAAGACCTTGAAAACACTAGCCAACTTCCAGACCAGCCCTGACCTTGGTCCTTGTCCTCACTGGACTTGGAGCAAAGGTGATCTTTCCCAGGAGGTTGCAGACACAGCATAGAGAAGTACTCTGCTTGACTTCCTCAGCTCCAGCTTTTCAAAAGCACCAGGTTGATTAATGTGTGTCCTGGGTCAGCCTGCGGGAAAATGCATTGAGTTTGGAGATTTCCACCTTAATATTGAATGGCCAGGAAGGAACAAAGTAAATTTGTATCTGTGGATCTAATTGCTAGAAAGGTAATTCTGCAGAGATGGAAATCAGCTGAAAGATTAACACTGTGGCACTGGCCTGAGTGCCCTGGGTAACAGAGAGAAAATAATGTTTCAATTAAACAAAGGGATGCTGGATTAAGGAGATTACTCAGCACACTGGTAATGGAATACAGAGCCTTTCACCTCCAGGTCGCGGTTACTAACCTGGTCCAGGGCACTTCTAGACTATAGTTCTGAGAGGCTGATGGCTCACCTCAGCCCTTGCTGTCTACAGAGCTTGATGAACTGGTCTTGCAGGCCTCTGAGGTCACTGGAGTTCAGTGAGGATTGAAGAGGCAGGAAAGATGCTGTTTAGTGGGAGGGGCGTCTCTGAGGGGCAAGGAGCACTACAAGCAAACAATGAAAGTTGCCACAGGGATGTGAGGAGGACACAATGGTTCAACGTGGGGAGTCTGCAATAGTAAGAAATCATATCTTCCCTTACATGGATTGTAATCACAACTTGCCCACATTTAGAGCTGAGATGGTAGGTTGTGGTCTTTTTGTATATTCAGAGGTAGTGACAAAGTAAGGGGGACATTTGTAATAAAAGTAAAAACTTGAGGGCCAGGACACATGAACAAAAACAAGTTATGAAATCACTCACCACTCATATTTGAGAATAGTCCAAGACTGATCATAACAAACACTACAGATAAGTCCATAGTATGTGCTTCACATGACAAAATCCATATGTTAGTGGGGATCATCCTAGTCCTGACAGTTCAGGTAGAATTTCCCCAAACATCACAATCCATGCATCGTGAGAATATAAAACTTTCCCCAAGGTTCTTCAAACTCTTTAGGACTGTGTTCTGGCAATGGCTGAATTCAATTTCAGTTTTCCTCGAACAGTTCAGTTGTTGGGTTCCTCGTCCTTCTAGGTTTGCTGTATTCAACAGAGGAAAAGTGCAGTCAGAAACACGGACGTCCTCCTTCTCTACAACCCTAGCACTGTAAAGACTTCCTTCCAGCAGAGAAGCAGCATGCAGAGGGGCAGAGACATCACAGGGGCAGGGGGGGGTGTCTTAAGAACCTTGGTGTAATCCAGTACCAAAGACACTTTACTGCCTCTCATAGCCTGTTATGAGCCTCCAGGATGTCACTCTCTACCTGTATCTTGGCTTGTTTCTCAAAATAAGCTTGCAAACCCCATTGTTTTCTTATTCCTCTTCTAATTCCTATTTCCAAGAGTCTCTGAGGCCAACTTATAAAGTCTCCTGATCTGACAAACCTCATATACTTCCAGGCTTCGGAAGGTACCTTCCAGGGAAGGTAACATGAGCTTTTTAAAATATACTTTTCCTCTCCCTGTAATTTTTTTTTTCAAAACCTACTTTTAATGATGGCTCTGAAACTCTTTAACCTCTCTTCTAGCCCACAACCCACCAGAGGTAGTAGAAAAGAAAAGATAACTGGGAAACTGGACCTGTTTAGAAATGGTCTTTTAGAGCAAATCTTGTCTGCATTGGCAGGAAATCAGCAGTTCAGTTCACAGGTCAGCAGAGGCAGCTCGATCCACTCACAAACACCTCACAGACATACCAGCAGTCCAGTTTGGTAGATTCAGGATAGCAACAGCAGTGGCACAATGTAGCAGGAATAGCCAGGCCTTAGCCAAACAGGCACAAGTCAGCAGGAGGGACCAGGACCAACAGGAACACCAAGGTTTCTCAGCTGTGCCTCTCTCAGCAAAGACATGAGACCAATAAGTGTTACACAGCTAGCACTAACACAAAACCAAGCTCAGCTCACGGTCCATTGAGTGCAGTTTATACTCCCTCCAAACATCACATGTCCTCCATACATCGGGACTCACCACATGTCTCAGAACATGAGTCTGTCTCAGCTGACATTATTCTGCCAATTGGCCTGAGTCCTAGGAAGTGGCAAAAAACTAGAGCACACCACCAGAAGTTTTTTGTTTTTTGTTTTGTTTTTTTTTTTGTTGTTGTTGTTTGTTGTTGGTGCATTTCTTCCTATGGAACTCAACTACGCAATGTAAGTCAGACCAAACATGCATGCGGTTATTGAAGAATCCTTCAACAGTGTCCTTTCACATTCTTGCTTTAGCAGACCATCCTTTCACTCGTGTCCACTTCAGGAATACACTCCTTTATGCGTTTGCCCCAGTAAAATACCATCCATCACAACTGACTTCCAAAGAACCCTTAAGTTCCCATGCCATATCCCCATTACAATAATATGTGAAAAAAAAAAAAAAAAAAAAAAAAAAAAAAACGTTTTCAACAGCCCATGGGAAAGAACTTCCCCTCAGATTCAGTTCTTATGAGCTAAAGGAGAAGTATGGGCATGTTTTGATGATCAAATACAAATGTATAGATTGAGTATTTCCAAAAGGAAAACTCAGGCTAACAGTTTGGAGACTTGATAATAGATAAAGAAGGTCAAGGCTGCAGCCATGTCATGGAACAGAAGAGTTCCAAAGAAATTTTAATGTGATGACCCAATCTTTACCTTGAACATTTGGTGGGAGAGGGATCTGCTTGACTCCCTGGTCCTTGGAACATGTTTCTAATAGGGGAGATGCATTGGTGACTACACAGAAACATGCAGATTTAACATCAACAGCTGTTGGGAAATCTAGAGACTGGAGTAAACCACTAGAAGGACATCTATAACACTAAATGCGTCTCACTTTTTTATTACCGTTGAGGCATAAGATGCAAGCAGAAGGAACTTAGTTCTTTAAATCAGACTCTAGCCATACAGAGAAGGAGCTTGAATCCCTCAGAGGTAGGTGTTGGCCTGGAGCAAAAGAGGGAGCTGTTCACATCTGTCTACATTGTCCTCCCTTGGGTCCCACCCATTGATGCCTTGTAGATTCATGAGAACAGACAGGATTTATGAATCCTGACAAGTAACAACAAGGACGAAGTTTTAGACATATGTTTAAGTGTGCTGTGCCCTTGAGTTGATGGGAGATGTAGGAGAACAGGGGAAATTGACCTATAGATCATCAATATCATCCAGCTGGGCTAAATAAGACAGCTTTTCATTAGCTATGTATGTTGGAGTAGCTGGGGATATTTTTATTCTGGTAATGAAGAGATAAATATGGCCTCTGGGAGCAGTTCTTGGAAATCATAGTTTCTCCAGATGCTCAGTTTGGGAATGGGACAGATTAGCTTCAAGGCCAAGAGCAACAAACATTACCATAAGCCCACTGGTCAGAGAGCTGAGGCTCTTCAAAGGTCTGGAGTCTTGCCACAGGACCCTTGGGTTTTGGTCATCATTCTCTATAGCAACCTTGGAATACTTTGGATAGTAATAGCCATCAAGTGGTCAGTGTGGCCTTCTCCAGTGGCAGTGAGCCAGACTTGGTGAGTTCATAGAGTAATACGGCTTCCCAAACTAACTAACTCCATTATGCCATAAGACAGCCACTGAGTGATAGAGCTGTCATTTACGTAATGGACCTCTAGCATTTAGTGGGTGGTAATAGCACTCCTCCTGTTCCAGGCACTACACTTACTAGCAAGCACTGGCTGAATAAAAATTATCTGAGAATGTGTTTAAATATACAATCCAGTCATAAAAATTTGTTTGTCCCTTCAGAGTAATCTTAGACTGATTTGTACTGGATGAATGTTTTCAGGGACATGCAAGTTCCAAGTTTGGGGGAAAGGATGGTTAGGAACTTAGGCATCAGTAATGGAAGATTTCACAAACACCAGTACTGTCAATGGAAACATGCCCCATACACTGACAATATAGAGGTAGCATGAAAGTTGTAGGCAGTCCTTGTCTGTCATCGATACAGAAAGTCTATGAAAAAAATTACGTGTAAGTTCATAGAAAAAGATGTGTAGAGAAAATCAGGAACTCAAAAATTACAACATTCTAGTGTTAGAGACTTTCAATGGACAATGATTCTATACATCCACAAGCATCCAAACTTTCCTTACTCTTTCTGGGTTCTTGTCCTTCTTTGGAAAATATTAGCTCTAGAATGGTATGAATAAGATACACTGCTCTGCCAATTTAAGGAGTTTACTAATACATTTCAATAGGATCACTTGCGGCTCAGTTTTTAAAGAGAACTGTGTGTCCTTAAATCTAGAATTATTAAATCTCTGTGTAATACCTAGCCATTTATACTCTAATTTAAATCTTAGATTGCTTTTCAAATGACACAAATCCTGTCTTAGCTACATACAAACCAAACACACATCAATTACACTATATTTTTCTCTCCTCATTAGTCTCATTGCAATTCTAAATGATTTTCTAAAAGCTCTTTTAATTTCTTTTAGTTTTTTCTTGTTTGCTTGTTTGTTTTTTAGGAACATCTTATAAATTGAACTGAGATAAGTTAAGTGAAAGCCATTAAAGTCATAGGTTAGCCGAAAATGAGAGAGAATTAAAGATTCAACAGATAGGAATCTCCAAAGCCTTCCTTACTAAGGACATTTGAGTTTTCCTACTGTTTCCACTAAGAATATTTAAAGCTGGTATATAATTCATTATTTCCTGGGCAAGGAATAATGCTAAATGATGACATTTTTCCTCAGTGACAATTGTCCATAAGTGCTCCCCTGAAATAAGAAATGGACAAGCTGAACTGGCTTTGCTATGGTTGTGAATGTTCTTATTGTTAATGGCAGACATGTGATTGGCATTTGGCTTGGCTGGACAGCCAAGTATTGTAAATTCTGGAAAACTTATTACATATACACATATTCACACCACAAAGACGATGATGCTCTGCCCAAGTCGCTGGAGTCCACTGCTTACAAGATTCCCAGGGAAGGAGCTTTTTTTATTTAATGGTTAGAACTAGAAAGGACCTCTTGTCTCATGACATAGAATAAACAGTTAGTCCTTGGTACCCACAGAAGGTTGATTTTAAACTCTTGAGGCAAATTTCATGGATGCTCAAGTCTCTTGCATATACCACATCTGCCCCATGGGCTTTAAAGCATCTCTAGATTCCTTATAATGTCAATATGGTGTAAATGATGTGTCAACACTCATTATATTATATTGCTTCAGTGCAGACACAGTTTTTACAAAATATTTTGAACCTGCTGTTGCTTGAATATGAAGATGTGACTATAATGGGCTATTTTATTCACTAAAAACTTGGAATGTCATGAAGAGTATGGAGCTGAGTCTTAGAAAGTCAGCTTGCTGCCTGGTGCTGCAAACAGCTGCTCTTGCCCTGCCATGATTGAAAAAACCACATCTCTGGGAGTTGTGCAATCACACAACCACTCAAAGATGAATGACACCGGTGCTTGTGAGGGGGGAGCTTTCCATTTGGGGTTCATAGCTTGTCAGAATGGTGACAGGCAGAACACACACACTCCCTCTCTGTCTCTATCTCTCTGTCTCTCTGTTTGTCTCTGTTTGTCTCTCTCTCTCTCTCTCTCTCTCTCTCTCTCTCTCTCTCTCTCTCTCTCTATTTTACTATCATCAGCTCCTCCACTGACTCTGTAAAGAGTGATTTTCTGAAGTGATAGGCTTTTGGGTTTATTGTGTTAATATATTGTCAGTGTTGTCATTCCAATGTATTCACACAATACATCATCAGAGGCCTGTCAGATTTGTGATTTATGACCCCCAATGCATTGTGGTATAGCAAGGCATTGGGGACCTCGTTGACTGAATGCTTGTTTATTTTTACATTCAAGGGCTTTGAGAGTAAGCTTCAGACCACTTCTCAAAGAGAGGCATGGTGAAGACATTGAAACAAGGCTCCATTTCAAAACACTGGAGCAGAACAGTCACACTTGAGATATAAAGGTTTATGTTTCCCTAGACCACTTTAAGTGCAGAATCAAACTTTCATACTCTAGTGACTTGGCTCTTTCCAGAAGAATCAGGCATTCCCATACACTGCCAGCTTTCTATTCAGATTAGGCTTAATAGTTAAGTACATGATGTTCAGTAGGAAAAGGTATATTTTCTCAACCCTCCCTTATTGCCAAAAGTAATAAGAATAGTATTATATTTTACGATAGCAATAAAGGTGATTATTCAGAAAACATATTACTTGCAAGGTGGCTAGGTGCTACATTATATGTACTCTTCCTGAACATAGCATTCTTTCATAATGCCCCCAACAAAGTATTAAGAACGTATTGTGTGGGTAGCAGTGAATACAGTGCCAAGATATACAGCCGTTTTTGAGAAAGAAGAATGAAAGATCTAAGTGGAGAGTTGAGACAACTTAAAGGCAGTGTGGTACCCTCCAATTACAATAATGTTGTGAGGGGAGTAGGTTTAACAGGAAAGCTTTCTGTGAAAGGTGAATTATGGGGCAATACTGAGAGAACATTAGGAAGGAGGTGACAGCAACATCTAATGGCTCCTCAGCTCTAGGATGACCTTCTTCCCAGAATGCATTTTCTCTCACTTGACTGCCAGGGCAGTTTCTTAAGATCCAGAACCTCATTAAACTGGAAGTTAGCAAGCCTGGATCAGTTGAGGCTCTGCCAGTCCTCGCTGAGCAGTCCACCTCTAGCCTTCACTTCCCTTCTAGCTGGCAACATTGTCACTCCCATTAATGACAAAATCTGTGATGATAAGAAAGGCAGAGAGTGCCTTTGGCTGAGGGTTCTCTCTTTCAGGATCCAAAAATCCTGGGGCCAAGATCCAAAACTTGGAAGGGCAGAGCTAATGTTGCCTTAAGCATATTTGGACACCGTGACACACTTTTTCTTACTGCAAAAAAAAAAAAAAAAAAAAAAAAAAAAAAATCCCAATACTTAATATAATTATCCAGGGCTGGTTCTTTCAGGCCTAATTCATCCTTGTGTCTGGGGAGCCGGAAATGTAACTAGTAAAGAATTTGCTAACATGAGATGCAGAGACTCTGCCAAGAGTTTGCTAATCTGTACTTTTATTTTTTATTTTTTTTGTCTCTATATAAAGGGAGTTTGCAAACTGGTTCAAATTAACCAGGTCAAGTTGTATATTTTATTAACTTCAAAACTTTTTTTTAATTCTTTTCCCATTAAAATAAAACGTCCGCAGAGTTAGGCAGGGCGGTGGGGATGAAGGGATGTTGTCTGCTCAATAAAAGTTACGAGGGGACATGTGTCAGCTGCTTAGTTTTCGCTTTTTGGCCCTGGCTAGAAACAGCTGCAAAATATCTGCTCTAACTCAAGTCTTTTATGACTTCTAGTAACTTCTTTTTCAAAATCTCTTTTATTGATTTTTCTAAGGATCTGACCATAGAGTGTTCCATGGAGAAGAAAGAACACATTCAAGCACTGTAAGCCACACTCACCACCACCGTAGTGATTTCAAAGTTCCAAGGTAATTTTGTTGTTAGCGTCATCCTTTTTGATTTGCTTTACAATGCTTTCCAGAAAATCAAAAGTACTGTTTGTTTTTTTTCACACATATTGAAGTATAAAATAACCTCTGTGATTGGAATCTGTCAACTCTGTCCCACTGTCTCCATGATAATATCCTCCCTGGAGTGGACTCAGTTTTTTATTATTTTGTTTGTTGTTGTTTTTGTTATTAAAAAAAAATAAGCCCTTCTTTATACGCATATCTTCCAAGACTTCTGGTTTTTGCTGTGTCGATCTATTGTCTACCTACAACTTGTCTAGCCTTGCTCTTGTCCCAGTTCTTGTGAACACTGTTCGAATCCTCATTGTCCCTTCTTCCTTGCATGTTGCCTGCCATTCTCTGTCTCCTGGGTCTCACCCCACACAATGTCTCCTTAGAGATAGCTGACCCATCATCTCAATATAGAGACTTGCCACTGACTGAATGTGATGCCAACGTAAAGTGGATCCAGAAGCCCCACCTTTTCCTAGTCCTGACCATTTTACTATAGTCACTGCAGTTCACTAAAGTAAATCCTTGGCCAAAGAACTGACCTTGGAGGAAGACTGTGACTCTCTATTATTTCTATCAGTATCTTACCTGGTACCTGTGGTACCTGGAGCCTTCACATAAATATATATAGAACAAATGATCATACATATGTTTAAGTAATCTATGTTCAGGTCCTGCTATAAAAAATTCCGTTTTAGAGTCCATGTTTCAGTGACTAAATTGTTATTTTAAATTCTTCATACATGAACAAGATTCATTGTCACACATGTGTTCATTCCTGACATGTCTGGGCCATTTGTGATCCTGCATGAACTGCACTTTTAGAGTTTCTCATTGATTTTACAAACATGCACACTAACTCTGAGAGACACTTAAAGGACCTCGCCCTTCAGCCCCCATCCTCTCCACTTAATTCCATTAGAAAAGCAATACAGTTTCCCCCTGTTATCTAGATCAGTTATGCCTCCTAACCCTGTCATTTCTTTCTGATCCTGTTGACTTTAAGGACATTAGAAAGCCAAATGACAAGGGAGGAGTCTTATCTTTCAGTTCAATGTAATATTCATCATGGCTCCTGGCAGGCGAACCGCCCCACCTCCCCCCATCTAGAACTAAAACCTATAAACCAGCATAGCATAAGGCTGTGGGGAACAGGAAGCAAAGCTTTTCTTAGTGGATTACCAGGGTGATGATACATGGTACCATTCCCATTTCTTCCCCTTGGTTCTTAAACCTGTAAATCCTGGCTCAGGGGGAAATAGTACAACACACTAGATACTTAATCAAGAATATATTGTCTCTGGAGAACCATTGCTTACCCCTCTAAGAGACTGTAAATGCCAGGATAACCCCCCATAAGACAGTCACCAAAAGGGATCTATTGAGTAGAGCACCCTAAGTCTATGAGAGAAGCTGTGGATGCTGAAGGTTGCTGGGCTGCAGAGGTGGAGCTACTGAAGCCCTTTGAGGCCAGAACACTGTAATAAGTCCAGAAGGTATATACAGGGCTCCATGATCTGGTATTCTGCTAGATTCTGGATAAGGCTATTCCTAGTGATAAGCTGATTTTTTTCTTTTAGAATATGAATGCTTAATTTTGTGCCTTTATACATTGGAAGTATATCACTGGTTGCTATTCTATAAGACGACACAGTTAAGAGATTTCAGACTAATCTTTTAAAAACTATGGGGACTTATATAGGTGAATGACATTTTACATTATTAGATAAGCGTGAGACTTTGGAAACAAGAAGTAATATGTGTCCTGTCTATGTATCGGATAGACAAAGGCTGAAGCTTTGATGGCTAGTTTTAATTGTAAATTTAATATAAATTAGAATCACCTAGCAGGAGAGTCTCAGTGAGGGATTTTCTAGAGCACACCAGTCCACATGCATGTCTGCAGGGAATTTCCTTGATTGCATTAATTGAGGTGGAAGATGCCATGCCGTAAGTTTGGGTCCCGAACTCTTCAAGGGTAGAGAAACTGAATTATAGGCTAACCATGCATGTATTCATTTTGCCCTGCTGTAGATCTGATGTGATCAATTGTTTTCATTCCCCGCTATCTTGGCTTCCCTGCTATGATGCACTGTGACCTGGAATTATGAGCTTTCTTTCCTAGGTTGCTTTTGCTTTGTCTGTGGTTTTGCAAACAATGAAATTAGGAAAACAAATAATATGTTTGCCCTTACTCCCAAGTCAACTGGGTCTCAAGGGATAACAAAACACCTCTAAGAGGGTCTGATTACCTGTCCACTTGATCAGAAAGGCCATGGAAATCCTATTGGCTGGATGCTAACTAGAATGTATTCTATTAAGAAGAGAGTGAACAAAGCAAAAATGTCTTCAGTGTTTCTAAGGGAATCCCTATGGTTAGACCTACATCTATTCTATTACAGGGCACAATTGGCAAAGAAAAAACTAAAGCATCCATGAGGCTTCTTCAAATCCCCTAAGAAAACTTATCTAATAGTAATAGTTTTTTGTAATTACTACTGTTATTGTTAAGAGTCAAAAAGATAATACCTTCCTGAACAAACTACACAAATATGGCTTTCCTGGAACAGGCATGGTGATGGTTTTCCTGGCTCTGACTCTTTCCGAGGTCACTGGTTATCATAATCAGGTCACTCTTGATTTACTTTTGATCTTGTAAAATTTGTGCCTTCTGGGATATGTGACAACTTCCAATTAGACTCTCAACAATACAGAGCTCCAGATACCTCATTCTGTAGAAAATCCAAGGCCTCCTCTCTAGCCAACAGATGAAGTAGGAAGAGAGTATTTTTAGTCTGTCCTAGGAAGGAACTTTAGCCGTCAGTAGCATAGGGAGTCTGCAAAAACTAATCTTTACGCTTCAGCTCTCCTTAAATATTTCTGAGTTCACAGCTTCGGGGGAGGAGCAGTGGTAGTGGAGTAAATAAACATGTGCAGAGAAAGGTATATTCACTATCCATCTGGGACACAAGGAACAAATGGACCAGACCAAAAAAGAAAAAAAAAGCCCTCTAAGCTTGAGAGAAGTGTGGTGCTGTGCACATGGCCTTCTCTCTCCAGTTCACTAGTTCTAGGCCATTTTTCTTTCTTAATAAATTGCCTATCACTCTAACACTAAAGAAATAACTAAAATTTAAAAGAAAAAAGATTATAAGCAAATTTAGATTCTATTATATAAATACTTTGTAAAGATATATCCATAAAATAATACTGTATGACCACCCAAAGATAAGCCTAAAAAGGAGAAGACCGTTTGAAAGACCAAACTGGATGGGAAAAGCCCATGATAGTTCAATCTTCCATGAAGAACTAGAGGCAATTGAGTAAAGCTAGAAGAGGAAAAGCTGATCCTTCCCACAAAACATTATGCCAACTTGTTGTCAAGCTTCAAGTTGTCAACCCTGAAAAAATACATAAAGTAATATTATATGGATGTATTGGGTAATATTTTAAAAATATAAAATTACATATTAATATATTTGTGCAATAAAAATTAATAAAAAAGAGGCCATAACTTTGAAAACAAGTGGGGAGGGATCATTAGAAGGTGATATGATAAATGTGAAAAGAGCAAGAGGGACAAAAACACACACATACATACACACACATTGGGGAATAGTTAGATTGTGTTCTCTTAAAATTATTTTAGTGCTTTTTAAAAATTATTATCATTATTTAAAACTAATCTACATTGTATTTGTGAATTTGTGATGTCTACCAAACTACATACAACTGCCAACAGTTGGACACATTTTAAAAGAGGTTAGTCAGTGAGAAATTAAATGAAGTTCTCAGAGCTATGGGATTTCTCAAGATATTTTCAGCTCCAAGATGTGAAATTATGTGTTCGGGATAATGCAGATGGGATATCACAAAATTGGAGTGTTCCCTGTCTTTCTAAGATCAGTGTCCTTTCTATTAAAGGAGATGCCCAGAGATTTATAGGAAAGCCCAACTAATAGAACCAAAAGCTGATGAAGAAAGGACACTGGGATGCTGAGTTTCACCCAGAAGGTGACAACAGCTCTTCACCAGTAAGAAATGGACAGAAAAATCCATCTGGCCAGTCCCTACCTATTGTCCCAGCTTACACTAATGCTGGTGCTCAGCAAAGGTAACCTCCCCCAGGGGACATTTGAAAGTATCTTGTGTTTTCTTTGGTAACTGCAACCTTAAGGATATATATATAAATATCAGAGGCCAAAGTGGCCACTGAACATACAATGGTCCATAGAATTGAGTACTACAAAAAGAATGTTCTAGAGTAAAGTGTTCTCAAGACTTCAAACTCCCTAGCCTTGTATTTTAAATCTACCAGAAACACATACTTATTTATTTATTATTCTAAACTAGGATTAATAACAATTATAAAGTGCCAAGGCCCATAACCCAATATTAAAGAAAATTAAGGAAAATGGTTAATGAGAAAATAACATCTAGGTTAATATAGTTAATGTCATTCAGAAATAAAACCCTAAACAGTGTCTGTTTATCACTAAGAATGCTACACAGAGAAGCTGGGGGTACTCTCAGTGGATGATTTCTGACATAGTGAATAAGCCTTACTCTACCCTGTAGAATTAATGATGATTGGTGTATGTAAAAAGAGGGGAGTTACTGTATTAGATTTGCACCTATCTGTGAGCCCACCCATGCTCCAGTGCTGGCTAATTCATGGGTAAAAATACAAGACAGAAAAACATGAAAGTTGGAAAGAGACTTGTAGGGTGGGGAGAGGAAGATGAGAGAGAATTGAGGTGAGCATGATTAATGCAGTAAACACATGTATGAAACATGTATGCCAGATCTGATGAACTAAAAACCTTGAGCAAGAGAAAACTTATGTCGCTAACTTTCAGAGTCAGTATGTCATAAACTATGCAGACGCTTTGTGCCTATTTGTGTAACAACCATAGGTCATGGCTTGTTTCTTAGAATTCTCCGGTACATTGGAGGATGTGTGGCTCAGCCTTGTCCTCTGACTGCCAAAAGCACACACTAAACCTTGATCTGAACTCACAGAGGAGCCCTGACTTGACAGGAAACCACTATTATGGACAGCAATATAAATGCACTAACAATACAAGTAAATTTAATAATGTAGTTGGACATAAAGTATCTTTTATAAAGTTAAACAGTGAAACTGAACATTTTTATGTATCCCTTTAAATCACAATGAGAATTCCTGGTGGTGGGGCCTCTCTTATATTTAGGGAAAGCTTGAAAGGCTGCTAGAGTTACATATTCCGACTCTTCTATATCCTTCTCAACAATTCTATGCCAGCTAGTTTACTATGATATAATAAAAATGGTGGTATTCTAGTCTTCTGTTTCTGCAGTTATTACTCTCAAGTTTATTTTTAAATGTAAAAAACATGACTTTGTTTTCAAATAATTCTCCTATGCTTATGAATGTATAGGGCAGGGAAGCAAAAGAGAACAAACAGCAAGAGGGAAAATTCCACCATTGGCTTAGGAAAGGCTTTTCATAAAGCAATGACGACCACTGTAGTCTCTGCCCTGTTCAATGGATACCTAAGATGCAGTAACACAGGGAGGAACTAGATTTCCACAATTCAGGAAAACTTCACAGGGGTATGATCTATTACTTGACTGGCTTCTGTTTCACAAATCAAAACATGATTTTTAGAATCAAATGACTGTAGATTTTGAAATTCTTAGCTGATTTAAAAAGTGGAAGGTTTATATAGGGTGACAAAATATTTAACTTAAGTATATATTTTTGATTATCATAAAAAGTTAAATTTAACTAAGACTTTTCCAAACACTGCCCAAACATATACAGTATCTGTGATAGAAAGGGGTGGACAGAGACAAAAGGTAGAGGAGCTGCCCAGGTCTGAAGCTACTTCTCCTCATAGCCCCTCACCTGCATTCACATCTATTTTGTTCTATTGTATGCCCCCATAAGATTTTCCTCCAACAAAAGATTTTCCCAACTAAAAAATTTGAACACCATTGCCCTAAGGGAAATTAGGCAGCAGACGTAAAGAAATATAATATAGGTCAAATTTTATCACAGCAAATACTATTATGACACAAATCCCTGTATAGCAAAAGATTTCTGAGCCTTAGGCAATAACCCATTTGTCTTAAGAAATATGCAATACAACAAAATAAAAGAATCTGGGCAACGTTTTTATTATTATGGCCTCTGACCTGTATTTCTTGCTTGGTGGAAGAATGGATCTGTGTGCTGAAATTCAGTGTTACTCCTTTCTTCTGGGTGCAACTGCTTCATTTTCGGCCTGTCTGATGTAGACTCTGTGTTTATGATGAAATCCAAAATGGAAGCCATTAACTTAGGCCTAGAAATGTGTTAGTGTATTCCTACATGACTGCTATTTAGCTATAATCTAGAAAATAAGAGAATTAATCATAACTAAAGAAACATAGAGTCTCTCAAAGGTAAAGGCAACCAGATGCTACCCCATATTCCTTCCATGTTATAAGCCTGAGTTTTACCTGCATACAATGGCATCTGAGGTCTAAATGCCATTTTCATGAGCTCCTTGCTGGGGGTATAGCTAAGGTAATGAATTAATTAGATGAGTGACTCTTCAGAGAAGGCTGTTTACAAAACTCAGCCTCAGCAAAATGAAGCTACCATCTTCCCTTTTGTGGTCCAGCGTCAAGTGTCATAGCTACAACTCCTTGCTGTCACTTGGAAAATCTGGTTGTCATTGAGAATGGAAGCCATATGTTGTAAAGCAGAAACCTTGAATTTCTTAAGCCATTGAAGAGCCATCCACCAGTCTTATCTGCTGCTTACACTGAGATACCATAGTGCAGAAGACTACATACAAGTGTGAGAGATGTGGGACACTGCCACTAGCAGCCAAGCATAACTATATATCTTCCTATTCATATCATTGTATATCTATCTCTTCCTGCTATACTTTGGGATTATATGGTTTCTATTTATCTACTCATCCAAATGCAGTATGTACCTCTTTTTCTAAACAAGAGCTATTGCCAGCATTTGAGGTTTTAGTATTTGAGATAAATAATACATGCAGCTTTTCTTCATGGAAGTCTCTAAGATTCTAGTTACTCTAATACACTATATGGTTTTCTTAATAGAGCTCAAAGGACCAAATTATAAAATGCTTTAAAATTCTACTTACCATGTATTATTTTCATTTTGTAACAATTTAAATTTCATTTGACTTTATTGAGATTTAATTGATTCAATAAGTTGCACATTTTAGTAATATAATTTCATAAGATTTTAAATATGCAAATATCTATGAAACTATTATCACAACCAAGATAGTAAATACATCCATCATCTCTAACAGTTTCCTTTGAGCTTATAAATCTCTTATTCCCCCAACATCCCAACTTAGGTTGAGGCAGTCATTCATCTGTTTTCTTTCCCTATAGATTATCTTGTCATTTTTATCTTCATATAAATAAATTTACTAATGTCTCTTGGTTAAATTTCTCATGAAGAAATACATATTATCTGAAGATATTAATTAAATGGATAGGGAGACAAAAGTCCATCATATTTACCTTTTTCATGTGATTAAAATATTCTCATTTGTAGATACAAATACATTCCAGTGTGAAACCTAAATATCATATGCTGGAACAATCTTAAAGAGATTCCCATTTACTTCAGACACATTCTGGCACTGGACTTTGTCTATGCTTCTTCAGATACACAGCAAGAGTATGTGTATGCATTAATGTATTCAAAAAACAAACAACAACAACAAAAACACTTCAAAGGCTGGAAATCTTGAAGTTTCTATGTCATCATATATTTTTTCCTTAATAATGATAACTGGTCTGGTCAGTCAGTTTCAGCTTAAGCATACTGCCACTGTTGGGCCTTTATAAGGAGTATGAGCAGAGACAAGACTCCCACTTCCACAATGTACATGATATTCAGCTAGTCAAATTTCACATAACAGTCAGTTTTTAACATAAATATGTTCCTAAAGTTGCATGATATATAATGAAGCAAAAAAATGTTTTGTAAGCTGAAACTCAAATTTGCCTTACTATTCTGTATTTGTATTTGTTAAATCCAGCAACCATAAAGGATATTTGGGACTAGGAACTCAGGGCATTTGGTAGACATGAGAGGGTAAGAGTACCCCTGATAAAGAAATTGAACATTTGGAATTAACCTATTCGCAAACCAGTAATTAAGTTCTGTATAGCCCATGAGAAGAGTGACATTAGCTAATTTGTAAGCAATTTCTGGGGGCTCCTGTTCCATGTCTAGATGCTGTCCTTCCAAGAGCCTTTTTAGACCTAAGTAACTCCAGCCCTGCTTCTTCCAACTGAGAATTCATCATGTGCAAAGTAACTCTTGCTTTATCTGATAAGAAACTGAATACTTCAGAGTAAATAAAAAATTCTTCTTCCTAAAATGTCTTTGGGCTCTCTCTCTCTCTCTCTCTCTCTCTCTCTCTCTCTCTCTCTCTCTCTCTCTCTCTCTCTCTCTCTCTCTCTCTCTCACACACACACACACACACACACACTTCCATGATTTCTAGGGGTTGAACACTTTCTTCCACCAAACATACTAGAAATGAGAAGGTGTCCAATTTAAGTCTAACTCCAGATAACGTTGTCAGGGTGGTAGACCTAACTCAACAAGACTGATACACGTTTTGAAAGGTTCCATCCCACACACTAGGGAAAGAAATTGATGTATGTTTCCTTGTTCATGGCCATAGAGGTGCATCATATATGACCCTCCATGCCAGTGTGCAACTTCTTCCTAGTTATTACCCATGCATGAGGTACAGCTGGTGACTAGAGTGTGCCAACAAGTGTGGCGGAAAGTTCAATGTTAGTTTTAGAAACCTGCTAAGTCCCCAAAGTTCCTCCAACAATGTTGTATTAAACTTCCATTTTCTAAATGTGCATTTGCTTTTTCTTCCACTGAAAGGATTAAGAGAATTTTAGGGGTTGCTAATTAACTATTTAAGAAAATAGGTCTCTGCAAAGCAAACTAAAGTTTACACCACCAAGCCATTAATTTCTGCGCCCCTGTGTTTTGTAGCTCTCATATTGACCAACCATGATGAGACCTTTGCTAACTTTGTCTGGCATCATAAGGATAAGGTCACAGACAACCTCAGCCCTGTAATATAAGTATACGACGCTCTTTACTCATCATATAGACAGTGCTATGTGATCCTCTGGCCTGGGTTTACATAGGAAACAAGTCTGATTGTAAGATTTGAGGATTGCAAGATGTTATCTCCCCTTTTTTTTTTTCTCTACAACCCAGTCAGCACTTCCCAATATCTGTGCCTAATACCTTGAACTACAGAGATTTAAATGGACATTATATTGCGGGTGTTGTGTGTTAAATTCCCTTGCTTCTACTCCACTAAATGACAAATCACAAGTTAAGAAACTGATGCTATTTGATCATTTGTCCTAAAGAGGTTTGCGGTCTCTAGAACCATTGTATTTCTCTTATTTCTTCGATTTTTTTTTCAGAAATGTCTTATATTTGGGAACTGCTCAGCACTTATTTTCTTAAAAAAGATCCACTGACTGATCTTCCCTCCATTGCTAGACACACAAGTACGAAATACTCCCTGTCTAAATGCAAACCAAAAGGGATATTTGACCAAATTTCTCAGAAATCCTTTTTCATAAATGTCTACCCCTAACTCTATTATTGTAAATGATATCTTTTGTGTTCCCTTTAAGAATTTTTAGCAAACTTTTTATCATCCCTACACCCACATGAGCAACTAACTTCAAAATTATTTTTGGAGAAATAGTTTCAAATCTGTACTTCAAAACAAGACAACAACAACAACAATAAACAGAGTAAGTTCCAGCTCACTCAAGGAAAGATGGCACTGAGCTGTACTGAGATTTGGAAAAGAGTGTTTCCCAGGACTGGAGATGCTATTATTTACAGCAGCCATACAATCTGTTGCTCACATCACACACTTGGATAAATATGAAAGACAAAGTCAAGGAAAATTATTCAGGAACAGCAGACAATCAGCAAATAAGTCAGGTGGCAACCTTAAGCTCTACAAATAATAAACAACTCAAATTTTCTCCTGAAAGTGTGAAGCTAGAATTAAAAACTGATCTGTGTTGAGTCAAGCCTCAGTCATAATCCCTAAATTCATACCTAAGTTTAGAATGACTGAATTTTTTGTGCATCTTTGACATATCTATCTATTCAGCAGGCATTTCTAGCGCCATTTCCTTGCAGAGATTCAGTTCAAACAATTGCCTTCCCCTTATAGCTTGCTCCTACTTATGTGAGAGAGTGAAGATCTCGGTCACAGATATTATTCAGTGGACGATGTGGGCTGCTGTGTCCTCACTCTTTCAGCTATAGCAGGAAAGAAGTGATAAGGCAAATGATGGGAAGAAAAGCTAATACCAAATATTTGTTTCTCTTATATGAACTCTGTGCTATCTCTCATCTTGTTGAGCTGATTATTTATATAGTCAGACACTCATCAGTCACAATGATGCACTATACCAACTTATTCTGAAATAGCCAATGGCTTATATATGCCTCTCCTGAAGTGATATGAGCTGTTTGTAAGTTATTACTGGCACCGAACAAAACTGCCAACAATGGCAACACTGATGTATATTAATAGATAATGACAATGAATAAACTGAAGAGAAATGGAGAAGACAAAGCAACCTATAATAGTATTAAAAATGGTAAATTTAGAAGTAACGTAAAGAAAATATGTAAGAAATCTGTGTGCTAAAAACAATATGAATTGTTTAAAGAAATTGGGCACAAGACAAATAATTGGGATAATATTTTATATTTAGGTATTAGAAGATGAATCTTGTTAACATGTCCAGAAATAGTGTGGATTCAAGATGTCTCTTGCGGGTACCACTGTTTGTTAAATACTTAGTAAATCGTACAGTGTGTTCATATAAATGGAATAAAATGTGTTCTGTGGGGCTGGAGAGATGGCTCAGCAGTTAAGAGCACTGACTGCTCTTCCAGAGGTCCTGAGTTCAAATCCCAGCAACCACATGGTGGCTCACAACCATCTGTAATAAGATCTGATGCCCTCTTCTGGTGTGTCTGAAGACAACTACAGTGTACTTATAAACAATAAATAAATAAATCTTTTAAAAAAAATGTGTTCTGTGGAGCAATGATGAAGGAGGATTGTGAGAATTAATAGACCAACATAAAAGTATCACAATGAAAATGAAAAAGAGTGATATACAAAATTTAAGGGCACCAATCTCTTCATAATGGCTCTACCCACCTAATCTCACCACATGCACAAGTTCTGCCTTGTGGGTCCTTGGCCACCAGTCCACAAGGCCAGAGTACAGAAGAACTTCCAGAGTGTCAGCTTCAATGAGGCAGCTCTACTTTATTGTTCCAAGGGTAAGGTATTTAAGGATTTGGCAGTTATGGATAAGAAGGGTTGATGGAACATAACACAGTACCTAATTATTATATGGGCAGGAAACTAGAATGAGACACATGTGCTGAGCCATGCACAGGGTCATTCTTCCTATAAGGTCAGACATCTGTGCTCAAAGACACTTTCCAAGGAAGTTTAGCTAGAGAAGAGGAACTACCACTGAGAAAGGGAGACCTCCATTTTGTGGCCATCTCAAACAAATATCTAAACATGATGGACTCTGACCTTAAGAGCAAGGTTCTTCAACATCTGTGTCTTATTGATGTCTACTCAGGACTAACTAGTAAATACTGATGACAATTTCTTGACAAATAATTGAATCTTTATACCCACCAGAGATAAACAAACAAGCATAAATACATCCTTATTTTTAATGCTTTTTTTTTTTCTTTTGATTTTATCAGATCCTTGTTTGTAAATGTTGATCACTTATTTGGACGGATACATAATCCCATTGAGCAGTATATGTTAATCTCTCTTACATAGATTCTAAGATGGAGGCTACAAACAGGAAGCTCTTTGGCTATCAGAGGGCAGAAGAGGAGAAATGCCCAGAAGAAAGAGCACCATGATTAGACAATGAGAGATGTTTGTCTAGCTTTTGATGAGAAAGGTGAGTGTCAGATCAGTGATTAAACCACCAAGGAACAGACTCTGGCATTGGCTGGTGCAGGACTTCATTGGTGGCAATCCGAAGAGCCCTGATATTTGACACATGTATACATTATGGAAATGAGAAGTAAATAGTTATGAGTTTGAACTATGTCTATGAACAAAGACAAGTCGCTGTAAACTGTAACATTAGCAACAGAAAAATAAAGAAAAGCTGAGAAATGATGAATATAATTTTAATAGAATAAAGCTACAAGTGAAAGGTAAAATAGAAGTTATTGCTAAAACTGGAGTATGAAATTTTACATTCATAAATAATTTCTACCTGTTCACATTTCAACTGTTGACTAATCTTTCTAGACCAAGATTTATATTCTGATATATTTATTTTTTTAATGTTCAAGCATATTATTTAAAAAATATTTGCATTAGTGAAACCATATATACCCAAGAAATACTACATTTTCTCGAATACATATTTTGAGGGAGCAAGATATTGTCAGCTCAGCACTAAAAATTATATTGAATCATCATTGCTTCAAAGGATAATGTATTTTGATGGTGATTTTTTGATATTTTTTTTTCTTTTTTTTTAAGGTTTGATACTCTGCATTAAGGTCTAATTAGTTAGAATGAGCAAAAAGCACATGTAAAACAGGATGTAACCCAGAATTAGTCAACGTTTTCTTGGTGTGTAAGGATTGAGCATGACTTTTTGTTTTGTTTTGTTTTGTTTTGTTTTGTTTTGTTTTGTTTGAACTTCACACAGTCTGTGAGTTGTTTCTGGGGCACTCTGAGCCTCTGGGGTTACATCACAATATCAGTGACTGCACATTATGTCTGTTCTTTTGTGACTAGGTTATCTCACTCAGGATGATATTCTCTAGATGCAAACATTTTCTTAAGAATTTGGTTAAGTCATTGTTTCTGATAGCTGAGTAGTACTCCATTGTGTAAATGTACCACAATTTTTGTATCCATTCATCTATTAATGGACATCTGGGTTCTTTCCAACTTCTGGCTATTATAAATAGAGCTGCTAAGAACATTGTGGTGCATGTAACTTTGTGGTATATTGGAGTGTCTCTGGGATATATGCCCAGAAGTGGAATAGCTGGATCTTCAGGTAGTACTATGTCCAAATTTCTGAGGAATCACCAGACTGATTTCCAGAGCAGTTGTATCAGTTTACAACCCCACCAACAGTGGAGAAGTGCTCCTCTTTCTCCAAAACCTCGCCAGCATCTGTTGTCATCTGAGTTTTGGATCTTGGCCAATCTGACTGGTGTGAGGTGGAATCTCAGGGTTGTTTTGATTTGCATTTCCCTAATGGCTAAGGATGTGGAGCACTTCCTTAGATGTTTCTCAGCCATTCGATATTCCTCAAGTGAGAACGTTTTGCTTACCTCTGTACCCCATTTTTTAATAGGGCTGTTTGATTCTCTGGTGTCTAGCTTTTTGAGTTCTTTGTATAACTTGGATATTAGGCCTCTATCTGATGTGGAGTTGATAAAGATCTTTTCCCATTCTGTTAGCTGCCATTTTCATTTTTTGACAAGGTCATTAGCCTTACAGAAACTTTGCAATCTCATTAAGTCCCATTTGTTAATCTTTGACCTTAGAGCTTGAGCCATTGGTGTTTTGTTCAGGAGATTTGCTCCTGTGCCTATGTGTTCTAAGATTTTCCCTACATTCTCATCTAATAGTTTCAGTGTATCTGGTTTAATGTGGAGATCTTTGATCCACTTACACTTGAGCTTTGTACAAGGAGATAAGAAAGTGTCTATTTTCATTCTTCTGCATGCTGAGTGCCAGTTGGACCCACACCGTTTAATGAATAGGCTGTCCTTTTTCCATTGAATGTTTACGGCTCCTTTGTCAAAAATCAGGTGACCATATACATGAGGGCTCATTTCTGGATCTTCTATTCTATTCCATTAATCCACGGGATTATTTCTGTACCAGTACCATGCAGTTTTCAGCACTATTGCCTTGTAATATAGCTTGAGGTCAAGGATAGTGATTCCCTCAGATATTTTCTTGTTGTTGAGGATGGAATTCGCTATTCTAGGTCTTTTGTTATTCCAGATAAAATTGCATATTGATCTTTCTAAGTCAATGAAGAACTGGGTTGGAATTTTGATGGGGATTGCATTGAATCTGCAGATTGCTTTTTGTAAGATGGCCATTTTTAAAATGTTGATCCTTCCAATCCATGAGCATGGGAGATTGCTCCATTTTCTGAGATCTTCCTCAATTTCCTTCTTTAGAGGTTTGAAGTTCTTGTCATACAGGTGCTTCACTTGCTTAGTTAGAGTCACACCAAGGTATTTCATAGTTTTTGTGACTATTGTGAACGGTATCTTTTCCCTAATTTCTTTCTCCACATGTTTGTCCTTTGAATATAGGAAGGCTACTGATTTTTTTTGAATTAATTTTGTATCCAGCCACTTTGCTGAACTTTTTTTATCAGCTATAGGAGTTCTCTGGTGGAATTTGTGGGGTTGGTTAAGTACACTATCATGTCATCTGCAAAGAGTGATGTTTTTACTTCTTCCTTTCTGATTTGTATCTTCTTGATCTCGTTTTCCTCTCTAATTGTTCCAGCCAGGACTTCCAGTACTATGTTGAATAGGTAGGGGGAGAGTGAGCAGCCTTGTCGAGTCCCTGATTTTAGTGGGATTGCTTCAAGTTTTTCACCATTAAGTTTGATATTGGCTGTTGGTTTGCTGTGTATTGCTATTATTATGGACCTTTGATTCCTGTTTTTTCCAGGACTTTTAACATGAAGTGGTGTTGAATTTTTCAAATGCTTTCTCAGCATCTAGTGAGATGACCATATGATTTTGTTATTTGAGGTTGTTTATATGGTGGATTACATTCATGGATTTCCTTATATTAATCCATCCCAGCATTCCTTGGATGAAGCCTACTTGGTCATGGTGAATGATCATTTTGATGTGTTCTTGGATTCGGTTTGCAAGGATTTTGTTAAGTATTTTTGCATCAATGTTCATAAGTGAGATTGGTCTGAAGTTTCCTTTCCTTGTAGGGTCTCTGTGTGGTTTAGGAAGGAGGGTTATTGTAGCCTCAAAAAGTGAGTTAGGTAGCATTCCATCGGATTCTATTTTGTGGAATAGTTTGGAGAGTATTGGTGTTACATCCCCAATAAATGTCTGATAAATTTCTGCACTGATCCCGTTTGGACCTGGTTTTTTTTTTTTTTTTTTTTTTTTTTTTTTTTTTTTTTTTTTTTGGTTGGGAGGCTTTGATGACTTCTTCTATTTCTTTAGTTGTTATGGGATTATTTAAATGGTTTACCTGGTCATAGATTAACTTTAGGATCTTGTATCTGTCTAGGAATTCATCCATTTCCTCCAGATTTTCCAACTTTGTGGAGTATAGACTTTTGTAATAGGATCTGATGATTTCTTGAATTTCCTCAGTTTTAGTTGTTATATCTCCACTTTTTTACTGATTTTGTTACTTTGTATACTCTCTCTTTGTCCCCTTTTTAGAATGGCTAGGGGTTTATCAATCTTGTTTATTTTCTCAAAGAACCAGCTCTTGGTTTTCTTGATTCTTTCAGTGGTTCTTTTTGTTTCTATTTGGTCTATTTCTGCCCTAAGTTTGACTATTTCTTGCCGTCTACTCCTCTTGGGTGTATCTGCTTCCTATTGTTCTAGAGCTTTTAGCTGTGCTGTCCAGTTGCTGAGGTATGCTCTCTCCAGTTTCTTTTTGGAAGCGCTCAGGGCTATGAGTTTTCCTCTCAGTACGGCTATCATTGCATCCCATAGGTTTGGGTATGTTGTGTTTTCGTTTTCATTGAATTCTAGAAAATCCTTAATTTCTTTCTTTATTTCTTCTTTGACCCTGCTATCATTTAACAGAGCATTGTTTAGGTTCCATGTGTATGTGGGCTTTTTGTTTCCTTTGTTGTTGTTAAAGTCCAGCCTTAGACCATGATGTTCTGAGAGGATTCATGGGAGTATTTCATTCTTTTTATATCTATTGAGGCTCGTTCTGTGTCCAATTATGTGGTCAATTTTCGAGAAGGTGCCATGGGGTGCTAAGAAGAAGGTGTATTCTTTTACTTAAGAATGATATGTTCTGTAGATATCTATTAATTCCAGTTGGTTCATAGTCATTGCTAATTTTACATTGTCCTTGTTCAGTTTCTGTTTCCATGATCTGTCCATTGGTGAGAGTGGGGTATTAAAGTCTCCCACTATTATTGTGTGGGGTGAAATGTATTTTTTGAGCTTTATTAGGGTTTCTTTTATGAAAGTGGGTGCTTTTGTATTTGGAGCATATATGTTAAGAATTGAGAGTTCCTCTTGACAGATTTCCCCTGTAATGAGTAAAAAGTGTCCTTTATCTTTTTTGATTACCTTTGGTTGGAAATTTACTTTATTCGATATTAGAATAGCCACTCAAGCTTGCTTCTTGGGGCCATTTGCTTGAAAGTTTTTTTCCCAACGTTTTACTAAGTGTCTGTCTTAGTCTCTGAGATGAGTTTCCTGTATGCAGCAAAAGGCTGGATTTTGTTTATGTATCCAGTTTGATAGCCTATGTCTCTTTATTGGGGAGTTGAGTCAATTTATGTTAATAGATATCAAGGAATAGTGTTTGCCATTTCCTGCTATTATTGCTTTTGTAGGGTGAGTTGTGTCTTTGTCTCTTTCTTCTTTTGGTTTTCTTGCTTGGGAGTTTTCTTGTTTTTACTAGGATGTAGTTCCCCTCATTGTATTGGGTTTTCCACCTATAATTCATTGTAGTGCTGGGTTTTTGGTCAGATATTGTGTAAATTTAGATTTGTCTTGAAATATCTTCATCTCTCCATCTATGGTGATTGATAGTTTTGCTCAGTATAGCAGCTTGGGCTGGCACTTCTGTTCTCTTAGGGTCTGCATGTTGTCTGTCCAGGCTCTTCTAGCTTTCATAGTCTCTGTTGAGAAATGGAGTGTGATTCTGATTGTTCTGCCTTTATATGTTACCTGACCTTTTTCCCTTACTGCTTTTAGTATTCTTTCTTTGCTTTGGCACATGGTGTTTTGACTATTATGTGTCAGGAGGAATTTCTTTTCTGGTCCAACCTATTTGGAGTTCTGAAGGCCTCTTTTATGCTCGTGGTCATCTCATTCTTAAGGGTAGGGAAGTTTTCTTCTACAATTTTGTTGAAGATATTTACTGTGCCTCTTAGTTGATATTTTTCTCCTTCTTCTATTCCTATTATCCTTGGGTTTGGTCTTCTTATTTTGTCTTGGATCTCCTTGATATTTTGGGTTAGGAACTTTTTGGTTTTTTGCATCTTCTCTGGCTGTTTTGTCTATGTTTTCAATGTTGTCTTCAGCCCCCGAGATTCTCTCTTCCATCTTTTGTAGTCTAATGGAAATGCTTGCTTCTCCTACTCCTGATTTCTTTTTTAGGTGTTCTACCTCTAGGGTTATCTCTTTTAGTGTTTTCTTTATTGTGTCAATTTCCATTTTAAATTCCTTTTTTCATTCCTTCATCTCTTTGGTTCTGTTTTCCTCTAGTTCTTTGAGTTCTTTGAATGATTTTCTTGTTTCCTCTTTAAAAGCTTCTGATTCTTTTTGCTTTTCCTCCTGTTCTTTTTTTAAGGATCTCTATCATCATCTTGAGGTATGATTTTAGGTCTGGGCCTTCTTTTTCTGGAGTGTTTGTCAGTCCAATGTTTGCTGTGATGGGAGAGCTGGGTACTGGTGTTGCCAGGTTTTCTTGGTTTCTTGGGATATGCTCTTTTGCTTTCCTCTTGCCATCTTGTTTTCAGTGATATGTTCTTGCCTTTCTCTTGTACCTGGTTGTGTCCCTGGATCTCCACTGGTCCAGGTTGCGGATAGTCAGAGCCCTGTTCTGCGCCGCAAAGCCCCCGGGTTGGAACAGAGGTCCCAATGCTGTGTTCCTGGTCCCTGGATCAGGCAGGGCAGGGGCACGCTTTCAGTGTGCACTTGGCAGAGATCTCTCTGCCTCCTGGCTGCTTGGATCTCCTACTCACCAGGCCTTAACCTTTACAAACTGCTGGTCCAGGTGGCAGATGTGCCGAGCCTTGTTCTGAGCCCCAAAGCTGCCGGGTGGGAACAGAGGTCCCAATGCTGGGTTCCTGGTCCCTGTATCAGGCAGGGCAGTGGCGCGCTTTCCCTATTCTGATATATTTAAACTTAATTATTCAATCAAATTGTTCAGAATGTTATTTATCTGAAATCCCAAAGAAAGTACTTAAAACTCTTTTATTTGACATTTATTTGATAGTTTTTATAAAAGGTTAAAATATTAATAGTATTTAAAATAGTTATCAGTTATAAAGATTGTTATCAAAGTGCCATAATTGCTTGTGTAGATGACAATTTAAGTATTTTGGAAGAAAAAATGTCCAATGGAATTATTGTTATGTTTTATATTTTTAAGACTAGAGAACAGATCCCAAAATATAGAAAAGATCATTTGCTTTGAGTGAGGGATTTAGCTGATTCATTTCAGGTTTTGTGTGTTCCAGTACTGTCCAATCTCATCTAAATCACAGGGGAAAAGTCTAAGATATTTTGCTATCAGAAATTGATATCAATTTTGATATGTGCCATAATTTTAAAGCTGATAGTGGTCCTGATTAATGGAAGTAAATTTTCTCAACTATTTTTCAGCTGGTGTGGAAAAGATAATCCAATACACTCACCTGAATATACTCTAAGAGAAAGATGCCTTGACCTCAACTATAAGATAAGCTATTTTAAGTTTTTAATTTCAGAGTTCCTTGGATCCTTAGTAAAACTCATGTTTTAAATGTTTAAATGTCATGTTTAAATGACAACACATTGTTTGACAAATGCTAGCCACTATCACCTGGCATCTCTCTGTGTCCAAAGTGAGAGAAATAAAAACATAGTTACTCAGAGATATGTTCTGGGCAGGTGTTTTGTATCTACTGAGATGTTCAGTACCTGTTGCACTTCCTGGTTCTCATAAGCTGGTGTAAACCTTTGAAAGTTTAGCAAACAACATTGCAGTGTGGCAAGACCTCTCATGTCTTAAGAATGCTGCATTCTAAACCCAGCATCAGCTGTACTTGGTCTAGGCTCTATGTGCTAGTGTCTGTTGGCACAAAAACAGAGAGGACTGGTCTCTGAAAAACTGCAGTGTTTACAAGGTGTTAAGTTCAGAAAAAAAGGAAATAATTTAATGCATTCATAATAGAACTTGTGAGGAGGCCCTAATGTTACACATATGCTAGGCCCCCAAATTACAGCTCAACTCTCATTGCACATTCAGGTCAGCAACACTCTGGTGGAGATATTTTATCCTCCTGCACATATGAGATTCCATTTGAACTCATCAAACTAATTTATAGAAGTGCTAAATAAACCAACATGAAGACTGGGTGTACATAGGATGAGCTTTCTGCTTGGCTTCCTAATACCAGTAAATAACTAGTCCAGAATGGGATCTCTTGCTGTACAAACTTCATAACTTTTGTTGCAACCTCAACTAAGTGACAGTCCTAAATTTCTAAGAACAGCCAGTTTGAAGACCTTGGCAAACATCATTCAGAGCAATTCCTGAATAAGACAGAGTCATGTGTCTTACTCTCTCTGTCATCACCTCCATAGATGCTAAGAAGCAGAAGAAAGAAACAAATTACCTGTGTGAAACTGAACCAGAGTCGAATATTTACCCCCTGCCATTTCAGTCTAAACAGATGTTCTTCAAGCATTTGGGACTTGCTGGAATCCCACCAAGAATGGAACACTGCAGAGGCTATCCTTAGCACCCCTTCTGTGGGTGTAACATCAATTAGGACTGAACACGCTCCTCCTGGCTATGGTCATGTTTGTTTTTTTTTTTTGTTGTTGTTTTGTTGATTTTTTTTCTTAGTATTATAGAAATATCTGCTTCAATATCCTAAAATCATCCTCTGTGGGGCTGTGGGCTGTGAAATGTAGTCTGGTTCCCATCGCCCATCTGGAGATGGAATGGGGTAAGTGTGGTTACCTCCTGCCTCACTATGGTGGAGCAGACATGAGAACCCCCACCATTAACCCAACAACTGGCTCCAGTTATTAACCCAACTATCCTCTCAGTAAAGGAAAGAGATTAAACAGAGAAGGTTATACACAAAAGAACAGCAAACCAAAGAAGATGTTTTCACTAGCCTTGAATAGTAAGACAACAGGATAGATTTAAAGACACAGTGTAACTAATAGTGTAGAACTAAGCTTTCAGGAAATCACAGAACATACTGCAGAAGTAACAATTCTTAATCATCTCAAGGAAATCATGTAGAAAACACTGTATGTACTGCATCTCAGATAATGACCAAACCTCAAACCATACCACTGAGTCTTTTCCAAAGAGGAAGGACAGGGGACCTCACTCTGCAACCTTCTATCTTCAAAATCACAAGCTATAGTCCCATAGGTCAATGAAGGCTGCACAAAACTAAAGGGCAACAGAAGCAAGAAAATCAGTTTGCACCAAAAGAAAGAGGGAGAGAGAAAGAAAGACAGAGGGGGATGGAGGGAGGGAGGGAGGGAGGAAGGAAAGAAAGAAAGAAAGATCAGTAAAGCTTAAGACTGCAGAGGTCAAACGGTGTCAAACCACCATCTTGGATTTTCATGGAGGATCGAGAGAGGTAAGGATGTCACACAAAGATCTCTCTCAGAAGCTAATATACTCCATGGAAAGGTTATCCATAACCTATTGGAACCGTAATGCTCAGAGCCATTCTGCAGCAACATGAAATTTTTTGGAGTAAAGGAAGAAAGAGCAAATGTATATAAATTATGCAAAGTATTAAAGAAATGATATTTTTCAGGCCTAAATCAATGGTGAGCCGACTGTTCGATTTTAAGTCAGAGCTCATGTCTCTTTCATAACTCTTGAAATCTGTGTTGATATTCAGCACTGTCCAGCCTCGGAGAATTGAGCTGTTATGATTTTAATTAAACTTGCCAAGTGACATATTAAAAGTAGATCTAACCAAAGATACAATGAGGCAACAGGGTGAAGCTTAATAAAATATTAAGCACTGGTGTTTTGTGGTTTCTCGTCAAATACCAAAGGAGATTGAACAGGAGTGAGGGAATATTGGCTAATAAATTTCCAGAGGAAAAATGGCACTGCCTTTTTGTGAAGTTTGAAGCAGAGAGGCAGAAAAAAAGACTGAAGAAACAGATTGCTTACAAGGCTTTGTTAACTTCAACTTGGGCAATGAAGTTGCTGATACCCTAGGGAATTTTTTAGCAAAGTAAGATTTTGTTCCCAGAAAGTTATATGTATAAGTTATACACTGAGAGCTGAGTTTTCTAAGGCAATGTATAGGAAAGGTCAGAAGAACACTGTGATAGGTTCTTAAGCCTTGGAAGGCTGAGATAGCCCACTGCATCAAAATCCAGGGTCCTTCCCTGGTGGGCAAAAGGCTGCTATAGCCCTCTTCCTTTGATTTTTCTACACAGATAATCCAAACAATTTGCATGCATAAAAGATGCTCAGTGTAAGGATATTGCATTGGGTTTGCAGTGCCAAGTTTGTTTAGGAGTCATATTTTCAACTGCACGCCCCTGAGGCTCTGTTCTGGGCAGGTATAAACTGGTGCAGTGCAGACTGGGTTTTAAAGAGAAAGTTTCATTTCCATGAATGCTCAAGGAAAACATTTTAGACCTGGAAACGAAGTTCTTAGTTTATACTAACTGTGTCTCAGGAACTGTAGTTGAGTTTATTTACCTTGCTTAATATTCCTGTTTGCCACAGTGGGCGTGTGGCCCCTGCCAGCCAGAGGAACACTTGTAGAGTTCTCTTTCCTTCTCTCAAAGCATTATTTGCCAGTACAATTTGTTTAAATTCAACCTTTCTCCTCAGTCTCTGCCAGGCCACCCCTGCTGTTAAAGAATTTCCTCAGAAAGCCTTGGGGAACTTTTTATATTGTTGTAAACCTAGCAGTCACCCGGTATTTAAGAAGAGACACACACCCAGATAGCCTTTCCAGTCTTAAATGAAATCCTGCCATGTGATTGGTGTCCAGCCCTAACAATACACTTAAGACTCTACAGAGTAGGCAAGCCTCCTGTGTACCATTTGAAGGGGCAAGTGGGAGTGTGACCCTTTCTGAGAAAACTGTGTGTGTTTGTTCTGAAGTAGACGTGATAATACTGCACAAGTTTACTAAGAAATTTTCCCCCATCCTTTGTTTTGTTTTGCTTTGCTAAGAAGCATCAAAACATAAAGTACATATAGTCATTATGAGGTTCTAGAAATATTGTGTAGCTGGGCTCTTCTGATAAGATGTAGCCTTTCATAGTATGACAATTCTGTGCATTTTTCCTGAAACATCTGAATGTGTCAGGCCAAGTGGTCAGGATTCTCACAGCTAATTGTTCATGTTCCAGCCAGGAAGAATCGTTGTTTGTTTATGTAAACTTGGTGCTTTGGTGTCAGAGGATTACTTAGGGTAGATTTATGTGTTCAGAGAAACTCCTCAGGTTGAGCTTACACGTTAGGGTTACAAGGAGAAGGGGCAGAATGGTGACCTCTCTCTGAACTGTTGACTGAAATTTCTCCATCACCTCCCCCTGGCTATACCTCTGCTATGACCACTTACTCTAGGACGTTTTCTGAGATGCTACTATGAGCATAGGAACATGGTATGGTACACAGGACATTTTTATCCCTTAAATTTGCATCCACCACTGCTTCTTGGAAGGATTGCCTCAAAGCGAAGACAGTTAGCTGTCTATCATTTAAAATAAAACAAAAGGACAGACCATCCCACCATTAATATTACCAATGCCAGTGGTATTTGGAGCCCCTGTGTAAAAGGCCAGTCACACAATGCTCAATTACTAATAGTCCTGTACTAATAGTACTAATAACCTTTTACATTAGAATGCTATTTAAATATATTAATCTTCACTCATTATGCAACACAGTGAATATATGCCATTTTTAAACCTTGAGTTCATTGTTATTAATAGCTCTTGGATTTCTCTAGGAATATGTACACTTTTTTTTATTGTGAGACAGTTTATTTGGAGCAGAGTCACATTCCATTCAAGAGCTCAAGGAGTCCCTCAGCATCTCCCTCTACTTGTAGATGTTGATAATAGTCACATTGTAAACTAATCCCCATGAGCATTTGTTTGAATTTCAGCCATTCCTACCAGCTGAACTCTCACAGCCAAAAAAGCATCAAGTAAGTTATAGTCCATTATCACTTCTGGAATATTTTTTCTATTTCCTCTTACTATTTTGGTTAGGGCCCTTGGGATGTAACTCCTAGCCTGGTGCAACCAGTAGTTGGTATCGTCACCCTTTTGCCTGCCTTCACAACCTACCTCATCCCGAGTAATTGTTGTAAAAATTTCACTAAAAACCACTTGCCTTAACTTTGTGATATTTGCCAAACACTCTTAATGTTCACAACTTCACTGAAGAATTTGTTTTCCCATTTACAGAGGAAGATGTGAGGTCCAGAAACTAAGAACTTTAATACCTATTCTAATCAAGATTTGAGTTGAGTTTTATGAGTCAAATTTTACTCTCTGGCACAGCCGTCCAACCTCCTGACAGTGCGATAAAACATTGTCATCTACAAAGTTCATGCTCAAGAGGTGAACAATTTGGTTACACTCTAAAATTTCATAGAGTCAAGTGAACTCACTAGGTTATGTTGGGCTGGATTCATAACTCTCTTTGACCACATGTGACCTCAAGGCTGCTTTCTACCTAAATGATATAGCAACATTGAACTTTACCCATACAATCAGAGAACTTACCTTCCTAAAACTCAACTGTAACTATCCGGGCCCCCAGCTTCCAAAGCTGATTGGTGCTCCCCATCCACACCCGGCCACATGCTGGTTTGGCATCCTGGTGTTTTACTTCCTATCTTGGTGGTCATTGCGCACATCTGTTCTCTAGTCATACTTAACAAGACCTTCCAATGACCAACATTCCTCACCATTCCTTCACATATGAAATGAGTTTGTGAGCAATGATAGTCCTGCTTTCTCCCACCCAGAAAATCCCCACCCTAGGACACATGGTTAAGGATAACTTTCAGTGAGACAGCTGAGCATCCTCTGGCCAAGCTCACTTATGCATCCTTGGGCCTCATTACATGTCAACTTTCCCCTTCGTTGGGTTAACATCATACTGTAGTACAAATGTGGTTGACTCATTTGCCTTCCAGCTGCTGGGTTGTGGCTTCTGCAAAACTCTGAGACTTATTGCTTTTCAATGATCTGCCTGAAAGGCTGCTTTCCCAAGTAATTGGAGAGACTCATACTTCAGGTTACTGTTCAAATATCAGCTTCTCAGAGAAACCATCTCTGCCTACCTATATGAAAGACAAATAGGAACTCACAGCCCCCGGCATGACCTTTAGCTTTCTTATCCTAACACTATCACCTGAAATTACATCACACATTGCATGTATCTCTCTGTTGTCAGACACACATGCTAAAATGCCATCCTACTTGAAAAGACCTGTATCTGCTCTCCTTGCTTGATGCTTTGCTAATAGCTGCTTAGTGAGAATAAAAAATGTATCTGAATCTCTGCCCCACAGCAAAGTATTTAAACCATCACTAATAACATTGCAGGAACTTGAAACATATGGCTATTTATCTACTGGCTTGTGCTATAAATTGAAATTACTTTAGATTTTTTCCTATCCCAAAACAAAAAGTTTAAAAAGACTACTCACACCCAGTGTTACAGTTTAGAAGTTGGTTAGGTGGTAGGGGGATATACATTTGATTGACAGGGGAAAATGAAGAAAAGGAACAGAATCCCAACCCTCTAAAACCATTAAGAGACCTCAATTTTCAATGTCCTCCTAGTTTTCCTCCTTTGATCTAGTCCTTCCTCCCACAAGTCTTCTATATTCTAAGGACTGGATCCAGGCCCTCCACAGATGTCCTAATTCCCTTTCTCCCAAAATCCACATACATTGTGTAGTTTCTGTATGGGACCTACATGTATCTTCCTACACACTTTAGTTTTTGACTAGGTTACTGATAACATGAAATACTATGTAAACATTGTAAATACTTTATATGTTATGGTATTCATAGGACAGTGGCCAGACAAAAGTCTGTACATTTTCAGTACATACACAACTTTCCATGTCTTTGATCCATGGTTGGTTGAAACTCCAAGTGGAACCTGTGGATATGGAGAGTCATTGAAGCCCCGTCAAAATCCTGTTTCCTTTGAGCACTATCTCTGAAAAACCGCATTCTTTCTGATTTAAATTTTAGGGTAAACTGCATGAATTATGTCTCATCTGAGCTCATTATTCTTTATCTTCCGGGTCCAGAATGGTGAATCAGCCTCTGAGTTTCAACAGCATCAGTAGAGCTGAAATGTATGAAAATGCTGGAAATGAGCTCCATGTCAAAGAAGACATAGTGTTCCACTGTGACAGAATTATGCCAAGTATGCTTCTGCTCAAGATAAACTGCCACAAGTGAGAGCCCCAGATTGGATGAGAAGGCACAGGTAGAAAGGACTTTCTGGAGAATCCTCCTTTCACATGCGTAGTTGGACAGTTAGGACCCCCTTTACATTTATTTCCACTTGGACTTTAGGGTGAACCCTGCAGGACATAAAACAGTATTAGTCAATGCCTTTAATTAGCCCGAGGATTCCACAAGCTTTCAGAGTGGATTATGAAGTATGGATAGGAAGGACACAGCATCATGATGTCACCTTCTTCCCCTAGATTTGCTATTAGGACCTCCCTAGCATATGCTTATAGGAAAAAGTTCTAGAGCTATTGGGAAGCTGAGTCTCTTTCTTTCTCTACCTTTACAGTTCTCTCTCCTTTTCTTATCTTTGCTGGACTCCTTCTTCTCTTGTCCCCGTCTTGTGCATGATCCTCTTTTTTTCTTCTTTTTTTTTCTTTTATTTTCTACTTATTTGTATTCTTTTTAATTGTGTATGTGTATGAATGTTTTGCCTGCATGTATGTCTGCATGTTGATTACATTCTTGGTCCCCCTCCCAAAGACCAGAAGAAGGTGTCATATCCTATAGAACTGGAATTAGTTACAGCAGGTTGTAAGCCTCCATGTGGATGCTCAGAATTCAATGCAGGTCTTCTGGAAAAAAAAAAAAAAAAAAAAAAAACAAAAAAACAGTCCGTACTTTTAACTGCTGACTCATTTCTTTGTCCACTCTAGTCTTACATTCTCTTTGTCACATTTTCTAACTTTCTTAGTCCTCAAACCACTTTAAAGAAATGTGACTTCCTCTGTCTAATCTTAAGAGTTTCCCCAGCTTACCTTTAGGATCAAGACATTTTCTTCATGATTGCTCTAATAAAGCTTTGTCTTTCCCATCTGTTAAGTTCCTCACATTGTATCAGGAAGAAAATCACAGACAGAGCCACACTACTGTATGCTGAGTGAGTGCTCATACATGGTGAGCATCAGAAAAGATTTTGTTCCTAGAGGAAACCATTAGGGAGGGCATAAATAGACATGCCTCAGTGTGGTGAATATAATTGGGAGGAAATATCCCACTCAAACAAACCATCCTGTACTTATACTGAAGGATGGTTGATTCTATCCCCCAAACGACATTCGCCTCATCTTTGCCATGCTCTAATATCATATAGGTGTCTGTGCAATTAGGATTTTCCAGGAATCATCCCCACTTAAACCACAGACATGGGTAAGCAGGATTTTCCCCATCGTAACAGCCAGTGCAGAGTGAAAGTGGCAGGCTACCAGCAGCCACCATACGGAAAGGCTGAGTGGCAGTTCTAATTGACCATTTCTACCCATGCTCCTCTTCGGTATGTACAGTATGAGCCAAGCTGTCAGAGCATCCTGCCAATCACAAGAAATCTGACCTGGAGGAAGCACCACCTCAAAGACAGCTGTTGATCTGCTCAGTGAATTCAGATTGCTTTGCGGTGCCATCCATTGCGTTCAGGCTATCACAGTGAAGAGAGTATCTAATCAAAACAAAGATCATGAATTTAGTGAACTATAAACAATGACTTCAAATCTAAATGCTTTCTCTGGCTGCCCAAACAAGAAACAATTCAGTACTTGAGACATCTAGCTGTCAAATTGCATATTTGCTCTTTGGGCTTACTTAGCTTGTAAAGAGGCCTGGCCTAGGTGGCATGTAGCTTTATAACACCAGAGAGAAAACAAGGAATTCACTTCACATCATGGTGCACAATCAGAACTCAAGCTCAGTCAGTGGTGTGGCTGTGACAAAAAGGAATTCAGGCAATTAAAGAGAATTATGCAGCCAAATTCCATGTCACCCTTTTCTAATTTTTACATCGTTTTACATCCAATGAGAAGTTTCTGCTCTGACACAATTCCAGCAGCATACATGTCATAAACAATGGGGCTAGAAAGAAGGAAAGGCCCACAAAGATAGAGTAGCAATACAGACAGCAGCTCAGCTGCAGCACAGACTCATGCTCAGCCACTGTGGCGTGATGTTCTCATAATAAGGTCAGACACACTTCTATTTTAATGCCTTTACAAGGGATTAACAATGTGTTTTTGCATGCTGGATGCATTGCACAGGAACCACATAGAAAACATGACAACTCAGTTAGCAATTATAAGCCACATTTTATCAGAAAACGCAACTTGTGCCTTTAACTTCTAAAGTTATCAAGAGGCTGTTAGAAAGATGTCAGGTTGAGGATTTCCCATCCCTCCACAGGAGGAAAAGAAGTTTATCAGACAAAGAGGTGTCTATCCCTATTGTCCATCTATGTGTGGGCACATACAGGTGCACTTTTATTCCAAAGAGTCACCCAACTTGTTTCAAATGGTAATTAATTCATGGAAACGTGTTATTATTTACAAATATTCATGATTTTTCAGTGGTAGAGAATTATATTTCTATCTCCCTTCAATGAGGTATGGCCATGTGCCCTGATAAAGCTGGAAAAAATGTGTAAGAAGTGATGAGTGCCATAAATACAGAGACACGTGAATACTGTGTGGTACCTAAGCCATCTTTCCCCCTTCTTGATGACCAGCAATGTCTCAAGAAGGAATTACTCTATCAATCCTGTCCATCAAAATTCATAGAACGAGAGATAACGCTTTTCTAAGGTACTGAAATTTGCACACTGCTACCAAGCCATAACTTAGTTCATTCTAATATATGTGTTTTACTAAAGTTAATGGACCGTCTATAATAAATCTAAGAGTGATGGCATCCTCGCCAGATTTGAGACAGCCAAGTGCAAGTGCCCTCTTTTCGTGGCCATGCTCTCATTTCGCCTCCATCCTATTTGTTATTTGGATTGGATCTGGCTTCTCATAACCTAATCTGCCTGAAGAAGAGTAGCAGACACATCAAACCCTGGCTTTATTAAAGTGAATACATGTTCATTAGATAATACTGTTTAGATTCCGAAGAGGAAGCAAACATGGGCATGATTATTATTAAAATATCCTTTTCCAGGTCTGGAAAGATGGGGCAGCTATTAAGAGCACGCGCTATACTTGCTGCACGTACAGAGGGCCTGCATTTAGCTCCAAGCTCCCATGTTAAGAATTTGCCAGTTGTCTACAACTCCTGATCCAGGCGACTCATCACTGTCTTCTGTTATAAATGGGCACCTGTAGTCATATGCATATACCTGCATATACACAGATATATATATACACACACACTAAATAAAATAATTTATATAGCTTCTTTCTAAATTATTTTGTTTCCTTTACGGTGGATAGATGTCCTCATATTATATGAAATTCTCAAATGCTAATATTAGAAAACCTTGATTAGAGAGCCACATACGTTTTAAATTTGGTGAGAATATAATATAGCCCTGTTAGAAGCTGTAGAGGGAAAAATGTACAAACTTGAAATAATTGGAATTCATGGCAGTAATCTCACTAAAAGACAAATATTAAATTATTTTGCATAAAGCCTATTGCATATGAGGATGGGTTTATTTTTAATCCAGTATCAAAGCAGTGATCAGCTTATAGGCACACAGCATTGTTTTATTTTACTTTTTGAAGAAAAATAAAATATCTTTGAATCCTAATCTCTATTTGTTACTGAAAAGAAATGTCTACCTGTGTCCCATCAAAGACGAGCAGTGTGCTCTTCCCATTGGTGCTCAATACCTTGGTACATAATCTCTAGGCCTGAGAATGTGAGAGAAACTTCAGATTCTAACAGAAGATGAGAAGCAGTAGAGGAAGCCCTCAGTTATACGTCACGGTTAGGAAATAGTATGCAGAACAACCAAATGGTAGATTTGATGAAGGAAGCACCCGGAGCCATGAGGTAGGCAGCCTTTCCCAGGCGGTACTGCATTTGAGGTCTTAGCTCTGGTTTCCTTCCTGAAACTAGCCAATGCATCTCCTTTGAGATGATAGAAATGTCTTTCTTAAAGAACATAGAGTCTGAGAATTTGACATCGTAGAAATGGTAAGTCTATCAAGCCACAGAAAAATCAACCCTGAGTTCAGAAAACCCCACGCTCTTGATTCTTTGCTAGAATGCCTGCAGCTAAGAGGACTTTGCTGCTTCCTGAGATCCTGTTTCCATTCTCCTATGGAAACTTATAGGGTAGTAATGAGGTTTTCCACGGGCTGAGCAATAATCATGTGCTGTTTCATAATTCAGTTCTTTCTGGTTGGCAAAATTAATCTACCTGGTGATGTTCAAACAATGAGTGAGAGTATTTTGGCATCCGGGAAGCATTTGACAAAGTCTGGATACACTTCATGTTGTTAGAACTACAAAACCTACTGCAGAAATATGGATCACAGGAGCCAAGGATACTCTTAACCATTGCACAACGCACAGAACACTCTTCCGTACCAGAGAACAAGCTCCCACGTGAGGACTACGGAGACTGAAACACTCTCATCCAGACCAAGTCCTACTTGACACTTTTCCCTTTTGTGTGTCTAAAAGAGCCTGTATTATTTCTGTATTCTACCTCTGATAAACCTCTGCAGGCTTCCCAGCATTCTGTGCAGGACTTTACTTTCCCATTCTGCACTGACCATGCTGCTCACACTTCAGTGCACCCATCTCTCTTATTAGCTGCCTTAGAACACACAGTTATCTCTATCATACACAGAACCTGATCATCCCACTTACATGATCACAGATCCACAACGTGCTTGGTTCAACAACAGGAATGAACTAGCACTAAATGCCTAAAGAGTGACTTAGGTAGGAGGATGACTTCATCTAGATGAGGGTAGAAACAACACTACTAGCAAGACTCATCTGCTGTTCCTTAAGGTCTGTTGCCAAGGCCCTTACATGCACCATCTCATTTAATCCTAGCTATAATTCGTACTATGATCATGCTACCCCTTAGCAGAGAAAGAAAACAGTCATTAGAGAGACTGGAAAACTTCCCTAACGTCATGCATCTGGTTATCTTATTGACCAAGACTCAAAACCTGCCCAACCTCAATTCAGCAACTCTTCATCCCATCCTCCGCTATTCAGGGACAAACAGCACATTTTACAAAGAATTAAGCCACAATAAATTAGAAATTCATTTATTTTCATGTGCATACACATATGTTGGCAGAGAACGCCATCACTTCCAACCTAAGACAGAACCATGATTCCCAATACATAAAATGATGTTGGCAAGGAGGTCTCACATTTTAAGAGTACAAGCCTTTCTGTATGTTAATGTCCTTTTTCGTGAAAACAAATTAACACAGATACAAACAACAACAACAACAAAAAAAAAAACCAAAAAGAAAACCCAACAGTTCCTTGCCTTTTGCTTTAAAAAGTTATTGAACTTAAAGCTGAAAAAGACAAATCTGCCACATCAGAGGTGTGTGAGTGACAACCAAAACTGGTTGCATCCTTGACGTACCATTGCCTTCAATAGTGCAGGGCATTTTCTGTTCCAGGGAGTCTACGTTTGCATCGTAAAGACTGAACCTTTTATGGGTCTCTCCTTTCAAAGGGGTGAACTATCCCTTTTTTGTATCTCCTAAATGATTAAATTAGCATATAATCTTTGAGTTTCACCAAGTGGGCTCAAGGATTAAATTAGTCCAGATTAGATGCTGTGGGTATACAATCTTTTACCATGCTGCAATGTGCCTGCTTGGGGATGAACAATCCTTTCACAGGGATCACATTTAAGATATTCAGTATATCATATATGTATGTATACACACACACACACACACACACACACACACACACACACACACACATTACAATGCATGACAGTAGCAAATTTACAGTTAAAATGTAGCAATGAAAATAATCCTATGGTTAGGGGTTACATGGTTAACTGTATTAAAGCACTGCAGCATTAGGAAGGTTGAGAACCACTATGTTAGATGATTTTTTTAATTGATTATGGCAGTGTATAAAATTTCTTTGATTGGGGCAAGACAATTTAATTGGGGCAACAATTGTGCTTCTAAAATCCCACTCATCCAGTAACGATTTGATTTCTACTTTGATCATTGCCTAAGGACACTCTATACATCCTGGTCTGTATTCATTATTATTACTTAGATGACTATGAGTGTGTACAGCTATAATACACCAAGACACTGTGCTATGCACAAGTGATGGAGATAATGAGTTTTCTGTCAGTAAAGAACCTGCAGTGTTTTGGGAAGGGGACATCACTGGCCCTTACAAAGTTAAACCTGAGAGCTGTGCTCATCCTGAGGACTCAAGTTTGATTTCCAGCACCCACATGTCAGGTGACAACTCTTTCGAACTCCAGTTCCAGGGGATATGATACTCTTTTCTGGCCTCTGTGGGCACCAGACATGCGGGTGGAATGTGAATATTCATGTAGAGAAAACATTTATATACATCAGACATTTTTAAATGAATCGTTTAAAAGTTACACCTAGAGAATGCTGTGTGGGTTCATTGCTAACATTCCACAGAAGGAATTAAATAACATCTGAGGTAAGGAAATAGGAAATGTTCCCAGGTTGAACTGATAATTAAGCTGAGTACCAGGTATGCCTTATTTGCTTGTTTCTTATTTTTAGTATGTATGTGTCTTTTATTTCTGAATCGACCAATGGTTTCCTTTGCCCATAACTTCATATATAATAACAGCATCCATGTCTGTACATTGAGAGCTATCTGGGACTAGGTTTTCAGAATCATATTTTCATTTCTACATGTTTTTTCCTTTTTTAAAAATCTTTAATCTACACACGAACTCTGTCACTCTGACCAAGTCACCCTATCCACACAAGACACTTTCTCAGCGATTCACTCTGCCTGCCCTGCTGCTTTTGTCCCGGGTGGATACAACCACCCCTTGGCATGTTCCTTTTCACTACCGCCCAGCGCAAACATGACTCCAAAGCCCGGTTGCTTTTTACTGTAGGTTTATAAGTTAGATTCTCAATCCACAAACCCTCTACACAATAAGATTAAATACAATAGATAAAGATACACACTGCCCTTCTATATGAGATAAAAGACCTATAGAATGCCTTAAAATATTCATATCTCCTAGTGCCAGTTAAGTTCACCTGGGTCCAGATAACCCTTCTCAAGTTCGATCTTCATTTTCTCCCCAACCTCTGCTCCTTGTTCATTTTCCTCCCTTTTCTCTGATTACCTCACCACTGTCCAATTATATATCACCTTAACATAAACCTACAACATGCATGGTATGTACTCACTAATAAGTGGGTATTGACATGAAGTAAGGTATACACAAGATACAATCCACAGAACTCAAGAAAGTTAACAAGCTGAAGGGCTCCACTGAGGATGCCTCTGTCCCACTTGGAGGGAGAATAAAGCAATCATGAAGTGGGCAGGGGAGGGAGGGACCTGGGTGGGAAACAGAGAACATGATCATGTATTGGGGGAGAAATGTGACTTTGATTCCTATTTTAACTTTAAACACAAACAGTTTCTGCTGCTCCCACTGTAGTGTGAGCCTTCCTTGGTCATCTAAATTCTTCGTTATTCTTGAGATGAGGATACATTTATATAAAAGTCAATGCCAGAAAATAAGTTCCAAGGAGGAAAGAAGGGAGTGTACCTCTTCAATGACAATGACATGATAGGCAGATTTGGAGTGACACTTCAGAGCTTCAGCTCACTAGGTATATTGCCTTGTCCTTTTTCCTGGACCAACGTGCTGAGTTAAAACAGATGCTTTTCAATAAGCATGTATTAAGTGTCTGGTATATGGTAGGAAATGTGGTGGGCAATAAGGCCATGGCCAAGGAGCAAATTGACCATGGAATTTACTGGATCCTACATATGTTATTGGTTTTATAAAACTGGCCATCCCACTGAAGGTTATTAACAGAGTCAGTGTCATTCATACTGAAGTCCCTGTGCCATTCTTCACAACATAAAAAAAAAGAAATACTTAAAACTCATATAGAAGCATTAAAGGCCCTGGACAGCCAAAGCAACCTCGAGCCAAAAGAATAGTGCCAGTGGTAACACCATACCTGATTTCACGTTCTATCATAAAGTTCAAAGCTACGGCAATAAAAGCAGCATGGTACTTACAAGAAAACTGACTCAGGATCTTTTTGAGAAAATGAGGAGCTACTAGGCAACTGAATCCTACCTATTTTTGACAAGGATGCCAAAATATACATAGTGGATAAAAGTTATCACCTACATTATGGTGCTAAGAATCTGCATATTCTACATTCATCTTTCTTGCTGTGGTAAAAGTCAGCTGCAAATAGATAACAGATGTCAATGTGTGACTCAAAACTCTTTCAGGGTTTTAGTGGAAAAAGTTTGGAACACATTTCAAGACATACACACAAGAAATGACCTCCCAAATAGGACTCCAGTCACTCAAGAAATAAGGCCAACAAGGGCTAAATGGGGTCTCATGAAATCAAACCGCTCTGTACATTAAAAGAAACTGTTGATTGCATGATGAAGCCCACAGAATAGGAGGGAGGCGTTGCCAGCTATACAGCTAATAGAGAGTTAATAGCTAGAATATACAAATAAGTTAAAAGAACTAAGTATCAAGAGAGTAAATGACAGAGTCAGAAGGCAGAGAGATGGCTAAGTGGTTAAAGGTCTCTACAACAAATCTGACAACCAGAGTCTGATCACTTGAGCACACCTGTTGGAAAGATAGAACCAGCTCCCACACACTGGGACTTCTAAGACCATGTACATGTATGCTCATACAATATACATGCTTAGAGTAAACAAATGCCACAATAAAAATGTACATTCTTTTCAGTCCCAAAATTAAGTAACGTGGAATCTAATGTCTTCATACATTTGGTCAATTTTGCAAAGTGCCCATTATGTGCCAGGAACTATAGTTTTGTTTGGTAGACTGTGGTTTACAGCAAAAGGCAAGAAGATAACTGTTCTTTTAGAGACTGGATTGGTAATATTGTGTGTTCCCTCCCACTTTTCTCTTTACTCCCCCTTTCTACCAACCTCTTCCTCTTGCTCCCTGTGTCTGAAGAGTTGGCCTGCCTTAGTACGAATCTCAGGCCTACCAGTTAATAATCAGATAATTTTAAGCAACGCTTTACCTGCTCAAGCTTTTGTTAGCTGGTGGGGCCTTTCTTCCTACTCTCCGTGGTGCTTTGGAAAGTCTCAGTTTGTCTAGAAATCTTCAGAGTTGTTTCAAGGAAATGAAGTTCGATTTGCTCCTGCCTGCCTGGAAAAGTAAGTCTGTCCACCTAGAAAGATGGGGGGGGGGCATGGAGAGAAACTGCTCTCTTAGCTGGAGCTCTCTAGAGCAAGGTGTATTAAGAAAATTCAGAGGAAAGCAGAAATGGATGAGCATGGGCCGAGTCCGTGCTCAGCATGGCCCTCGGAGCCAGTTTTTCCTTGGGCTGGTTGGTAGAAAGAAGCCGACAGGGAAACACAGGTAGTTCTAAAACACTGTGGGTCATCCTGATTTACAAACTACAGATGATACCACGGTAGCAGAAGCCTGGTTGAGTCCAGCTCTCTCACCTACACTGCAAAGGGATCTCCATTGTAAGGCTTTCCTCTCCTTGGTGGTTATTATAGTCTTATTTTTCTCCCGGAATGTAAATAGTTTTCCGTGGGAGATGGCAAGCAACCCTGAACAATAAACCCTATTATTCTTCCGAAAGCCTCCAGCATCTAGCCCGCAGATCCCACAGAGATTACCCAGAATGCTCCTGAAAGCAGCAACTTGAGTTGGGGACTGGCTCCAGGCACCACTTCCAATGTTGTAGGATCCCAGGCTGCTGGAGCATTGGCCTGCTGGTGACTGCTTGTTTCTCTGAGTTACAGCATTGAACACCGGAGGTGACAAATGCTCTGCCTTCAGAGGGTGAGCCATGAGACCAGCCTGACACAGCACCAGAGCTGATTAGTGATCTAAAAACGTGAAGACTTGGTTGCCGTAGAGTGACGTTCATGTTGCTGTCACAAAGCTATCTCACGGAAGCACACGGACGGAGGAAGCCTGAATTTGACTTATGTTTTCAAGGGAATCTCGGTCGTTGGCAGGGGCAGGAAAGCCATAGCTGTATGCACATGCATGTGCTCGGTGGTGGAAACCCACAATGGTTCCTCTGCAGAGTCAGATTAGGAACAACAGACTGAAGGTTGGAACAGATACATCTTCCACCAGCACAACCCTAACTCTTAAAGCACTTCTCCTCCTGCAGCAGTCTTTAGTAAACACAGAAAGCTGGGGAGTGAGAGAAAAAAAAAAAAAAAGGTCAAGTCAAGTGGAGGACATTTTAGGTTCAAGATGTAGGTAGAGATCTAGAGTAAAGGTCCAGGAAAGGGCTCATAAACGGGGATCCTAGGTAGGGAGAGGTCAGACACGCTTTTGGAGGGAGCTGTGCGGAGTCTTCGTGGGGCACTGAGTGCTAGGTTTCAGAAAGGAGCAATGCAGAAAGGAACAGCCAGGAAAGCCAGAGAAATTCAGTTTATACCCTCACCTTTACTGCTTTGCTTAGTCGTAGACCGGCTGTTACTTAGAGAACTGGTCAGAGTAACCGCATAGTTCACCAAGTTTATTTTCCCTTTCCTAAAAGGGTGTTTGTGGACCTTGGAGATCTGGCAAAGTTAGGTTACAAAGCTGCCAAGGGTAGGAAAGATCTAGGACAGCAGTGTGTGGGCCATGCCCTGCTCAGACTGTGCAGCAGCCTTGCCTTGTATGGTTCTGGAGTACGGGAGGTTCCTTCGTCCTGTGCCTCCGGTGTAACTGTCTCTTCAGTCTGAGCCATGCATCCCATGTGCCTGTCGTGGAACTCCTCAGATGGAGCTCAGGCAGCAAGGTGCACAGGAAGAGTGGCAGAGGTGCACAGGAAGAGTGGCAGAGGTGCACAGGAAGAGTGGCAGAGGTGCACAGGAAGAGTGGCAGAGGTGCACAGGAAGAGTGGCAGAGGTGCACAGGCAGAGTGGGTGACTTGCTTCTTCCCTGGAAGCACCTGGCTTTGTGGTTGCAACTCAGGATCTTCCCTGCGTGTCCAACATCCCCCTGTGTGTGTGGGGGGGGGATCCTTCAGTGACTTACCGAGGGAACAAATGAACTCCCTCCTTCATTAACAGCCTTAAAAACTGGAAATTTCTCAGCAGGCATTTGGAGTTAAAGAAATCACAGGGCAGTGGAAAGGAGAGCCTTGTTTTGGGTTGTTTTCATTGCTTTCATTATTCATGACATGGCTTAAGAGGGGCGATGTTCAGAGAACATTCCCCTCCAACATGGCTGAATTCATGCAGCGCTGTGCGGAAGCTGAAGATGTCACCCACAATGAACATGAAGTGCTAGGGCAAGAGGAGCTGGGTGGGGGTGAGGACGCAGGCAAGGAGGCATTGATGGTCTTTACAGGATTCATTCACGGCACAGCAGGCTGTATTCACACCGTAATACTCACCCTAACGTAGATAATTTGATTTTCAACCTGGTTAGCATGCACTCAGACATAGCAATAGATGAAAATATATGCTTTAGCAGTGCATGCTAAACACGGTTGCACACTTTAAGTCACAATTTGTTAGAGGTGAGTGTGAGTGTTGAAGTTGGTGATTGTGGAAGTCCTAAAATTTTCAATCTGACACATGACAAGTGTATTGAAATACAGAAAAAAAATGCAACTTTCTTTAGCTCTCTTACATGAGAGTCATATATATATATGCAGTGTCTATAAAATAAGTGTTTCCTTTATGATTTAAAGATTTTAAAACAAAATGAGAATGTAGTTCTATCCCACATGATGGAAATATCACTACTCTAGCCAGCAGGAGACTGTAAAATACCACACCAGATCCTTGGCTGCTGATTTAAACCAATCTAAAAGCCCCAAGGTGCTTTTCCCACTTGCGACATAGACACAGAGCCCTCTGGGTGTTGCTTCTGCCTTCTAATCATTAGGACTAAATTGAATAAAATGTGCCAACCGTCTACCTGTATCACACAGTTACAGTCAGAGCTTTCCCAGGCCAAGTAAAGTATCATTAGGTCTCCACAAGGCCTTGCCTCTTCTGGTCTGCAGGCCACAGGCTTGCTAGCTAATATGTGACAGACAAACGTGCTATGCCATTTGCCTCTTCATTCCTCAAACCCTCATGGAATAACTCAGTGCTCTAGATTCATTTCTGTTGTTATGACAAACACTCTAACAAAAAATGACATTGGGGAGAAAGGGGTTATTGGACTTAATGAAAAAAAATGATATTAGCTCTCGTGCATGAGAGCCAAATTCATATATAGACACATGCAATGAATATAAAATAAATTTGTTTCCCTCTAAATTTTAAGTCTTTGAAGAAAGAAATTGAAGAAGATGCCAATACTTGTGAATCAACATAATAAAAATGGCTATCATACCAAAAACAATCTATAGATTCAATGCAATCCCCATCAACATTTTTGCACAATTCTTTATAGACATTAAAAGAATGATACTCGACCTGGACCAGCAGTTCCCAGAGATAAAGGCCTGGTGAGAAGGGGATCCGAATAGCCAGGGGGCAGAGAGATCTCTGCCAAGTGCACACAGAAAGTGCGCCCCTGCCCTGCCTGATCCAGGGACTAAGAACCCAAAATTGTGACCTCTGTTCCTACCCGGCGGCTTTGGGGTGCAGAATAGGGCTCAGACTATCCACCACCAGGACCAGCGGGGATCCAGGGAAACAGACCATGTACAAGGGAAAGGCAAGAACATATCACAGATAACAACATGGCAAGAGGAAAGCGAAAGAGCATATCCCAAGAAAACCAAGACAACCTGGCAACACCAGTACCCAGCTCTCCCATCACAGCAAACAGCGGAATGTCAAACACTCCAGAAAAAGAAAACACAGACCTAAAATCATACCTCAAGACGATGATAGAGATCCTTAAGCAAGAACAGGAGAAAAAGCAAAAAAGCAAAAAAAAAAAAAAAAAAAAAAAAAAAAAACAGAAGCTTTTAAAGAGGAAACAAGAAAAACACTCAAAGAACTAAAGAACTAGAGAAAAACAGAACCAAAGAGATCAAGGAATGGAAGAAGGAATTTAAAATGGAAATTGACACAAAAAAGAAAACACTAAAAGAGATAACCCTAGAGGTAGAACACCTAAAAAACAAATCAGGAGTCACAGATGCAAGCATTTCCAATAGACTACAAGAGATGGAAGAGAGAATCTCGGGGGCTGAAGACAACATTGAAAACATAGAAAAAACAGTCAGAGAAGATGCAAAAACCCAAAAGCTCCTACCCCAAAATGTCCAGGAGATCCAGTACACAATGAGAAGACCAAAACTAAGGATAATAGGAATAGAAGAGGGAGAAGAATATCAACTAAGAGGCACAGTAAATACCTTCAACAAAATTGTAGAGGAAAACTTCCCTACCCTTAAGAATGAGATGACCACCAGCATAAAAGAAGCCTTCAGAACTTCAAATAGGTTGGACCAGAAAAGAAATTCCTCTCGACATATAATAGTCAAAACTCCAAGTGCCTAAAGCAAAGAAAGAATACTAAAAGCAGTAAGGGAAAAAGGTCAGGTAACATATAAAGGCAGACCAATCAGAATCACACCCAATTTCTCAACAGAGACTATGAAAAGTAGAAGAGCATGGACAGACAACATGCAGACCCTAAGAGAGCACAAGTGCCAGCTCAAGCTGCTATACCCAGCAAAACTATCAATCACCATAGATGGAGAGATGAAGATATTTCAAGACAAATCTAAATTTACACAATATCTGACCACAAATCCAGCACTACAAGGAATTGTAGGTGGAAAACCCAATACAATGAGAGGAACTACATCCTAGTAAAAACAAGAAAACTCCCAAGCAAGAAAACCAAAAGAAGAAAGGGACACAGACACAACTCAACCTACAAAAGCAATAATAGCAGGAAACAGCAACCACTATTCCTTGATATCTATTAACATAAATATACTCAACTCCCCAATAAAGAGATATAGGCTATCAGATTAAATACATAAACAAAATCCACATTCTCCTGCATACTGGAAACTCATCTCAGAGACAAAGACAGACACTATCTCAGAGTAAAAGGTTGGGAAAAAAACTTCCAAGCAAACAGCCCCAAGAAGCAAGCTAAAGTGGCTATTCTAATATTGAATAAAGTAAATTTCCAAACAAAAGTTATCAAAAAAGATAAGGAAGGACACTTTTTACACATTACAGGGGAAATCTGTCAGGACAAACTCTCAATCTTTAACATATATGCTCCAAATAAAAAAGCACCCACATTCATAAAAGAAACCCTACTAAAGCTCAAAAAATACATTTCACCCCACACAATAATAGTGGGAGACTTTAATACTCCACTCTCACTAATGGAAAGATCAGGGAAACAGAAACTGAACAAGGACACTGCAAAACTAGCAGAGACTATGAACCAACTGGAATTAATAGATATCTACAGAACATATAACCCTAAAGTAAAAGAATACACCTTCTTCTCAGCACCCCATGGCACCCTCTCAAAAACAGACCACATAATTGGACACAGAACGAGCCTCAATCGATATAAAAAGATTGAAATACTCCCATGAATCCTCTCAGAACACCATGGTCTAAGGCTGGACTTTAACAACAACAAAGGAAACAAAAAGCCCACATACACATGGAAACCAAACAATGCTCTGTTAAACGATTGCAGGGTCAAAGAAGAAATAAAGAAATTAAGGATTTTGTAGAATTTGATGAAAATGAAAACACAACATACCCAAACCTATGGGATGCAATGAAAGCAGTACTGAGAGGAAAACTCATAGCTCTGAGCGCTTCCAAAACAAAACATCAGCAACTTGACAGCACAGCTAAAAGCTCTAGAACAAAAGGAAGCAGATAGACACAGAGGAGTAGACAGCAAGAAATAATCAAACTTAGGGTAGAAATAGACCAAATAGAAACAAAAAGAACCATTGAAAGAATCAAGAAAACCAAGAGCTGGTTCTTTGAGAAAATCAACAATATTGATAAACCCCTAGCCAGACGAACTAGAGGGCAAAGGGAGAGTATACAAATTAACAAAATCAGAAAGGAAAGAGGAGACATAACAACTGAAATTGAGGAAATTCAAGAAATCATCAGTTCCTACTACAAAAGTCTATACTCCACTAAGTTGGAAAATCTGGAGGACATGGATGAATTCCTAGACAGATACAAGATCATAAAGTTAAACCAGGACCAGGTATACCATTTAAATAATCACATAACACCTAAAGAAATAAGAGATGTCATCTAACGCCTCCCAACCAAAAAAAAAAAAAAAAAAAAAGCCAAAAAAAAAACAAAAAACAAAAAACAAAAAAAACAGGTTCAGATAAGTTCAATGCAGATTTTTATCAGACATTTATTGCAGACATAACACCAATACTCTCCAAACAATTCCACAAGATAGAATCAGATGGAATACTACCTAACTCATTTTTTGAGGCTACAATAACCCTTGTTCCTAAACCACACAAAGACCCTACAAGGAAAGAGAACTTCAGACCAATTTTAGTTATGAACATTGATGCAAAAATATTCAACAAAATCCTTGCAAACCGAATCCAAGAACACATCAAAACGATCATTCACCATGACCACATAGGCGTTTTCCCTGGGATACAGAGATGGTTTAACATATGGAAATACATCAACGTAATCCACCATATAAACAAACTCAAAGAAAAAAATCACATGGTCATCACACTAGATGCTGAGAAAGCATTTGACAAAATTCAACACCCCTTCATGTTAAAAGTCCTGGAAAGAACAGGAATTCAAGGTCCATACCTAAATGTAATAAAAACAACATACAGCAAACCTACAGCCAACATCAAATTAAACAGTGGGAAACTTGAAGCAATCCCACTAAAATCAGGGACTCAACAAGGCTGACAACTCTCCTCCTACCTAGTCAACATAGTAATGGAAGTCCTGGCTGGAGCAATTAGACAGCAAAGGAAATCAAAGGGATACAAATCAGAGAGAAAGAAGTAAAAACGTCACTCTTTGCATATGACATGATAGTGTACTTAAGTAACCCCACAAATTCCACCAGAGAACTCCTACAGCTGATAAACAAGTTCAACAAAGTGGCTGGATATAAAATTAACTCAAACAAATCAATAGGCTTCCTATATTCAAAGGACAAACATGTGGAGGAAGAAATTAGGGAAAAGATAGCATTCACAATAGTCACAAAAACTATGAAACACCTTGGTGTGACTCTAACTAAGCAAGTGAAGCACCTGTATGACAAGAACTTCAAACCTCTAAAGAAGGAAATCGAGGAAGATCTCAGATAATGGAGAGATCTCCCATGCTCATAGATTGGAAGGATCAACATTTTTTAAATGGCCATCTTACCAAAAGCAATCTACAGATTCAATGCAATCCCCACAAAAATTCCAACCTAGTTCTTCATTGACTTAGAAAGATCAATATGCAATTTCATCTGGAATAACAAAAGACCTAGAATAGCGAATTCTATCCTCAACAACAAGAAAATATCTGAGGGAATCACTATCTCTGACCTCAAGCTATATTACAAGGCAATTTTGCTGAAAACTGCATGGTACTGGTACAGAAATAGGCATGTGGATCAATTGAATAGAATAGAAAATCCAGAAAGGAGCTCTCACGTATATGGTCACCTGATTTTTGACAAAGGAGCTGTAAACATTCAATGGAAAAAGGACAGCCTATTCAACAAATGGTGCTGGTCCAACTGGCACTCAGCATGTAGAAGAATGAAAATAGACCCTTTCTTATCTCCTTGTACAAAGCTCAAGTGTAAGTGGATCAAAGATCTCCAAATTAAACCAGGCACACTGAAACTATTAGATGAGAAAGTAGGGAAATCCATAGAACACATAGGCACAGGAGAAATTTTTCTGAACAAAACACCAATGGCTCAAGCTCTAAGGTCAAAGATTAACAAATGGGACTTAATGAGATTGCAAAGTTTCTGTAAGACTAAGGACATTGTCAAGAAAACAAAATGGCAGCCAACAGAATGGGAAAAGGTCTTTACCAACTCCACATCAGATAGAGGCCTAATATCCAAGGTATACAAAGAACTCAAGAAGTTAGACACCAGAGAATCAAACAACCCTATTAAAAATGGGGTACAGAGCTAAACAAAATGTTCTCACTTGAGGAATATCGAATGGCTGAGAAACATCTAAGGAAGTGCTCCACATCCTTAGCCATCAGGGAAATGCAAATCAAAACAACCCTGAGATTCCACCTCACACCAGTCAGATTGGCCAAGATCCAAACTCAGATGACAGCAGATGCTGGCGAGGTTGCAGAGAAAGAGGAACACTTCTCCACTGTTGGTGGGGTTGTAAACTGATACAACCGCTCTGGAAATCAGTCTGGCAATTCCTCAGAAAATTAGACATAGTACTACCTGAAGATCCAGCTATTCCACTTCTGGGCATATACCCCAGAGACACTCCAGTATACAACAAAGATACATGAACCACAATGTTCTTATCAGCTCTATTTATAATAGCCAGAAGCTGGAAAGAACCCAGATGTCCTTTAGTAGATAAATGAATACAAAAATTGTGGTACATTTACACAATGGAGTACTACTCAGCTATCAGATACAATGACTTAACCAAATTCTTAAGAAAATGGCTGCATCTAGAGAATGTTATCCTGAGTGAGATAACGCATTCACAAAAGAACAGACATAATATGCAGTCACTGATAGTGTGATGCTAACTCTAGAGGCTCGGACTGCCCCAGAAACAACTCACAGACTGTGTGAATTTCAAGAAAAAGAGAAAATAAAACAAAACAAAACTAAACAAAAACATTATGCTCAATCCTTACACACCAAGAAAACATTGACAAATTCCGGGCTACATCCTATTTTACATGTACTTTTTGCTCATTGTAACTAGAAAACCTTAATGCAGAGTATCAAACTTTAAAATAAAGAAAAAAAGCCAAGCACTGACAAAAATGTATTTGTTTACATTTATGCAAAAATGTTTTAATTTTTGTTTCTTTTATCTTTGTTTTTTAAAATAAAGTTTTAAAAAAAGTATGATACTCAACTTTATATAAAAAAACAAAACCCACTGGACCAGTAAAATAATCTTATGCCATACAAAAACTGGAGGTATCATCATACCTGATTTCAAGCCATATTAAAGAGCTATGGTAATAAAAACCACATAGTATTAGCACCAGGACAGGTTGATCAATGGAATTGAATTGAAAAGATTGTTACCAACCTATACCTGGAAGAGAACTGATACCTAAAGTTTATAAGAACTTAAGAAACTAGGCACCAACAAACCCAACAACCCAATTCATAAATTGTGTATAAAACTAAACAGAATTCTCAACAGAGGACTATGTAGTGGCTAAAAAGCACTTAATGTTCAACATCCTTAGTCACCAAGAAAATGCAGGTCAAAATGACTCTGAGATTCCATCTTACACCAGCCAAAATGGCTAAGATCAAAACCTCAAGTGACAGCTCATTCTGAGGAGGATGTGGAGCAAAGAGGACATTCCTCTATTGCTGGTTGGAGTGAAAACTTGTTCAATCACTTTGGAAATCAATTTGGTGATTTTTCAGAACATTAAGAATAGTTCTATCTCAAGATCCAGATATACCACTCCTGGGCATATGCCCAAAATATGCTCTGCCATACTATAAAGTACACTTGCTCAATTATGTTCATAACAGCTTTATTCATAAGAGACAAAAACTAGAAACAAACTAAATGTTCCTTAACAGAGGAATGGAAAAGAAAAATGTGGTGCATTTATTTACACAATGGAGTATTACTAAGCTGTTAAAAACAATGATACCATGAAATTTTCAGGTGAATAGATGAAACTAGAAAAAAATGATCCTGAGTGAAGTAACTCAGTCCCAGAAATACACACATGATATGCACTCACTTACGAGTGGATATTAGTCATAAAGTACAGGATAACCATGCTATAATCCACAAGTCAAAAGAGCTAAGTAATAAAGAGGGCCCAAGAAAAGACATGTGAACACTGAGAAAGTGGAAAAAAATAAACATTTGGTGTGGGTGGAGGAAGGGAACTAAATGGGATAGGGTGTGGTGAGGAAAATGACAAATCAAGTCTGGGGAGGGTGGAGGAAAGAGAAAGGAATGGGTAGGGGGCATCTCTGGGGTAAGCTAAAAACCTAGGACAATAGAAAATCCCAGGAATCTATAAGGGTGATCCTCCCTAATAGTCCTAGCAATAGAGGATACAGAAACTGAAATGACTGCCTCTGATAACCAGGAAATACTTTCAATGGGGAGATGGAGTCACCAAGTCAGCCACAAAATCTTCTACCCACAATTTTTCCTGCCTACTAGATATAAGGATAATGATAGCCTAAACAGAAATTGAAAAAATAGCCAACCAATGACTGGCCAAACTTGAGACCCATACTATGAGAAAGAGCCCACCACCAAAATATTAATGATATTTTGCAACTTATAGATAGGAGCTTAGCATAACTCATCTGAGAGGCATCACCCAGCAGCTAATGGAAATACAGGGACCCACAGCCAAATACTAGGTGGAGCTCAAGAAATCTTGTGGAAGAAGGAAGGAAAGATTGAAGGAGACAGAAGGTCAAGGACACCACAAGAAAACCTATATAATCAACTAACCTGGGCCCATAATGGCTCACTGAGACTGGAACTGAACTACCAACCAGAGAACATACGCATGGGATTGACCTAGGCCCTTTACACACATGCAATAAATGTGCATTTGAAATGCCTAACAGCAACAGCAGAAGCTTATCTCTGACTTTGTTGCCTGCCTTAGGATCCCTTGCCTAGATCTTACTGGGCTGCCTCTTCGGCCCTCAAGAGAAGATGCACCTAGTCCTACTGCAACTTGCTGTATTAAGGCAGATTGATATACCTGGTAGGCATCCCGTCCTCTGAGGAGAAGGGGAGAGAGAAAAGGAAATGAGGAAGTGGAAGCTGGAATAGGACTGTTAGTTATCTAATGAAAGTCCACATATGGCCTGTCGTTTTAAAAATGTTGTAGAAACTGAATCAGCTAAATTTGCAATCAAGACCCAGTGAAACGGCTCAGTGGGAAAGGGCACCTTTCACCAAGCCTGACAATTTGAGCTCAACTCCCAGAATCTACATGGAAAAAGAAGAGAATCCAACTTCCCCTAGGTAGTCTGTGATCTCCCCAAGTATTCCATGACATGCCAACACACACACACACACAGACACACACACACACACACAGAGAGAGAGAGAGAGAGAGAGAGAGAGAGAGAGAGAGAAAGAGAGACAGAGAGAGAGAGAGAGAGACAGAGACAGAGACAGAGAGAGAGACAGAGAGAGAGACAGAGAGAGACAGAGAGAGAGAGACAGAGAGAGAGACAGAGAGAGACAGAGATAGAACATAAATAAATGAATAAATGCAAAAAAACGTTAGAAGAGTTGGCTCAGTCAGAGGTTAAGAGTTAAGCTGCTCTTGTACAGGACTAAGTTTGGCTCAGCTCCCAAGTCAGAAAATTAACAACCTTTTATAAGTCCAGATCCAGGGACTCTTGCATTCTCTTCTGGTCTCCATCAAATCTCTCTCTCTCTCTCTCTCCCTCTCTCTCTCTCTCTCTCTCTCTCTCTCTCTCTCTCTCTCTCTCTCTCCCTCTCTCTCTCCCTCTCTCTCTCTCTCTCTCTCTCTCTCTCTCTCTCTCCCTCTCTCTCTCCCTCTCTCTCTCCCCCCCCTCTCTCTCTCTCCCTCCCTCCCTCCCTCCCTCACTCCCTCTCTCTCTCTCTCTCTCTCTCTCTCTCTCTCTCTCTCTCTCAATCCCTCACCATATACACAATAAAAATAATAAAATTAAAATCTGAAAAACACAACAACAAAACAATCGGGCAGTCTTTCATAACCATGCTCACCAACTTGGTCTAGATAATTTCTCATTAAGACTCTCTTCCCTGATTATTCTAGGTTGTCCCCAGTTGACATTTAAAACCAACCTGTGCAGTCAATATGAAAGATTATTTGGCCATGGGGAAATATAATAGAAAGCAGTAACCTTGGAGGGTTTTGATCTTCAATGATACACTGACCTTCTGAGGAAATTACAAAGTTAAGAGTGATTGACTTGTCTTTTTACTAGTGATAGATAAATTCCTTTGTCAACTATTTGGATTAGAGTCTTGAGGCAGTCATACACTAAGGAGACTCTCTTAGCTGGTTCAAATGTCTGGGACACAGCAGAAACACAGGAGACTTCCTAAGGAGTGGAAGGAAGACAGACTGAGGAGTAGCCACTCAGCTCACCCCAGACTTTGCACACTGTCTGTGTCTGCATTTCCTTTATCACAAATCAGCAAAGGACTATCAGCATAAAGGTCTGAGAAGTTAGACGGAATGGGACAGAAAGCTTCTCCGGGAGCCAGGACCATCACCAGATTTGACAAGAACCCATTTATGGCCTCAATCTTCTCATCTCTATGAGGTCCACAGAAGACCTGTGGGACAAAGTGTTTTGATTATTTGACAAGAGCTGTCTGAAAGAGTAGTTTCTAAAACAAGTGTGAAGCCCATACTTTAAGAGCAAGATGCCATGCAATCTCTAAAAATGAATTAGCTCCTAAACAGTCTAGTGGTGATGACCGTAATTGTTCCCCAGTGAGTCACACAACCAGAGTGGTTTACAGACTCAGCCCCTCCTGCTTGGATTTGCTCCTGCCGCTAGCATTTACTTGCAATGTGGTTGTTGAGGGGTAGGCAACTCTCTTTATATCAGGTTCTTCACCTGTGAAGAAAATCTATTCCTTTTAGGGTTAAAGTTTGGAAACATAAATTGTTAGAAAGCAGTGCAAATGTTCTACATTCAGTAAAATGTTTAATTCAGTGTAACATTCTGCCTTGATTCAAAAACCCCAGGCCTGAAACCAAAGATGACAATAATTTCTTCCTTACAGCTTTATCATTCATAAGTAACTGTAAGAACCAGACTCTAGGATTTCTTCTAGCATCTTCCTCCCAAACTACCTAAGGTTTTCCAGAAGCACATTCTGCTTCTGAGAAACAAGGCCCGTGTGCTGGGATGGAGCATGCTGCTTGCCTCACACCACAGAGCTGTTTGTGTTAAATAACTATTTTTTTGTTAGGCTGGCATTGGTGACAATTAAAGAATTAAAGAAGCCACGGCCTAACAGCTCCTAGCCCAAAGGGCACCACAAATGCATATACAAACCAAGATAAAGAGGTACAAACTTTATACCCTGTTCTTTTCTCTCAGGCTTTCTCTATATGCTGAGATGTCCCCAGACAAAGGAGAGAACTGCTCTGTGGGAAATGATGGTCTCCATGGTGCTTCCGACAGAATGCATTCATTTTCCTAGAATGGAGTGCCAACTAGGCCCAGCCACCTTCTGCTCCCAGAGAATGATTGTCTCAGCCCAGCACTCAAGAGACCAGCGCTGAGGCCATATTCAGTGGGGCCTGGGCTGAGCTCCTGCAACCTTCCCCCAGCTCTGAAAACCTTGGCAGGCATCAGGTCTGAGCCTGCACATCCCCACCGATGTGGAAATTGTCACATGTTATGATGCTTTAAGTGTGTTGTTGAAGCTTTCATCAAAGGATAGCGTGCTCCCCACCTCATGCTAAGAAAAGCAGCTGGTAAATGCTACGCTGTGGCTGCAGATGGATGGCGGTGGCAGGCCCAGAGCTCGCCACCTCTACTTAAACAGGTGTTTGACTCTGTATTTTCCAGGTGGCCAGAAGGAGCCTGATTATTCAGTGAGAGTAGAAGCCATGCGGGATAGGAATAGCTCTCCAGCATTGGCAAGAGGGAACAGCCAGGCACTTGGCTTTAATCCATCTGTTCACAAGACATGGTCTTAAAGCCAGAACTTTTCCACTGGAGACTTCCTACTTACTTTAAATTTTAACGCTCAGGTCAGCAAGGGCATGGTGGCACCAACTCCACACTTTGTCAAGAGCTGCCTTGTTACCCAGGGGCTGGGGATTTGCTAACTAGGTTACCAGAACAAGAGGGCATTGGAGTTTCCAGCCAAGGTATTGCTGCTTCATCAGCCCAGCTGCCAGGTGGAGCATGAGAAGATAACGTTGCCACATCAAGTTATAGCCATGGACCCACCTTCAAGAGGGAGAGTCTCTGTAGTCACTGGGAAATCACAGGCACCATCAACAGCTAGCCACGAAATCACAATGCAAAAGTAAACAGCTGTTCACTGGAAGGCATACAAGCATCTCTTTAGCAGCAGAAAGATTCACAAATAAGATTTCAAGGCAATCAGGGTAAGGGAGATTGGAACCACCTGTCTATTTGCCTGAGATGAGTTCAAACCAGTCTGAGATGCTCAGAGCATCTTAATCGGAAAACATTAAAAGGAAAAAGCACACTGGCAAGAGGAAGCATATTTAAGTGTAGAGTTAAGCTAAGATCAAAAAGTTCCCAGCAAGGATTCTTTAAGCAAGAGGAAGCTTGAGAAAGCCAATTGATTTTCTTCATAGCTCAGGGCCTACCAATCCCAGGGGAAACCCTGAGCATATAGGAGTATGGGGCCTCCCCACTCATACAGAGGAGGCGTGGGTGAACAAGGAATACACTGCTCTCAGGTCCTTTCCAAGGGCTCAGAGGAAGTTGAATAAATTTGTCATAATGTATAAATGGGAGAGAAGAGAAGAGACAGACTTTCTCATGGGGCCACCTGCCCCAAAACTGGTGCTGTGGGTGCCTCTGCCTTTCCCTGGCTCCTGTGACACAGCGGACTGGAGGGGACAGGAAGACAGCTGTCAGATTTCACATGGCACTCACTCTTGGCAAAGAGACAAGTCTAACGGCGGCCAAACCCTTGTCATGATCCCATCAGTCCCACAATGGCGGGGCCTCTGCTGGCTAGTGGCAGGTCACAGGAGTGTGGGAGCTCATCTGACCCCCACATCTGAGTCCCTAAATCATACGGCTTTCCCTCCAGAAAAGCCCGTGTGAGGGATTTCTTGTGCCGAGGTTGTTTACACAATGAAGAATTGTTGCTGGGATCATGGGCAGGTGTTTTCCAGCTATTATTTATTTATAATTCATAGTTTCATAGAAATGGATTAAAGAATAGTAAGGCCATATATACATAGGAACAGTTGGTCTTGTTTCTACATCACCACTGTTGAAACTGACTTCTTTGGGAGCACTGTTCTATGGCAGTGTAAGATGTTTACCACTAATACGGCAGCTTCTACTCTCTGGATGAACAGTACACAGCCACACTCAGTGTAACAGTGAGAAGAGCCCCAGCCAAGGCCAGATGCTCCTGGAGAGATGTCCAAATAGTCTCTGGTTGAAAAATTGTTACATATACAATATAGAAATATGTATAAATGGGTCAAAACTTGTAGAAAGAAATGGCAGATCTAACTGAACTTAGTCTGAGCAATGTGAGGACCTGGGGTGGCAACTTTTATTACTGGACTTGTCAGCGTTTCTCAAGCCGTTTCTGGAAGCCCAGTTCCACGCCCTGGTTCAGAACAGAGCCCATTTCACCCTAAATCATTTTAAAGAAGGACAGACAGCATGTAGCGAACCAGGAGGAAGACACTCCTGGTCAGTGAACTGCTATTATTATCAGTTATCAAACAAAACGTAAATACAAGTAAAACCAAAGAAATGATTCTAGAAAATAAGACATTTACAAAATTAGCAAAGGCCAAAGGAAGGCCAAAGAGTTCATTAACACAGAGAATTGATATTGAAATTCACCAAAGCTTCATGGCCCAGTTCATGTTCACCAGCATCCCGTGCTCTGCACCAAGGTCACATGATGTCTGTTTGACTCCAGACTAAACCTCCACAAGGCTGCTGCTGTGTCAGATGTATACTGGTCACGGTATGCCATCATCCCATCGGCTTTACCTGCCACCTGCATCCCAGCAACAGCAGGTCAACAGATTCAAGGTGACAGCTGACTTCCGGCAGCTTTAGGCCATACAGTTCTTGTTAGTTGCTAGCCTTTTCTGAAAATGCCATTAGAGGTTTTTGTTATTGTTGTTGTGTTTTGTTTTGTTTTAATTTTACACAGACTTTTCACTGAGGATGATCTTCTGGGTGGGTTTGATGCTACAGCCTGTTAAACATTGACTGGAGTAAGGTAAGGGCGGTCTAAACCTTTATAGCTCCTAGAAGCATAAATTGCCTACAGATTTGAAACTGAGCCAATCACATACATGAAGATAGCTGCTGATGCTCCTATCCGACCCCCATACCTGTGACCTCCTATTTCTCTCAACCTTTCCACTTGAGAAGGTGGCAGGGAGTTGACCCACGGAGTGGACACAGGAAAGCCTGTTCTCTGAGCTGGTACCAGGGCCCAGGAGTAACTCTTTAGGGATTTGTTTCAGATTAGTCAATTCCCAGGAAAGGAAGGTGGATGTGGAGAAGCACATTCAGGAGAGGGCAGTGGGTTGCAGGGCTTGTTTCAAATGCCTCTGGTGATGAGTTTTATTCCTGCACAGAACTGTGCCTCGTGGGGAAGAGCAGCAGGAGGCTGGAACTCTGGCAAGCCACCCCGAGTCAATCACGCAGTACTTGGAGACAAATGAAGGGATCCCTTTGAGTCTTTGTGCTTTGCCACTTTTATGTGAAGGTTTGACAAACGATGCCACTGAAGGGTACAAGTAAGAGATTAAAACCAGCCCTTGCAAAAGCAGGAAAACTATGCTGGGCTTGAGTCTCCTTCATTTCTATGATTCCATTGTGAACCCTCAACCCCAACACTACCCTGGGTCTTCCAGAATGTTTTGTGCTTTTAAAAATTTCACTTATAGGCATTATCTGCTTGCCTGTCTCCCTCCATCCTTCCCTAAAACATGAGTTTGTTTGCCAAAACTGCTTTCAAACAATCCGTTTGCATCAGTGGTAATGAAAGCATTTGTTTTGTGTGCTAAAGTGCTCATCCACATGCTGCATGGTGATACTCCCTGACATGGATTACACAACAAGAACTTATCCCCAAATCTCTCACAAGGTACCTATGCTATGGATGAAATCACCCAGGATCCTGTTAAAAACAGATCGTCGGTCCTTAAAGGAGACAGACAAGCTGAGAATTCCCTCCAAGCCAAGGCATCCTAGTCTAAAGTAATCATTATCAGTCTCTCAGATAAGCCAAGGAAACTACGGAGGGTCTTCACTCTGTGACCTCTGGCTGCTTCCACCACACAGGCAAGGCAAGGTGCAGCTCTGCTGACCTCAGATTGCAAGGCCTGGCTCTTGGTTTGCCTGCCTGCTGCATCAAAGTACAATGGAGCTGGTGACCTGTAAAATGAGCCAGCCCCATCAATCGAAAAATTTGGCGCTCAAGAAACTCCCCCACACTAATGGCTCCTGCTAACCAGGCCAAATCAGAGAACTGTAGTTACACGAGGCTTTGAATGAAGTGAGAGATATCAGAAGACACTGAGAAAGGCAAGGGAGTGAGTGAGGGAAAGAAATAGCCATTCTGGGCTTAGTCTCTATCTCGCATGCATTCCTCAGAGCTATTGGGAAATGTCACCCTGCCCGTGGATAAAAATGAGGTTCTCCTTTTCTCTACCACACTCATTAGCAGGAAATAACTCACCAAAGTACCAATGAGGTTCTCAGGGGAAGAGGGAACATGGCTGCGTATGGTGTGTGAGCAGGTTACGAAAATGCAGTTAGGAATTCAGATCTAAAATAATAAATGATTGGATTTCACAGAAATGTGTGACTCTTCAGAAACCTAGTATATCTTCCCTTTCGTCCAGGGTACAATGAGATATGAGTTATTGTGTATAAACCTGTTCTTGTTTGTTTCTGTTAATCAGTTGATCTTTGAAGATCATTATTCTGAAACCTTGCCAGCATTTGTTACTTGGCATAAACTTGGGGAGTGACTCTAACTCAAGCCACAGCTAGGGTTAGCATGCACTTATTTAATACCTGCCAAGAAATATCCTTTTTAAAGTGGCTTCTATATCTCCTTCTCTCTCTGCAGTTATTTTTTAAAACATGAGCTGTTTTAAAACTAACAGTTATTATTGGCGGCTTTATTATGTATGACTCAATACAATTTCAATAAGCCTATGTAGGGAAGATGGGAAGGACACCTTCCAGAGTGATCAGTGGGTCATGAAGGCACTAAAATCAAGGAACTTGGCAACTGTTCTGGGACAGAGGATGTCAGCCATCAATAGTACTGTGTGCGATGTCATATAGCATAACAGACAGGTGACATTGCTGGGCTTCATTCAATCACAATGACAGCTGTCATTCACACAAGCATCTACCGAGTTCTCTGAAAACACAGGAAACACTGGCTGTAAGAGCACAGTTGGCCTGGAATATTACACAAAAGCAATGTGTAGATCATGACCCATATCTGCACAAAAATACAGCATGACTTGCATCAGAATGAGGCTCACAAAGGAAAACCCAAAGATATCCTTGGGATGAACATTCAGAATGTGCAAAAACAAGTTTGGTGTTATCTATCCAGTCTGACCTTTTTCTTTTCATTTTTAAAAATCTGTCCTTCAAGGGGGCTGAAAAGCAATTTTCATGCTATGGCTCTAAATATCAGTTTATCCCTCTGACAGGGTTCTGGGCATGCCCAGTAGGGATGATTTAACACTGCATTGATGGCTTGCAACAGAACAACGTCATGAGAAAAGGTAGTGTGCCACAGCTAATGGGCTCTTGTTTCAAAGGGATGCTGTGTGTACATTACCAGTGTGTGGAGAAGGTGCAGAAAGGCCCAGGCAGCCATTAGGAATGGAACGTTGCTGATGATGAAGAGGCACTTTGCTGGTGAGGGAATGGTGGGAGAGAGAAGGCTTATCTGTCTTTTTGATTAGAAATGCATGCTTCCTTTCATCATCTGGGCTGAAAAATTGGCTTCTGCTCTTGGTTTATGAAACCATTTTTCTTTTTCCTTTCTTCCCAGGTTTGCAAACTGCTTAATAAATTAGTTACTGTGAGGTGTATGGGTGCCACAATAACCTTAGAGGCTTTTCCCAAATGCATCCTTAATATTTTATAAGTATTTAAATAGATTTATTCAATTTGAAGTGGCTGATTTATTGATGTTGGCATTCTGGCACGAAGCAGGGGCTCTATGCAGATTTAATTGATCAAAAGAAACACTGAAGAGGTGTTTCTGATGCATTGAAAGGTTTTAGGAAATCAGAGCAAAATGTTTGGGATAACTAATTGAACAGAGCGGAGAAACATCTAAAGCACAGATGCTTTAAATGGGTGAATGAGTCTAGGGTTACACACATGTTCTTATGACTCATGCATGGACTAATGCATTCATTCTTGCATCCAACTCACAACACAGAGAATATTGGTCACTGGTGCATTTTTATCATTCTCTGATGTCCAGTCTAAAACAAAAAAACAAATAGAACAAAACCTTGAGTGTCTCTTTAGCTTCAACAACATTTTCATTTTGAATAGTATATAAAAGGTTAGCCCACAAATCCTTCTTGAAGTCTGCGAAATGCTCAAGATTTGGGGATCTGTCGGGTGCTTCTTCTCTCCAGCAAAAGTGACTTCCTAAGAGACCCTGCATGAGAGGTCTGAAAAGGCTGGCAGAACAGCCACACTGGGGGAGTCCATTAGACTCTCAACTGACGTGAGAGTGATTTAAAAGCCACCCTGAGCCATCTTCATTCAGCCGGAGTTCAGAAAATCAGATACCCGACCCCAGGGTCATCAAACATTCAGACAGAATTCCTTGCTACGTGTCCAGGAAATTTTTGAAAAGCTAAATTCTCTTTGATTAGACAAATGTCAACCATAGGATTTAGATCAAATCATGAAGCTTCAAGAAAAAGCATCAGAATTAAGAAGAACATACATCACCCACTTAAAACATGTTTTTCATATTTACTGATTTCTACATGCTAATACTTGCTGATCATTAAACTGAAATAGTCAGACAGTCCTAAAGAGAATAAAATATGCTGGAAAGTTTACAGTGATTAGTGTCTTGAGGTGTAGTAGATAGTGCCCCAGTGACACCTGGGAGAGTATGGTACAATGCAGTAATTATCCATTCTGAAACTATTTTATAGAAATATGCTACAAAAGAAAATAAATTACATTAAGGTCTAGATGCTCAGAGTGGAGCAGCTTGTGTGCTGCCTCTCCAAGGCCTTTTCTTTCCTTTCTTAGTGTCTCTTTGACTAAGAGTTGAAAATTATACCATTTGTGTTAGAATCAAATGCAAATGGAATAATTGTCCCTTCTGTAATCAAAACACATTTGTGGATTGAAATACCACATGGGGCAATTTTCAGTTAATCATGGATGTTAATAAATATGACTCTAATCTCATAAACAAACATTACTTTGGATAATATAATATAGGAAATTATTGTTAAGCTTGATCAGACATGTAACAAAAACTGAACTTTGCAGAAAGTCAGTAAATTAACTCAGTGAACAGAGATGAGCATCAACAGTAATGATAGATTAGATTGAGCTACAGCGCTTAGACACATCAGGCATTTGCATTAGGAGATGTTCAAGCTGGCTTGGCTAAAAATAAAAATATTAATATTATGTAATAGCTTATCCAAAGAGCATAAGCTAGCTTTGCGGTTAGTGATTTAAATGACTAGAAAATCAGGTTTACTATCATGAAGATCACCCAGTGCCCAAGCTGTATCTAACAAATGACAGTGCTCACACCTGACAGAGGAATGTTTGTACCCATTTTTCTTAGGTCATGGAGCTTGCAAGCCAGCATGTGAAGCAGTTTGCCACCCTGTTCTCTAACATTTTTTAATGATGTATGTGTTCAGTTCAGTAACAAAATAGCATTTTGTGAATCAATGTATTACAATCCCCTTCTTGCAAGACCAGGACTAGAAATACCAGTGGGTCTGCTGAGCCCAGAAAAGCTTGGGGATTCCCCTCTCTCCCAGCCACATATGTAAAGAGGAAGCATCAGGGGTGAGAAGATGGGTTAGAGGCTGCCTTTAAAGCTGACCTGGGTTTGGTGTCCAGCAACCATACCTCCAGTTCCAGGGGGTCTGACTCTCTCATCTGATCCCCAAGGGCTCCAGGCACATGTATGGTACACATACTTAACACAGAGACAAGTATTTGCATGCAGACACGAACAAGTAACAATAATCAAAATGAATATGCCAATATTAAGCTACGAAACTAGAGCATAGGCTACCCTAAACATATTTTTCTAAATTTACCTTTTGGGGTTTTTTTTTGAGATTGTAATATGTCCCCCCCAAAAAAAATTGTTAAATAGAGATTTTCTTTCAGCTTCAGGCTCCTGGCTTATTTCCTCCAATATGAAGAAAAGGGGACGAAGACATGTAAGTGGACTGTATGTAGGTCCTTTTCTGACACCATCTGCCCTTCTTTCTTACTGAGCTCCCTCAAGCATTTATGAATGACCATGTTTTAAATTCTCACAACAATTAATAAGCTGTACATGGGAGACCTCCACCAGACCCCAAACTGCTACCAGACTACTGTGTTACTGATGAGCTGCATACCATGTTCATGCCTGTCAGAGCCCATCTCTGGATCTTTTCTATATAATCAGAGACCATCCGCAGCATTCATATCCCTTAAGATGGCTGCTGGAAGACCATCAAGAAGGCAATGAACTTTCAGGGCACAGTGTCTTAAAGGAAACTATAAATGAAATAGGTCAAGGATGAGCCATGTAAGTGGCTGGGGAGAAAAATTCCCTATTTAGTTTATACAAGTTTGCTTGCCTGTCTGTATGCAGTCCATATAAGGAATAGTAACTTTTCAAGCCAGCAGCCGAGACATAGTTCATGCTCTTATAATTCTCACAGTTACAGACATTCCAAGGTAGAGGGTCATTCAAACAGAACTGTAACTTCTTGTGTATGTTTATTTCCAAAGCGTCTTATGCATAGTTTCCCAGTGAACTCATAGATGGAGGCTGGGGCAATGCTAGCTAACTGGGTAAGTTTTCAAGCATGACTGGAATCAAAGCTACAAAAGCAAAACTCTGGGCTGATCAAGTCCGAGCATCACAGTCTAGCTGGAGATTTCCCTGGGATGCTCACCTAAACTTTAGCATTTATCTTGGAGACTGTATTAGTGAAGGGAGAAGGGAAAACATGGATGAGATTTAAAGAGTTATCTTTGGTCACAAGGAGAACAGCAGGCATGGCAAACAGGTTGACGTGGTAGTGTGATGGAGACAAACAGGAACTGGGCAGGAAGGCAGCCATCTGCATTCAGATGTCTCCACGAAATGCCATCAACTAGGCAGCAGCACAGCCACAGCCTCATGGCCATCCTTATCTGAAAAGTAAGATGGGCAGACCAAGAAGACAACATATCCTCTATGGGGTGACAGCTCAAAGTCAAAACGTCACAATTTTTTTTCACAGTACTGGGAAAGAAACCACATGGCATCTTGAGATGAACATTTGAAGACAGCCTAAAACAAAACTATCACGGTTGATTGTTACTAACTCCATGACGATGTGAAGTGTGTCATCAAAAATATTTCCTTACAAAGGCTGGATTACCCATGAAGAGAGGCAGTTTGCTGAAAATAATCCGACAAATGACTTTTGGTTTCTCCTGCTTCCTTCAGCCATTATAGAACAGAAATTGGAGCTTATGCTACCAGGAGACTAAAACCATATAATTAATTAAGAAAAGAAAAAATCCTCCAAGTCAGAAAGTATTATGTGTTTAAAGGAAAGAGACGTACAGTGTCTATGGGGCAGGGGTCCGGGAGCTGGAGAGGATGCTGGGGTTAGGCTTTTCTGTTAAGAAACCATGTCATAGTAGACTCTGTGCAGACGGCTGCTGTCTGACCTATGCCAGTATCTAGTAGAGTAAGCCCTGGCAACCAGGAACAGGATTTGAATATAGAATGCAGAGCTTTGCTAGAGAAGCACAAGGAGCCCACGAACAAATCAATCTGGAGTAGAGCCAGGGCTGTCTCTGAATTCAGAGACTATACCAAAGCTCACAAAGACTCCTTTGAACGATTAAAATAGGTCTGTGAGTGAGTATAGCTCTTAATCTTGGTAATGTTACAAAACAAAGGGCAAAAGAATGGAAACACATTGTTGTCTTTAAATTAATTCACTTATTAACCCTAATTTCCACCTCAAGCATACACAGGATCAAATTCTAGCATTGATAAAGTACCTATTTGAAAAACTGGACTAGGGGCTGGAGTGATGGATCAGACACCAGGTAAAACACTTGCCACCACGCTGTTGTTTGGATCTCCAGAATTCGGGTAAAGCTGGACACTTGGTAGCAGATGTATGCAGTTTATGTTACTCATATGATACACTGGGAGGTAAAAACAGGAGATGTTCACAGACCAGCACATACAGCTGTGAAAAAGAGATGCCATCTTAAACAAGATAGAAGGCAAGGACTGACATTCAAGTAGACTCAGAACAATTAGCAGTGAGAGGTTCCAGGGGAAAAGAGTATAAGTCACAGCCCACTGCTTGGACTTTACACATGTGAACTTTTGCAATACAGAGTATCTTCTATCTCTCAAGGGTTGGGATGATATTCAATGACAGGGAGTGTGCCGAGAATATATGTTGTGTACATTCAATAATTGCTGCTTGTCTCTTACCTGAAATAATAAGCGAGGACTTTTTTTAAATGCAATTGAGATGAAGCCAAAGAAGGTAATTCAGTTTCCAGTGGAGAAAGAAAGTAAGGTCTGCCTGTGCACAGTCAGCAGAATGGGCTGTGATTTCACCTTCTGAGGATTCAACACACAGACATCCCATTTGAGTCATGGCAGCCATGGCACCTAGATTCCTCGTGCCAGGAATGTCCTTCAATAACTTATTTTGTATGAATTTATTTAAAATCCAATGTTTACACAGAAAGCATTTTTCATATTGAATACCAAGGTACAGAGGGCCACATGCTCTCCCCAAGACTAGAGAGACAGTTCTAGATTCAGTCTTAGTTACTAATGTACTGAGTAAATGACTTTGTTTTCTTTCTCCTTTCGCTTTTCTTGCGCCATCTCCCTCTTCCTTTATATCTGCTTTCCCTCACATCCTCTTCTTTCCTCATTTCATCTTCCTCCTCTCTTCTCCCTTTTTATGAGACCTGAAACAAGGGTTGGGAACGTGGTGGTTTTGACTGGTATACATTGCCTGAGAAAACTACCAGAAAATTTATGGTTAAGAATCCCCCAGAGATATATGACTTCTTTTTTCTAAGGATGTCTCCTACCTCTGTTCACAACTCTTCAAATTGTCAACTGTATCTACTTGAGATACTCTGAAGTGCTGAGGCATGGAGCAGAGGAATATGAAACACAGGACATTTATATGTTACAACTTGTACAAAAGTACATGTATTTGTGGGTACCAACTGAGACCTAATGTAGAGAAGTTGCTGTCATCTGTAAGCCAGTCCAGCCACAGCATGGCTGGTGATATAAGAGACCTTACCCAAGGTGCCCTACAATCCCATAACTGGGCCTGTGGTCAGAGACCTAGTCTTGAAGTCCAGAGCCAGGTGGCTCAGCCATGATCAGATGAATTTTATTATGAGCCAATCTGCAGCACCTCATTCTCCAACCTTATAACCTTGCAAGATTCAAGATAAGAACTCTTGGGCAGACCTGTGAGGGAGCTGCTTTAGCTGAAAGCAAAGATCCAATGGAGCCTGGAGGCAATATAGCTTCAACATTCAATTAGCTGGGAGTTCATTTAGCAAACACAATTCCCTTTATTTGATGTACTCCTCATGTTGCTTGTGAGCTGTATTCTACTTAGGAATATGAACTCACCAATTATTTACCTTGTATTATGAATCATTTATCTAGTCAATCTAATATTCTTCCCTTATGCATCTTAATACCTCAATTAACTATTATGAGTCATTTGTTATTTGTATACCAGAAAACTGTTTTCCAAGTTATTACTTATTGGTCATAATCAATTAGGTAAATTTTTAGACTATGGCTGTCTTATATAAATACACTGGTAAAGTTCAACTCCTACAATTTCTGAAAATTAAGTTGTTTTGTCACTTGGGGACTCTCATTAATCTCAACTTGTCAACCTTGTTTATGCAGAGTATAATGGGCTCTGTGTATGTAAAACGAGACGCTGAAAGGCTTTTCTTTTTAACTCTTTGATGAAAGTAAGATTGGAATAGTTCATTAAGGTGATGACTTTGGTTTGTAGTATCTGAAGAAACTGTCCTGTGCACAGCCACTTGTCTGTTCCACTTCAGCCCATGAGGACCCCAATTTGTAAATATGAAGCCAGAATATGGGAGACTGGATCTTGAACATTGTCAGTAGGTGTCCAGAGAGAGAAAACTCAGAGAAGAAAGCCAATTTGTGTTGCCTCTCTTCCTTATCAACTGCTGAAAATGCTCTGGCTATATCTATCTTGTAGGTGAGAGAAGAAAAATAGCATAGCAGTCAGAAAAAGTCTGAGCAAATAGCTACGAAGTGCTATGAAGTGTGGATAGAGAACAGTTGTTTAAATGCAAGAAGTTCTTGTGAAGGGCTTGGGATTAGGATCAAGAGTTCACTTATCAAGCGTCATTACTGATGAGAAATGTACGGTGTATTTATTAAATTCAGGTGTCCCTTCCTTTAGCAAAACTCCTGACAAAAATTAAATCATAAAAAGGACCTAGTTCAACAGATTAGAAATCAGAAAAAAACCTAAGCAAAGGGCTTTAGTAAAGTCACAAATCACTATAAATGACGTGGTACAGATTATTACAGCGTTGTGAACAAGTCTGTGCACAAAAATTGTGCAATCACAGAGCAAAGAGAAGAATGACTCTGAAGGGTTGCTTAGATACCAGAAAGAAATTGTTAATCAGAAGCCAATCGGAGAAACAACTGTAGGGTAGAAATGTTCAAGTTTTCACTTAAGAGAGAGAGAGAAAAAGAGCAAATACAATGTTTTTGAATTTTCAAGCAAATCCAGGTGGCTCATACCCACAGAGCTATCCCACCTGGCAATGTGTTGAAAGTTGAGAGCTATAAGAGGACAAGGTCATTGTTGGATGAAACATTTAGTAACTTTGGGTCTCCTGAGTGTTATAGTGTCCTAGAGCTGCCCCTGGAAGGCAAAATAACCAGTCATACAAGGAATTTTCTCCAAGGAGTAGAACGACTAAATATCTCCAGACACCACCATTGCTTCTTCCTAGTAAAGACAGCTAACCTGTTTGCTTGCTGCATGTAAGCACTATAGCACAATTACATTTATGTATGTAGTACCACTAGAAAGTAGAGATTTGTATCCTGCACTGTATGTAGCTAAATTCAGTCATCACTCTGCCTCTTTCCTCCATCCTCTTCTCTATCTGCTCTGTGAGAGAGTGAAAGGAAAACGAGATGGTATGACTTATGAAAATTTAAGGTATAGATCAACCTCTCCATCTTTCTACCTAGACCCCTGCTTGAACCTTCATCACTTTGCCTTCATCTATGAGGCTGAAAACAAAAGCAAAACCAAACAACAACAAAAACCCTCAATCCTAATGCCAGACAAATTCATCCCTCACTTCAAGAGTATTTAAAAACTGTAATGTGGCCAAGGCATCTGTGGTAGCGACTACATGACAGCAAGATCAACGTTTTGTGTGTTTTCTTCTCAGTCTCTCCCAGTGGCTAGCACAGAGCAGAGAGAAAAAATGTAGAAAAAGAACCCAGAGCCATTGCTGAGCTTTACCACTTAGCATCCCAGTGCTAAGCACTTGGCAGCTTTAGCACTTGGCATCCCAGTGCTAAAGTCACATGATAGAGGAATGCTGTGGAAAGCTGCCTAGATATTATTGGCTGGGTACCTGTGCTTGACCAAATAATTCGGTTTATCGGAACTTCTCTTTTTCCATCTATAAAACAGGGATTTGGATCCAGGAACTACTCTGAGGCTATATGCAGCCCATGTTCTCTGATTTTATATTTTCATCTAAGGTGTTCCTGATAAACTTCTTTTGTCCTCAGGCCCTTTCCATGTGCCAAGTATCTTGTATACCTGACCTGCTGTTATCATAAAAACCTGTGATGGTAGAGCTATCACCCACAGGATCAGTAGTTAGCAGAAGGGCAGAACTTGATCTCTCATGCACTAAGAAACTCCCCAGTCTTCCAGAGCGCTCATTTACTGAAACTTCCAGCTAAATGGGTTCTTAGAAAGCATAAAATACAGCCTGTGCCTCTGCATTGTTTTTAATGTCATCTCAATCAACAGAGCCTAGATCTTCAGAAAATGAGACCATCACTCTGTCATGGCTTTTGGAATCACTGTGTGTAGAGTCACAACTAGGTTTCCAACATAGTTGGAACAAGCATCTCACTGAAATATCAGATCACTTCAGCCCTGTCAACACTTGACAGTGGCTGCCAATTCTCCTATGACTAGGCCTCCAGAGGACTTTCTGTCTGTGCCGTTCAGTTGTCACTTAATTATACACTCGCCCAGCTAGCCTGGTGCTTCATGTGTCTTAGTGCCTTGCCAACACAAACACCAGTTCCTTATGACCCAAAACTGAGCCTTAGATTTCCTTCCAGCAACCATCTCTACATCCACGAGAGACACATTAAGTGTCCTTTCCTTTCATTTGCCCTATTCAGGATATTCTCAGTCATGGTTAAAGCATGTGCTCTTTCTCTTCTCAGCTCTCCTGAAGACTTAGCAGGCCCCCAGGCAACTGTTACTCAAGAAAAACCACATGGAAGGTGCTCCCAGACCACATCATGTCACTCGGCCTATTATTTGTCTACCCAAACTAGCAAGCTACCAAGATGAAGAAGGCAAAAATGTTGTCCTCATCTAGTGAGCAGTGTAAATCTAAGTTCTAGATGGCCATGCCTGAACAATCGCTGACCAAGTGGAGGGCAGCACATTAAGATTTCCTAGAAGAACAGGTCATTAATTCCAGTTGAGCAAATCTTACACAGCAATGTCCTTCTAAACCAAACCAAAACAAAACTCAAAGAACTAAAAGCCAAATATTATAAAATTTGTTATCAAGATTGTTAGCAATCTTATCCATGTAGAGCAAATCTGGCTTGCAAAAAGAAAAAAAAAGTCTTTATGTCCCCTAAAGCACTTGTGAACTCTGGGTAATAAATATGAAAAGGCTGCTTAGAACTTTTCCCTGACACTTGGATGTCTTTGTATATAATCCAGTATGAGTACTACTTTTGTCTTAGTTGCTTTTGTATTGCTGTGAGAAGATACCATGACCAATTTATAGATGAAAGAGTTTATTTAGTGTTTACAGTTTCAAAAAGTTAGAGTCTATGATAATCAGGTAAGAAAGTTACATAACAGCACAGATAAAGGACCAAAGAAAAATCCTTTATTGCCCAACAACTGAGAGCAGGTACATTTCCCAAAGACACTCTTGACACTGAAGCTCAGGAGGACAGAATGTCTAAAGGATGTTCAGTGCTGAATGGGAGTTTAGTTTCAGTAGTTACCAGAGTTTGATGAAAGGGGAACAATTGCTGGACATCTCTAACTGAACTATACTAAGCAGGTATCCAATGCCCATGAGATTTGCTAGCTAGCAGATAGAAGGTCAACAGAAGTTTGGTATCCACAGTTTCAAAATGCTAGATTTGAAATGTTCTCTGAAAGTGCTGTTATTTGAGGAAGTTGTACAGTGTCAGCGCTAAGCAGGGATCTAGCTGGGAATAGCACTCTGAAGAGTGTTGGTGGAGTTTAAGCTGTCCAACTGTGAGGGGTCCCAAAGCACTTAAAGAGGTGACAAATGTCAGAGACTTCCTTTGGCCTTGTCCAGCAATTGCTGCTGACAGTAGAAACTAAAGAGAAACTGCAGCCAAATCCCACCACAAGACATGCTTTACCTTGTGCCTTGTCTGGAGTCTACCAGAACCAATCGGGGGACGTAAGGCAGACACAAAGTACAAGTGTAGCCTTGGCAGCTGCAGATAAGAACTTACACATCTGACTACCTAACTTGGTCTCACACCACCAGGAGTAGCTAGGGGCCTAATCTACAGATCACTCCTTGATCTCTCCACAGCTCCTGAACTGTGAAGTGTAGGAAGAAGCTGGAAGTGGGGTGTCAGTTTTCATTCAGGATAACATGGAAAGTCATGTGAAGTAGTTGCTGGAGTTTTTGGAATCTAATCTAAGGTACTATGTTTAAGCCCTAATTATTCTATGGACAAGCTGTGAAATCCTGACGAATTATTATTTTCCAACCACCCATTCTTCATTTGTATATATTTTTGCTCCAATATTTTATTTTACATATGCATGCACAGGTATGCATATGGATGTCAAAAGACAACTTGTGGACGTTTCCTCCTTCCAGCAGATGGGGATGGAAGCCAGATTATCAGGCTTGGTGATAAGGGTTGACCCATCTCACTGTCCCCTCCACTCCATTTTCCATTCTTTATCTCTTGAAGAAAATCTCAACTTCCTTTCGGAGTTCTGGACAAAGGTAGATGGGCTAATTTATAAATTGAAGATAAATTATCAATTTCCTAAAACATTAATTATCTTGCCTCCTTCCAAACCTTCGGCCAGTAACAAAATTTAAAAATTTTTCTGCTAAGAAATCTCATGAGGTTAAAGTCCAAGAGTGCCTGGTGAATGCCAGTATGCTTTGAATAAAGGCCATGACATACAGGAAGTGTCATCAGGCTGATGGGATACATTCAGTACGAGAAAGATGGTCAAGTGCTCACAAATCCCTTTCCAATCCTGACTGCCTCGGAGTCCTAGAATGATTTCGGATCCAATGAATAGTAACTCTGTCCAAGACAAGCATCATTTGCATCTTCATTTTTTAATCCCAATTTGAAAAGTTCATTTAACACTGTCAGATGCAGAAGTTTATATGCAAATAAATATATTTGGAAATCAGGAGCTCGTAGCCTTTCTCTGTGAAGATACTATTACCTTTCAAAACTAAGATCTGCTATCTGGTGCTCTGTAAGCATATCTATGACAAGTAACAGAAAACTGAGACTCAGTTTTCTGAAAAAAATAATAATAATAATAATATCTGGTTTGGACTTAACATCTGCAATGTCCACCTCTCCAGGTTTGGCTTCCAACATTAGCTGCATTTGGGGCTCTACAGTGTGGTCTCAGTAAATTCCAGCTCACTTTGTTGCAAAAAACAGCCCAGTATAACTAAACGGGGAAAACACACTTAGCACAAGTCAGAAAAATCCAACTTGTTGAATTACTTAACACTGTTTGGCCATTGATATCCTTGTGATGGACAACATCTTACCAGGGCCTACTAAGTGTGAGGAGGTCTGGGAAGCCACAGCAAGAAGAAACCTGGTTAGCAAAGCCATCTAAAGTCTGCTTTCATACTTGAGCTATGGAAAACACAGGCCTTTGCAGCATCACATGGTGACTTTTTCTGTGTGCTTTGTACAGCGCTTATCACACCCAAGTTTATGTGTGAGGTGTGACCAGTACCCACAGACTCTAGAAAGACCAGAGTTCTGTGTCTCCAGTATCACTGTTTTCCACGGCACTTTGCCCATAGTGAGTACAGAAAGGAATGATATTGGAAATGAATAAATTTACCATACATTTGCATTGAAAAAGAAATTATTGGTGCCACAAGTTGAAATGGTTGATCTGGGGGAGAGATTAAGAGGACAAAATGTTAAAACTATGCCATTCCAGGAGAATGCAAGAAGAAATCAGAAGCCCTTTATTTAAAACCAACCTTCCTGGAGGGATTGTTTTGTGAGAATGAGAAGACTCCTCTTCACATGCAGGTGGTAACCTCACGTGTAAAACTCATATGACCTGTTCCAGTCAAACTACCATAATCAGTACCTAGAGAGAAACTACTCCAAGAAATGAAGAGTCGGTAAACAACAGAACTAAACAGACCAGATGAGGGCTCAAAAAAAAAAAAAAAAAAAAAAAAAAAGGCTGGGGGTCATTGTTTTCCAGTAAGTCTATCATAGGACCTTGGGAGAAACACAACAAAGGTTCAGATAAGACAATTCACAAGTGAAATCACTCAAAAAGCCTTTCTTAATGATTAAATATTGTTCCCATCAGACCGTATCTGGAGAAAGTCTTCATAACTACATAACAAATACTCCCCAGACCCAGTAGGATATAGAAAATAGATTACTTCTATTTAGTTTAACAATCATCAATTTTACTTTGTCAGGACTACATAAAATACAAGCAGGTGTAAGAAATTCATTATTCCCTCATTTAATAGGTCTGGGATGTAGCTCAGTGGTAGGGCACCTGCCCAGCATTGGAAAGCCCTGGGGTTCATGTCTTCCTCAATAATTCTGAGGGCGGGGTGAGGTCATTGAGAGTAAATGCACATTGGGTCCAAACATACAATAAAATGTGGCAAATCGGTGAGAGGAATGGATTTAGCATTGTTTGTTTAAAATTTTGAGTAGACTTACTCATTTTATTTTAAGAGTGTTAGAGTGTTTTGCCTGCATATGCATGAATCAGTTTATACTTCATGCCCAAGGACGTCAGAAATGGCGATTAGATGCCTGGAATCAGTGTTGCTGATTACTGTAGGTGCTGGGAAGTGAACCTAGGTCTTCTGCAAGAGCAACTAGTGCTAAGATATCTCCACTCCAGCTTCATTTGTATGAAACGATATTAGCATACAGTCGTGCTCACTTGGATATTATCGTCTAATGACTGTTTTCTGTTGCTGATAGTGCAGAGTTGAATAGTTTCAATGATCGAATTGTCCATAAAGCTTAACATATTTAAGGATCAGTTAAGATCCTTTACGAAAAAGAAAAAAAAATCCTGGCAATCTGTGGCTTTCTAGCCTCCTGAAAACAGGAGGCACAATGTCATCTACTTACTGACTTATATCCTGTAACTAGAACAAGAAAAGAGGGAGAACAGAGAACAGCTGCTTGCAGGCTTGAGACTTCCAGAGGAACCAAGATAAAGCAAGAAGAGCCAGAACAAGGTCTCCACTGAGACTCCTTAAAGGAGCAAGGAGAGCAGCCACTAGAAGCATTCAGTGTCTTTGTCTGCTTCTTTCCTCTTGCACACCACGGCAGCCCATTTCAGTGTTTTATTTCTTCCACCCTCCAAGCATTACAAAACAGTTATTATCTGAGCTTCTAACAAACAATTATTCCAGCTCCTAATTTATATTTCAATCATTTTAACTACTGATCTTATGATCACACCCAGGCTTTGATCACATTAGAGCCATTAACTATACAGCAACCAATAAAATCTGCATGAAAGATTCACTCTGTATATACTCCCTTAGCACAATTTATTAAAATAATGTTGACTATTAACATTTAAACTAAATGTAATATATATATTTAATATAAAATTTCTCATTACTGTGATTAATAAAATTTTTACTGTATGCTGATATTTAGTTAGAGGAAATGAACAAGTTAAGCCAACTGAAGTATATCAGTTACATTAATTTAATTAAATATGACGTTTTACATTATGTAGAATAACATATGTTCCACTGATAATTCTAACATATTTAAGGAATCAAGAAATAGAATTCCACTATCAAAGTTACGATTAAATCATTATAGGTCTTTACAGACAAAGCACATTGTCTCTCCCTCCCGACAACCCCTCACTTTCCCAAATAGGCTCTAAGGAACAACAGCAACATTGATAGATTTTCTTCTTTGGAATAGATTATTTTAAAGTTTCTCTCTCTCTCTCTCTCTCTCTCTCTCTCTCTCTCTCTCTCTCTCTCTCTCTCTCTCTCTCTCTCTTTCTCTCAGTCTCTCTCTCTCTCTGTGTGTGTGTCTGTGTGTGTGTCTGTGTGTGTCTGTGTGTGTGTGTGTGTGTGTGTGTGTGGTGTACAGGGAAACTAAGAGAGAGGGAGGAGTTGAAACAGACACAAAATGCAAAACAATTGCCAGTCTGGCTCTTTGGCCATCTGCTTATTCACAGAAACATCTCCCAAAATGACTCTAACATGTAGATGGCAGTCAATCCACTTTACTCCTTCTGGCTCCTGCATCAGGATCCAGGTTGATATTACTTCGCTGATACTTCCTAGTTGAGGAACCTGAGATAGTTTATGCTGGTTTCTCTCCATCAGTAAAATGGAATGGGGATAAAACAAGCCAGCCTTCAGTTGCCCCTCCTCTGGCCATTCACCTTCTCAGCTGCCCAGGTGGTGTTTTTAGGATGTTACACCTCCGAACATGAGCACTGTGTGGTTTATGACCATCTGCCCCTCTGGAGAGTCTCACGGGCTGATGTTTCTTTCTCTCTTGATGTTGTCTGCTTGAGACATTTTTCTAACTTTAATTTGCCCCATAAACAATCAGAATTTAATGTGAATGAGAAGAGGCCCAAGGAGGTGGCTGACGATGCAAGCATGAAAAGATAAGGACCTGAATTTGGGATCCTAACACCCAGGTTAAACAGCCACCTAGAAGCAGCTGTCATCCTAGCATAGGACAGAAGAGGCAGAGTGTGTCTATTTTGCCATGACTGATTGACTAGGTCCTAGAAACCTTACTGAGTCAATGAGGAAACACAGGAAGGACAGACACATAGACACAGAACAGCTGGGATCAGGTGGGTTTTGGAACAGTTACAGGTCACAGCCTCCGGGAGGAAGTTATATTTGAGAGATTCTGCACGCACTGGTTGTAGATAAAGTCAATCCATAGTAACAAGCAAGCTTGGACCAGAATAAAGCTTTGCCATTTTCTATGGATCTTTGACATGACTGCGCTCATGCGTAAACATTTTCCCACACTGGGGCTGGCTGGTAACCTAGTCTTACTGGATTGGTGAGTTCCAAGTTCAGTGAGAGACCCTGTCTACAAAAATAAGATGAAGAAAAATAGAGAAAGACACCCACCATTGACATCTGGCTTATACACACACACACACACACAGAGAGAGAGAGAGAGAGAGAGAGAGAGAGAGACAGAGACAGAGACAGAGACAGAGACAGAGATAGAGACAGACAAAGACAGAATCAGAGACAAAGACAAAGAGACAGAGACATACATAAGTACATACATACATGGACACATAGATACATAAATAGATAGGATGAATAGGTGGGTAGGTGGGTATATACATACATACATACATACATACATACATACATACATACATACATAATCCACACATAGCTAGGTGATACATACATAAATACATACATACATGTAGAGCTATATAGATACATAGTAGTGAACAAATGGTGACCACTGGTGTCATAGCTTACTACATACATAACCACACAGAGATACTTAGGTTATTTAAGCCTTAACTTGCATACCTGTCAGTGAGATTACCAATAATAATAAGTATTGGCAATTGTGGATATTGCCAGAGATAAGTGCTTAGAAATATAGCATATACTAGCAGAGCAACCACAATGCTCTTGACAACAAAGGAGGCAGTAACTCGGAACGCACATACCACTTTGCTAGGGATTGGTAACATTTTGATGGTGAAAGAGGCAGGGAAGGTGAGCCCCAGACACAAAAACTGCCCTCTGAATAAGAAACAAGGTGGCTTTACCCACTTCATCCTGTTTCCAACAGTGAGCCAAAACATGGAGCGCTGGCCATCTTCAGCTCCCTTCCTATTTTTTGACGCTAATATGTCGAAGGAGACAAGTCCAGCCAGGAGAAGCCATGACGCTGCTCCTCAGACCGTCAATTTGTTTTTAAACACTTCTGATTGGGGATGGTTGAAGGTATAAGTCTAGCCAGAAGCACAAGTTCAACATGAAAGACAAGAAGTTCTCCTTGGAATCTTCTCAGAAACACACCCAGAGCCCCAGTGATTGATAACTTGGTTTCACACTCCAAATAAAAGTGCTTCTGCTTCTGCTGCTGAGAAGGGCCAAAGATGAGCTGAAAATAAAACCCAGCACCGAGGGTACGATCCGCACTAATTACTGCAATTCTTAAACTGAGAGACTAACCAGGACACAGCCTGAATTATCACCAAATCTCCGTAATAGTTGTGGACAGGAAACCCTCAGAAAAGGTGCCAGCTAATTGGCTGGAACAGATATTCCCACACCACATCCATCCCAATCAGGTGGATTTATCTGGAAAGGACAGCCAGGCTGCAATGGGAGGAGATCATTAAATACGGCACCGTGAACTTCCGGAGGCAGAAAAGAGGCGGTGACTGCCACGTCCTACTTTGCTGTGCAGGGACTTTGATCATCCAGCTGCAACATCCCACCCCGTCATTCAGCAATAATTTGAACTGAAGGCGGCATTGTTCAGGGAGAACCCTCTGAACGGTGACCTCTCCTCCTCCTTTTGTAATGAGCTAGCTAAATACACTTGTATTCTCACCTCTGACAGCTCTCCCGGCCCATAACCCTTACTGTATTTCATGGTTACATTAGAAATCTTGAAAAGCCTTTCTCTTCTGTTAACTAATCTCCACGCCCCACCCCCAAATTTGTTCTCTTGTTGCAACTCCACTATAAGGTACTGTTCTGGACCGGTACTTGGGACCTGGATTTGGGTGCCCTGATGTAAATTCTGTGCCCAGCACAGAATAACCTGGAAAAATACCTTGAGCTTTCATTCTTCAGAGTTTCTTACCTACAAAATGAGGACCCGCACAGTCCAAATTTTCTTGAGGGGAGAAAGGTAATAAAAGTCAAATAAGCTTACACAAATGCAGGGCAAGTTCATTGCTAAGAACCTGAACAATGATGACGCTCAGTGAGCTTTAGCTGTCATGACCACCACCAGCCTCATCCTCATCACCACCACCACCCTCACCATCATCACCATCACCATCACCACCATCACCACCACCACCCTCACCATCACCACCCTCATCCTCATCACCACCACCACCCTCACCATCATCACCATCACCACCCTCATCATCATCACCACCACCCTCACCATCATCACCACCACCACCCTCACCATCATCACCACCACCACCATCATCATCATCACCACCACCCTCATCATCATCACCACCACCACCCTCACCATCATCACCACCACCACTCTCACCATCATCACCACCACCACCCTCACCATCATCACCATCACCACCCTCATCATCATCACCACCACCCTCATCATCATCACCACCACCACCCTCACCATCATCACCACCCTCATCCTCATCACCACCACCACCCTCACCATCATCATCACCATCACCACCCTCATCATCATCACCACCACCCTCATCATCATCACCACCACCACCCTCACCATCATCACCACCACCACCCTCATCCTCATCACCACCACCACCCTCACCATCATCACCACCAGAACCCTCACCATCATCACCACCACCACCCTCACCATCATCACCATCCTCACCACCCTCACCATCATCACCATCCTCACCATCATCACCATCATCATCCTCATCATCACCACCACCACCCTCATCCTCATCATCACCACCACCACCCTCATCATCATCACCACCACCACCCTCATCATCATCACCACCACCACCCTCATCATCATCACCATCCTCATCACCACCACCCTCATCATCATCACCACCACCACCCTCATCACCATCACCATCCTCATCACCACCACCACCCTCATCATCATCACCACCACCACCCTCATCACCATCACCACCATCACCACCCTCATCATCATCACCACCACCACCCTCACCATCATCACCAACACCACCCTCATCATCATCACCACCACCACCCTCATCCTCATCATCACCACCACCACCCTCATCATCATCACCACCACCACCCTCATTCTCATCACTACCATCACCATCATCATCATCACCACCCTCATCACCATCACCACCATCACCCTCATCATCATCACCACCCTCATCACCATCACCACCATCACCACCATCACCCTCATCATCATCACCACCCTCATCACCATCACCACCATCACCCTCATCATCATCACCACCCTCACCATCATCACCACCACCACCCTCATCATCATCACCATCACCACCATCAGCAGCAGCGTTTTTCCGTGATTCACGGATTCCAATTTTATAGAAAGTTTTCTTGCTTATTTTAACTTCCTGGATGTTAACAATGCTTTATTTCAAAGCCTTGTGTTGTTCTTCTTCACACTCAGTGATTTTTTTTCTTCACTCATCTTTTAAACTTATTTTAACACAACCATGTCTGTAGGTTATTTGACAACTAGCAAATGGGCCGTTTCCTCCAAGGCTACTCTTCCTCCTCTCTATTTTACCTTTAAGTACGGTCTCACTTTCAAGTATAGAGTCAGAACCTAAGATTCATATTGGTTTCTCCTACTTTCAAATGAAGCACAGTTTTAGGGGGCTGTGTGTGTGTGTGTAATTTTTTATTTGTCCTATTTGGGTCCCCTTTACTGGGATGGTTATGTATTTTCACATTTATCTTTTCCTGTGAAAGTGAAATCATGTTTACTTTATCTTCCAGGATGACTGCTGAACTTCAAAGAACACTACCGTCTAAAATAAGGCATGTTCTGAAATTAAACACCATAATAGCATTGGAAAACTAGCAAGGTGCTCAATAGATTTATATAGCTTTCCAATGAACTGAGCAGAGTCAATGGCATGTGTGAAGATGTCAGTGATACTAGCTGTCGTTGTAAGAATTCACTCAAGATGAGAGAGAGAGAGAGAGGGGGGGGGGAGAGAACACAGACACCATGGACACAAAAGCCAAAGGTGGGGGATACCTTTATCCAGTCATAGTTCATGAGATGAATTAGCTCTGTGGACATTGTCAGGTGAAAGTTTTTGTAAGTCTAGGTTGCTTTGTTTTATCTATATTTTAAAAGAAAACTTTATGCTTGATACTTAAATATGATGGCTCCATACATTTATAAGCAAATGGTTGTAGTATCCGAGCACAGGAAACCAACCCTCATCTTAAATCTTTTAGATAAGTCTAACAGCTTGGGTGAAGATATTGTAAAAGTTTTGAGGGTGCAGCCAAAGATTGTGACATCTTTTCAGCAAATGGCTCTGATGACATTTGTAAGTAGAACAGCTTGGAGAAGATAATCTGGATCCACAAGGGAAGATGCTGGAGATAGAGGCTCATTAAGAATCTTCCATGATAGGTTGAAACAGAAGTGATGAAGGCTTAAATAGGGAATTGTGGCTAGGAAGAATAAATCACCTTTGGTCAACATTAAAGGATTCAGAAATTTATCAGATATGAAATTTCAAGTCAAGATTACTTCTGAGAGCATTGTGCCAGTAAGGCAGATATCTGTGGGCCCTCAATGTGCCAGAGAAGGAGCACCTATGCCCTGAACTCAAAAGTCACCCTTAGATCTATTGCCATGAGTTATGATGAAGCAAAACATCATGACAGAGAGAATGAGATGGGACAGAGCTGCTCAGCTCATGGTTTGCAGGAAGGAGAAAACAATACAAAGAAGGATCCAGCACAAGGTATATACACACCTAGTGTTCTGCTTCTCTAACTAGACCCAGCTTCTGGAAGATTCCATCATCTTTTAGTACTAGCATTCAACTATGAGTCCATTCCTATATTAATAAATTGAGTGGGTCCAAGTTTCCATAACCCAATAAGTTTTCAGTGGTTGGACCAACCAGCTACAGGCCTGTAGCACACACTCAAACCTCAACATGTAGACACAATTTGTATTAACCCTTGTGTGGTACTGAGGTATCTGAAGTTAGCTAAAAACTCAGAATTGACAAAAATAAATTTTAGTAGGAGACGCAAAATTTCATAGTGGTCTGGGAAGAATCCATTGCCTTTTAGAGAACTCCATCACAAAATAATTTGTCGCCTCGACAGTGAGAAACAGTGACGAGTCCTAAAGAGTTAGCAGTTAGCAGAGGAACACTGGCAATTGAAGATAAAAGTTTTAATAGGATACTAGGGGGTGCAAATTTTGGTCATAAGCGGTAAGCATAGAAGAAACTAAATCTGAGTACTGAATAAAACGCCCAAGCCACTCTTGCTCTAAGATATTAACCAAACAGATAATGTACAATTGAGAAGAAAAATGCTGGTGGTAGAGTGCTTTAGCTAAGATACTTGTTGCCTTGGATATAAAAGCCCCTAGTACAAGCTAGAGACAGAAAAGTTATATGTTTTATAGATAGGACTGGCCAATACTTCTATGCTTAATCTGATTGAAGTATTAAGCAGACATAAAGATTATTGGCCAACTCTTTAAAATCTAGCATATTTAAATGTAAACCCTGGGATAATATACATGCAAAATCCAGATCTTCAACTTATCTTCAAAACAAGAAAATAGGACAATGTTCTTTCCAAAGTTTGTAGTCATCACCTCTCTTGGAGTTCAACAATGACCTCAGCCCCAGTGTTAGGGTCCTGTGCAGAGAGAACAAGCCTTCTAGTTTGTCCTTGTTCTCCTGCTCCCAGAAGGTCCTAGTCAATCAGTTAGTACTCCAAACTCATGTTTCATATATAATTTCATATCTCCTTAGGAAGCCTTATAGTCACAATAACTTTCAGTTTGATTTAAGGTACCCTAGTCTATAAACTCCAGGAACTAATGCCAATTAAAGGTAACTGAAAAATATGTCTTTCTAATGGATGATGAGAAATCAGGTTCATAGAATCATATCTCAAGACCAGAATGTTCTTTCCCAGGCTTCTCCACATTTGCTGACTAGGATGAAGAACGGTTTCCATAGAGCAAGATCTCGGTTCAGTAGGACGGGCCATGGCCTCATGTTGACGATGCACTACTGAAGCAGTGAGGATACAGAGCCCAGGACACAAAGTATGAGCGTCCATCTTGCTTTTACTGTCTCACCGGGACTTGCTTCTTTCAGTTCATGTTATCTTATTGATTGTGTCTGTTTGGAGGAGAAATGTTTTATTTTTGCTGAAATTTTCAGATTATAGTCCACCAGAGACAGGAAGTCAGGGCAGCAGGAATTTACATGTAATAGATAGTCTCATCAGATCTATAATCTGGAGCATATAGAAATGAATGCCCACATGCCTGTTGCCCAGCTCTCTATAGACTTTTGGCATCAGGACTGACTGGCTCTTACAGGGGTCTACACATGACATGTGAACTGTGTGACAAGAGATCCATCAGGGGTCCATTGCAACAACAAACACAGAGCAAAGGAAGAAAATGGAAGCCAGGTCAGCAATAATTAGGCTATTATAAAACTAGATCAATTTTCTGAATATACCAGAGTGCTTTGAGATTTACTGATCTGGTTGTCTGTGCCCAGTTGGTCCACCTGCCAAGCTAAAGGTTATAGGAGAACTTGGAGCCACAATGAACCAAACCAGTGGTTCTCCATCTTTCTAATGCTGTGACCCTTTAATACAGCCCCTCATGTTATGGTGACCCCCAACCATAAAATGATTTCGCTGATACTTCATAACTATAATTTTGCTAATGTTTTGTATCATAATATTAATTTCTACTATACAGGATATCTCTTTATATATGACCCACCTCCCCGCCAAGGGTTACAATGCACAAGAGAACACTGATCTAGACCCAAAAGCTCTCTAAGGAAGAACGTCTTTATGCAATCACAGTTGCAAGTCCAGTCAAGCCAAATGATGTGCATAACTCAAATCCAAGTAGATCAGCTCCCGGGAACTTTCTCATATCAAAATGCCAAATCTGCCTGGATTCAGATGCCATAAAATGATCATCACAAATTCTTCTATTAATAACTGAGCATGTGTTTTCTAAAATAGTAGAAAAACTTTCTTGTCCTAATTTTTTGTTTGAGGCTGAATTTTGAAGAGCTGTACCTTTCAAAACTGCCTGGAGTTTAAAATATGGTGCACCTGGACAATCTGGCGCTCTCCAGGGACCACACTAACCCTGCAAGTTTTATGAATCTAAAGTCCACCATATGGAACAACAGTGCCATTAAAATGGGCATTAAAAAGATTTGTTCACTCAGCTAGATTTAGGCAGATAATAACGCTTGGCACTTATATACTGCCTTTCACCTGTCTACTTTAAAGTAAGCAATTTGTAAACATATATTGTTGCGAAATTCTTACAAGCCAGAAGTGTGCTAGCTACAGAGCACAGCTCCTGCCTACCACACACTCAGTACAAACCACGGTAGAGAATTGATGGAAATCAAAAGACAGAGCAAAGCCATGGAAAGTGTTCTTTAGCATACTATTTCATCCAAACAGTAACTGCAGATCTTCTCCTTGGGGAAAGAAAAGGAGAGACGCCAAGTGCCTGGCAAATGTTTGCTTTGTCTTATCAACCCTGGATCCACAAACACAGAGTTCATAATAAGTCCAATCCTGTTACTTAAATTAGCTGCGAATGAAATTGGTTGAGACCTCATAACCATTTTTGTCTTACTAATTCAGTCTTCTGACGATAAGAATTAATAGGATTTCTATGCAATTTCAATTAGCTTTTCTATAAATGTCATTTCGCTTACATGTCTAATTTTTATGTCTATTTTGCAATAGATCATAAACTCAAAGCAATTATTCACTGTGTCTTCTAAACCACCAGCACCTTTCACAGTTTAATGTGTGTATATAATCTAATCTATTTCTTTCTCCCTGTCGTCTAAGTCTTGCCTCCTTCCACTGTATACTCAGCCTCCTCTTTATGATTCCATGTGTATCTGAAAAAGATTTTTAAGGAGTAAATTTTACATAGCCAAGAGAAAAAGTGCACTTCCAGCTGCTTTAACCTATTGCACATCTTAATATAGATTACTAACGTAAATATCCGTTAAAATGTATTCTAAATACTATGTGTACATATCAAAGTCTGTTAAGATAATAAGACAATGGCCAGAGTATAATGTTTGCATACAAAGAGGTGTAAAATGGAACGAATAGATGAAATATACTGTTAAGTTGCAACTCTATGAGCAAACAGAAAAATAGAGTCAAGTGTTTTACATACTTGAATAGTATCTTACTTAAAATTCCATATTATCAAATTTCAAATTTCACTTTTTAGGGAGTTTGCTATCATTAACACAGAGGTTAGAGTGCCAAAGAAGGGGTTGGAATTCCAGTGGTTACATAAGGGAGAAAAACAGACGAGCCAAGTACTCAGATGTACAACAACAAGGACTCCATAAAGAACAGTAGTTTGTTATGGTTTGCATTCAAAACATGATTTCCTTAAGCACATAAACATATAGGCTCAAATCTTTATACGCAGGCATGGTAGACACATGTGAATATGAGCATACTTCTATCTGCATGAACTGAGCCCTGTCATTACCCTAAAAACCAAAAAACCCCAAAAGCCCTTGAAAGTGGCCTCTGGCCCTTCAGGCTAAGCAGTTTTTTTCACACCCCAAAGAAGGTCAAGTATAAACAATAACTTACATCTTGATAGAAAATGGAAATTTCAAATATAATTTTTCTTTTACAGAAACTAGATTTGTTCCTCACACATCAGGATTAGTTTCCCTGTTGTCTACTCCTCCGAGTTCCTACACTCCTTGCCCCCATCCCCATCCATATCCACCTTCTTTTGGTCTGTCATTAAAAACAAAAAAGCTTCTAAGGGATTAAAATAAAATAAAGTACAATGAGACCAAAACAAAACCAAATATATTGAAATAGAACAAAAGCAACAGGAGGAAAGGAATTCAAGAAAAATTATCAGAGATCTTTAAGCTCTAAATATTTAATTTTATTTTTTAGACCTTATGAATTTCTGCTAATTAAACTGTCCTCAATGGCCAAAATCTTACATATATACCCTCTCGTGTCTAATAAAACTTATTTATTCTGTCTAGGGAGAAAATGAAGTATGCAGCCTGTGGGAACCACAAACTGTTTCAAGTTTGCTTCCCAGCACTCACAAATGCATAGTTTTAGCTTAAATAAATCTACTATTAAAAATTGTTTTGTTTCATTAAAACTGTAAGTAAGATTAGTCCTGAGTACCAAATTTAAAAAAAAAAACATTTAAGCCACTAGGAAAATGCCATAGAAATCTATGGGAAATATATAAGTAAATGTTATGAACAAACAAATATTAAAAAGGAAAAATCATGATTATCAAGCATCAAAAAGTTGTTCAATTCCTACATCATATAACTCAAGCTGGAAATTTATTAAAAATCATGAATGTGGATTATATGAAAACCCAAACCATATATTTAGGAATTGAAATATATGTTATATGTTTGTGTTTAAATTCAAACACAACTAAACATTTTTTCATTTGGAGGATGGTCCTAGACTCTACCATTGGAGACAGAGCACAATGGAAGAAATAATATTTAGCCAGGAATCATGGAAACTGTTTCTACTTAGACTTCCATCACATTGTACAGATTGTACAGTGCTCTGATCTTCACACTTCTTCACAACTAAACATACACACAACACATGAACATATACACATACACATATGCATACACACACTAATTCATGTCCTGTGCCACTTAGGAAAACCAATTGTCAATTTGTATTTGTGATGTTGTTTGTTACATTTAGTCTTAGTTACGGGATTCTTCCTAGAAGTATAAGAAAAATATGACTCGTTCTTGTGTAAGACTGAATGTGTGAGGACTGTAGGAAGTGTTGTTTGGTTGGTTGGTTTTCGTAGTTGCTTGTTTTTTTGTTTGTATTGCTGTCCTGACCTCACCATGAATCTGTATCTGTTTTGTATCTGTACTCTGTGGCAACAGAGAGCTCATAAACTCTGCCACCCACCTGGGAAGGGGCATGTTAACCTCTTCTTGTCTTAGCCCTGACCTAAAAGTATTTGTCACGCAGCTCTCACAAGTGCGTAGGCCCATTACCATGGTCCGTGCTAGGCAGGCATGACTATTTCTAGAGGTCTAGACAGTGGGGTGCATGCCAGCCATTGTGAAAGACAAATGAAACTGTAACAGTGAATATTTAAAGGCTAAATCAAAATAATATGGTGTCAGAGATGCAAGAAAGGACACACAATTGCTGCTAAGAGATCCAAGGTGACTCCTAAAAGGTTGTGCCCATGAGGCATGATCACAGTTGAACTTAAAATAGAAGCTGCAATAAAACAATTATCAAAACAAAGCTCAGATTTATTGAGGACAATAAATGAGAAGTGGGGAAAATAGCAGATTAAAAACACTTGTACAATTTGTGTTTCATCTGAAAATCCACTAGGAAAGAAAATAGGACAGTCCTGAAATAGAAAGTGTGAAGAATCAGTAAGTGTTCCTGGAAGTCCTGTCTCATAACACCTATAGCATCTTTAACAAGCCCCGGAACTGCCTGTGTGTCCACCAAAAGGAGAATAGCCAGGCCAGTCTGCTGCTAGTAAAAATGAATAAATTCTTAATATGTGCACCAATATGGAAACATCTTAGAGCTACATTGAGTGAGATATGCTACGCATTAAAATAGAATATACTACATGACTTGATTTTTGTGAAATCTAAAAATATGTAGAAAATATTTTTCAGTTTAAGGATTGGAATTGCTATTGCCTTAGAAAATGGCACTGTGGAGAGACATAATGAAAATGGAAAATTTGACTGGGATGCTCAAGAAGAACCTTTCTGGTAAAATGAAACTGTAACGTGTTATAATCACTTCTAGGAGATTTTTGCATAGTGTATGCAATTAAATTTCTGTGTTTGTCATTTTAACTATAGAAAGTATTGAGCTCAATTTTATAGTATTTGTGAAACAATGAAAGAATAATATTGACTATTATGTTCTTTGAAAGGCAACAAAATGCAGTAGGTGAATAGGAAATATTTGATAAGCAAGCACTGTATAAAAGTATTGTGCTATAATTTAGACAGTGAAATACAGGTATTCATTGTGAAATTCTACTTTGTTTGAATGTTTTATATTGAAATATTGGAGACTGTACAGAAATCTGTGTATTTGCTCCTCTTTCAAGACTCTTTATTCCATTAGAATGTTTCCTAATTCCTTTATTTCCTAATAACTGAGTAATTACCAAAGTCTCTTGGCATCTGCACTTCATACTATGGCCTTCTATACAGCATTTTGACCAGTGTTAAATGTGTGTTTTAGGAAGATGTTTTGGAACCACTCTCTCAATTTCACATTTGCATGAGGTGTCACTATATAGCTATTTCCTCCACATTGAAAGCACTTCCTTCAGGAAACAGGAAAGAAGGCCAAGAGGTTTAGGGAAGCCAATGAATGTTATAAAACTTAAAACGTTTTCTGAAACAAGCAAGCATCTAAGAAATTTAGAAGGTTCACAAGACCTGGACTAAGATTATGTAAGCAGCCATTTGTTGATAGAAGGAACATTATTCTGTTGAGCTGTCCACAAGTTGTAGAGAGAATGGAGAGTGGTACAGAATGCTGCAGTGGTACAGGATGCTGCAATGATATAGGATGCTGTACTGATACAGGATGCTGCAGTGGTACAGGATGCTGCACTTATGCAGCTTTCATGAGTTGCCTCTGCTGGGGGGGGGGGCACTACTGTGTAAACTGTGAGTAACCTCTCACCTTGCTTCATAATCAACCCCAAGTAACTTATGGAATCACAAAGCTAGACTGCTGTAGTCATTTCCTTGGTCTATCATTGGTTCCCCATCTTATGGGAAAAAGGAAAGCCATGGCACTGGTTTTGATTTAAGCACATCTATGGGTCAGCTTGAGCAAGCCTAACATCTCTACTATATTGAGTCTTCAACTTGCAAATATGCTATGCTCCTCTGTTTAGTTAGGTCTCCGGTTGTTTGATAAGGTCTTGAACCTTTCAAAGTCCTCTTGAATCCCCTTTGGAATATATTTGCACTTCCATATTAGAAATTTTCATTGCTGTGTCAAAATGCCGACAGCTATGAGGGCTTTTCGCTGTCAGGACAGCCAGTGGTCAAAAGCAGTGTGGCAGAACCATGGAGTGTAAACTACCTGAGCACCTCTCCTCCCACTGTGGTATCAACGGCAGAACAGAAGGACACCAAACTGATACTTAAAGTAATATCTTTTCCTTGGTTTATAAAGTACTGGCTGGTCCTTAACTTTCACTGTGCCAGACAATTAGAGCCAATTTAAGACTATGAAAACCTATATGGGCTTATATTCTCTTAGCCGGCATCTTACTTTGAAGGGAGCAGGTTGAAAGCATTTTTACATATGTTTGATATCGTTAGTCAAACTATCTGATAAAAAATTCTTAATGGTTTATTGCCCTTTTTGATAAGTATATTAATACACAATTAAAAAGCTCACTAAATATATACAGAAAAAAATAGAACTTTTAGCATGTCTTTTAGAATCACCACCTATATAAGTACTTGTGTGTACAGACACATTTGTGTTTGCATGTGTGTGCTTTTTAAGTCTCCTTATGTTTCTCTCTTACAAGTAAAACCTAGCATTTGTTAGTCCCTGGTTAAACTACCCATTGCCGTCTTCAGGCAAATATAGCTTAGAAAGAGACCCACTTTTGTCCATCCACAAGTACAGTGTGTTACACAACAGAACTAGAACACAGGCATCTAAACTTCAAACGAGGAAAAACAAACATAAAATTAACACTGGTGGGGGCCCCTGGCACTCGGTCTGTGCTGGGTTTAACACCTTCTTATTTTATATGCCCTTCCACATAAACAGTTTTATATTAGCCTCTGATATGGGGCTTCTACGAATTCAGTGTTGAGTTGTTTAAAGACACTAATTAGCAGCTTTAGAATAGAAAGGAACATTTTTTTTTTTTTTTTGATCCCATAAATTCGAAAACACCCTTTGGGCCCTACCATTTATGTGTGAAATAGCTCGATAGAAAAATGTATGATATGGCTAATCGCAAAGTAATGTACCCAATCACAGAAGAAGTATGAGGCATACCTTTATAAACAAAAGAAGAACCGTGATAAAGCTCATCTAATCCAAGCAGGGGAGTCACCACTGTGGGTGGGATTGTTTACTGCAACTACCTTCATGCAAGCGGCTGCTGAGAGCCACGGCTGTATAAACACCCAGTTCACCTATATGTGTTGTATGTGTTGCGTTCAACTGTTGCTCAACTGACAACAATTTCATTAAGAAGACTTCACTTATATCTCTGTATCTTCCAACAAAATCCAGCAGCTATTAACTTCAAAGTTACAGCAATATACACCAATATGAAAATAAAGATATCATTTCCAAAGATTCCAAAGAACACATTCCCCAGTAATATGGAATGTCCGCAGAACCTAATTACTTTTAAAGGGCTGTTTCAAAGCTAATTATTTATAACTGTGAGGAGTGCTATTTTACTTTACAACTTTTCTCATACCTTGATCAAGCACTTCTAGTTAATATTTAGTACCTGTAAATAATTATGTCCTAGAGAGCTTTAAAAGTATGCTAATTCCTACAACATTAAGGAAGGGAAAAATGTTTCTAGATTTTGATGCCTTATAAGAAGAAGATATTAATGTCTACATGGAATTATGCATAAACAGGGAAAGGCTTAGTGCTGAGGAAATGTTTAAACTTAAAATGTTAAGTGTCTCAGGATTTACAAATGATTAAAAGCAAATACAAGAATGTGGTCATGCGCATACTGTATTTGGATTTTGGGACCCTTCCCAACCTGTGAGATTTGTCTAGTCCCCAAACCAAAGGCATCTTTCTATTTTAAGCATAGTTATCAAGATAAATGCTTTGCATAGTAGAAGAGCTTCAAAAGTAAAAAAGTGGTGTACTTAATTTGCATGGTTATAAATATAATTTATAAGTTGCACAATATAAAATAGCACATAAGCAAACAGGGATGTTCTGTTTTTGTTACTGATCACCATTTACATGGCCTGTTGCCAAGCAGCGGTATTTCTAAGCAAGGATTCAAATGTTTAATAAATGTAACCTGCCAAGTTCTAGTTACTATTTATAGTATTTACTGATATAGTCCTAATTGCACATTTCTATTCTTATTTCAGAGCTTTTAAAATGATACTGAAAGGACAGAATTGTTCCATTTTCTATAAAGTTCCCACAGAATAGATAATATTTCTTTCCTGCTCTATACACGTAGAACCTCACATATATGCTGTGAATCTGTTCTTATTTATTTTTCTTCAGGATAAAGTTGGTTGACCCAGGGATAGTTGCTTCTCTCGGCTCTTTCTTTAAACTGTATGTGTTATAGACAAGTGGGGTTTGCACAGTGTACTGGGCATATAGGACATACCTTCAATAAATGTAATGACCGTGTTATTTCCACAGCACCCTGACCCTTGACGATCAGCTGTGCATGTTGGGAGTATGTTCATACTCATCCAACCATTTAAAGACGGATTCCTGTGTGTAGGTGATGTGAGAGACCACGTCACCACATGTGCTGATTTACACTGCTTCTTAGTAAAAGTGTATTGTGGTGCTTTGAATAGGAATGGCTCTCAGAGACGAGTGTGCTCAAATGCTTGGCCACTACGAAGTGGCATTATTAGTATATATGGTCTTGATGGCCTTTTTGGAGGGGATATGTCGCTGTGTGGGCAGGCTTTGAGCTCTCAGATGCTCAGGCTTAGGTTCAATGGCTCACAGTTTTGTGTTTTGTTTTTTTCTGCTGCCTGCAGTTCATGATGTAGAACTCTTATATCTCTCTCCAGTACCATGCCTGCCTGCATGTCACCATGCTTCAAATCAAGGCAAGTGTCAAGATTTCCTTTATAGATTTTATTGTAGTCATGGTGTCTCTTCACAGCACTAAAACCCTAACTAACACTTACACTACAGTGGGATTGGGCCAACACTGTGAGAGTTTAAGATAGAGGAAAAAAGTATAATCTCTAGTTTATAGCCTGTATCACATGATCATTCTACTAGTTAGTGGCCATCAGTACAAAATACTACAAACTGGGTAGCTTAAGACAGAAAATTATTGTGTCAGAGCTCTAAGAGCCATAAGGCACAAAGCAAGAGGATTATATGATTCTCTGCTCTTTCTAACTGAAGAGTCTGCTAGCTTTTGACTTGGCTGCCACAAGTCCTGCAACTGTGTGGCTCTAGTCTCTGCTGTGTGGTCATGTGATGCTCCCCCTCTACTCCTCTGCACTGGTCTCCTTATACTGAGACAGTGAGTTCAGGCCTGCCTTACTCCAGCATGGGCCCATTCTAACTAATCATATCTACATTGAACCTCATCCCAAATAAAGCCATGTTCAGAGGTATGATCTTGCAGACCTCTCTGGAGGCAGACACAGTTCAAGCCACAGAAACACATTTATTGGTGTCAAGTGGCCACCTCAGTGGACATGCAGGGTTACATGGCTATCTTTCCCAGTCATGTTCTCTTTTCCAAAGTTCCATTTTGTGGAGATGGCTTCGGGACAATTTCCTCTTCTGGGCAAGAGGAAAGGGATAGAAAAGGGGTAAATTAGAGGCTGGAATTGCCCAGAAACATCCACAAACATGCAAATATGAATACATGAAAGTCTGTTAATGCTATTGCTGCTGCTGATGCAGTCAAGTCGTTTGGGAAAAAAAAACTTAAAATGGATTCTCGGGAAAATAAATAAAGGCAATTTTTTTTCTTACAACTTTTTTGTAAATAAGAGATACATGTACTGATTTTTAAAAGCATTTTGGCATAATACTGTATGAATATATTTTTGTCAGTACCTGATTCTTTTAAAGGTTTGATAGTATGCATTGAAATCTTACTAGTTACCATAAGCATAAAGTACACGTAGAACAGAATGTAACATGGAAACAGTCACAGTTTTCTTGGTGTATATAGATTAAACATAATGATTTTTGAATACAAAAAAAAAAAGACTATATTCTTAGCTCTTGGATTATTAATGATTTACGGTCTAGGTGTACCACACTCTGAGAGGGTGCTATACACTTATTTTTTTTCTAAGAAGAACTGAGGCTTTTACTTTGGGGCCTTTGTTTTTTGTTTGTTTGTTTGTTTTGGTTTTTTGTTTCGGGGGTTTTTTTGTTGGGTTTTTTTTGGTTTTTTTGTTTGTTTGTTTGTTTTTCTTTTTTTGAGCTTTATATGGCATGTGAGTTGTTTCTGAGGTGTTCAGAGCTTCTGGGGCCAGTATGCAATTATCAGTGACTGCATATTATGTCTGTTCTTTTGTTACTGGGTTACCTCACTCAGGATAATATTCTCTAGAGGCATCCATTTTCCTAGGAATTTCATAAAGTTGTTGTTTCTAATAGCTGATTAGTCCTCCATTGTGTAAATATACCATAATTTTTGTATCCATTCATCTACTGAAGGACATCTGGGTTCTTTCCAGCTTCTGGATATTAAAAAAATAAGATTGCTATGAACATTGTGGTGCATGTGTACTTATTGTATGTTCGAGCATCTCTGGGGTATATGCTCCTAAGTGGAATAACTGGGTCTTCAGGTAGTACTATGTCTAATTTTCTGAGGAACCGCCAGACTGATTTACAGAGTTGTACCAGCTTACAACCCCACCAACAGTGGAGAAGTGTTCCTCTGGCAATTTTCAACTACACAGGACTAGACACTGTTTATTTCTACAAGGGTAAGCTTACTAGAAAAATACTTGGTTGGGCCACTGGGAGTGTCCTGTTCTTGGCATCCCCACAGGTGAGCGCTTACCTAGCCATGGGAATCCTCCAGTTTATCAAGGCCAAGGATAATGTTAAAGAGATGATACAGTAATAAGGGCCAAGGAGAAGACTCGGGAGGTTTAAGCATCAAGCTTGTTGACCTGAGTGGGAGGGAGGAACTGACTCTCAAGCTATCCTCTGACCTGCACAGGAGCATCAACATGCACATTCCTAAGTAGATGTCATAATAATTAAAAGTGAAGACATGGCTGGAGGAAAATGGAGCCTGAAATGAGGTGGGGTAGCACTATCACAGAGAGCTGACTGTCTTCAAGTTCTTTGTGCAGAGCTTTAAAGGTATGATTGGTGGGGTTTTCCCTTTTGTGTTTCTGGTTTTTAGAGGAGAGAAGCTATCAATTGGATTTTGAAAGGGCTCAAAACAGAGGTTAGTTTTAAACAGAAGACTCATAAGGCAAGAAAAATATGTATTTTCACCATCATGTTGAACATGGAAGGCTTTGTCTGGGACTCAAAGAAGCTGGGGAAGATGGGTACTGGCTGTGATGGAGTCTAAACTTGAAAAAGCTCAGAAGTAACCATGGACTGCTCATCCCCAACTCCACACAAAGGTCTTTTGGATCCAATTGGGATGAATGTAAGAAAAACCAAGAAAGGCTGGCCCCTCAGTCACCAAGCAAAACATTAAGTCTTGAGATTTGCCTAATTATCTTTGCCCAGTTGTAAGTCAACTCTTGAAGTCTCAGCTTCATTCGCATGCCGAGTATTTCTGAAATCAATCATGTCATTGAAAGCAGCATCTTTTCATGTAAATGGAGTCATTATCTGGGTCAGAAAGCAACTCCACTCCTCCAAGCAGGAGGAGCCCATTTGCAGAACATGTTTGAGATCTGGCCTGGTGCATCCCTACAAAAGATTCTTACTGTTAACTTTCAAGTAAGCAAGGGGAATTCACCATGCTGAAACTGTGTGTGTGTGTGTGTGTGTGTGTGTGTGTGTGTGCATGCGTGCACATATACATGCAACTAGCTCAGAGCCTTAGGCTGCCTGCCTGTTAAGTTGCCCCATTGTTTCAGGGTGACTGCCTTTCCAGTATTTCGGGACAAAGCCTTTTCTTGCATAAGCCCCTTTGGACAATTATTGAATGTGTGCTTCCAGAGCCCTCGTCCATCTTTATTGCAACTATATTAGGGAATGCCGGGTTTCTTTGTCTCCTTGTAAGGCTGAGGATTACAGGCAGGATTTACCATGTCATCCAGTATACTCCCCTTTCATTTATAGACATTCTACAAATGTTTGAGGATCCTGTGCTGGATCAGCACGTGGCCTTGCCTGGCCTCTGTCTAAAATCAGAGATAAAAGGAGAGAGATGTTTCTAAGGACGGGATGAAGTACAAATTCATCTTTTAAGTGTGCAGCATGTAGTGTGTAATGGAGGGGTAAATGGTGAAAAAAGAGCAAGAAGTTCTCAAGTGTAGAAGTCTCATTGAATGTTCCAAGGGCCAGGAAGAAGCGTGCTTATCCAGAGGCACTGTTTGTCAGCAGGTGGGTGTATGTGTCTGTAGATGACCTCAAACATTCACCCCAATGACCTAGCCCCTTCTGAGTGTACAGTGTCCTGACATATGGAGAAAGTTCATGCTGTGTCCCAAATATCTTTATTTTAACTCTGTGCTTTAAGAAGCAGGTGTCATTGTGCTCATTTCCCTCTGGGAGAAGCAGAGAAAAGTAACATTAATTACTCACAACCTCCTCTCCTGCAAGGGAATAAAATTAATGTTGTGACGTCAACTGACAAAAACCAGGAAATTAAAAATTAAGGCTGAAATTCCTTTGTGATTTCTCCTCTTTTTTTTTTTTTTTTAAGTTGGAAAATGAGTTTAGTGAGAATAATTTTGCTGGGGAAGACCTAATTATAAAGTTCAAGGAAGGAAAAGAAATGTGTCTTAAAACAAAAAAGAAAAAAAAAAAAGAAAAAGAAAAAGAAAAAAGAAATCCCCTTTGCTCCTTTCTGCCAGCTGAGAAAGGTTTTCTGCTCTGTACTTCTCAGATAACATTCCATTCCCCTAGCCTGGAAACTTCCTAAAACCAAGGCAAAATGAAATCCTCTTCTCCAGGTCTCCCAGAGACCTAAGCAATCTTTCTTTCTCAGTCTTCATAATAAACTAATATATACTCAAAAATATTCTAAATCAGAATATTTTCAAAGTACAGAGTGGCTGAAATTTAGAAATACTGTTTCACAGTGCTCCTTGATGTCTAACACTCAAAGAAAGAAACCAACGTAAAAGGCATCAATTTTCAAGGGCCGGTATTTAGGAAAGACCTCAATCCCTCCATTTTTTTCTAGTGTTTGAAGATAAGCCAAAGGGGAGGAAAAGGGAGTGTGACTCAAAGAATGAAGTTCTAGGCTGGACGCCAACAACTCTGAGCATCCATCTTCCCCTTCCTGGTTCTGGGCAGGAAGTCCCACAAGGGAGCTGTGTTTCTCAGGGATCCGTTGAACTGTAAAATGATTGGCGACTCCCCTTTGCTTTTCCAATCTGTCTTCAAGTTCACATTCATCTTCTGAGCTTTCAGCCTTTGGTTCTGTGGTTACCAACATACACAGTGTTGTCTGGTGTATCTCCAGCCTTTGGGTTTTGATATCTCATTGCTACTGTCTCTGTCTCACTCTGGAACAATCCCAACACCTCCAGGGTTGCTCACAATTTCCAGAGCTTTCTGCACAACTTGGAAAGTTGTTAGATCCATACAATACTATGACCTTAAGAACAAGGTCGACCTGCCTTACTTTTCTGATGGAACAGATGCAAATACAACCATAATCTTCTCTCAGATCCTCCTTCTTAACTCGTGAGTTGTCTTGAAATGTATTTATATTTGTTATGCTGAAACCAAAGTTGGAGGAACTACATGAGTTGTGTTCTAAAAATAATCAAATACCCAGAAAATTAAGGAGTTAAGAGCATCCTGGATAAAGAGAGAAAGAGGATATGACAGAAGATATCAAATAAGATCAGTGTAATTTGGGTTTGCTTTGTTGTTGAGAAAGTCATGTGGTTGGGCTGGACTCTAACTCACCACCCTCCTGACCCAGTATCTCAGCTATGGGAGTGTGGCGACATACATGACGAATTCAAGGTTAGAGAATATTGTCCACAGAGAGGTGTTTTGTCATGAATCAGCCTTTGAACTGGTTTTATTCCTGGGTTAGGCTGTTTGGAGGTGAGTTTTTGTGCAAAAGGTATGTCTACAGAGAGGAGGGCCTTTCTCTCTTGCATTTTAGAAAGTTTTTTTTTTTCCCTGAAGAGTAATATCGGGCAAATAGAGCTGGTGTTGCTGAGCCCATCATTCTTGCTGGGGTTTGAGGAATGTGTAACTGAACTAAAGACCTGATGCATCCCCCCAACTCCCATTTCTTACCTGTGCTGTTCTCTAAACCTTTTTTACAGATAGTTTTATAAGCTGAATTATAATTTCTTAGAAGAGCCACAGTCTTTCTATGTGGTATCAGGCAACAAGCTGCAAGCATCTTACAAGGAAAAATTTCTAAGCTGACTCCCATTTCAGAGTGATGCGCTCTGGCTTGCCACTTAGCCGTCCTGGTACCAGTCACTCTGTGGCTTTGTGATCTATCTCAATTTTTATGTATAAGTCCTTGGACCCCAGGGCTGATTTATTTCATAAATTAGTCAGTCTCAAAACCCATCTTTGCATTTACCTGTTTTCCCACCAAATCTATTATCTCAACCTTGAATGTTTCTGTAGTGAAAGGGATAGTTTTCACATATCTAAAAAAAAAAAAAAAAAAAAAACAAAAAACAAAAAAAAACAAAAAATCATTCATTCTTATGTTGCAATTAGAATCTTACACAATGAAAATGGCTCTGCTGGTGGAGTATCTCCTGCCACAGAATGGATATCACTTTACAGTTTGATATAAATTTTTGCCATTTCCTTAAGTACTGCAGAAGAATATTATGTAAGTGAAGTATTGGCGTATGCTAGGTCAATGGTGACAGGCCATAACGCGATGCATTCAAATGCTGCCTGAATACACATGCAAAGCCTTTTCTCCTTAATATGCCTCATTTTGATTTTTATACTAGACCTTGATGAATTTTAGAAATTTTAGCTACAGTATTGTTCTAAGTAGTATTTTTTTACTGCTGTGCATTACCAAACACTTCAAGTTAATTTATTTAATTCACCAAGCATCTCCTATCTAATGTGTACATACTACTGTACTATATTTACTTTTAATAACTAGTGTATGGTATATACAGGAAAGAGATTAGGGCTGGGCTTCAGAAACTTGTTCCTGAGGAAGAGCTGTATATGATAAGAGAGAGAGAAAGAGAGAGGGGTGGGAGGGAGGGAGAGAGAGAGAGATGGGGAGATTCATTCCCAATTGTTTATATGGTTTTCATACAGACTTCATCATAGCAGCAGTCTGGCATGGGCTGGGGTATGATCTCCAAAACCCCTTCTTGCAGGCATTTCCCTGTCACTCACTAGCTCCAAGATGTTGGGCAAAGTTATCTAACATCTCCAGGTCTTATTTGCCTCAAATATATACTGAGACATTGTTAGACCAGTGGGGGTCTCTGGGTAGTCTAGGAAACTGCTGTTGCCTTTTCTTCCTGATGTCTATGCCTAAGCTACTTCGCCACCTTCAGCAACCCTCACACGGGCTAGCTATTCTCTGCTCTCACAGACCTATTTCTTACCTTATTTTTAATGTGAAATTGCTTTGACCATCAGCAGCTGGTTGCTATCCAGTCAGAAGGAAGAGCCCAGTGTTTCTCACAGGATAATTGAAAATGTTAATTCTGTTAGCCTCACCAAATAAAGTCTGCTACTTTATATTACCCCTGCTGGGCTGGCCCAGTGTAAGGCACACACTACATTGTGCAGTCAGATAGCCCCAGTGAATCAGCCATGATGCAATAAACAACTCAAGTCAGCCCACAAATCTTCCTGCCTAGAGTGGCAAGAAGCCAGCTCTTGTTAACCAGGAGCCATTGCCCAGGGAGTGAGAGAACACAGGAATGCTGAGCTGGCCTGGCTGACACTAAATGTGGCTTTCCAAGAATATTTTGGCATTTCCAGAAGGTCAGAATGGGCAAGATCCAAGAGGGAGAAGCTGTGAATGCATTTTGTTCACAATTTGTAGGTTTTCATAGCTTAGCTTTGATCAGTGTTGATGGAGACCCAGCATCAGTAGCTTGGATCAATAAAGGAGGAATGGGTACTAACTGAGTGAACTAACAAAGAATATATGAACACACCACAAAAAAAAAAAAAAAAAAAAAAAAAAAAATCAGCAAAAGTACTGCCTACGTTGGGAAGTGCGAATTTGTAAAACAAAGGGAGACATAAAAGAAGAAATTGTTTATTTGCCTTTATATAAGCCATTTGGGAGAAACATACATAGATACACATCCGTTATCTGGCTTGTCCCAGCTACACTGACGCTGGAGATGTCCTTGGCTAGAAATTAATGTGTGTAATAAAGTTTTACATTTTTCATACATTTTGAAGTATATGAGCTATATTTCTTTTGACTGCATAATTACTTTTTGTACACAAGAAAAATGAGGTGCTTAGTCCTAAGTAAATAACTTCAAAACAAACAAGAAAAATAGTTACATTCTTTTCATCTGCTAGGCTGCATACAATAAATATTTACAGAAACTTTTGAAAGTTATGATATTGTGACTTTTTGAAAAAACAAACTTGTATTGAATCCGAGCTGAGTTCAAGCAAAAATATGACCCACTCACATACTGATAGTTTTGTGTTTGCTAAGATAGCTATTCTCTGTAGATATCAATGTTTTTCTTTCCTAGCTTTTATTTTCCATGCCGTTTCCTTTTAAATTTCACAGAAACCTTTTGAAGTAAGAGAATGAATTAAAACATCTAAAAATCGTTTCTTCTTGTGTGTGATTTCTTTTAATGGTTCTTAAAATCCTGATGGGTGAGAGTGAGGAATCCTCATAAGATTATCTTCTGCACTGACTACAGTCACTCTTCCTCAGATAAACTATGTATATGAGGCTGTAGTATTTTCTCATTTCTAAACAAGGAAACCAGCTCTGTCATTCGTACCTTAAAGGGCTTTATTTATATGGAGGCTATAAAATCTCAAATTAGGGTAGAGGGGCCAATGTTCTAACTTCTAATAGACTGACTAGGAACCCTAACCTTTCTGTTAGCTAACACACTTATAACCTCATTTTTCTTTGCCCTTTCTAGTAACACTCATTATGACTCTGTTTTTATTATCATAAAAAGCACATGGTATTAAATTTTGTGAAAAGCTTTTTAAGTTTTTATCAAGTTTCAGTAGAGCAGGAAAATATTGATATCTTGAGTTGCTTGTGATAGATGCTATAGAAAAGAAGATTTAATGCTGCATATTTTTCTCTTGCACAGAGTAATATTAATTATGACATAGACTTCAACCAAAAACTTATAAAGTACCATTTCTTCAGTTCCCAGATCAAATTTTAGTTGTGCACATGCAAATTCATGTATAAACAAATAAAAAACCCAGCAGATTATGTACCATTCATACATGCAATTATATTAAAAACTTCAACCAACAATAATTCTATATGTTTTGTTTTAATACTTTTTTTCTAGTTGAAATGATTCTGTGATCATTGTATTTTATAGTAAGGAAAGCAATTGATTGTTTTCAAGAATAATCATAGCTTTCTGATAAGATGTACAAAATAAGTTAAAAGACAATTTTAGATCTTTCTGCACAATTTGCCTCTCTCTGAAAACTGCCTCTTCATTAAGGACAGGGAGCACAGCTTGGTGGAACTAGTGAGAGCAAAAATGATCCAATGGGGTTTGTGCAGACCATGAGACTTCAGAAAGATTGGAAGAGGAAGAATTGGTCTATAGAGTGTGAACGGCTTTGATCTGGGTTAATAGAAACCATATTTAGAAATAATAGGTAATGCTGAGGTGATGGTGGTGATGGTATTTCATAGAAGTTTGCATAAGTGAGGAACAGAGAAGTTGAATACTGTTTCAAAAATAAATATTGAAAAGTATAAGGATCTCAAGTTTTGAGAAGGACCACCCATGAATAGACAAAACACCTTGAGCTTAGTCACTATCCCTGGAGAGTAGTGGTTATGACTGCAGCTCCATCCAACCTGACGGCTTACATAAGGACAACATAAGAACACTCACCACTTTCTGTCTTTACTGATTGGACTCTGCCATAGAAGCTCTCCATCATTCTGAAGGCTTCTAGATGATCAGTAGCCCAAGTTGTGTTTTACCTGCTTTTGATTTAGAAATGATGTGTATCAATAAGAGGTGTCACACAACTGTCCAATCTATATCTCTCACACAAGCATTTTATAAATTGCTTCAAGCATCCTGTCTTCCTATTGCTAGTAGAACAAGTGACAAGTTCTCCAGCTATCTTAATGGTCCTACCTAACCACTGTTGGAAACAGACTTTCTGCATTCAGACCACTCTTGTCCCTGTATTTACCATTAATTTCTCAAAGACTTTCCAGATATTTCAAGCTTATATATTTTGTGCATCATGCAAGAAATACTTTTGCTAGAGTCATCTGCCACCTCCATTAAAGACTATCAAAGACCCCCAAATCCCTCAACATACTGAAAAGTTCTTTTCCCGGACCTTTATAAGAGAGTAGCTAAGCTTTATCAATGAACTTTACCATGCCTGTGACTGTGGATGTCATCCATAAACCTATTAATGTGAATGGCATGTGAACACGGAGGGCTTCCTGCTTCCCCCATATTTGTGCTACTGGAGAAGGAGGACATTGTTCTATAAATACAGTCTAAATGCTCACATCTGGCTGACTGTCCTTCCAGACTCCAACTCTGCAAGCCTGTAACAGTGCAAAACTCAGATTGTCTGCTTAAGTACTCTCTACTTCTTCAGTCCTCCTCCCCCATCTCGTTCCCTACCACTATCTTCCTACCCTGTTGTAATCAAGACTTGTAATAGTTTAATTGGACAATGTCCCTTAGGTTCTGCCACAAGTAAAAGGTAAATAAAACAAAGATTCCTGTTCTGCTTTTTTATTTACTAGGAAAAGCCAAGCTCCTCCTTCAGGTCTGTACAGCTGGCTAGAGGCCAAAGACAGAGGACAGAGGACAAAGATTTCAACAATAACTTCTCTGTTTGTAGATGCCTAGCTATACTTTTTGCATGGAGCTGCAGAACGGTGTCTTGCAATTCCAGTATTTATTTAGATAAATCACAGAATGTAATGGATTTTGAAATACAAATTACAAATGTGTGGAAGATATTGTTTCTAAGTGTCTGTAGTTTCTTCATAATATATGTGAAGATTTAATTTGGAACATCACCTCTTTTCATGAGAAACAAGGAATATATGAGCAGAGGTGCATGCAGAGTAGTACATAATACTGTAAGGGAGAGCGAGGAGATAACAGTGAGAAATAGTAATGAGGTCTACCTCTCAGAAATGGTATTTTATGTAGATGAGGTTGTTGTTCTGAGGTATACATTCAGTATTTGGGTGTCTTGAAACTATAGCACTGTAGTGGGAAACACATGTTCTGTTCTCACTATCCTTAAGAATAATACACAAAATATCTGGGTCCAAATCCCAAAACATGACCACAAACTTTCCCTAATCTTTATTTATGTCCTTGAAATCATATCTGTCCATCCATATGAATGCAGAGAGTATGGGTTGCTGTTTTAATATTCTTTGGCCAATAAATGTTCCTGAATCACAACATAAGTTCACTGTACATGCTAGAATCATATGTTTCACAAAATGTTCTACTTTCTATTGTCAGTCTTGAAACATGCTCTTCCTCTATGTGAATAGTGTGGTCTAATCTGCTGTACTATTAGAGACACATTCGGTACCCACTCCTACCTCAGGACAGATGCCTAACTTACCCAAGTCTGACAACAGATGCATGGAAGAGGCTAAACAAGAGCAGCACACTATGAGGTATAAAGCTCAGCCGAAACTATAGATCCATAAAATCATAAACTGCTACACAAGTGTTAACTCTCAGAGAAGCAACAACTTTCCAAATGAAAGTCCAAGTACTGGTTGTGAGCTTTAATTGTTGGTCAGGGGTTCCAAGTATTACAAATTAATGTCACTGTTCTTGCTTATTCACTGAAAGTTGATGGTAAGACCTTATTGTTAAAGACACCATGCACTTAAGTCACAGAACATGGAAAAATGAAGGTAATACTGACCAGGAAGCTTCCAACCTACAGGATAGATTTCATAGTACCAGATACAGAAAGCTACTACTGGACAAGATACTGTGAATAGGTGTCAGTGAAGTGCATTCACCCACTAGGGAGATGTCTCTATCATCCATCAACCCAAGGCTCAGAGACCATCATAGAAGAGGAGACAGAAAGATTGGAGGAGCCAGAGATCAGAAAAAACTAGCATTAAATAGTTTCATCTAAACATGACAAGACTGCTATACAAATGAAATCACAATAGCTACTGCTGCTTGCACAAGAACACCAGCACAGTGTTAAATCAGAGTGGGAAGAGGCACCATAGAGAGGAAAAAAACCAGAAAATCAGAAAAGTGGGAGTGGACTTCAGCTGAGGAGAGGAGAGGGGGAATACAAAGAGAAAGAGAGTGAAACTGGGGGAAAATTGAGTAAAAAACACTAAACCATAAGAAGTAATTTTACACTTACCTAAAATCACACTTAATACGTGTGCATGTGTTATATACTAACACATGCATTACATAGTTTGGTGAAGGTATGCCTCATATGGTATAATGCTCCCTAAGAGCCATAGGTTGTTTAATAAAAATTCCAGTAATGGGCATGAGAAACTTCCTTTAGAGTTTTTGGTCAGGGAGTCTAAGAGACCCCTCTCAAACAAAATAGGCTACTGCTGTTGCCCTACCATTTAAATTTAAAGGCAAGTCACTATTGCTGTTGTCACACACCTCAGACACAGAATTTGAAGAAACTGAGCTGAATCTAACCTGAAAAGCTTCCCCCTTGATGACAAACACTCCAGTACCTAAAGATGTTAATGGAGCTAATAATGGAGAAAGTAAATCAATACTCCCTCCCAGCAGTGATGCCTATTAGACCACAACAATGACCCACATGACAAGATATCGCCAAGGTACAATAACAGATATTATATCTTTGGCCAACTCACAGTTGTCTAATTGGAGCATTTTTGTTTGTTTGTTTGTTATTGTTTTTGGTGGTGGTGGTTGGTTGATTGGTTTGGTTTGGTTTTTGATTTGTTTGCTTTTTGAGACAGGTTTCACTATGCAGCCTTGTCTGTCCTGGGACTCATTCTGACCTCAAACTTTTAGAGGTCTGTCTGCCTCTGCCTTCCAAGTCTAGATATACCACCACCACCTGGCTGTCTAATTGGACTTTTAAAGTCTGCTAAGTAGAGGGAATTGTTCTCTGATACTGTAAATCTAGATCACTACTTCATCACTACTGATGAAGGCATACAAGCTAGAGAAAAACCTACTATTGACATTTTTCTAAGCCAGTAAAGAGGCAATTGTGTTTTGAATATAGCTTCTTTTGCCTCTTGACAGTAGGCAAAGACCATTATAAAAGTCACAATTGGTCAAAGTGTAAAGAATAACCAATTACAGTGTGCCTGGTATCAAATAGATATATATATAGAACATAACTCCCCTATCTAAGGCTCAGGGATATCAGAGCAAAGGGAGAATGAGAATATAGTAAGATCTAGGGGACCAGGATGTCTGCCCTGAGATTGCTTCTTATATATGGCAGGGAAGATTTCCCCATGAAATTGCCATAATATGGTCCCTAAACAAGATCTCACAAGGCTCTATCCCAAGATGAAGAGCTACAGGAAATAAATGACTGCATGGATGAGCTCTTTAAGTGGCTATTTAATATTAAGAAGGCCACCCTAATATCATATGCAACACTAAATAACCTCAGCAGTTTGTATTTATATATTTATATGGACACTCACATATGTGAACATGTTAATTAAAGAAAAAGAGGCATCACATCATAAGGAAATTTGAGAGGGTCACATGGTAACAGTTGGAGAGAAGTGGGTGAAAATATGTAAGTAAGTCATTACCTTTGTAAAGTTTTACTCTCAAAAAATTATTTCAAAAGTAAATTTCTCTTACTGGTAAATCAGGGTTTGATTGTTTTCCATTGTCTCTGCTTGTTTGCTTATTTTTTAAAACATTTTATTGATTCTCTGTGGGCTTCATATCATGCACCCCAGTTCCACTTGCCTCCCCATCTCCTCATTTCCATTCTTTGCCTTTGCAAGCTCTCCCCTAAAATTAAATAAGACACAAACAAGTCATAGACAACATCTCATCATGAGAGCTGTAGTGTGTCAGGGTGTCTCACGATATATCCCTATGTCCACACATCTTCTCTTACAAACGTTCATTGCAGTGAGTGAGTGGTCTGGTTGGAGATCTCTGGCTTTGGTGACACAATCAATATAGATTCCTCATTAGGACTCCTCCTGGGTATCCTCCCATAGCCTGTGTCATGGACTTCCTGCAGCCTTGGGACAACAGGACTGGTTCTTTCAGGAGTCTCAACCATTGACAGATGATATAGATTTTAGGGTGGGTCAACACATAACCTTGGATCTGGGCCTGGATGGTAACTAAGCTGGTCAGCCCAACAGCTCTCCGTTATCCACAGCACCAGAGAAAGTTCTCCAGCACTGCTCTGACTGGACCACCCAGTGTCACCACCTGCAAAAGGCAGGATCAGTTCTCCTGCTCTCCTGCCCTCAGGCTGGCTCACCTGTTCCCACTCCTCCAGAGCCAGCTCCATGTGCTGCCCAGTCAAAGTGTGGGCCCCTCTCTCTACCAAGTGTTGCAGCCAACTCTTCTACTCCCACACTTTCTGGGTTGGCTCACCCAAGTCTTCACCATCAGGGCCAGGCTTCATTGTGTTGCTCAGGCAAGGTACAAGGGCCACTCTCTCAAGTGCTAAGGCAGTGAGGAGCAGGGTCACTTCCTCCAATCTTAGGACCCTAGAACCAGCTCTCCTGGCTACTGTAGGTGGTGAGGAGTTGAGAGAGGATATCACCCCTGCACCTAGGCCATGCCATAGAAGACAGGTGGTAGGGCCAGCTCTCTCTTGCTCTATTTTTGGGGCTGGTTCACCCACAACCTCTTGACCAGAGCCAGCTCTACTATGGTGTGTAGGTAAGGTGCAGGGCCCACTCTCCTAGGTAGTGCAGGGCAGGGCCAGCTCAGCTGCTTTTATGAGCCAAGGCCAGCTCTCCTGACTGCCATAAATGATAAGAGGCAAGGAGGGAAGGCATCACTCGAATACCTATCCCACTACACAGAAGACGAGTGGCTGGACCAACTATCTTATACTCTCATCCTAGGGCTGTCTGTGCCCCTGATCTGCTGTGCTATTTAGATAAATCATGCTCTCCCAAATGCTACAGCTTGTGGGTATCCAAGATCATGACACTGTCAGCAACTCTTTTGATTGCTGAGAGGTGAGGGGGGGGGGCGATCACCTCTGCACCTGTTTCACCCCATGGTAGATGAGTATTAGGGTAAGCTCTCCCATACTCATGCCCTGAGGGCCCTCTCATACCCCCATTTCCCCTCACACACAACTTCACCATGCCACCTGGGATAGGTGCCTGATCTCCTGAATTCTGCCCTCAGTGAAAGATGGGACAAGCTCTTCAGAGCACCACATCCAGTGAGGGGCAGGGCCAGTTATGCTTAGCCCCTGGATATCTACATGGTCCCTGCTGGATGCCTTGAAGGGGGACATCCCCATGTTCTCTAGTGGTAATATGAACCTCAGACATTGCACTGTCTCCTATTGCTGCATACCCACAGATTAAGATACACAACTCAGCTGCATCTCAACCTGGGACCTCACCATGGCCCCAAGTGGCAGGGCTGGCCACTCATAACAGGCTCTGCCTTTCCACCCTCTATCTAGTTCCATCTCTCTTCATGATGTTCAAGTTGTTCAATTTCTCTTTCCCTCCCATCTGACTACCACATGCTCATACACTGTGATGTCTCCTGATTCCCTGGGTGATATCTCCAATCCATTCTGTGTGGCACGGGACAATTGGGTGTTTATGACCTGCCTGTGATGAATACTGGGGGGGGGGCAGATCTGTGGGTGGCATGGTGGTCTACAGGTCTCTGTGTTCCTCTGGCTGCCTTGCAATGCCTTGATTTGATTTGATTTGATTTGATTTGATTTGATTTGATTTTTGTAAGTCTTAAGCATAAGAAAGCTTTGACCACCAAGCCAGGCATCAAGCTAGGATGAACAACTGACTGCCATCTGCTCTGCTCTTGACTGATGTAAGAACAACACCAACAAAAAGGTGTCTCTTTGCCCATTTCTAGAGAGTGTGACTTGTCCACTGGCAGGGATGGTTTTCTTATTTTAATCAAGGATATTCTATGAGCTCTTTGAGATGCTGTAAATTTATGTTGTATTTTCCATGACAAAACAAATAAATCAAGTATGACACAGAGACAAAGTTTAACAGCTCGTAGCCTATGTTTATTGAACAATTATATAAATGCTTCCAGTTTATTTGGAAGATACTCAGGGCATCTGGCCCAGACCACAGTAAAGAGGAAGCAAGCTGACTATTTTTGAGTTGAGCATGCTCTCGTAACTATTCACATAAGCTGTGGTATACCAAACTGACCTAAATCCGGGGAGAAACTCATGCGATGCAATGCTAAGTGAGGTTTGGGCACACGCTCGCCACACGCTGCAGTGCTGAGCCATGCAGTGGGGACTGCCATGAGTTCACTAAACATGACCCTAGACTCCAATTCCCAGAGTACCAGTAAGGTATATGTCATTATCTCACCAAGCTCTAAGCAGTGTAATTTAAAGTGTCCATCTGTGACAAGGTCTGGTTTATAAAAATCACAGAAGGTACTCACCTATGCTCCTTCTTTTTATTTGGCTAGACATTGACATTGTGGTAGTTCTATCTGCATATACTGAAACCAGTACAGACTCTGTCAATCTGAGTCCCTGAATATAGCAAGAAACAAGAATTCTGTTTGCTTATTACATGAAGAAAAGGAATTTAATAGTGTGATATTTTGTAGAGAGCTAAAGAGGAGTCTGAGTGCCCAGTATCCTAACTAATCCAGGCAGTATCTCCCATTCTGTTTCTCTATCAACATCAAAAATCCCAGAGGATGCTATTTCTTACTGGCAATACTAAGGCAGGTGGATGTGGATGAAAACAACCATGTAAAATGCCAATAGTTAGAACTCATAGATGCAGACAGACAGTAAGATTGCAATTTGAAACATTCTGAAAGAATGCAGAAACTTCTGCATCAGTTTAATGCTCAACCCAAGAGCAGGGACTCAGAAAGTACTCCGAGCGTGAATGAGCACAGATTTAGACCCAAGCAGCTGTTTTAGAGAAGCATCCACTAGCTTATGGCTCTGTGAATTCATATAGTTCTCCTGCAGAGATTAAACTTCCTTCTTGTAAGACTTTGGGCTCAGTCTAGGTTCCTACAAACTTCAAACTTGGAGTTCTTTTCTAAAAGTGACCAGTCTCTTCTCATAGCAAATTAATAAGATACAGATCCAAAGCAACTGTAACATGAGAGTTGAATTTCACAGTTTGAGTTCTCTTTGTTTCTGGGTTTCAGTCTAAGTACTTTAAAAAAACTCACAAAATATACTGCTAATCCTATAAGATGCCCTAGAGAATCATGTAATCGATGCTTTCACATCAAAGGTGAAACACATTGGACCCCTAGAGGCTCAGGCACAATGTCACTCCGTCCAGGGAAGGCTGGAACTCAGGCCAGTCTGGCTTAGGATGCAGCTTCTCAATTATCTATGTTTTTACAATTAGACATACTTGGCCTACTCCATGTTTGGCTTCATTCAGGTTTACAATTGTCTCTCATACTTAGAATATTATATGGGAAAAAATTTTTAATCTTCATGTTTGATTGTTTTTTTAAATCAAGCTATTTAACATGACATGCCCATGTGTCAACTCTGTAGCGAGCTTGGAAATCAACTGACTTCCTAGTTTCCTTTGTGATAGGTACACTAAACATGAGACCACATTGATCACAACCTTCATGGCAGGCATCTTCAGTGAATCCCTATTAGCATTTGATATGTGTTTTTGGAGGATGCACTATTGTGTGAGCTTTTCCCTTCCAGACTTCAATGGCTTGATGCAATCAAATGGACCTTCAGATCCTAAGACACAGATTAGCTAGGACTATGAGGTTAGTGTGGCTTTACCAAGCTAAGTAAGAAATCTGCAAGATAAAAAATCATCCTGTGACATCCACAATTGCTCAGCCCATCAGTTATAAGAGGAATGTTACACTGGACAAGAGTCAAGACACTGAAAGAAGGAGAAGGCACCGATAGAATAAAAAGAAAGCCAAACACGAGCACAGAAGAAACCACAGAAAAGCTTTAACCAACTCACGCACACAGTAAGCAGGGGAGCCATGCCAGGACAGCAAAAGTTAGACAGAGAACAAAACACCGTCTGTTTCTGAGGGTCCAACTGTCTTGTGAGCCAGCTACCTACTACTACCTATCTACCTACTTACTACCCACACTGCACACACACACACACACAGAGAGGGAGGGAGAGAGAGAGAGAGAGAGAGAGAGAGAGAGAGAGAGAGAGAGAGAGAGAGAGAGAGAGAGAGAGAGAGATTCTTTTTGTTTAAGCTCAAATAGCCCAATTTCAAGTCTGTTGTAATAATAAATGGTGATTTGTTTTGAATCAAAATTATACTGATTAATATGGTAAACCATATGCCGATCTTTGTCTGTGTTCTACGACATGAGGAAATTGGCACAGGCCTTGAGAGCCAACAGGAGGTCGTAGCCTAGCTGAGAAAGGGCATGTGTGCTTTAAAAAGAGGTCTTGAGAACTGGACACAGATCACATTGCCTCTCCAGTTTGACCTGAGTGCATTCGAAGACTAAAGTGGAACTTTTGGGTTCTCACAAGCTGTATTTATAAAGTTGTTTTAGTTTACTGCAAAATAGAGCGAGAAGTACAGTGAGTTCCCATATACCCTTGCACCCATATATGTACAACTTGTCAGTCAAAGCCACCCGAGAAACTCCAAAGGACTCACTACAATCATCTAGGTCAAATTTGGAAGTGCACATTCTATAGGTTCGAGCAAACATGAAGCAAGTGTCACTTCAACAACATTAAAGAGAGTAGTTTCCCCATCTTCTGTTGCACTTGCTCATCCATGTGGGAGGCTAAATGGTTATGTTCCCCTTTCCATGGGCTGTTTCCTCTGTATTTTACTAATCTTCTCTCCTGCTTCAAGATGGTCACTTCTCCATTCATCCTCCAGGAAGCCTACAGGGGATCATTTTCTTTCTAATTTTCTAGAAGAACAAGGTGGAGAGCTCTGAAGGGTCCAACTCAAAATTTGAAGATGACTGCAGGAAATGAGAGCCTCTGGAATTTCGTTCTGTCAAACTTGTCCAACTCTCCAGTGGCATCACGATTTCCTCCTTCTGCTCTGGTTTCCACGCAATGTCCTGCTCTACTAAGGTCGGATTCTCTCTTATGCCACTAGAATTGTGGAGACAGAAGAACTCCAATTCCCTTATTTTTTTTCAGGACATCTCCACAGTTGGTCATTTTGTAATATTAAAAATTAAAATATGTATCATTCACCCTTTTCCATTTCCAAACTCCAATCCCTGCCATGAAACCCCTTACCGCTCCTCAAATTCTTGGCTTCTTTATTAATTAGTGTTATATGCATACATAAATACATAAATATATAAATACAACCTGCTGAGTTCATTTAGTGTTACTTGTCTGTATATACTTTCAGAGATGAAAGTATTGAATAGCAGGTAGGGGACTTGTACCTAGAGAAGACTTATCCTCTCTCTTGGGCCCCATCATCTATGGTTCTGTCTAGGAGTAGAGCCCTGAGCTACTTCCCTCCTCTATGTCAGTGTGTCCATTGGTGTTGTCATTGTTTAGTCAGCCATATGTTTGGGATAAAATAGGTCTTCTTCCACTATCATATCCAAGACAACCCAATCCCACAGCAAACGTCCAAGTCCTCTGGCTCTTATGATCTTTCTTTGCACTTTTTCAGCTCCCTGAACTTTGGATGGAGGAGTTGTACTGTAACTGTATCAGTTTAGGCTGAGCTCCCAAAATAATGTTATTCTCTGAATTTGCTCTGTTGTGACTTTCCAAAAAGAGTGTTGATTTCTTTCAATTGTATAATCTTTTAATTGTTGTTAAGTCAGAGAAGTTCCTTTTTCATTAGAAATAGCCTTTTAGGTAAAAAAGAGAAAAACTGGGCCCGAATAGTCAGTCTACTACTTACAGTCAGAACTCAGAGTCATCATCTCCTACATATTTCTAACCTGGGGAGGATTCACTGCACTTCTTGGAATCATGCTTTCTCTTTTACAAAAAAAAATAATATTAAGTTTTAATACCAAATACATCTATGTACAGTCTTGGCTCAGGATCTAATCAGTCATACGTGATCAACAATCCTTCTTACTTTCAAGCCCTCTTTCTGTCAGTTGCCATAATAAGTCAGTTAATCTTTGGGAAGTTGTTCCTTCATCTTTTATCTGAGAAGATGGAAACAGGAGCTTTTCTGGAACAAGCTGACTAGACAGACTCAGAATATTAGCAAGCTCCAGATTCAGCTGAGGAGCCTCAGTGGGTCATATGAAGCTGCCTAATGTCCACTTCGGGTCTCCACATACACCTGTGTACATATATGCACATACATGCTTGCTCACATGTGCACACTCATATATGTGTGCCCACACACATGAACATGCAGAAACATGCATATGTACCACACACATGCACATGAAAGAGTGAGAGAATAATACCATTATAATTACTATTGTTACAAATATTCAAAAGTGCCCTAACCCAGTTGTCTTACAAACTCAAGAATAAAGCACAGAAGTCTTATGTGGCAATCCCTCTGGGTGAGTTTCCAGTCCAACCGAGCTATCTGAATGCTTTTACACTATTTACCTCAATAGTCTAACTTGTATCTCTAAGCATCTACAAGAGCGGCCAAGAGACTTTTCTATTTGTCTTGAGTTTGTTGATTCACTGGCATTGATGCAAAATACCAAAGCTGCAAGTTCTCAGCTTTGTTCACATAAGCATCTCATTGCCTTTCCTCTTGTCACGCCCTGTTCGGCAAGACTACACGTGGATAGGCACCTCGAAGGAAATGGTATTTCTGTACTGCTGGAAGGCAGAGAGGGGCCGCTGCCCAGTGTCTTTCTCCACTCTCCGCATTTTACAAGGCTCTCCCTGGCAGCAGGTTGGTCTTCACAACATTCCACTTAGAATCATGACCCTGCTAGGCTTAACTCATAAACCCACTGTGTGGAGTGCTGTAAAATCTAAAAATAATGTGTCTTGCCATATAATAACTCTCTCCAAAATATTCTCCTGAAACTCGTGCCCTGGAGCCTACCAAATTTTGTTTTTCCCAACCCAGGAGCTCCAGCACAACCAGAAATTCTTCCCCTGTGCCTCCTTTGTGCTGCTGTGATAGGGAGGCTCTGAGTCACCAAGAGATGCACAGCATTTCACACAGTGACTCCTCATTAAACTACACCCATCAGTTTGAATGCTTTGAAAAAGAATGTTTCTTACTGGCGGATCTTGTAGAAACAGCAGTTTCCTTGATGGGATTGTCCATTACTGTCTTTAAAATAATCCGGGACACTATAAGGCCTTCCTGGTATTAGTGCACCTTGCTTCCTTAGACAGTTGGCTTCCCACTGTAGTTGGTGAGTGGTGTAAATCAATACAATGCACGCCATAAACACCACAAGTGCTAACCCTGCCAATTGGCTGTCTTTAATTGGTTTCAGCTAAAGAACCTGTGAAGCTATTTGAAGTGAAAAGACAGACATACCAAAGGCAAGATGAATGTGCTGGAAGGCCTTGCTGAGCCAGGGTTTGCTGATACTGGCTTGGTGTTTCTAATCTCTGCTCTGCGCTTTTGGGTTTTGTTCTGTTTTGTTTTTGCTTGTTTGTTTTTCTAATTCTTTCTGCTATGGTGTTTACTGTGTTTCAGCAGTGTCCACATTTGTGTTTGGGAGAAGCAAGTGTAAACATTGCTCAGGTTGAATGGTGAGTTTCAGGGACTGTGTTAATGAAGGAAACGACTTATATAAGTAACATGATACTGGAGATTTCTCACAGCAACCTTCCACACTAACTGCATAGTCTTCTTACCTCACGTTCTGAAGCATCTCCCTCAGATGCTACACATAAATGGCAGATTAGCTGAATTATTTTCTATCGCATCATGTTGAGCTTTCAAATATGAAAATCAGAGGCATTCTTGGTTGTCCACAGAGCTAAAGTGTAAGACCCTATCACTGTGAGGTCTGAGCCAAGGATGGACAGAGCATTTTTCAGTCACTAGGACAGCTCTCAGCTCAGAGCCTCATAGCACAGAGGATGCACCTGAACACCAGGGCAGGCCATTACTGATACGACTGTCATTGCTGATTGTGCTGACACCCATCCCTCCTAAACTGTCTCACTAGGCAACAAAGGAACAGCTTCACTCACAGTAGATGCTGATTTCAAGTGAGTGCAGAAAATAGCCCACAACACGGGCATTTTATCTGTCCTAGACTTTCCCCAATCTGTCCAGTCACTGTTGTGGAACAGGAAGTGGGGTTGGTAATGAAGCAGTAGAATGTGTGCCTAGCAACAGACAACTGGAAAGACTTAGAGCATGCTACAGTGTATGGCCTGTTTTACAAACATAACAGGAATGGGATTTAAAGCCCCCTTACCTACCCTGTCTTGAAGAGGGTGAGAAATGTAAAATATTATTGCCAGGACAGTGTTGTCTGCTCAGATGGTTGAGTAGCTGTTTAGTTTCTCTGATCTAGGGTCTCTATAGGTGGTCTAGATGGGCCTCTCTACCTTAAGAAGAACTTCATGCCTCTACCTCTCTAGTACTGAGACCATAATCAGGAGATATCCTCACCATCTCAATTTGAGTAGGAATTTTGCATCCTCACTGTTGAAATTAGCTTGGAAAGTGTCTCCCAAATCTCCAACTAATTCTTCTCTTGTCATAGAGAAGTAAATGAAAGGAAAGACTTGATGTAATAACATTATCCCAGACACCTGCCTACAGCTCCAGTTTTTGGATCAACCAAAAGTTTGGTTTTAGTTTTTAATAACAAGACTCCCCAGTGGCTTCCAAAATAAATGCATCAACAGTCTTATTTGGCACCATCTGCAAAAAAAATGCCCATGGTCAGCATTCAGATTCAATAATGTAAAGATGAAAATTATGAGTTGGGAAATAGGTTTCAGCATCAGGTCTATGGAGAATATCCATAAACAACAGAAAAAAAATTCTCTTGGAGCTTGAGTCTTCAGATTACCTTGCTAGTGTGTTATATTTAGAATCTATGTATTAGCAGCACCCCCCCCCTTTGAGTCACAGGCGTTCTTTTAAATCAACTAGCTTTCAAATGCAAGCTAAACTTTGTAAATTATGGAAATCTATTATCTGTCAGCCTGACGTGTTCCTCCAGAGAACTGAACCTCAGAAAATTATGGGAGTGACTTTTCTTAATTATCCAAAGAAAGATTCTCTGTGGTACTGGTCTGTATCCATGCGATATAACAGACGTTTGTCGTGGAGACTTAATTCTCTTGAAAATCTTGAGAAGTGTGCTGGTTATTTCAGTGAACATAGAAATGTCATGATACACTGATGTTTGAGTGCTGCTTCAGAACTCTCTTGTCCCTAGTAAGACCAGCATGACCTCCACTATAGGAAGAACCTGCCAGCCATTAAAGCGCAAAGACCAGATTCTGAGTGCTATGTACTAGATACTGTTAGACATGTAAAAATCACCCAATCACGAAAATAATGAGTCGTGGCGTGAGGTAAGTTGTTGCTATGCTCTTTCACAACTGAAGAGCTGACCCGAGATGCTTCTGGCAAAAGTCAAATTTGAACTTGATCATAGCTCATAGCTGAAAGGAAAGAGATGAAATTGCTCTTTCTTCTTTCTTTCTATTTTTGAGAAGGTTGCCAAGTTGTGGTAGGAATAGAAGGCTGACAGGATGAAGGCTTTATTCACCTGCTGCAACATGCAGGGAAGAGGAAGGTATCAAGAGGGAAGTTATATTGGTTAAGAATAACAATCAGAAAGATTAAGGCATAAAATGAAATGCAATGCCAGAAGCAGGACTGAGACCCCAAAGCCAGTAGAATTCTGGGCAGTCCCTGAGTCTTCCTGCAGGAACGAACTGTGTCACAGCTTCAGAGAAATAGTACAACAGATAAACCAAAAAAATATATATATCAATGGTAAATAAGATCATCTTCTTCCTTAATAGGAAAACATAAAGACCAGAATAACTAAATAAAAATCAGGACGATCACCCCAGTATATAGCACCTTGTCATACTGACTATGTTGAGCTGGAGTTAACTGAGGAGAAGCAGATAAAGGGAGAGCTCTATGTTCTCCAAATTTACTGCCTAAAAACAGAGCATAAATATTCCAGAAGACAAGTACCATGTCTGTACCAGGAAGAGGCAGGAGGTCGGGGGAGACAGGAGTTCACAACAAGATGAAACTACACAAATCTGTAAGCCCCCTTATCTTCCATCAGCCTCCCTCCATATATTTTCCATAACATTCCCCACAACTCACTGCTGGGATACTAAACAGTTACCCTTGTCTAGCCTTGTGCCTTTTCTCATTAAAATGATATGTAATCTCTCAGGAACACACTCCTTGGGATGGAGTCTTCATTTTTTACCTAAGGAAGCCTCTGTGTTCATGTGAAATATTAATATCAAATATAATTCATAAGCCTTTCTTCCTTTAATATGTTTGTCTTGCTTTAATTCTTATGCCCAGCCCAGGACCAAGGAGGATAAAGGGAAATGTTTCTTTACATAAACAGACTTCTCTCCTTTCTTTCTTCTGCCTACTCCTATCTTCTTCAAATACTGAAGAGTAATGTCTTCAGCAAGGCTCCAGTAATGGCATTAATGATCATATATAGTGTTGAAGAAAGAGGAAGACAGCACATTCATTAAAAGAAATAGCTGATGTGAGCATAATGTGAACTTAGAACTGAGCGTCTGCATTGAGATCAATGCCCATGATCAAGGCTCACAGCTACAGACCCAATCTGCCCTTCATTTTTACAATTTCTGTCTCAGTTTCTTCTTCTCCGTGGTCTTACAATTCAATAGAAATTCTACAATTTCAAAGGAGAATAAGCCATTTTGATGCTCTGAATTCAAAATAAAAAATTCTGACAGGTGTGCCTAACCTTGGTATCTGGCAACATGACATTGCCATCTACATAATTCATAATTAAAAACCACCAAAGTTTTTGGTTAAGTTACCAAAATAATCAGAGGAAAACTTCAGGATTAGCCTAGATATCCATCAATTGATAATAATATGCAAAAAATGCTACCTATGTACCAGGGAATTTTATTCAGTTGAAAAGAAAAATGAAATCATAAATGTTGAAATGGATGGACTGGGAGAAAATTATGCTGAATGTGGTAACCCAGATCCAGAAAGACAACCACTAAATGTTCCTCCTCACTTGTGAATCCCAGTTTCAAATGTCTTGATTATGTTTGACTTGGAGGACTTGGAAATGCCAGGCAGCTAGGCAGAGCTGCTGTTAGGGGAATGCCTTCAGCAAGGGAGGACAGTAGACTCAAGCAATATGACGGTAAGGAATAGAAAACACTGTGGGTGGGAATATTTAATACAGGATATGAAGGGCAGAAGGAACTGGGAGACAGCAAAGGATGAGGAAGAGTCATGGAACCCTAAAATATTGTATATCTGTTTTAAAATGTAAGTTTAAAGTTGTCTTGTTTTAAGTAAGTTTATAACTTATGTCAGGCCGCAGTCATAGCTACCTTTGGCTGACCCAATGAGCCACTTGTTGGGCATATCTACTATTTAAAGGTATCCATGTACAAGATGACTTCCATACAACTCTACACACATGACAAATGAAACTAGACATTGCCCTGGAGAGATGGCTCAGTGGGTCAAGGACTCCCAGCATCCAGGTAAATAAGCTAGGCATAGTGGTACATGCCTGAAACCCCAGAGGTGGGAAACAAAATTAGATATATCTCCTCACCCCTCAGGGTGAGATGCTGGTCAATAAATATAATTGGAATAGTAAGCTTCAGGCTTAATGGGAGACGCTATCTCAAATAAAAAAGATGAAGAACCATAGAGGAAGATACGCAAAGTCCAACTCTGACATGCATATATGTAGCTATGAGTGAGCATACACTCACTCACACACACACACACACACACACACACACACACAAAGAGAGAGACAGACAGACAGACAGAGACAGACAGAGGGAGACCTCATACATATCTCACCCTACTTTTTTTTTTTTAATTTTAAAGGCTTGCTAAGTAGTTTATGTACTGAAAGAGTCTGGCTGAACATGCTTAAAGTTCTGCACAATTGGAATTGGAGGTGTTCAATGTCATAGTGTTTTTCATCATGAGTAATATTTTATTGGATGCAAGACTTCATAGATCATAAGATGCATCATTAATTTGTATATCTAATACAATGGAATTAACCCTTACACCACCACCACCACCACCACGAGTAAAGAGCAGCAGTTTGAACAGCAAGCAACCACAAACTAGAGGATATCCCTGCCTGCAAAGATCTTAGTGGAAAGATGGGTCTCAAAGAAAATGAAATAAGGCAATTTGTTGTCCTTCACTGCACCTCTGACAGGGTCCATATACCTCTGGAGAAATTTGCAGCTTGTTATGTTAAATAAGGACAGTTCTGCCAAGGGGAGCAATGTGTTCAATGTGTCTTCCTGCTTTGAGTTAGTTCCTAGCCCACTGAGATTTAGGAACTGGAGTTTATAGATCTTATATATCCCCAGGGAACCGAGCATAGTCAAGAAAGAGAGAAAGCATTCAGTCATGTGCTCTCTCAGCTTAAAAAACAATTTTTAAACCATGTTAAGGAAGGAGAGTCCCCGTCCTACCTAGTATATGCCATGCCATGATAGGAGTTACTATGTACCATTCATAGGACAGAGGTCAGCACAGCCAGATTAAGTAATTCCACTTGACAGTGATCTCCTCGTGAGCTGATAGTGTTGCTGTGAGAAAAGCCTGAAGTGTCGGCCTCCCAGATCTACACTTGCTCCTTTTCGGTTACCATTCAGTTTTTAGAACGAAATGCCTCATCTAAAGCATCCACCTTGCATTTTCCCCTCACCTGAAGACTTAGACCTGTGGCTGCGCAGGGCACTGAGAAATTCTGAAATAACTGTCCCTCCTCCGGTCTCCTTTCATCTTCTCTCCAGTGGAGCTTCCCCAGATCACCAGCCATGGAGCAAAGGGAAGCAAAGCCATGGGATTACAGAGACTAGTCTCTGTTTATGGATTTTCTGAGACACACACATGGTGTTTGAATCAAGATACATTTCAAATCTTTGAATACCTGTTTCTCCTTGTTAGAGAGCAAACATGATAGCAACCTCTTGAACCCCATGACCTCATCACTCTAACCCACTTCTCTCCTTGGAAGGTAAAAAAAAAAAAAAACCAACACATTATCTTCTCTCTAGGCTGTCCTTGCCATCAGCAGACACCAGAGCACACCATGTACAAAGATTTAGAAACAAGCGCTCAGAGGTGATTCTCTCTTAATCCCTTTTGCCCCTGCCCAGATTTGTCTAAAAAATTCAGAAGACAGTGAGCTTTTTCCCAATGGGGTATCAGGCAAGACTGAGCTTGTGGGAGCCTCACTGAAGATGCACTGTCCCATTAAACAATAAAATACACTGTGCAGTTTCCCAAACCTTCAGACCCACGGGCATTGAGTGGGGATCATCAAGCAGCATTCATGTGGAAAGAGATGACTGCATTTTCTTACCTGGCACAAACATATTTCCTCCGTAGCTGCCTCGTAGGCTTGTCTTCTGATAGACCCCTGCTCCCATCTTCCCAAAGCAGACAAAAGTGGGAGGGGGAACAAAATATAGTGTATTTTATAGGAAATCCAAAGAAAAGGAGACTTGGAAAGCCCCTAAATAAACCATCATGTAGAATTATTAAACCGTGCCTTTACTTTGTGTTCTTTTGCTTTATTCACATTTATAATGTGAATTTCTAGGTAATTTCATTCTAGTCCTCTATGCCCAGGCTTATGGCCTGTTTCTGATATGCTAACTCAAATGATCAAATATTACATTTTCCTCATGATTTTGCTTTTCTTCAATAGTGGTACAGAATCCCTGAAACGTTGAGTGGCTTGGTGAGGCTTACATACTGATGTTAAATAAAGATAAAGTCGTGAATTACACTGCATCACCCACTAATTGTCAGACTGTGTAGAAAACTCTAATTAAATCCCATGGGGGAAAAAAGAGCAAGCAGTGGAAGACAGAAACGCCAGCCATTTCAACAGCTTCACTAAGCTTCGAGCAGCTACAGAGAAAATCGTCCGAAAAAAAATGGTTCTGTGCCAGGTTTTTATTTTGTTTTCCATTTTTCAGTCAAGGAGAAGAAAACTCAGGAAGAGAGAAATGTTGGGGTAGATAATGATATTCTAAGCATTTGAAAGGTAATGTCTATAAAAACTTTATGAGATGTGCTAAATTTATTCCAGACAAAAATCCTCATCGACTGACTGCCTATTAGATTGTCTTTACTGTCTGTCTTTCTTTATAGAGCTGTCACAGAGAGATTCCTCATGCTCAACCAATCATGGAAGATTCTTTAAAAACCCCAGAGAAGAGAAAGATTGGTACATCAACCTAATTCATGTAAATGAAAGCCCGTTCTCCTGTTCTGGTGATAACAGCTACCAAAGAATTAAAATTAAATAAAAAATGAGGTCTCAAGAGACAATCCCAGACAGCACGAATGATGAACCTTCACAAATATAAAACAGCCTTCTTCTTAAAAGGTAAAAGCACCAAACTTGGACCACAGCACTAAACTATTGAGGAGATTAAAGGAAGGAAAGGTGTCATGAGTGACAGACAAATGCCACAGAGTCAGATGTGAAGGGGATGCTCATTCTTTTTTGGATGCACCATGAGTAGTAAGGTGTATTCTCACATGTTCTATTCCAGACACAAAATCCCACAGGGTTGAGCAGCTTCCCAAAGCTGTTCACTACTCAAACCTAAGCAAAGATCGCTCAGCTATTGCTCTTTTTCTGACCATGGACCATGATGGCCAGGATGTGACAAGGACTGTTAAAGGAGAGCTGGCTCACTTTAAAGAAGAGAGAAACATTGTTCTATAAGCTCTTCCACACACCCAAATTCCCCAAATTGGGAGCAATAAGATTTTGCTTTTGCAGCCCACTAACTGATTAAATATTGTCCATCTTGCCTGGCCATGAGCTCCTTATGTTATTAGAAAAAAGGCTAAGTCCTCTAGATAGGAAAGGCCCCATCTCACATCTCTATCAGCCACCTCTTCTGGGTACCCACTCTTCCCTCCCTTCACAAGAATTATCTAAGGAGAGCTCCTGACTCCCATAAGAGACTAACACCTGTCCTTATGCTTTAGTTGTAGCAGAGGCCATGGTCCTCCAACCATACCCTCTCTCACTGAGCAATTGCAATAACATGTTTCCTACTCTGTAAAATCATATAGAGCCCACAGATCCATTCCCAAACATCCCCAGAAGGCTGTATTTGTCAGCAGACCTAATAGCCTACCCAGGATTATCTAAGACCCTTTTGTGATTTCTTGGAAACAGGTGTTCATTTCAAACAAGCCAGCTATTGTTTGTGCTTTGCAAAAAGAAGCCCTGCCCAGGTTAGCAGAGCCCAAGTACAACACAGAACAATTTACCCTCCGCTATCTGGTCCCTTCTGTAATGGTTTTCCTGTCTGTCTACCCCTCTGTTTCCCTGATACAACTTAAAAGACCAGGCTGTCACCAAGTCACCTTCATGTTCAAGAGCCAAAAATGACCTGAAAGGTCCTGTCCTCTATCATCTCTTCCATCTGGTAGGTTCATTAGGTTTTAATTTCTGTATTCCTACACCATACTCTCCACCATGATTAGCTTCTCTGTGATCAACATGTGGACATTCCGCATCTGGAACTTCATCATCCTGGTCTTCGAAATGTATTTGTTTATGCCCCTAAAGAAATTTCACAGAAATCATAATTTCCATTTCTCTCTTGTTCTTAAAATTCAGATAATTCAGGCATTCAGGAGATAGCACCACAGTTGAGTACTAGCCGCACTACTAGAGGACAGGGGTTCAATTCCCAGCATCCAAGTGGTGGTTTATAACCATCTGAAACTCCTGTTCCAATGAATCTGACACCCTCTTCTATCTCTCACAGACACACATGCAGGCAAAATGCTCACATGCACACAATGATAACAACAACAGCAATAATTTAAAATAATCCTGTAATCTTTAATGTAGCATCACAGCAACCTCTTCTAAGAAGCCATTTTGATAGAAAAGAGGGCGAGAAGTCAATTATTTTCTGTCTTTCATGTTTTTATTTATTACAATGATTTCACTTGTAATAATAAACATCCTCCTACATCGACTGTCAGGTATATAAAAGTACCCCAAACGCTTTCAAACTGCACTTGAACTTTCACTCCATGTCAGAAATTCATTATTGGGTTGAGTTTCTAGCAATTTTTGATGAGTATACCTATGATTATTACGAGAGTTTTTTAGTTCCCTCATGATTTATCTTTGCATCCTTTGTGAGGCTTCTCTGCTTAGTTTGAATTCATTAACAAACTAACCCTATGAACAATGAGAAAAAATATATTAAGGCATACAGGAAGTGGGAATGTGAAAATTCCTAGTGGAAATACAGGCTCCAAATCCATTTCGTGTTTGGCAGGGACACCAGTGCAGGAAGCAAATTAGAACACAGAACACGGCCATTCTCAATGGTACTCACCATCTACTTAGAAGCAGAGAGAGCTGTGAGCCCTCCGTGAACCTTGTATGACATCTCAAAATTTAGATTAAAGGAAATGGGATATACATGCAGCTCAAGTGACCTTTGGTTCAGGAACATAAATGATTATTTCACATTAGTAAATTTCAGCAAATGTAAATGATTGTTTGTGGCTATCTTTAAACATAGGTGAGTCCTCATGACTTCTTTTGACCAGTGAGAGGTATGTGATGTTGGCATTTTGTCTAGGCTTTACCCCACAATTACCTGGCAATAGCCAGATGTGTCTGACTATAAAAGGTACGGTTTGCTCCCTCCTTTTTGTTCTTGCTCTGTCCCCTTGTTCCTGTTCTCCTTTCCACATGCTCATGGACAGCCTCTCTTCTTTTTCTTCTTCTTCATCTCCTTCTTTTTCTCCTCCTGCTCTTTCTCCTTCTTCTTCTCCCTCCCCTCCTCCTTCTTACCCCCCTACCCCCCTCTCTGTGTCCCTGCTTGCCTATCTCTGTCTCTACTGCCCTATCAACTCCCCTTGCCGTGCCATAAATAAATGATTCTATACTATATCATAATTTTGCTGCTCTCTCAAAGGTAAGGGATGTCTCAGGACGTCCCACAGAGGTACCTCCTTCCCCCACACCTTACTTATCCTTCACCAATCATATTTCTTCTCTTCTTTATGTTTTTAGTGAAAAAAATAGATTCTGACAGAAGTCACAAATCTTTGGTCTTCTGTCATGGTCATCAGCAACACTACAGAAAGGGTGCTTGGAAGCAGGTCCTGGGGAAGAGTAATGCAGATAAACACCTCCCAGCCAATCTGCAGAGAATGCAGTCCAAGAGCAACAAGGTCTTTGTTCTTAGCACACAATATCTGGCTCCACACTGAATGTACTCTTTCACCAAGTCTGGCATGATAAACTCTACCTAATTAAACATTCATTTGTGAAGTCTAGGAACATGGTGCTAGTTTCCGGTAATTTCTCATGTCATCTTATGACAGGCAATGGATTGGGGGTGGGGTGGAGAGGCAGAGTGGCAAGTGTGCAAGAAGAAGCCCTTCTTGTCCTAAGTCTCTTTGTGACTTTGTGGCTTTGTGGCTTTTGAACTCGGTATTCTCAGTCCTGGGAATGCTCTATTTTACATGACTAGGTTCTCATGAGTCAAGTCCCTGTTACTGTCACCTCTTCTGGACAGTCTTTCATGGTAGCCTTTCTAAATAACCCCTCTTCCCAACATTCACTTAGTCTCAGAACTGCTGTCACCACTGCAGAATATCTTTCTTGTCTGTCTGCTTTTATATTGCATTTAGAATTGTATTCTCTTATAATGGCAGTCCTTTCCCTTCTTTTATCCCTTTTAACCCAGTCACTTGAAAAGCATCTGTTGTATAATTTGTGCCAAATAAGCAATGGGAGAAGAAGCAATATGTGGATCTTGCTCCTTATTCTCTGTGTACAAAGGCACATGGGTTGAGTCTATAAACTTAATCTTAAATCTACTAAGTGGCCAGCAGTTGACACAGTTTGAGCTTATGAAACTCTTTCCCCCTTCTTTAACACACACACACACACACACACACACACACACACACATACACACACACACAATAAAGTAGACAGACAGACACAGAGAGAGTAGCTTTTACTCTCCATCACTCTTTTAAATATACAATATCTATTCAAGGGTTACAGACTTTCCCTATTTATTCCATTGCTTGTTTCTGCTACTAATACTGTTCCCTCCTGCGTACATAGCCATCAGTTTTCTTATATGACACCCATTACACATACATAGTCTGCCACCACACTGGAAGAGAGGCTCCTGCTCCTGGGGTGGTTGGGCCATGTGATCAGAAAAGCAGATTTTGCTAGTCACAAGTATCCATTAAAAATGGGAAGCTGCTTCTTAAATGTCTGTTGAAGTCTGTAGTTTGGTTCACAATATCTTAACAGATTAAGCTAATGCAAATAACAGATGCATTTTGTAGCAAGAAGACAAACGTTGGGTAGAATTAAAGTTATTCATGGGTTGTAGTCACAGTGGGAATATTTGTATGATATTTTGTTAATTGCTCCAAAACATGACTTGGAGAAAATAAACAAATGGGAAATAAGCTATCAAATATTAGCTCTTTTCTTTTTCTTTCAAACACTGATGTCTCTCTTCAAGTGCTTATCTTTGTTCTCCGAGTGCCCAGTGGTACCATCTAGTCTCATGGACCTGTTACCTCTGTGGAGACACTCACGATGTATCTTTAGTGATGCCATGACCTCCAGAAGCTTTCATCTCCCTCCTGAGTCTCTGTCCACCTCATGCTACAGCTTTGTCTGTTCTGGTTCCCTGATAACTTGATCACATTGGTAACCCACTCTACTTACAAACATCTTGAGTCTGTTGAGTTTTCTTAAAGTATTTCAGTTAGTTTGATCTTGTAGTTGATATATTCTTTGTGTGTTATTTTCTGTGAGCTACTGTGATAAGGCATCATGAGCTGGAGAGCTGCAGCCACGGAAATGGAGTGCATCACACTTATCGTGCTTGACATTCTAAACCCAAGATGGCCACAAGGTAGATTCCTTTGAAGGCTCTAATAACAGGCTACAAGTTTGTCTCAGCTTCTGAAGCTACAATAATCCTTCTCATCCATTGTAAGTAGATATAGGTATGTGTTTCAATAAAAATGGTTCTACAGGTTCAAATATTTAAGTATTTAGTCGTAAGGGAGTATTAGGATTGAAGGAGTAGGAGGTGTGGTGTTTTTGGAATAAGTGTGACCCTCTTGGAGAAAATGTGTCACTGGGAGTAGGCTTTGAAGTTTTAAAAGCCCAAAATGGGCTCAGTACCCTTCCCTTCCTTTTGCCTGCAGATCCTAACAGGACTCTGCTTCTCCAGCACCATGTGTGACTGCACACTACCATACTTCCTGCCTTGATGACAATCGACTAAAACGCTGACACTGTAAGCAACCCCCCAATTAAATGTTTTCCTTTATAAGAGTTGCCATAATTACGATGTCTGCTCACAGCCATAGACAAATGACTGAGACAATAACCATCTTTTCTACATGTCTTTTTGTGGTTCTCTACATGCAAGCACAGCAGTCATATTGGATTTGAACACATCCTAGTATGAGCCTCATCTTAAGTAATTACATATGCAACTACCTTTCTTTCAAATAAGGCTGCATTCTGAGGCATTTAAAGGTCAGGAATTTGACATATCCTCACCTGTGTTTTTATTTTCTTTTTTTGTAGAGGAACATATTAAGACCTATATCACTATGAATCTCCAACAGGTTATGATTACATATATCTAGCCATTAGAATTGAAGTATGCATATACTTCAATATGTCTATGAAGATATACACATACATATTACACTAACCTACTTATATTGTGTTTTTGTTATGCCATACACAAAATAAACATGAGAACAGAAATTTTAAAATTAAAATATAGAAAGAGATAATACTTGTTTCCCATGATCCCCAGTGAATCTTCTCCAACTTTTTGTTTTGAAAAATTCTACCTGACTGAATGCTAACAAAGATAAATTTAATTCTGTGAGGCCAAAAAAAAAAAAAAAAAAAAAAACAATTCAAAGACATTAATAAAAGAACAACAGCATAACTGAAAATTGGCATAATTATTGAAAGAATGTATCTAACTGAACTGACAACCTGGGAGCCTGCATGGGTCTGACCTAGGTCTTCTAGCTATGTTATCCTTGTGCAGCTTGGCCTTCTTGTGGGAATCCTGACCGCAATCAGGGGATGTCTCTGACTCTAACCTGCTTTTAGAACCCCCTTTCCTCCTACTGGGTTGCCTAGCCTAACCTTAATATGAGGGGAGGTGCCTAGTTTTACTGCAATTGGATATGCCATGCTTGGTTGATATCCATGGGAAGCTTACCCATTTCTAAAGAAAAAAATGGAGGGGGCTGGAAGAGGGGAAATTGTGATCAGGTTGTAAAATAAATAATTTTTTAAAGCAAGGGAGAAAAGCATGTATCTGAAACAAAGGTGAAGCTCTTAATTAAATGCCCTAAGTGTAACTCACCATAATTTAAGCAATCAGCACTTCATTAGATGTAAGGACAGTATTCTAAAGAAATTAGAGTCAAGGGCTGGTTGGATTGCTAGCTCAGTAGTAGAATGATTGCCTAGCATTGACAGGAATTGGGTGCTATGAGGTCCATATTCATTATCCCCTCACTCTAGAGGCAGAGGCGTGCCATTCCCCTTAGGGTCATCTTGAGGCACACAGCAAGCAGGAGGCAAGAGTGGAATATGAAACACAGTCTACACACTCCATTAGAAAGCAGAGAACTGGCATCTGTTCTCATTCCACTTCTGCTTCCTTCTTTGCCTCCGTAATTGACATTTTACTACGGCCGTTTAAGCATCATTAAAAATAAATAAGTGTGCTGGCAAACGACCTTGAAGATCTCGGTTGTGCAAAGCCTAATAGTCTGAGAAAAATTATTGTCTTTGCCCAGAGACTCAGTTTTGTGAATAAGAAATGGGTAGCAATGCCTGCCTTGGGTAGTAATACCTTCCTCTGAGTTTCTATAAAATCAAACATGGCTCTAAAAGCAAGTCATGTTTTGAATGTGTCACACAAAGATCATCTGTGACTAGCTATACAAAACCATTAACAGTACAGCAGTGGCTTACTCATCAATACTGGATGTGAAACCACGGCCACTGTGAACCTCCCTGCTTGGGTACCTATAATGCAACAAGAGGAAGCCTATCAAGCCAGGGGGAGTGTCTTCTCCTCTGCCTTCTTTGTGTATATATTGTGATACAGGTGGGAATTAGAGCATAGCTGTGTGGTTGGCAGAGCACTTTTTTCAAGATCCTCAAGGCTGTACTTCATTTTTGAGGCAAAGTGCATAGTGTTTCTGATCCTGTTCTGAGTTCATAAGATTCTAAACAATTCGCCTGCCTCTGCCTCCCATTTAACCTAGGAATGTCAAGTTACAGATATATGCCAAAGCGTCTATATTTCTACATGGTTTCTGTGGATGAATTTACTCTGCCAGGCTTCCATGGAAACTGCTTTTGCCAACAGAGGCATCTCCTCAAGCCAGGCAATTTATTTTGTAATTATTATTTGTTATAAATATAATTTTACCATTTTCTTAAAGGGGAAGCAAATGTGCATACAAATGAAACAGATGTGCATGTTTCCTTACATATAGAGAACTGAATCTTGGTTGAGTATTTTATATTACAGGATGAAGACCTGGATCATCTTCATATGTTTTACAGTTGACCTACACATTAGTATTGTGATTGTTGATACTAATGATGTGGATCCCCATAAATATATGGTAGAGAAATGAAAGAAGTATTGGGAGAGCCACTTCAGAAACTGTTTCAAATTCATCCCTAGTCCCAAAATATATTCAAGTAGCAAGATGTTTTAAATGTTAACATGGCAACTCAAGAAGCAGTTCCTTTTTTTTACAACTTATTTTAAAAGACAAAGATAATTGTACAGATTTTAAGCATTTATGCGTAAAAGTATGCTAAAAACATTTTGTCAGTATGTGATTTTTTTTTAAAGGTTTCAAAGTGTACAGTAAAATCTTACTAGTTACAATGAGCATAAAGTACCTGTAAAACAAGATATAACCTGGTAATAGTCCAAGTTTTCTTGGTGTGTAAAGATTAAGCATAATGGATTTTTATTTTCTTTTTTTTCTAGAACTTCAAATAGTCTGTAGTTGTTTCTGGGGTGTTCAGAGCTTTCTAGAGTTAGTATTCCATTAGCAGTGACTGCATATTATATCTGTTCTTTTGTGACTGGGTTACCTCACTCAGGATGATATTCTCTAGATGCATCCATTTTCTTAAGAATATCATAAAGTTATTATTTCTGATAGCTAAGTAGTACTCCATTGTGAAGATATACCACAATTTTTGTATCCATTCATCTACTGAAGGACAGACATCTGGGTTCTTTCAGATTCTGGCAATTATAAATAGGGCTGCTAGGAACATGGTGGTGCATGAGTCTTTGTTGAATATTGGAGCATCTCTGGGGTATATGCGCAGAAGTGGAATAACTGGGACTTCAGGTAGTATTATGTTCAATTTTCTGAGGAATCAGCAGACTGAATTCCAGAGTGGTTGAAACAGTTTACAACCCCACGAGCAGTAAAGAAGTGTTTCTCATTCTCCACATCCTTGCCAGCATCTAGCGTCATCTGGATTTTCGATCTGAGCCATTCTGGTTGGTGTGAGGTGGAATCTCAGGGTTGTTTTGATTTGCATTTCCCTGATGGCTAATAATGTGGAACCCACCCTTACATGCTTCTCAGCCATTCTATATTCCTAAATTGAGAAGTTTTTGTTTAGCTCTGTACACCATTTTTTAATAGGGTTGTTTGATTCTCTGGTGTCTAACTTCTTGAGTTCTTTGTAAATCTTGGATATTAGGCCTCTATCAGATGTGGGGTTGGTAAAGATCTTTTCCCATTCTGTTGGCTGCCATTTTGCTTTCTTGGCAGTGTCCTTGGCCTTATAGATACTTTGGGATCTCATTAAGTCCCATTTGTTGATATTTCACCTTAGAGCAGGAGCCATTGGTGTTCGGTGTTCTGTTCAGGAAACTTTCTCTTGTACCTATGTGTTCTAAGGTTTTCCCTACTTTCTCATCTAATAGTTTCAGTGTACCTGGTTTAATGTGGAGATCTTTGATCCACTTGCACTTGAGCTTTGTAGAAGGAGATAAGAAAGGGTCTATTTTCATTCTTCTGCATGCTGAGTGCCAGTTGGACCAACACCATTTGTTGAAGAGACTGTCCTCTTTTCCATTGAATATTTACAGCTCCTTTGTCAAAAATCAAGTGACCATGTAGGTGAGGGCTCATTTTTGGATCTTCTATTTTATTCCATTGATCCACGGGCCTATCTCTGTACCAGTGTTATGCAGTTTTCAGCACAATTGCCTTGTAATACAGCTAGAAGTCAGGGATAGTGATTCCCCCAGATGTTTTCTTGTTGTTGAGGATGGATTTCACTATTCTATATTTTTTGTTACTCCAGATGAAATTGCACATTGCTCTTTCCAACTCTATGAAGAATTGGGTTGGAATTTTTATGGGGATTGCATTGAATCTGTAGATTGCTTTTGGTAAGATGGCTATTTTTAAAATGTTGATCCTTCCAATCCATAAGCATGGGAGATCTTTCCATTTTTTGAGATCTTCCTCGATTTCCTTCTTTAGAGATTTGAAGTTCTTGTCATACAGGTCCTTACTTGCTTAGTTAGAGTCACACCAAGGTATTTCATAGTTTTTGTGACTATTGTGAAGGGTATCTTTTCCCTAATTTCTTTCTCCACATGTTTGTCCTTTGAGTAAAGGAAGGCTACTGATTTGTTTGAGTTAATTTTATATCCAGCCACTTTTTTGAACTTGTTTATCAGCTGTATGAGTTCTCTGTGGAATTTTTGGGGTCACTTAAGTACACTATCATGTCATCTGAAAATAATGATGTTTTTACTTCTTCATTTCCAATTTTTATCCCTTTGATTTCCTTTTGCTGTCTATTTTCTCCAGCCAGGACTTCCAGTACTATGTTGAACAGGTTGGGGGAGAGTGGGCAGCCTTGTCGAGTCCCTAATTTTATTGAGATTGCTTCAAGTTTCCCACCGTTATGTTTGGTGTTGGCTGTTGGTTTTCTGTATATTGCTTTTATTATCTTTAGGTATGGGCCTTGGATTCCTGTTCTTTCCAAGACTTTTAATATGAAGGTGTATTTAATTTTGTCAAATGCTTTCTCAGCATGTAGTGAGATGACCATGTGGTTTTTCTCTTTGAGTTTGTTTATATGGTGGATTACGTTGATGGATTTCCATATATTAAACCATCTTTTCATCTCAGAAATGAAGCCTACTTGCTCATGGCGAATGATTGTTTTGATGTGTTCTTGGATTCAGTTTGCAAGGATTTTGTTGAGTATTTTTGCATCAATGTTCATAAGTGAAATTGGTCTGAAGTTCTCTTTCCTTGTAGGGTCTTTTTGTGGTTTAGGAATGAGGGTTATGGTGGCCTCAGAAAATGAGTTAGGTAATGTTCCATCTGACTCTATTTTGTGCAATAGTTTGGAGAGTATTGGTATTCGGTTGTCAATGAATGTCTGATAGAATTCTGCAATGAACCCATCTGGACCTGGGCTTTTTTTGGTTGGGAGGCTTTTGATGAATGCTTCTATTTCTTTAGGTGTTATGGGATTATTTAGATGGTTTACCTGATCTTGATTTAACTGTAGTAACTTGTATCTGTCTGGGAATTCATCCATTTCCCCTAGATTTTCCAGCTTTGTTGAATATAGTCTTTTGTAGTAGGATCTGATGATTTCTTGAATTTTCTCAATTTCAGTTGTTATGTATCCACTTTCATTTCTGATTTTGTTAATTTTGATAGTCTCTCTTTGCCCCATTTTCTCAAAAAACCAGCTCTTCGTTTTGTTGATTCTTTGAGTGGTTCTTTTTGTTTCTATTTGGTCATTTTCTGCTATGAGTTTGATTATTTCTTGCCGTCTACTCCTCTTTGTTGTATTTGCCTCCTTTTTTTCTAGCACTCAAGAAGCAGTTCTTTTTTTTTCTTTTTTTTTCTTTTTTTTCCATTTTTTTAACAACTTTATTTTACAAAACAAAGATAAATGTACAGATTTTAAGCATTTTTTGCATAAAATTATACAATACATTTTTGTCAGTACTTCTTTTTCAGATTTTAAAATAATTTTTACATAAAACTGTATGAATATATTTTTAATCAGTACTTGATTTTTTTAAAGGTTTGATAGTATGCATTGAAAACTTAATAGTTACAATGAGCATAAAGTACATGGAAAACAAAATGTAACATGGAAATAGTCAAAGTTTTCTTGTTGTATAGACATTTTTTTGTTTTGTTTTGTTTTGTTTTCTTTATTTCTTGGACTTCATACAGTCTGTGAGTTGTTCTGGGGCAGTGCGAGCCTCTGGGGTTAGCATCCCATTATCAGTGACTGCATATTATGTCTGTTCTTTTGTGACTGGGTTATCTCACTCAGAATGATATTCTCTAGATGCAGCCATTTTCTTAAGAATTTGGTCATGTCATTGTTTCTGGTGGCTGAGTAGTATTCCATTGTGTAAATGTACCACAATTTTTGTATCCATTCATCTTCTGAAGGACATCTGGGTTCTTTCCAGCTTCTGGCTATTATAAATAGAACTGCTATGAACATTGTGGTGCATATATCTTTGTTGTGTACTAAAGTGTCTCTGGGGTATATGCACAGAAGTGGAATAGCTGGGTCTTCATCAAGAAGCAGTTCTTTAAAAAAGAAGAAAAAAGAAACCAGTCCAACACAATCCAAAGACAAAGTAAATGACTTCTTTCTTGATGGAAGAAAATATCTAAAGTCTCTCTTTGATTATTAAACCATTATATGTTTCTATAAGGGAAATTTTTGCACATTCATGTAACATGTAGTCTCAAGTCTGAGCCAAGGTGTTTGGGGTTGCATTGATTGGTATTGTGTGATATAACTGCTGTGCATTCAGATCCAAGGCTTCTGTGAATATTCACAGTGCAACATGGGATACACCAAAGTACCAGAGACACTTTGGACTTGTTAGATATTTTATTTTGAGTTTACATTTGATTATTTCACATTCAGAAATCTGCATGTGAGATTGTAACTCTCAGTTAAAATCATTGATGTCTGAGCGGCAGTGACAGCTACTGCTAGGGAGTCCTCTTCCTGCTGTGCCCTTTATCTACCCTGCCTAATGCTGCTTCTGTCTTCATATCAAGAAGAATTTTAGCTTCTCTCCTCTCATGTTTTACTTCTAAGTATCCTCCACATGATAGCCTTTCTTCGATTAACCCATTGTCCCTCTACTATCCCCAAATGACATTTCAGGAAGACTGCCTCTCAATTGTTCAAACAGTTTTGGAAGTGCATAGATAAATAAAAAGAGGCAACTGAAGAAAGCCTGGGTTTTCTTTGGCCTGTGTCATGAGAGGATATTGTCTGTCATGGTGCAAAAGCCTTGCTAGCTGTGCAAGCACTGCAGCAGGAGTCCAAGCCTACGTGCTCACACCTTGGCAGATCTGAAATTCAAGAGTAGAGAACGCTGTCCTTGGCTTGCTTTCTCCTATCCTACTTCTGGATGAGTCCAGAACCCCAGCCAAAGAGACGTTGCCTCCCACCTTCAGGCAGAATTTTCCTCTTAAGTTATGCCACTAATACAAAGAGAAGTGTTGCCAGTCTTCTTAAATGATGCTTGTCCACACACACAACGTTAGATCATCCATCTTCTTGCACTTCTGCTTACTCTCCTGTATCCTTATTTAGCACTCTTACCCTCAGTTGGGGCTATGTGTCTCCACTTTAGCTTCCTATCCATTCCTATTTTGTCCTTAATACATTTGTCTCTTAAATCTCACTCTGCATCTTAGAAAGCAGGATAGAGACACCAGGCAGAATATCTCTTCAACTGTTTTCAAGAAAGGATTTTGATAGCACAAAGAACTGGAATCCCAACCTTGTGGTCAATTGCTCTGTGTTTGAAGGAAATCTGTCTCCTCTGTCTTTGAGATTCTATATGCTCAACAGTAGAATGCAGAAAGGACTTCAGGACTTTTTATGAAGAACAGAGGCTTCGAAGTGCAAAACTCTAAGTTCTCTGGGAGTGTCAGCCAGCTGTACCTCCTTTCCTCTGGCCTGACATTATTGAACAGACAGTGAGCTTTTCTAATGACAAAGATTAGGTCAGAAAGCCTTAGGTCAAAGGTCTACATTATCAGCCAGACAAACAACCCACCACGGGCATTATAAATATCATTGTATCCATGCCATACTACTGACCTTGTAAATCAGACACACATGGAGGACAGAAGAAGACAGACATCAGCTTCCAACTACAAAGAAGGAAATGGGGAAGAAGCAGAGAAGGAAGAACCTGCCTTCAGAAATGCCTTCTCAACTACAATTAATTACACTCTTAAAAACAGAAAAAGCCAAAACCCCATGACCAAATGCATTCTTGTCCATTGGGGTGGTACACGTCTGAATAAGCTCTTTTAGGTCAAGATGTTTGTTGAGTAAATCTACACATGGTTAATGACAATAGTAGACATTGAAGCTGAGCTTTTAACAACAAGACTTTACTACAAGAACAAGAATATGAGAAGTAACACAGCTCCTCCTAACCTGAATCACACACACACATACACACAAACACACATACACACACACACACACACACACACACACACACACACACACACCATGGAGGCATGCAAGCATGCATGTGTGAAAGATCCAGATTATAGCACGTCGGACTGCTTTCTTTCTATATAGCATACATACTAAGAAAAATACTTCAAAGTAAACGTTCTATCAGGTAAATATGTAAGATATAATATGATAATTCAGAGGCCCAACACTAATACAACCTGGTTTCTCTTTCACAAAGAAAAAAGAAAAAAAATGACTAAATCTTATTCTTATAGGAAGCATAAATTGTAGGAAGCAATAGCAATCTATTTAGCAACATTCCCCTAGGACTCACATCAGCCTATTTCCTTAAGTGCTGTATTTTTAAGGCCCTGTTGCGTGCTTCCCTCTTAGACATACAGAACTGAACATTCCAAAGTTGAAGCATTTAGGGATACAAGCTTGGCTGGAGATGTACCCCCCCCCCAGAGAAGATGAATCATTTAAGAATCAGTCATCACTGCTGTGTGAGCACAGAGGAGAGGAGTTATTACAGATCCACCATTCTTAGTTTAAAACTTCTCACGTTGTACTTAGTGGTGGGTTGATTTACTCCCAGTGTCCTATCTCCCCTGGAAAAGGCATCCCCTGACTCGGACTCAGCTATCTGACTTGATTAGCGCCGGAATGTTGGCAGATGTGATGAAACAAAGACCTGGAATGCTCTTGTGCAGGTGTGCTTGCTCTCCCACAGTCAAACATCAATATTAGAGGAATGCTCCCCCTCCCCAAGAATGAATACACAGAGAACAGAAGTGACTGTGATGTGTGATGAAGACCAGAGTGTCCTGATGAACCACCCAACAAAACCACGCCAGACTGGCTAACTCCAACACAGACCATTACTGCACGGGCCAGAATAAATGACTAATACTTAAGCCACTGTATGTTTAGTGTGGTGTATCATACACTGAAACACGGTGGAAAAATACAACACAAAGTTTCATAGAGGAAAACTGGCTTAGAAATTCACTTGGAGGGAGGGGCTGGGCCAGTGGTTAAGAGCACACCACATAAGATGCTTGCAGGGGGCCTGTGTTCGGGTCCCAGCACTCACATCAGGTGGCTTCCATCTCCTGTATCTCAAGCTTCAGGTAGTTCAATGCTTTTAACCTCTGAGGGCACCTACACTCACATGCATGCCCCCACATATGGATACCCACAAAAACACATGGTTTATTAAAACAAATAATAGGTAGCTGAAGCAATGGCTCAGAAGCTCAGAGCACCATTTGCTCTTTCAGAAGACCCAGGTTTGGCTTTACCGCATTCACATGGTGGCTCACAATAGTCCAGTTCCAAGAATCTAATGTGCTTTTCTGTCCTCCTTAGACGCCAGGTATGCACATGATCCACAGAGAAGTAGGCAAAACCCCCACATACATATATTTAAAATTTAAATACAATAATATCAATAATAATGATAAAACTTTAGCAATTCATTTTATATAGCCAGTAAAAGCATATTTTTGTTATAAGTTGCTAATGGTAAAAAGCATGGTATGCATTAAGATAGTCACACTGTTGCCACCAGAATTGAATCTCTATTGTTGTCATGTGGAAATAAACTGGATAATTGGTAGTCATTATGCCTGTTCTCCACTTGGCACTCCCCACATACATTAACAAGTATTGTCTCAACACACTGCAGGATTATTTAAGCCCATTTTAAAGATGAGAAAACTGAGACTTGGAATGTGTGAGTAATGGCTCAAGGTGTTACACTGGGAAGACACAAGGTGAAGTCCCACCTCTATTTAACTCAGCACCAAGCTGTCAGTCTTGCCTTTCAGAGTCGAAGAATAAATGTGTAGGAGGAATGGGGGTCTTGAGAACAGCTCTGTTCCCACGGACAACAAATCATGGTGTGAATCTCAAATGTGTGGTTCTTCTGTCTCCTCCTTTACTGACAAGCATGGCTTATTCTCTCGAATATAAATACCCAGTTCAATTAAACAAATATTTTTTAGACCAGTGCTGAGGCTCAGAATTAGTGTGGTTGGGAGATGTACTTCTTTCTTCCCAGAAACATTGGGTCTAGTAATAATCAATATTGGAAGGATCCTGGCTGAGAGTCCCAGTGTGGGCTCTCTCATGCTAAGTGAAGGGTGAACAGATGTTCAACTTAATGATGACTGGGGTATGAAAGAGGGTGAGGATTTGGGACTTAGTCACATTTAGTCACTGGGAATGTGCACTTTTTCCTAAAGGCAGCAGGCAGCTAAGAAAGGAGACAGATTATACACGAAAGAGAAGAGGAAGCTCTGTGTGGCTGTTGGTTGGAGCAAAAGATGGAAGATATTGTCCATACCAAATGCCAGCTTAGAGTTGTCCATGTGTCGGATTATCAGAGCTGCTGGCCAGCTGAGATGGGCTAGATGCTGATCCAGCAAAAATATAAAATAAAATAAAATTCAACAGGAGGGCTGGTTATGGTTTCAGAAAATGTTGCAAGACATTTCCTTTTGTAAAAGGATGAGGTGTTTGTTGAATCCGTGGAATTTGCCCAAGATATAAACAGAAATTGTGATACAGTGTTATCATAAATCTGTTGTCAAATGGGCCCTTGGGTTTTAGAAGTCCAGGTGTAGGGCTTTCTTCTCTATCCCCCACTTCTGTTCTACAGCCACAGGGCAGACTTCATCTGAATGTCCTTGACCTTGTCATCTGGTTTACAAAGAAAGGACAGGATACTTCCTGATTCATCTTACAAGAGGGATGATGGGTGTCTAAAGAGATTTATCCTGATGAAAAAGCATGTGTTCCATGATGTTTCTTCACTAATTAAACTACTCTAGTACTGAGTGCTTAGTAAACCATTACCATCAGAGTAGATTAGTATAGTCCCACACAGAACTCCTAGGCATAGTTAAAAAATTGTGTATATCATCAAATATGGAATCTCTCTTTGCTAAAAAATAGGCACACCAGAAGTAATTTTGCACATAATTGGAATGCTGATTCCAAATTTGACATCACCCCTCCAATGAAAGTGATTTAACAAACCTCAGCTGGGTTCCCTAAAAAAGGGAACTACTGCAAGAAGCCAAGAGTCAGAAACCAGAAACATTGGTACCTTTTCCAGACAGGAAAAATACTGAGAACTTATAGATCATCATCATCATCATCATCATTTTGATGCTGCCTATATTGAATTTTTTTGTCCTCCCATTTTGTAACCATTCAGAGACATACATTTTAAAAATGTCTTCCTTAGAACATAAAATTTAGAGGAAATATATTTAACTACATCTTCTTTCTGAAATTCTTACCTAGCTTTATACTGTGTTCAATTGCTATGTTCTCAGCCTTGTCTCTTCAGCATCCCAGGTTTCTCAGAGTCTTGCAAAAACCAAAGTCCTCTGTATCTGACTTGTTCAGATTTAAGATCTTACCTAAAGTTCATACCTACATCAAATTCTGCAAGAGAAATAGGATTCTATGATGAATTCTGAAAGAGACGAGTCCCCTCAAAATCTTAGAAACTTGTTACCTCTCAGTAGCATGAGCAGACATGAATCATTTTTCATGAATACAGATCTGGTTTTCTCTCAGTGGTTTGCAGAGATGGAGGTTGGAAGAGATGATGGTTCAGGAATACTCAGAACACACATACTCATGGACACAAGATGTCCTTCCCTGCACTAAGCCGTTAACATCTTACCTTCTTACAAAACTCACCATATACTATGCTCAATAGCTTGGCTTAGAAAGACTCAGGCAGCATGGATATCAAATAGTTTTTAAAAAACTAATTCACTGGACTGTTTTCAGTCTTCCTAGGACTTCCAGCATGCACCTGTTCAGTCTAGGTGTTTGAGCTCTGTTGTGTTCTGCTCTGCACCCTGTCATTCTCCCAGGATTATGCACAATATTCATAGGACCATTGTCCAAGAAGCCCTGCCCTCCAACTAAGTAGCCTATTTGTTTGGTATTTCATCAGTTTTCTACTGCTTTGCACAAAATAGCTTTGTTGGGTTTCAATTAGAAGAAAAAGCTAAAACGCCTTACAATCACACAATGAGGAAAAATTCCATCTATCATTACAGTTATGGTACAGCATTCATTAGCTACAGTGTCTACAAATACCAGGATTTTAAGGAAGGCTCAAGATATTCTAGCACACACCTCTGCCTTAACAATGAGAAGTTCTGGTACTCAGCTTGGTCTTCACACTCCTGCTATCTACCAGTTTTGAATTTTGTGAGAAAAACTTTACTCAGCTGCTTATTTCTTGTTCTTGTTCTTCCTGTTCTTGTTCTTCTTGTTCTTCTTCTTGTTCTTCTTCTTGTACTTCTTTTTCTTCTTCTTGTTCTTCTTGTTCTTCTTCTTCTTCTTGTTCTTCTTCTTGTTCTTGTTGTTGTTGTTGTTCTTCTTCTTCTTCTTCTTCTTCTTGTTCTTCTTGTTCTTCTTCTTGTTCTTCTTGTTCTTCTTGTTCTTGTTCTTGTTCTTCTTCTTGTTCTTGTTCTTGTTGTTGTTGTTGTTCTTGTTGTTGTTGTTGTTGTTCTTGTTGTTGTTCTTGTTGTTGTTCTTGTTCTTCTTCTTGTTCTTGTTGTTGTTGTTGTTCTTCTTCTTCTTCAAGTTGTTGTTGTTGTTCTTGTTGTTGTTCTTGTTGTTGTTCTTATTGTTTTTCTCTTTCTCCTCCTGTTCTTGCTCCTCCTCCTCCTCCCTCTTCTTCTAATGCAGGTCATCTTGCTAGTTTGGAAACTGAGGTTCCCTGAATGACTCCATGGGTTAAAAACTGATGACCTTCTTGGTTCCAAGAACCCAGGAAAGATGAAAGGAAAGAACTGATTCCCAAAGTCATTCTCAGACTTCCTCATGTTTACCTTGGGCCGCAAAGTACCTGCACTCATACACATGCACACAGGCACATTAGTACAAATATTTGTCAAGACATTGAAATTCATTAGTAGTCATGACGATATAAGCTAGGGCCATAAGATAGCAAATATAAGCTAAGTCTGCAAAAGCTATTGTATCTGATAACAAGTATCATAAGATATATGGACCTATGGGGACTTTTATTTTGACGCACAGTTGTAAGAAAGCAAACTGAAAACTGGTATGACTACTTTGAAAAAAAAAAAGTAGCATTATGTTTTTAAAGAGGGGCAGCAAAGACTGAGGATACCAGAGAAACTCCATTCAAGTGTTCAAGGACATGTGAATAAGAACTTTCATAGTGATTTTATTCTCAGCAGCAAGTGATGGGCCACATTTCAAATGCACATCACAGAATAATAGATGAGCAAGCTGTAGTATAGTCACATAACAGAAAGTTACAAAGCCAGAACAATACATGGCCTAGAAGGTCACAAACAATGTGGGTGAAGCACACAAAATTGAATGAAATAGCAAGTCCCAACAGACAAGGCAAGACACATCCTATTTTTAAAATTCAACGAATCATCGAAACCAAGCTATACATTCTCCATGTATTTGGAGCTTAGTAAATCAATATCTATTAAATTCATTGTTGGCTGAAGAGAAAGCAGAGGGATGAGTGCAAGCAACAGAAGCAATTGCAATGGTATCTGTGGGTCTAAGTCTGGGTGACCATTGAAGTTTACACAGTTTATAACTGTAACATTTGCTTTACTGTTTACCTGTATGCCACATATATCCTCACATTGAAGAATATATAATTTCATCCAAAACATGAAGAAAAATATCATTGTACAGATCTCCCAAGAAACTGGATATTTGGAGGTGTTCTGAGTGACCATTTCCCAACAACTTCTCTTATTCTGACTTTTATTTATTTTTAATTTTGAAATCTTCCCCAGGCCACTTGTCCTGAAAGCACTAATTCTAACCACTCATTACATCCTACAACCTAAGAAGTGAGAGGAGGTGACTAATGTCTTACAGCTTTGCTAAGTTCATGTGTTTAAAGTACATGTGTTCTTCATGACATAAGTGGCCATTGCTAACAAACACAAAAAGAGAATATTTTCTCCCCTCTTCTTTCTCATCCCTACACAATCACAACCTTGTGGGGCCCTTATATGATCAGAACTCTATGCCTTAAAGACATTCAGCCATATACTAGTCTTATCACGAGCATGTGCAGATGACCCTGAAGAGTGCACTAAGGCAGAGAATGCTGCTTTTTGCTGTGCAAGCACAAAACAAAATCACAGAGTTCAGGAATCCTCTCTCCTTCAGCAGCTGTCTTCTTAAAGCTCTTGGAAGGGTCTCATCTTAACAGAAGGCTTTGGAAGAGATTCTTGCTCTTTAAGCAGACAAGAGAAAGACACTGTCTGCATCCACTTCCACTAGAACTGCTCAAACAGTTGTCAAGGGTGTGGGACAAGACTTGGTCTGAGTTTAAAAAGAGGTGACAAACTGTTAACAAGTATAATGCCTTGGATTCAAAATCAGTCTGGCCATGGATTAAGTGTTCTGAAATACACAAAACTGTGTTTTTCTGGCTAAATCTTTGCCTCAGCGACTCCTCCACTCCTAGCAACTGTACCTCGTGCAATAAAAACATGGACTGAAGCACTAATCCATATTTATATTATCCTGTTATGCTCTGCTCTGTTATGCTGAAAGCGACCTAATTTGCTAATAGCTTGTTATTTTCTAGCTGAATTTCCCCCAGGCCTAAGACTACTCAAGTGCTCCTTGGGCAGCTTTGCCAAGGAATGCTGATTGAGAGCTGGACCATCGTTAATACATTCAGCTCCTAAAGTAATCCCTCAAATGCTCTTTCTTGGCAATAAAATAAATAGAGAACAAGAAAACGGCACAAAGTGAGCGGACAGTACGGAGTCCGTGTTGTATCCTGCATCCAAAGTCTTTTAAAGGCGTGACTAAAACACCATGCCACAGATTTACATGTGTTGCTTTGGGAAATAATTGGTTATTTCTTCAAGGAATTTACTTTCACTACAAAGAATGATTAAAAATAAGGATGCCTCAGTGATATTGAATTAGTCAGAAATGAGCAAGGTGTGCTGCAATAACAAGCAACCATGTATCCCAGTGGCCGAATTCAAGTGTGTTCTTTCCTGCTCTAATCTACTCTATAATCTGCTGTGGTAAGCTGAAGAGTCACCTTCACACTATTCTACTGACAACCCAAAGTTATGGCAAAGCATCATTGTCTGCATGATTATATCAAGAAACAAGAGAATAGGGGACACTTGTGATGAGCCTACGAGGGTTTTCCAGTGGAGATCAACTGAGATGTGAATTTTTCATCCTGTTGCTGAAACAGCATACCTGAAACCAGAAAGTTTAAAAATAAAGGGTTTATCTTGGTCTACAATTTGAGGATATTCATGATACAAAAAGCACGGTAATAAGATTGTGAGGTGGCTAAAGTGGTAAGGCATTGCTGCTATGTCTGAAGTTATGAAACAAGGACAGATGGATGCTGATACTGGGCTCCTGCCATCCCATTCAGAGGAGGTAGATCTTCTCTGATCATTGAACATTTCTGGAAATACCTCATCCACATACCCAGAGCATGTTTTCCTGGAGATTCTAAATCTCATCATGTTGGCAATGAAGATTAATCATCTTGGAAAGGAAGGCCTGTCCTGAGTAGGGGGACCCGTCCCGTGCTGATATCCTGTGGGGAAACAGTTAATGAATAATATTCTTCTCTGTCTGCTTCCAGGTCCATCCTGGTGATAAAGTTTCCATCAACACAACTGTATGCCCATCTCTCTGCCATGCCTTCCACACTGTGATTTCCTTTGACTGCAAGCCAGAATAAGCCTTTCTTCTCTTAAGTGTCTCCTTCTCATCTTTCCTCTCGCAGTAATAAGAACAGTAACTAATGCAGACAAATTTTAGAGCCTACAATATGCTCAATAACACTGCTGCTATATCTAGAAAGAGAGAGTGAGCTGTCATGTATATCCATAGGTAGGCTTTTAAAACTGGCAACCAGGCCCAATGTTGTGTTGTATACCCAAAATAACAGAACTCGGCGGGGGGGGGGGGTCAGTCAAACTGGACAACATGTCAGTACCTTGCCTCAAAATTTTTTAATTAATAAAAATAATAAAAGAAAAGATGAGAAACAAAATCTCTAACAATCAGAAATGGCAATAAAGACTTGCTTTCTCTGGAAACCTCATTCAGTGCTGGAAAGAATCAAACAGATATATCTGCAAGGCAGATCAATGTGGATGCTCCCTCAAAACTAGAAAGAGATCTACCATATGACCCTGCACACATACTACAAAAATGGCTGTTTGTTCATGGTCATTGTTTACAACAGCCAGAAAATCAAAACAGCCTAGATGTCCATCAACTGAAGAACAGATAATCAAAAGGTGACCATATACACGAGGGAATATTTATAGAAAAACAAAAAATCATTCTGAGTAAAGTAACCCAGACCCAGAAAGACAAACCCCACATTTCTCTCTCATATGTGAATTCTATCTTCATTTTCTAATTTGGGTGTTTACCATGGAGTACCTATAGAAGCCAGTAAACTGGAAAGGTACCATTGGGTGTGGGGAGGAGGTGGGAAAGATCTTAGGGGAGAAGGATAGTAGTTCACAGATGACATGAAGGAAGACGTGGAAATAGTGGGAGGGGTTAAAGTGAGAAGAGAGAAGGGAAAGTAAGGCAAAGAGGAAGGAATTGGGGGCAAATAATTTAAACTAGGGATGCTTGAAAAAGACATTCAGTGTTCAGTGTACTACTTTTTCTTTATTCATTCTTCAGTTGGTGAACATCTAGGTTGTTTCCAGTTTCTGGTTATTATGAATAAAGCTGTTATCAACACAGTTGAGCAAGTATCTTTGTGGTATGGTAGAGCATCTTTTGGGTATATTCCCAGGAGTGGTATAACTGGGTCTTGAGGTAGGATTATTTCGTTTTCTGAGAAACCACAATTAACTCTGAGCTATAACCCAGTCCCTAAAAGATGTGTATGGTATGTACTCACTTAAGGTGGATATTAACCATAAAATAAAAGATACCCAGGTTACACTCACATGCCCAAAGAAGCTAAACAGGAAAGAAGGCACAAGAGAGGATGCTCCAATCTCACTTAGAAGGGGGAATAAAATAGTCATAAGAGGCAGATTGAGGGAGGTAATTTCAACCTAAAGTGCTATGGGGGGTGATGGATGCTAGTGAAGGAACAGTCAGCATTCTTTCAAGGGGCACCACCCAGTAGGTTGACCACACTACAGTGGATGGTCACATACCCGCACACATACCCACAGGACATGAAGTCGGGATGGTAATGTGGGAGATTTGGAGAGAAGAGTTGACAATGATATGATCTAAGTACATTTATCAAGGCATAAAATTCTCAAATAGTAAATTTAAAATATTGCATATAGTTTTTTAAAAAAAAACTTTCTTGCTCACTTCACTGGTCATAGTACCAACTATCCCCATCATAAAGAAAGAAGATAAATATCCTGCCAACAGTATGGAAATGAACCATTTGGTGAGTGCCTAATTAAGGTTAGGCACAACTTCTCAAACAGATTAACTTTTACTTCCTTTTTGTTTATTGGGATATTTTATGTATTTACACTTCAAATGTTGTCCCCTTTACCCTTCTCCCCTCCCCCTGCTTCTATGAAGATGCTCCCACTTCCACCCACCCACTCCCACCTCAATGCCCTGGCATTCCCCTACACTGGGGAAATGAGCCTTCACAGGACCAAGGGCTTCTCCTCCTATTGATGCCAGTGGATATTAGCCCAAAAGCTCAGAAAACCCAAGATACAATTCACAGAGCATCTTTTGGGTATATATTCTTCAGACATCATCTGAAGATCAAGAAGAAGGAAGACCAAAATGTGGATGCATCAGTCCTACTTAGAAGGGGGAACAAGACACAGGAGAAAATGTAGGAACAAAGAGTGGACAGGAAGGAAAGGTCTTCCAGAGACTGTCCCACCTGGGGATCCATCCCATATGCAGCCACCAAACCCAGTCACTATTGCTGATGCCAAGAAGTGCTTTCTGACAGATTAACTTTTAATGCTTGCTAAATCACGAGTTTAAGCTAAAATAAACTCTACAGAGCCCATTAAGGAACTTGTTAATTATAAGCAATTTTAAAGTTGCTCTATTCAGTAGATGGATGCTTTGTACATAGCTTCAAACCAGGTTTGTAAAACAATTTAATGGTACGAGCCAATGAAAAATTTCTAGCAATGTTCAAGTTCTGCCCATTAGGAATGAACATTTTCAAAAGAAGGCTTTTCTTCTATATTAATATATATCAAAGTATCTTGAGCTATGATTATAAAGCAAAATTATTCATTATTCTTAAGGAGCCCAGAAAGAAAATGTAAGTGGGAACTTTAAAAGATGATTGCAGAAAGCCAAATGCCATAAATGTTCTCTATGTAACGCCTGAACTTTCCACTTTTACTAAATTACATCCAATGTAAGCACGTTGGCCTTTTCCTTCCTCATACTGTAATACTCCAATCGCAGCATTTCAACATAAACTAAATCTTGATCCGATACTATTACCTCAACGAGGAACCCATTTTTTAGAGCAACATAAGCTTTAATGAGACATGTGCACAATGAATATTAGTGCTGATAGGTCTGAAATGCTTTCCCCACAAGGAGAAGTCAGATATATGAGTTCATCGGCTCCTTCGCAGGCCACTTCCCATAGAACCGGAGCTAATAGCTGTGAGCTCTCTAGCAGTGCCTGGTAGAATTTCCTTCTTGCTTCTTTGTCTTATACAACACTTGATTTTTTCAGGAAAGGTGCGTAGCATCGCCTTAGCACTGAATATTGGTGGAAGAAAAGCAATGGGCTCTTCGAAATGAAAGCTCCCTCCACCATTAGGGCCAGGGCAGGGAGCTCGAAGCCTTTTCCATTAGGAGTCAAGTGCTGGATTCGGGGCTTTGCATGCTGTAATGGATGTTTGCCGAAACTGTGTGATTCCGCCACTGTAATGTGAAATGAGCCATCAACTCTAGTTAATAAATAGGATTGATGGTGTTTCAATAAACTTTTGTTTATAAAGGCCAGGCAATAGCTATATACATGGTCTAGGCCTCTAGGGGTTTAGTTTGCTCATTTCAGTTCTAAGAAAGAAGTCCAGCTTAGACTCTGACCACGCTCAGCTTCTTTCCTCACACATTAGCCACTTTCCTGTTTCACCAGACATTCACATCTCCTTTCAAGCCGGTGATTGCAGCTGAGTCTGGTGGAAAAATGCTAAGGAGGAAAGGGAAGAAAATATTTGCTCTTTATTGTCGAGAATCGGATGCAAAATTACCTGGGAATTCCATAATTCAGCATCATTCATTGGTCAAGATTGGTCCTAACTCCTGCCAGTTGCCCTCTGAGGTGTATTTGCACACTGAAGTGGCCGCCGCGTACCTGTTGCATGAAAAATTAAAAAGGCGTCATCCCACGCTAATGCTGGCTACTCTCTAGCCCTGGCGTCTTGTTGCCTAGGCCTATGCAGCGACATTCCATATTGGAGTTCTCTTGCTGTGGCTTCTGCTCACATCCCAGCTCCCTGTGGTTAGCTGTCACAAATGCCTGTAACCAGGAAAAATCAAAACTCTAGAGGCTTGTATTTTATCAGTCAGATTGATATCAGTAAATTGTCACCCCACAAAATGTCCACACAATGAACTCAGAGCCAATGATACTGATATAAACTGCTCACCTAGATGAGACAATTTGTCCTGTAATAATCCATCCCTTATAAGATATTCACAGCTACCTGTGGATATTTAAAGCCACACGGAATTTGGATCTTCTTTCTCTTCCCCCATCTTCCTTCCAAAAGCCAAGCCTCTTTCTCTTCCTTCCCTCTTTCTCTCTCCAACCCGGAAGTCCCGCCTACTCCTCACCCAGTGATTGGCCCCCTGAAATCTTTATTTATTAGGAGAATGTTCTGCCACCCATATCCATGCATGTAAATAGTAAACAGTTTAAAAGATTCTGCATACTGCTTAGAGCTCCCACGCCACAACCTGCTTGGTTTTGGGGTTGGCCTGACTGAGATGACAGGAAATGAAAAGCCACCGGGCACACATGGAAAAGTTGGGATCAGGTGGGCTATGCTCTCTGATGATGGAGATGCACAGGCAGCCCGGAAGCTCAACACTGTTACTATATGCAGCCAATGAGGAGATGAATACATTCTAGCTGATGAGAAGAAGGTGGGTTTATTTTATACAGCATGGCTTAGGCATCGCTCGAACAGAGCAGCGTCAGGCTGCATCATCCAGGAAAGCTGTGACACACCATCAACATACATACTCGGTCGAGAAAGGAGGTCTTGCCATCCCTCTGAGCCTGACCTAGGAACAGTCTGGCCATTTCCACGGATTGGGCCCTTGACATGGCCATGATCATATCAACAATATACATCATCCAGGACTTTCATCTGCTCCCCACAACCCTATGGTTGCGTAGAATTGAAATGCCGTCGCTCTAGAGACAAAATTACCCTGTGCTATCAGTGGTCTTATTAACATAAATTTATTTATCACCCACTTCTGTGTCTCACTCAACAACCTTTCAATATAAGATAAAACCTTTGAAATGATTACCATTGCTCTGCCAACCCAGATGTCAACAGACAGCATCTGAGGCTTATAAGTAAGAAACGGGTCTTTTCCTGTCAAAGGTAGCTAGCCCACTACCATTAAGGACCAAAATTTATTCCATAAACCTCTCCCATCTTATGACTCACCAGTTTACCCAATCCTAGGCCATTATACCTTCTTCATGCTACCAATTAGCAACTTTCATCGGATTTCAGTGGGATGAGACATAGTCACTCTCTGCCTTAGAATAAGACCTAGCTGAATTTTCCATCCTGGTTCCTGCTGTACCTGCTTCCTTAAGTTTCAATTCTCAAGCATTCTTTTTCCTTCTGTAAAAAGAATTCTTCACATAATCTTTCTTCCATTTCCAGGTCCTTTCTACTTGTCTACCCACCCAACTTCATGTTTTCTCTCTTTCTTGCCCTCTCTATACATTTAAGGGAAAAAGAAATTTATCCAAAAATAAAAATTGAAACAGAATGAGAAAGAAGAAAAATGAAAACCCAGTATTTGTTTGGATAGCATATCTCAAACCAAAACTCTCCCAATCCGTGCTCTGTGGGATATTGTAGTGATGTGATCTACTGGTCTTTTGATGGATTATGAATGGGACAGTGGTCTAGTCATGGAGACATAGTTGCTAGATCGTCCCCTAAACCCTGCATCCAAACTAGCAGGGCAATTAGAGCAAAACCAAAAACCTTGTGGGGCAACATTAATAAGCAACCTAGATGACAAAGCATTGACACAAGTCTCAGAGTGTGGTCACGTGGGGACAAGACGCCAACAGCCTCCAGGTTAGCCCACTGCCATCCCAGCAAAGGTAAAGGCAGTATGGTACAACACAATGAGGAGAAGCCCATTTCTACTGACTAGTGACAACCAGAGATTCATTAGACGTTTCACTCAGGAGAGGAATATAAGAATCAGCCAAAGAGGGGCTAGGTTCATGTCAATAGCAAGTAAAGGCAACAGGTCTGAGTGCCACAGACTTCCTGAACTGACCCTACAGGGCTTCCGTCCAAGACAAAGACCCACAATGCAGAGAAACCACTAAGAGTATGGTAACATCTGACCAGGTAAGAGATGGCAACAATGGTGAACAAAGCATACAGACAAAACCAGCAAAAGCCAGTGTGAAAACAAGCTACTATGTATGGCTATATATTTATATAGTCTGTACCTTAGAGTCACAGAAGACAGATCCATAAAATTTGGAAAGCTATATGAGTCATATATTTAATGCAAGGAAAACATTGTTAAAATGTCATTTGAATAAAGGTATTAAGGTTAAGTTCTACACAGAGTTCCATGGGAGCTGAGGGGCAAATTGAATACTATTGCAATCAAAACTAAAATTATGTCACAAAGGCATATACAAGACATAGAAAATACATTACTCCAAATGAGCTAAAAGAGCATGGTAATTAAATTATATAAGCATGCAAGATGAATAGAAGCCAACATAACAGCACAGGAATTAGGTGATAAAACTTAAGAAATAATTGAGCTCATTTTAATTATGAAAACTGAACTCTACTGAAGTACAGATAACTGTGAACTGGGACATGAATATGGAAAGAAAAGCCCTCTGAAATCCTTTACAAACCAGAAAGCAAAATGTCATGTTGCAATGACTCAAGGCTATAACTGAAGGAGACTCCCAGGAACCAAAGATAAAACCACTGTCCAGGCACTGCAGGGAATGCATTTCTATGGCTGAGTTTATAAAGTCCCTGCCAAAACCAACAAACGAACAAACAGAAGCTATAGTAAGGATATCAGTTCTAAGATACATGTTTGATTTTCACACTTCATCATGTACAAACTTGAGCTGCTATCTGACATTCAATAGCATGCCATGGTTTAATTGAGCAACATTTTTGCTTCCTTATCAGTCCATAAAATAGCTCATCCTCAGTCCTAGTGTCCTCAAATTCTGAGGAATAAAGTGTGTCTTCCCGCTCACCTGCCTACCAGTTTCCCATGGTGCGCTGCTTAACAGCTCTCAGCACTAGGCTCTGAGGAGCGCCCCTTCAGACTATGGCTATTCCAATAAATGTACAAGTTTATGTATTTTGCCTTCAAAATCTCCCAGAACTCCTATAACATAAATATTTTTCTCTGTTCCACCATAAAAGTGCACTCCCTCTGCCTTTAGTCTGAGTTGGTCGCCTCTGCTATTTGTTGCTGATACATACAACTTACATGCTTTTATTGACATGTTTGCTTGTTTGGAAGCAAGGAATAAGCAAATTCAGCGTAAATACCATTATTCTCTTGGGAAATTATTCTCTAGATTGGAGAAATAAAATTGACCAAAAGAGATTTGAGATCCAATAAGATAAAGGGGCCCCATTTACTCTTAGCTTACATAAAGTGACCTTTGCCTATTATGCTTGTTGAATTTGCAGAGGGCACGGAAGGGTGCGGCTTACTGGCTTGCTTCACATGGCTTGCTTAGCCTGCTTTTTTATAGAACAAGGATCAGGGATGATACTACCCACAAATGTGCTGAGCTACATTGCTACCTACATTGCTCACTAATTGAGAAAATGCCTTACAGCTGGATCTCACGGAGGCATTTTCTCAACCGAAGCTCCTTCCTCTCTGATGACTCTAGCTTGTGTCAAGTTGACACACAAAACCAGCCAGTGCACTTGGTAACTGAGAGGATCATTTGGGTTGAGATTCCCCTTTAAATTTCACATTGAAAATCTTCAGGCATTACCTGTCCTTCCTTTCAATGTTTCCATCAGCAAGATGCCACTCCAGGATCTAAGAGACTGTGGCTAATGAGTTTGTAAATGTCAGCAGCTTGATGATGCTGGGGAAAGCCCATCATTGTGAAAAGAATATTAAGTTAAACTTTGATGAATTCATAATGAGAGGAAGAAGGGGTTTTCAAGTAACAACTCAATAGATACAAACCAGGGCAATAAAACCCAAAGCAGTATTTTCTAACACATAGACTAGTTAGGAGAAAAGAGTAGAAAAAAATAAATTAAAAAGTACAAGCAGGCTTGTCGCCTCTTCTTCCTTGCCTTCCAGGGGTGAGACCGGTACCATACCAAGAATGGGAATGCCATGGAAATAATCAAAGCCTGTCTTTTTTAAGTAAATCAATCACTGAGGATTCCCTACCCCCAACCATGAGATCAAATCCAGCAACAGAAACCCATAATTAACTGTGGGGTCACTGTGCCAATTTCTTCCCCAAGGATCAGATAGAGACCTAATTGAGAACCCAGAAGCTTCACAGTAGAGCCCAGGGTTGAGCTTGAACTCAAGAACTTCCTATTTTGGACTTCCTAGGGTTACAGGCAAGAGTCCCTTGCTAGTAGATGATTATCTTGACAGACATTTGTCTCTGAAGGTCAGAGGAAGGGAGGCTCTTGGCCCCCTCCTTTCCCTCTTGCTCCCTCTTTCCACACCACTTCAGGACTTTGGGACACACATAGGAACACAACAAAGAATGCTTACCTTTCGCCTCTTTTCCCTTCTCTTTCCAGGCTCTTCTCCTTGGTAGCTTTCTTCCAACTAAAACTGTTAATATTCCTCAAGAAATATTAAAAGTTTGTTGGAGATGGGAAAGGTTAGGAAGATTATTGGCCCTATCATGGTACCTATTCCAAGCAAAACCTCAAGAGAAGAAGGGGCAGGAAAGGAGCTAGAATGAAGTTTGATTTGTGAGTCCAGTCCTTCCTAAGAACTCAGACAGCCTTATTAGATAAGAAGTGGGGTAAGAAGAGGGGGGAAAAGGAGATGGAAAGGGACACGGAGAAGGAAAGGAAGTGGGAGAGGGAGAGGAGACCCAACACACGGCTTCATAGCACTTGCTAGGAGTCATTTGGGAGTATTAAGGCTCAGGCGGCTTGTGCATGATTCAGGGCTGGCCTTGCAGATGATACCCAATGAAATAAACAAAGTATATGCCTCAGTAGGGAATAGTCCAACCTACACAGCCCTCTACGTCAGGACAGGGTTTCTGGGTGATTTCACGGCTGAGCACTCAGAAAACAGCCTATGAGAAACACTCCTCTCCTTCCTGCTTTGCTCTTTGTCCTTCCCTCCTTCCCCCCTCCACCCTCTACCTTCTAGCCTCTTCCCTGTCCCCTCTTTAGCCCTGCCCTGCTCTCCTCCTTTATCCACTCTTGTCTTCTTCTTTCCCACAATTCCTTCTTTAAGATAGACATCATCTAACAATGCTCTAAGTGTTACCCAGCATTCTGATTTAGTGTATTTAGTGCCCTCAATTTTAGGGACAGTACCATATTTCTTTCATGGCCTCAACATTACCTAACACAGTATCAAGCACATTCACAGGAGTAAAGATCATGGTAATACAAGCTGACTTTAGAAAACTCTCTCTCTCTCTCTCTCTCTCTCTCTCTCTCTCTCTCTCTCTCTCTCTCTCTCTCTCCATCTGTGTTTGTGTTTGTGTGTGTGTGTGTGTGTGTGTGTGTGTGTGTGTGTGTGTGTGTGTGTGTCACACATTTGCACATGCAGCTGCACTGGTCTGATTGGTGCATACACAAGCTGATCTTCAGGGTTCGGCTCCATGACCAGCAGACTGGACCACAGCTTCTCTATTTGCTTCCATTATTCACTGTGTTTTCTCATCTTTTAAGAGCATATGAAAATGCATGATTTCAGATTCATAAAAGTCTCAAGTACATGATTATATCTACCAAAACTAAGCTTTGAGTCTTGTATTTTCTGGCTATGCATATTGGTTTCTATAAATAATCTTTACATTTGCCAAATTGATAGTTTATATATAAAAATATATACGCACACACACACATATATATGTGTTTGGAGTCAGATGACTCCAAAATTATGAGAACAAAACTATGCCAGAAAATACAAGCATATAAATAAAAACAAATGAGCCAATGAAAAGCCATTGTGCTGATAGAAAAACATATATTTCTAGGTTGAAAATGTGAGAGAAAAACTCAAAATAGAATTTTTTAAGCCACTGTATGCTGAAGACACTCACAAGTCAATTCTCACAGCCAATGATTTGTGGGGTTTCTTTTTTTCTTTCTTTTTTTGCTTTTTAATAAGTGCAGAATCTCATGGTCCTGAAGCAATTTTCTCTATACAAAGTCGAATTAGCAATCCATCTCTCTCCTCCCTCCCCACATTAGCCACTTCCCCAGTGGCCATGCACAAGAACCATTTATATTTACATTAAAAATGATTTGGCCTGTGTACACGGCATTGTTTGACAGGAAAGATGGATGTTCACTTATAATTAAGTTTCGGCATAAATGACATCATTCAGGGGGATAAGCAATGCCTTATTCCCTTGCTGCTGGTTTTCTCATATAATATTATGGGTTACATGCAGACTCCAGTGACTTCCTGGGCCTTCTATTCCACAGACAGTCTACAGTCACTCAGCTTCCCTGGAAAGCCTGGAGGTCGTGTTTACTTTTATTAAGGAGAACCGTTGCTTGGGGGTTTTCTGCTTTAGACAACAGACTCTAAGGGTTAGGCTTTCAAACTCATACATTCCTCACACTTCCTGTTGCAGGCACACAGTGACATTATTATCTTGTATTTTGTGGTTCATTTTGTTTTGCCTTAACTCTTACAGTATAACTCCAATAAGAAAACCCAGTACTCCACACCAAGCTACAAAATAGCCACTTCGACACGAACCATCTGTGTGTGACATGAGTATTCCACCACCAAGTTGTAACCAAAACCTTCATTTTACTGATTTTTTTTTAGTTAGTTAGTTTTTGGAGATGGTATCTCAAATGTCTGGGCTGGCTGTGAACTCATGATGTAGCCCAGACAGGTACTGAATTTGTGATCCTCTCCATGACCTAAGTTTCAGGTGTGTTCCACAAGGCTTTTCTTCAATTCAACTTTTTTACATACTTACTGTGCTTATTTTGCACTGGATAGTCAAGAGGAAGCAAGATTCATATTTGTTTGGACTTGCACACCTTTCTTTTTTATCCCTCGTCCACATTAAACTCTCAGTTCAAGGGCACAATATATATTTCTTATTGCTATAGTTGTAACTCATACCACAATTTTTAATACATACTTAATGTGTTGGGGATTCTTTGTTGTTTAAACAGGGATTTACTCTGGCAGGCCTGGAGATGACAGCGAGGCAAAGGTTGGCCTCAAACCTATCAATATCCCTGCTTTCGTCTTCCAGTCACTGAGGTTACAAGTGTAATCCATCACCTCAAGATATTAGTAAACATTTTTAAGAAATTAATGACTTGGTAATATTGTAGAAAATGAGATTCACAGGTTTCTAAAATGAATAAATGCTGGCTGTCATTCAGGAACATTGTCCAGAGTTTTTCTCTATTTTGGTACAAATAATATTCCTAAATAAGAAATGATGAGTACCCTTCCTGATCCCTCCCTCTATCTCCTGTGAATATTTTGTTCCCTATTTTATGAAGGATTGAAGCATCCACACTTTGGCTTTCCTGTTTCTTAAGCTTTATATGGTTTGTGAGTTGTATAGTGGGTTTTCTGAGATTTTGGCCTAGTATCTACATATCAGAGAAAGGGGAATGGGGTGGGATCAGGTATTGAAAGGGACAGTAGAGAAATACAGAGGGTCAGAAAATTGAAAAGAAATATGAAGCAGTGGGGGATGGGGAACTGGGGGTAGCCTCTAGAAAGTACCAGATTCCAGGAAAGCAAAAGGCTCCCAGGATCCAACAGTGATGACTTTAGCTTAAATACCCAACAAAGGAGTGAGAGAACCTGAGGAGACCACCTTCAGTAGATAGGCATGGCCCCAGGTTGACAAATGAGGCCACTCACCCATCTCAAAACTTTTAACCCAGAAATGTTCCTGTTCAAGGAAAAGATGAAGACAAAAAATGGAGCAGAGACTGAAGGAAAGGCCATCTAGAGACTGCCCAACCTGGGGATCTTTCCCATATGCAGCCACCAAATCCAGTCCCTATTGCTGATGCTAATAAGTGCTTACTGACAAGAGCCTGTTATAGCTGTTCCCTGGGAGGTTCTATCAGCACCGGACTGATACAGATGCTGATACAACCAACCATCAGACTGAGCTCAGAGTCCCCAATGGAAGAGCTAGGGGAAGGGCTGAAGGAGCACAAGGGGAGTTCAACCCCATAGGAAGAACAATATCAACTAACCAGATGCCCCAGAGCTCCCAGGAACTAAACCACCAACCAAAGATTATACATAGAGGAACCCATGGCTACAGATACATATGTAGCAGAGGATGACCTTATCTGGCATCAGTGGGAGGGGAGGCCCTTGGACTGATGGAAGCTTGATGTAGGGGATGCAAAGGCAGTGAGGCTGGAGTGGGTGAGTTGGTGAAGGAGCACCCTCATAGAGGTAAAGGGAAGGGGGATGAGATGGAGGGGTTTGTGGAGGCTGATAGTTCAGAACTTACTATGAAATTATAAAGACAGAAAGCTTGTTTGATTCTAGAATAAAGTTAGATACAGAGATGAATGAAACAACGTCAAGAATTCAGAACCAGACACAGTTATGTCAACCAATGAGGTTGGAACCTAATTTCATATATACCTCAGAACAGATGAATCAAAGATGTAAACATAAGGACTAAAATAACAGAGCACTTAGAAAAAGACACAGTGTATCTTTTAATGACCTTGGATGTGAACATGGCTTCTTACATATGACAAAAAAAATCCCATGAAAATAACAAAAATTTATATGGATAAATTAGATGGCATCAAACATTTAAAAAACATTCACTAAAACACAATCAGGAAAGTGGAAAAAGCAATGCACAGATCATATAGAAATATTTGCAAGCCATTCACATGATGAAGGATTAAGATCCAGACTATATAAAGAACAACTCAATAGTAAATGTATGAATAACCTACTTTAAGGTGAATGTCCAATGTAAGTGATTCATAAACTCAGAGGCAAACATGCACTTACCAGGAGCTTGACAGCGATTCGAATGTGTTTAACTGGCAGCGCTTACAAGTTTCTTTGAAGGGTAATTAAAATCATTTGGAATTAAAGAATTCTTATTCTCAATTAAACTTTAGAAAGAACTCATTAATTTGTTAGAGTACAACAATAACAATATTTTGTGATAAATTAAATATGACTTTAACATAGAAAAATGATTTCAAAGAACTTAGTGACTCTATTGTTACAAAATTCCTTCAATTATAACCTACTTCTTTTTTATAACCTTTATATGTGAAAAAATCTCAAAATTTATACTTCTAATTGTGAAATGTAGCAATAGAAATAATGTTAACATCTTTATTCCAATAGCAATAATCTTCCACAGCATGTCGAGAAAAATATCAACCTGCTTCAATGACAAGAATCAATAGATTTCACATTATAGTTCTAAGAGAAGATTTTTTATTTTTTTATTCTAGCCATTAATAAGATGGGTATTTATAACATTAATTCAACCCAAAATAAAAATTTTAACATTTCAGCCTTCAGCTTGCTTTCATATATAATCCAGGAGCACCTGCTCAGTGGCCTGGCCATTTCACATCAAGCATTAACCAATTTAAATAAAAGACAATATAATAAAAGATACACATATCTAAAGGTTAATCTGATGGAGGCATTTCCTAGACTAAAGTTTCTTCATGCCAAGTAAATTTAGTTTATGTCAAGTTGACAAGAATTAAAATTGGGTAACTATCAGAGTTACTCTTCAGAGCTATATGGTAAAACCCTATGACTGAAGATATGACCACACAAGTTTTGCTACCAGACACAGAGAAATCAATGTCAAACCAACCAGAAAACTTCCTCCTTTGTGGTTACCTTCCATTGTATCTGAAGGCACTGCACAAACTGTAAAGAAAGAAAAGACACTGGTGGTCTTTCCTAGCTGTGTACTCGGCCTATTGCAGCACTAACCCAGCAGGCAAGACATGCTGATTGGTAAGAGTTATAGACTTAACTCTATGGGCTGAATCCTGTTCCACATAAGTGAATTCATGCCTCGTTCTGCAATCCAGTTCCGAGGTCCACAGCTAGGGAAACCTTAAGGCCCTAGGGTAGAACCTGTTATTGTTGTTTTGCTAAAGGATCACACTGTCACATTTTCTTGTAAACATTTATGTTTATACCCATAGACATGGGCTGTGCTTAACCTTGTTCAGACATCTTCGTTGTGCAGAGCACAGCAGTCAAAGGAGAGATGCATGTTGAGAGTAAAAAACTCAGTGCTCGGTCACAAACGGGACCAGTACCACCAAAGTGCAGGGAGCATTGTGGGAGAGGAGGTAGAAAAAATGTCAAGATTGGAACACAGTGAGGAAAGCTATGAAATGCTATCTCTGGACATGCCATGGTTGTCGGAACCATGACCAGCCAAACTTGCCTGCACAAGATCGAACCAGCCAAAAGTCTGGCAAAGATGGGGTAGATGATCTTCAAGGCTATTGAAGAGCTTTGAACTGAAGAGCTCTTAGCAGTGGATAGTCATAGGGGAATGGAGAAGAATTCTACTGAGGATGTGGCCACAGGTAGGTTTCCTATGCTCCAGTGTATGACTGCGTACCCTGCATTTATGTGCAGGACTTATGAAGCTTAGAGGCTTATCCAAGAGAAAACAACAAAAGGAGAAATAATGTTAGAGGAAGCCTTTTAAGGGAGATATGGAGAAAGTTAAAGTAGAAAGTATGGGGAGGTATGATTTTACTTTATCACATACATATATAAAATTCTTAAAAATATTTTTTGAAAAACTGGAAGATATGGAGAAAATGGATGAAGAACCATAGTTCCTAATTTTTCATACATGAATTTGAGCGAGTGCTTCTCGTGATCACTTATTGTTAGGCACACCTAATAGCTAGGAACTGTCAAATAACATCACCCTTTCGGCCACTTACTTGGAATAGCTCTTAATCCTCCAGTCCCAGTTCTCAATTGGCTCACAGCTCTGTGACTTTGCACGGGGCGGGGGGGGGGGGGGTAGGGGGAAGGGAGAAACAAAGAAAGCCCAATCACTGAACTTTATTTTTCTGGTATATCTCTAATTTTGCCAGACTTGCCAAGACTGTGTCTGGGGCTGACTCCAAGTATCTGTTAGAGTTCTGTGCATGTGAGAAAGCTGGGTTCAGAGCCCACAAATGCTCCAATAGGTGTAGGGTTACAGACCAACTTGAATCTTCTGGCATTGAACTTCGTTTAATCTTGGCAAAGCTCAAAGAACTTACCAGGACTCAAAAGATCTCTTGGACATGGGCTTTAAGAAAGTTTTTTTGATGAGGGAAGCATAAATGAATCAGAATCCATATGGATCAAATTTTCCTCAGATGCACATGGGTTTAATAATTAATGGGGAGAAGTGCTTCTGGCATGCATTTCAGCTTTTATCAAACCCCCAAATATTTAAGAAAAGAATAGTTTGATAGTCTCAAAGAGTTCAAACTTTGACTTTATGCACCTACATTAATCTCTCTTGGTATTACTATCTCTTGAATAAAAATGAGGACTATTCAGATGTAACAGGAAACTGACAGACTTTGCTCCAAAGTTGTATGAATGAAAGAAAACTAATTTAACAAATATTGGTCATATTTGGTTTCTTAAGTCTGTCTGACTTTCCAACAATTTAACTATACTCTATTTCAGTACATTGAGAATTTTGAAAGCTGATCTCAGGAAAACAAAAAAGAAGAAGAAGGAAAGGAAATAATAAAGGTGAGCTTTTGAGGTACCAAAAACATTATAATGTTTTCTACATTATGTGTAAATGCTTCTGTCAGTGTGGCTGTCTCTCAAGTCACGGGATAAATTGTCACCACTAAAGAATGGTACTCCGTATTTAGAAAATCCTGGAAGAAACTGTGTTGCTTTTGTTGTTGCTTTATTCAGAGTAGTTTTCCTATGTGCTTGGGAACAGTTTAGCATTTGTTTCTTTTTTACAGTAATATGATTACATTCAGCTGGACGGCCATTTCCTAGTGGGAGCTGGCAATTTAGACTTTACGAAAAATGAGTGTTTGTATCTCTAGGAACTACTGCCCATGGAAACACTATCTAACTCCTATTGTGCACATAGGTTCTCTGTGGAACATGACATTCTGGTTTCCTTATATAGATTAGAAAACTCCTCTAGAAAATAATGGTCACTAAATTTTGTAGACAATGAATGTGGAAATTTAATACAACTTCAACTAAATCTGAGCTTCATATGTCCAGTATAAAACATTTATGTTATATTGTCCTGTAGATGCTAAAAAAGCAGTTGAATTTTATCATAATTACTGGGCAAAAATAGAATAAATCCAATTTTAAATATACTGAACTTAAAAGCTTTCTAAAGAGACAAAATATTTTTTTCATGAAAAGAGAAAACAGAAATAGTGTTGTGGGGAATTTTACCTGTTTTAAGAAAAAATAGATAAGATGAAATTTCTTATCATTTCTAATAATCATAAAATGTGGGGTCTGGTAAAGGATTCATGATGGCATTCTTTTCTGATGCTTTCTCTGGCATATAAGCCAGTATTAATTCAGCTGTGAAGAGCCTTACCCAAGAGCTTAAGGAGGTTCCTAAGGCTGGGGGAAGGGCCAGGCTTCATGAGCAGGTAGTACTGTGTGGCAAGCAAAAATGGTTGCTTGGAGACTCTTATGTGTAAGCACTAAATGGAATTGAAAGCTCTCTCTGCCCATGCTCCCTGCACACCCACACAATCTGTTGTAGAAGACAGCCATGTGGGTTGCCTGAAGTCCAGCAAAGCCATATTAATGATATGACCCTTTATCATGGTGTTTATTTATATTCAGTGAGCTAGGTTACTGACAATTTGGCCATTAATTTGCTGTTTATAAATCATATTTCCCACATGTAATAACCATAAGGCTTTGACATTCACAGTGGTGTTGAAAGAACGAGTTTATTAAAGAAGGCAAAACAAAAATGGTTGGTCTGTTAAAGCTCACCAAATTGCACATGTCAGCTACGAAGTAACATTCTGCATGTGAAAAACAGCCAAGGGACCAGCGTAGGGGTGGAGGAACAAAATGTGCCGTGTGTATTTACTTCACACTTGCAGCAAAGAAACTCTAAGTATCCCAACCCCTAAAGAAACATAATCCGAAGTTTATATCAGATGGTTTATGGGAGTTTATTGGAATATACAGCAGGGTTCATGTCGTGTGTCACAGGTGAAACCCGTTCAGTGGTGATTTACAAGCCTCATGTGCCAGTGTTACTGGAATTTATGGAGCGCAGATGGTCCTGGGAGACCCGCTGACTTGTAGCTGAATCAGGACCGGCGCGCTGTGTGTCATCTGCTCTGGGTATTTCAGGCTCTCTTCCCAGAATTACCCAGTGCCACACTTCTGTTCTGAACTGGGAGATGCAAGAGATCCTTAAAATTTTATCAATACATCTTTACAACGTGCAACTTTGGAAGGGTGGGAAGACATTTATGATAGAAAAGCATCCCCTTCCCCTTTTGCCCTTTGAAGAAAGGTGCTGTCGGTATTTTATCTTCCTGGGGGTGTTGTTAATTGATAGTTGACTTCTTATCTTGGTAAAGAGAGAACAAAATGACTCATTTTTCACTGTGTCCAAATGATGTGTCTCCATTACAGGCCCCCAAACTCTCCAGAATTGAAAAGAGAACCACAGTTTTAAAAGCGTCCCCAAAGCCTTCATGCTGAAAGATCCTATGTAACTGCACTTCTTACAAGTCCCCCTTCATCACCCCAAAGGATGTGATTCCAGTAGACGGTGTGGTGGTGTAGGATGAGTATTTACAGAATATGAACCAAATGGGTAGACCTTTCTCAAAACTTTGTTTTACCTGCAGTTTAATTCACACATCAAGGCACATGTGTTAGTATAAAAGTTGTTCTCTCCACCTTCATTAGAGAACCACTTTCTGGTGATAACTCATGCATCATAATGTACCTGAATGCTGTTTTCCAAATGTCTGTTAGAGAAAGAAGGACCCATGAAGAGCCAGATGCTGACAGACATCTCTCTTTGTTGAGTAGCTGGCTCAAACAACCCAGCAACAGCCAACGCATGTCTCTTCAACTTTCTGCTGCCTTTGTTCACTGATATCAAGAGACCCTTTTGCTCCATGCAGGCCACCTTCAGAGCTCTTAACATGACAGAAAGAACAGGAAAGGTTGGTCTTTTCTCATTGTTTTATAATTAAGCAGGAAATATAAAACCCCAGCTCCAGGTCAGCATTGAACAGAAAAAAATGCTGTAAGGGCCACACAGACACTTCTAAATATCCTAATAGCCATTCTAAAAGTAAAGAAAGATGGACTAACTTAGGTTTTATATACACGTAACCCAGTGTGGTTTTTTTTTTAAATGCCACTTGGTAAACAGTGTGATATTATTTACAGTTTGGGTGCTACGTTTTCAAAATCAGGTATGTATTTGATAAGTCCGGCCCAGCTGTGTCCAGACTATTCACAATGGCAGGACTCAATGGCCACACATGCTGCTGGTAGCTTCTGCATGAGATGCAGAGCTTACAGACTATTTCTGCTATGAACAAGCTCATTTTGAAAAGCTGAAGCAGGTAACATCCTAAGTGACCTTTTCTATAACAAGTGCCCAGCCATATGAGCTTTAAGACCCCAAAAGGCATCCGTGTGCTTGTGTGTGTCTCAAGCAAAGGAAAATAAAAAGTCAGGAGGAGAAACAGAAGGAGGGCTGTAATGGAAATAGAATTGACAGCCTCTCAAAACTCAGGTGGTACTTTCCTTTTCCAGTTAATTACGGTTTTAATTACATGGCTTCTTGCGACTCCTTGATACCTAATAAACCAGACTCTGTGGGGGCAGCCAAGTTGGGTTAGCTTGAACTGCAGCTGTAAGACTCAGCATGAAACATAAATCAACTCCTTAAACATGTTCCCAAGGTGGGTGAAAGCTTTTTCTTCCTGTTTGCTTGTAAAATCACGTCTTTTCCCTATTGCTGGTGGAGAAAGGACGGAGGCCGTCTACGGGTTCAATAACAGCTTTGTGCTGTTTTGACTCACTTGGCCTAGTATAAAAAATTTTACCTGCAATGAAATAGAAAAGCATAGTATGGGGCATTTTTTTTCTCCTTCAGTATTATAAATAATATATATGCCTCGGCATCGGCCATTTCATTTGAACAAATAAATGTCCATTCAGGAAAGCAAAAAAAAAAAAAAAAAACCGAAGATACCAGGAATGTACCGGGAAGGCGTTTGTTTGAGTATTTGGAACCCTCCCTAAGATGGTGGGAGCAATATCTGACCAGAATGGAGTCTGTGGCATCAATCAGGTTTAGACGGGGTTGGATGTGTGTGGACTTTGCATACAAACTGTAGCACTGCGCCCCGTTGCAATAGGAAGTGTGGAGGGAGGAGAGCATTCCCAAAGTCCTCATTGGCTGAAACCCCAGCAGCATCTGATGGCATTATGAGCAGCTTGCAATTTAGCCTCAGCAGCAGGAAAATCTGCAGTTGATCAGCTCTGCCATAACTAGTAAATGTCACCATGGTAAATGTGGGCTTCGGTGGAAGGGTTTGCAGTGCCTAGTGATAATTCTGCCCGGGCTCCCCTGCCCTTCCTCCATCCATAAAGGGAAAGTGCAGCATATGGTATTTGCATGTTATCACAAAATATGAGATATTGGGTGAAATAAATTATGTGTGAAGGGGGTTTAGCCCATAATTTCTAGTAATTTTAAAAACATGAAAATGGCTTTTGAAGTAGGAAAGAGGGCTTCGCTCCTCGGAAGGAACTTCAAAACACATCACATGCTATATAAACACAAGTGCATTTACCTCACTGGGGCCTCCCCTTTTTATCCTCAGATTCCTGGCTAATTGTCAACGATGTCTGTTCCAACAAGAAGTTTTTTTTTTTTTTTCAAACCTGAACCATTTGAATCCAGCCTTGCTAACAGTGAGGTCCTTTTGTAAATGGGGAAGTTCAGGGGAAATGCAAACCAGGAAGGTCAGTAAAGGAAGGGAGTCACTACCCATCAATCACTATATTTATAAGAAAGGAAACCCAAAGTTCTAATGAACTGTCGCTCCTCCAAAGCTCCCTTCCAAATACTGAGTCTTAAAAAAATAAAAGACGGCTTTCTTGTTGGCAGAGATCTAGATTCATTCTGATTCTCCAATTAACCATTTCAGCATGCAAATGCTTAGAAATGCCAAGGGTCAGACCCACAGGCCCAGGACTGGAGGCGTGGTGTGATTCTTGGAGAACTCTCTGTCCTATTTCTGGACCCTGACTATTGTTGCATTTTGGAGGACACATCTAGGACATGTGGAAGGGTGAACATAAGCTCCAGGGAAACACATATGTGGTTCATTTTTGCAGTAGCAACGAAGACTTAGAAACTGGCTTCTATACACTGTTGTTCTTAACTGTAGCCACAGAAGCTAGTAGTGGGATCATCCTTTATTAATATAAGTGTGAGTTGTTGTGCACGCTGATCAACAGGTATTTGCTGAGTCTGCTTCTTTTTCAACTCCAGGGGAATAGTGAATTACCCTAAGCCCTCAGCCTAGGGGCAGGTATGCAGCTGATTCTCAGGAACTACGAGTTGGATAGATAAAGAATTGTAATGTAATTGGACTTGTCCTGTCTAAGCAGGTAGAGGTACTGTGAGGATTCGGAAAGCCAGTTCCACTGTCATGTCTGGGTTGAGCAGTGGAAAGGACAGTAGAAGCCAGCATAGACCCTGTTCCAACTTCTCGGCCTGGCTTGTCAGCTGCCTTTAATGTTACGGAGATTTTCCCCCTTTAATACCAAAGCAACTCACTGCCTTTGAGGGAGCAGGATGGAGCTAATAATGAGGAAGCAATTCTATGTGGACATTATGGTGTCTGAAGCTCTGGGAAAGCATTTTGCTGGTCCGTTTCGTTATTCTGTGTAGACTGTCTTGTACCTATTGTTGCCTATCCTGTACCCATAAGGACAATAGGATGTCGAGAAATGAGGGGTTTATCTCAATTCTGGACACTGACAAGTAACAGATGTAAAAGTAGTCCTGCTTGCTTGGTCCTTGTTGCTTGTTTTGACAGTTCTGGGGCTTGACCCACCCTCGGCAAATGCTCTACTTCTGAATTAGGTCCTAGCCTCTCTGTTCTTTAACCTCTATCTGAGACAAGGCATTACTAAGTTGTGCCTGTGCTTTTCAGGCCCTGAACTTGCAATTCTCCTGCCTCGGCCTCTTGAATATTTTTGATCTCAGGCATACACACTGGCACACACAAATATACCCCAATGCCATCGTCTTCTAGGAATAGCTTTCCCATGTGACTTAGTTTGATAGAAATTTATACAAAGATTTCTATAACATTTGGAACCACATAACTATCTTCAGCTTTATGGACATTCTGTATTTTACATTCCTTTATGAACAATGTTCACATGAATATCCATGTGTGTGCTAACAGACATTCAAGATCCCTCACACTGTCCTGAGCATTGTCTTAACTGCTCAGACTACCTGGGCTGTGTGAGGTTCACGGAATCCTTTCTACCTTCCAACACTCAGAACTCCTCAGTCTTCCAGAACAGTGTACGTTCTTGCTGATAGATTTGCTGTTTACACGTAAGATTCAAGTTGGAGCTTGGGACCAAGTCTTAAATCCAACAGTGTAATCCCTTCCCTTGCTGATAGATTTGCTGTTAGCATAAGAGACTCAAGTTGGAGCTTGTGATCAAATCTTAAATCAAACAGGGTAATCCTTTCCCTTCATCATAATTTCTAGATTGGATAAAGATATTGCATTGACAATTTGGATAGAAAAACGACAGGTAACTCTTAGGCAAGCTACTTCTCAGTCTTTCCTTTAGGGGGAAATGTAGACCAAGCATGTGCTTGTGACCATCTTCCAACCGTAATGAGACACTGGCCTTGGGATAAAGTTAGCAGCAGAAAGAGAAGAAAAAAAGAAAATGTGGTTTTATTAATTGACAAAAAAACAAGACTACCTACTTATTTCCAATTTATATGAGCTCGTAATTCTTTCTATAATTGAAGTCCATAAGCTTGATTTCAATTTTTATCTGTAATTGGAGGCATATTAAGAAACATATGGGACAGTCATGTAGATATTTCTGCAGACACACAGTTTATATTTGTGATTTTTAAGACAATGCACTGTGCTAATTACTTCATAAGAGGTATTTCCTTCCCTTGTGATTGGGCTCTAACAACACCGATACTACAGTATGCATCTAGAAGATTAGATGCAGCTTACAAAATTTCAGTAACTGTTCTAATTTGTTTCTACTCATTAGGAGAGGAAAACCCCATGGCTGCAAAGTTTGTGCTTAAAACAGCTCACATCCTCTGGCCAGGACTCATCCAAATGCTTTTCCAGGTAGTGCCATCGAAAACACCCTGGAGAATGAGTCCTGTCTCTCATGTCCTGTCCTGTCAGATCTTCCTTCATGCAGAAGCCCAAGTCTTTCACTGTCCCACCCCATGAGTTTTCTGTCACCCATGCTGATTGGATTTGTGCCTGTTTTTTATGCTAAGCATCTACTCAAGTTAAGTCATTAATGTGTGCTCCATGAAACTCTTGGCATCTTCTTCACCCTAAGAGGGAACTGAGGAAAGCCAAGTACCAGGTGCACCAAGAGATAGAAGGAACAGTCTATGAAGGACATCCATGGACCAAGTACACTGGGAAAGGGACTTGAACCTATCTCCTTGGGTGACTACATTTACCACTAGCAGGATTATGGAAACATCAAAGTCATGTATTATTAACTGGAAATTGAGATGTTTATTCAAAATCTAGTAAAAATCAAGACCTACAGAGATAAGGCACAATCACCAAGCATCACATTTCCACCACATGACAATGAGCCCTACTCTGACCATGAATAAGCTGAACCGTAAGTAAAGAAACAGGCACACGTACATTTGCATACATGTGTGCAGCTCGTGCATGTATAATGTTAATGACATTTTTCCTGCTTCTCTAGTTTGTTTTTCAGAAGAAAAGAATCTATTTATCCATTGGTGCCCGTGCCTTTGCTTTCATTTGCTCAAGGCGTAAATATTGTAGAGTAAGTCCTTCCACGTAATGCTATCCTTATGACTGTGCTTTGCATATAGATGGAGGGAGGAAGGAAGGAAGAAAGGAAGGAAAGGCTAAAAATAGGGAAAGGAGGGAAAGAGCCATGGGTGGAAAGGAAGAAAGGGAAAACTCTAGTTAACATAAAAATAAATGCCTAGACATACTTTTGAGATAAATATGAAAACTGCAATTACATTCATTAATTTTCTTTTCTGTCATAATTTATACAATGGTTTATTGTGTGGATTTCCATCAGGAAGAAATAAAATAACCTCACCAATAATTAATTGTGCAATTAAAATCACACACCTGAATCTTGTGCAAATGCTTAAATCAATCATTTTAAAAGAATTATTCCATAGTTTCTATCCAGATGTTCTGAAGTCAAACAAATGTGTTAATTAGCATATTTTGAATCTGAACTATATTTAGGTCTCTTCCTTATAATTTCTGTTTTTATTTCTAATCCTAAGTTCTTTGGATAAAAAGAGGGCCAAATCTTATTTGACACCAAGAATAACTGAAAAAAAGAGTAAACATGTGTTTGATGAGTCACTAATTAGATTTAAATTACAAATACAAATACATTTGCATAAATTGGGCAAAAAAATCTATCAAAATAAAATTTAAAAAAAATTACCCTGCTCAAATAGTAATGAACACATTCATAAAAATATCTGAAACCAAATTTGGCAGCTTAAACAATCATTACAAGATGCCTTTGTGGTAAACGTAACTCTCTTTAAGATTTATTCTCTTGAGTAACTGGGGACACAAGTACTCGGGCCTCTGCACTTAGTGAGTAGCCAAAGGTGACTCTGGGGATTCCCTTGCCTGTTCTGTTGAATCCACAGCTCCTCCCAGGAAGTGAGGATTTCAGCACACCCATGCAGAACTTAGGGAAACTCTGTGAGGAAGACAGGCAGGGGACATTCTCAGAGAGGAAAGAATCAGAGAAGCTACTGGAGCAGGACATGCCTGTAACCTTGGCTGAAGCAGAAAGAAAGACTGAACTACAGAGCAACAGTGCAGAGCAGTGAGACCGATTCACTGAAACCCTGTCAACAAAGGGCAAAGGGAAGAAGATGGAGAAAGAGGAAGGGGAGTGGTGGACCGGAGAAAAGGGGATAAATAGATGGAGTGGGAAGAAGAAAGAGGAACAGCGTGGAGGAAAGGGAAAGAGAAATTACTTGATCCGTGTACAGAAAGCTAATGAAATAAAAAGCACAGGAAGGAGGGAAGCCTGCGAGCTTTATAAAATCATTTATTTCCAGGTGAATCCATCTAAAATTGCCCCTGCTTTAGGGAAAAAAAAAAAAAAAAAAAACATGCTTGATGGTCTAACAAGAGCAAAGAATGCCAAACAGAATGAGATCTACTGGCCAGTGTTCTGAAGACAGCGGACAGGAGACGGGGGCGGGGAACTTCTACCTCAGCAACGGCCATGCCATCGGCACCTTCCCTCGCAACACCATTTCTTTGAGGAGTAGACTGACAAGGCTGGAATCAAAAGTTAAATAGCAATTACCAGGACTGCATAAGCAGTCTACACACAGGCCCAGCGCCTTGAATGCCACCGATTCACTTTTTAAATCAAGTGCATTGGTCGATTCCTAAAAAAGGGAAAATGAGAGAAAAAAGCCATTCCCGTCGAGGAACGCGAGCACCGGCTCTAGCTGGACAATTCTGATATCCAAGCCACAGCACCAAAGCCCCGGTTGGTGTGTGGAAGGTCTGGAGACACCAGACAACTTCCTAGTGAAACAGCCATGGACCCAAATCTAGGTCTGTGTTTACATACACTTTGCAAACACAGTAAGAACTTCAGCTCTTGGACAACAGCACCATAAAGAGTGGAGAACGTGGAGAGAAGATGTAGAGAGAGGCACGTGGTGGCTTAGTTTGCTTGAGAGCAAAAGCAGACATCCAGGGGTCGGACTTGACTGGCCAACTAGGAATTAACAGATGAAGCAAGCTCAGAAACCTGACCTGCTATTTCTCATCCCTCTGGCTCCTACGCCAAGCATAATGACGTCTTGCGGACCGTAGAAACTGGGGCTCAGAGAAGCAGACCAGCCCAGACAAGGATAGAGGACCACAGATGTCATGGGCACACACGTGATCTATTTTCATTTGGAGTGCCGCTGTCTCCTTTTCTGTGTAGGAGTAACTGACAAGTCCGGAACTTGATTTCATAAGTTTTTCGTTGACTATTCAACATTTGCTAACGTCTAGGAACGTCACTGACTCTTGACCCTCATCAGCAACAACAGACTGTGAAGAAGCCTCACCCTTCTCCAGCTAGTCTTAGAGCACAGGGACTCTGTCTTTGTTTCCCGTGCCACGGTCTCCAAACGCTCTGATGTTTTTACTACAGAAGTTCCAATCTCAATAACGTCAAAACTAATTTCTCAGTGAGTAGAAGCTAGTAACATGGTTAAACTGCAAGTGGGGATAGCAGAGCAATTAAATGCCTATTTATTATATTATAATATATATCTAATATAAAAAGATATTATATGTGTTTTATGTGTAGAAATGTATGAATTTTTTTTCTGTATGTGTGTCTGTGCATCAGATACATGCCTGGTGCCCACAGAGGCCAAAAGTAAGCATCAGCTTCCCTGGAACTAAAGATGCAGATGATACTGAGCCACCATATGGGTTCCGGGAGCCAAACCAGAGTCCTCCACAGGAGCAGCCAGTGCTCTACAGTACTGTACCATCTCTCCATCTCCAAGGGGAGATTTTTTTTTTTTTTTTTTTTTTTTTTTTTTTTTTTTTTGTAGAGAACTTGACGACTAACTATCAAGCTTCCTTAAGCAACTCGCCTTATAACAGCGGAACACCAAAAAAAGTAAGATTAGTAATTCGTTGAGAACAGGAGGCTGGAGGAAAGCAGGTAACTGTGGAGATGTCGTTCCTTCCATGTCCACAGACAAGGGAGAGCTCTCGGGCATAAGTGGTCCTGGAACATTTGCAAAGAATTAGAAAGGACTTTGTCAGATTTAAGAGAGAAAATTCTGTAGCTGAGAGTCGTGGTGGAAAACTGCAGAGGCACCCACCCACCTCAGGCTGGGTGAGCAACCTTGATGTGGCGCCGCAGTCTCGTTACTGTCCTCTCCTGTGGCTTTCATTGGGCCTTTGAGGACACCTTGGCGTTGTAACTTGTCTGGAACGATAGTGTACGTGTCATGTACAGAGTCAAAAAGGGAAAAAGAAGGGGGCACTCAACTGAGTTGAGGAAAGCGATCGCAGACCCCCGGAGACACATGAAAACTGCAGAGGCTGAAGAACAAGAGAGGAAATGGGTCCTGGCCGCTTCCTAGCAGGCTCTCCGAGAGCCAGGAGCTGTCAGAGTCCAGCGCAGGGAGGAGAACGGCTTGCTTTACTGCCCTGCCACCGTCATTTGAATCCTAAGTAAGTTTTGAGCGTGAAGCCTCGCAATTTCATTTTGCACTCAGATCTACAAATCATGCAGTGGGTCTCGGTCTTCGGATAGAGCACCACGCAATCTCCGGGGCTTCTGACTCCGGACTCGCTGCCAACGGAGCACAAAGAAACACAGCAAAGTCAAGGCCGAAATTCAAAGAGATGACTTTTTTTCCTACTAGGTAATAGCCTGGCCAAGGATTTATTTTCTCTTCTTCACTAATATTATATATATTTAAAGTCATTATGGCTGTGCTTTGACCTGGTGCAGCAAGAGACGGGGTTGCAATCACCAGGGCAACAAGGTAGAAAATGCCCTTCAACTCCTCTGGGTTCCATCCGCATTAATCTCCCTGGGACAGAAATCTCTGTGAGAGCTCAGAGCTCTGCTGCCGGGACTTTTTAAAGGGGGACCAAGCAGATTCGTTGGATTGCAGAAAAACAGCCCTGACCTTGCTGCCTACAGAACCAGGTAAATGTTTCATACGGACGGAAGTCGTCGAGTGGTAGCCTTGGGACTCCGAAAGATAGATCATGCCAGAATTGCTTTGGATTACGATCCTGCTTAGCACCAAGCCTCACTCCAGCAGGATCCGGGCAACAGCTTCACAAAGGCGTGCGAGGCTTCTGTAGCACAGAAGCTCTGAAGAAATATATTTTGTTTCAATAAATAAGTAATATAATTAAGAATAATCTTTTCCATATCCCCAATTCGGCACTAAAATGAAACAAGCCTGCGCATATTCCAGAGACAATAACTGAGGGGGGGGAGGGAGGCAGAGCACAGATGAAAATAATATAAAGACATGCAAAACTGCTATTAACTTGGGAGAGATAAAAGAGTGTCAAAATTATAGCTTTTGGTAATGTTTAAGTTGAGACTTTAGTAATCTGGGTATAATTGTACTTGGGCATTTGTTCTTTGTAGCAAAAACTATATTAAGAAAGTAAAAAAAAAATCACTAAGCTTACAATGAGAAAACAAACCTTTAGAAGTGCCAACCCTTTGAAAGGAAGGGTAAAACCCTACCAGGCAGGCACATCTCACCTCTACAAAGTTAGTCCTGCTACCAAGCTGAAGAATGCTAGAGACTGTGGCCTTTCGCTTCATAAATGCTGTTTGTTGGCTTGCGTGGTAAGTCATAGAAGAATGGAAGGGGCCTGGGCATCACGTCACACATTTGTATCCTCGCTGGGGCAAGGTCTTGAATTCAGGGATCACCTGCACTACCCCATATAGTAATACCCTATGTAGTACGTCAGCAGAGATGAGTTGTATAAAAGACATGGGTGGGTCACTACCATTAGCAGGCTGACTCACCACCGGTGACCCCGAGGACCACACTACAATCATGGTGCTCAGTAGGGATAGTCTGAGGCTTCTTCACTGCCATCCAGTCCTTCCTGACAGACAACCACACTGTCCCCATTTTCCCTTTCTCTCATGCAAGGGCATGGTATCTAGTTTTCTATATACCTCTAAAGATTCTGAGGCCACACTGTACCAACATGAGGCCAGAGCATCTGTCCTATTAAAGCAACAGTATCTAGAGTGAAATGCCCATCCAGGAACTGATAGACCGAGTTCTTAGAAACCATCCAAGATCACTACAATCGGTGTTGATTACCTCTTCTCTGACCACACAGTAGATGGTCACTATTTAACGCTGAATAAAGCCTTCTTCACTAAAAAAAAAAAAAAATACCCCAGAAAAAAAGTTGTCTTATCCTGAGAACCCCAACTGTTCACATATCTAACTTTGTGAGCTGAAAATAAGAATGTTGAGAACTTCTGATCAGCATCCCCTGGTGTTTTGCCAAACACTAGTCCTCAACTGCAGAAAGTCTGGTTCATCAGGTGGAGTTGGGCCAGACAAGTTCCCAAAGTGCTGCTAATGCGGTCAGTGCCCCGGTGGATCACGGGCTGACAACCTTAGCTTAGTGTAACTGTACATGAGAGTGTGCTGACTCTGTCTCCCACGGTGCACATAGTGCTGAAGTAGTGATCTGTGCTCCCAAAGAGACGGACCTGTCAGCTCAATACTCCTTGAGGACTGTTCTCAACAGTGATATCAAGAATAAGCGTTTTCAATCCCCTCAGCCTTGCGTCCTGTGATGTCTTCTGCCTAGGCTCATGTTCTCTGTCCTGAACATCAGTCAGGACAATGGTGTTGGAATTCCAGAATGATGCCCCTGTTCCTCATGAGTGCAAAAAGTTAAGCAGCTTTGCCCTTGACATCATGGCTGTATTGGTGCCGCCAGGTCCAAGGATGTTGAGAGATAATTCAAGGAGGAAGGAAGTAGACCCAGAATCAGTTCTGGATGTGCCAAAGAGATGGTCCCAGAACTCAGACCCATGCTCTTTGTAGACATGAGGCAGTAATGTTTTTCCCAATGAGGATAAAAAAAAATATTACAATAAAATTTTCTACAAAGATAATAAACCTGGATCTCATTGGGATTTTAAAAGACAACATTTTATTTTATATTATAATAGTTCTATTCTTTCAGCTCAATTCAAGAAATTATTTTTTTAAGTGTGCTTCCTCTGAAAATATGATAATTAGCTTCAGAGAAATGCTATTCGCAAGTAAGGTTATTTTCTCATTTGTATTTTATTCATTTTTGCTTAGTTCTAGTAAAAAAAAAAAAGGTGTCCTATGAACTTTGTGTTTTAATTTATAATTAAATAACCAAGTAATGGTGGTACATTGCTAATATGGTAGGCATAAACCATGAGCATTTTAAATAAAGAAGAGTGCTACGTACAGACAAAGCAATATGAAAAAATTTAAATGTGTGTTGAGGCTAAAATTAAGATTCTGATTTCCCCTTATTACATTCTCAGATTAATTCCAGAATTTCTTGGCTGTGTTTTAGAGATTATGGAGAGGTATGTGTGTCAAAATATATGTAAGAATTTAGTAAACATAAAAATGTAGGAAATGCCATTATGCTTACTTCAGACTGCATTACCCTCCTTGAGACATTTTGATGTGACTCTAACACACAATAGACAGCCATTCAACCAGCCTTCTCATAACATGAGTATGTCTTACATCACCAGAGATAAGGGTCTTCAACTTGCTTTAAGACAGTCCTGAGGTTGAAAGCGTCTTGAGATAGAAGAGTCTGATGGGTATGCTGAATAGGCCCAGTGGCGTTTCCTGTGGGGATCTGTGAGAAATGTGGACAGCTTCCATGAAGACAGTATGATCCTCTCTTCCCAGCAGTAGTCTCAGTGCTCTGAACTGTGTTCCTCCGGTGCTGCAGTGAATCAAAACCAATGGGAGGTGTGTGTGTGTGTGTGTGTGTGTGTGTGTGTGTGTGTGTGTGTAACGAGATAAAGGGAGAGATAGAGCGAACTATTTAGTTTGGGAAAATAAGCCTAAAGTTTATGCTTTACTTAGAACTTCAGGTAAAAAGTGATAATCCAATTTTGAAGGGCATTTCCTGTTCTTTGGGAAATCTCAATGTGTGCTCCTAAGGTCTTCAACTGATTAGATGTGACCCACTTGTTACACAGACCCATCTGCTTTGCTCAGTCTTCTAATGTAAGTGGCAGTCATATTTCAAGGGTTTCCTTGGTGGCAGATCTTTAGTCTTTATGTGATTAAACATCTGTACCTAGCTGGTCTGACACACAAAGTCATTTTCACACATGTCCTGATCCTTGATCCCACTGACAGGTCACTTAGCATCCGGATTAGGGCTAGAGACCAGGACTTCATTCCTCAACTTACATGTCTACAGGCAATTGAAAGTCACTCCCTGGGTACTCCTGCTGGTAGAAATGACACTGGGAGAACAGAGTGCTGAATTTATTGATGTCATTGAGAATGGGCAGCCACATGTCTCTTCCTCCTTTATCCCATCTCTCTCTCTCTCTCTCTCTCTCTCTCTCTCTCTCTCTCTCACACACACACACACACACACACACACACACACACACACACAGAGAGAGAGAGAGAGAGAGAGAGAGAGAGAGATAGAGAGACAGAGAGAGAGAGACAGAGAGAGAGAGACAGAGAGAGAGAGAAGGGAGAAAGGGAGGGAGGGAGGGAGGAAAGGAGGGACCCTTCTAGCATGTGATGCCTTCTGTTTGGACACTGCTTCTGCAGTCCAGTTGTGCTGAAGAGCTGAGCTTAGCAAGTGAGACTTTGGCTAGAAGTACAGCGTGAGAATACATAGGCACAGAAGGCTTTTCTCTGGAAAAGCTGCTATTGGATTTCTATTTCTAAGAGGCTTTACCTATTCCTGTTGGTTTAGTAATTTAATGGAGAGACAAAGATGTAACTCCATTGTCATCCCTCAATCCTCATGGGTGCCCCTTCTCAGAATACACTCTAATTGGTTCCCAGCCATCTTGAAAGCAGCCGTGCAGAGTAGAGCCAGTCTTCCTTTGTGATCTGATAGTAAAGAAGGAAGCCCTCTGGTTCTGAGACCTTCTGCATCCATGCTTTGTGACTGTGACTTGTGAACACTATGTCATCTGATCTCCCACAGTCTTATTCTTCTAATTCACAAAGTACAGTTGGTATTACTGAATCCACAGAGACAGTCTCAGGATTCGGTTACATAAGGTTATAAATTTAAACCATCTAGTAAAACTGCCACACAATTACTATGTGCTCCATAAACTACTGATAACAATATTAACATTAGGCAGCTCAGCATCTACCAACAGTTTTCCGTCCTTGTGAGCCACTTCCAGACAAGTTCTCCAACTATAGTCTGTATTCATTTAAGGAACCTTTTAGCTCTAAAAGAAGCATTTTATGCTTCGTTAACTTGAAAGCTGAACCATTTGGGTCTGTTCCCCATTGCAAATCCCTTCTCTGGCTCCTTAGCCTTGTTCTCTAAGTCATAGAAATCATCATGCTTTCATTATCTGATTTTGAAATTCTTTCCCTAAATTTCTTAGGAAGTTCCACAGTTTCTATAAATTGGCATAATTATATTTCTCTCAAGGTTTGTGCTGTTCCTAATAATTATAGGGGACAAATTTAAATCCCATTGTAGTATTTACTTAGTAAACACTGTTGACCTTGTTACTGTATACAAGGCTCTGGGACAGGTGCAGCAGCTGCTGAGATGAGAAATCTAGTACATAGTAACAGAAGACTTTAATCTGGTGGGTCTCATATTCAACCAACAGGTAAGAAAAAAATTAAACAGTGTTGCAGTAAATATTAAATAAATATCGCTTTTTAATCCCTCCTTCGCTAGTGCCGGCACCCGAGGGGGCCACACAGTACTGTGAAGATTTCTAACTTGGCAGCTTCATGCTGCCTGTAAGAACCCAGGCGCAGTTCACTCACCACCCCTGCATATTGTTCTCACTCGCTTTCCTCCACCACCCAGTAGAAACATGACTCCACAATCATTAATTTGTCTAACAGGTTTATATGTTAAATTCTCAATCCACAAACCCTCTACACAATAAGCTTACAACCAATGGATGAAGATATAAACAGCCCATCTGTAAGAGATAAATAGACCCATAGCAACCCTTAGAAATATTCATAACAACCTTATTTATGAAGAAATGCACTGAGAGAAACATTCACATCTGCTTCCATGTTGCCTCTTCCCGAATCTCCGCCTCCTCCCGAATCTCCTCCTCTTCTCCCTCTCTTCCTCTCCTCTAGCCTCTTTCCCCACCTACCTCTCCACTGTTCAATCGTGTAACACTTTAACATCAACCCACAAAACAGTTTATTTAGTACTGCAGTACAAAATACTTAAGTGTCAGATAGGTACACAGGAGACCATCTCAATCAACACAGAGTTCCTCCCAGTTTAACAGAGGGAGAAACTGATCCAAGCAAAGCAAGCAGAGGAGAGTAGAAACATCATCAGAAACTATCCAGAACCATGGCACCTGTAACAAAAGACAGGAAGAGAGAAAGTGTCAAGTATTGGCCTTTGAGCTCCAGGTTCACATGAGACAGTGGACCCCATGAGCCATCGTGAAAGCTCATGAGACTTCCACTCACACTGAAGGGATGCCACTGAAGGATTTTTATGCAGAGAAATAACACAATCCAGCCAGCATCTTGAAGTATAAGTCTGATGTTGGGAGGAAGAAAATATTCCTATTGATAAGGTTTTAAAAACCCTATTGCTGAGGGCAAGGTTATCAGGAAGAATGACCTTAGCATGAAATCTCTTGTTGTGAGTGTTAAATTCTAAAAAGAGTACAAGCAAGACAGACTTCAATGCTCTCAAAGTAAAACAAATTGGGCGAATCACAGACCTAGGTTGGACAGAGCCTCACAGTGATAGTGGACCAGATATCTACAAGATTGCACAGTTCACACAACACAATCATTCCTAGAGGACGTCAATAGATTGGTTCTAAGACACTCGTGTCCAAAAGCTGGTGAGTTCAGCTCCCTGCTACAGATAACACAGTATTTGCATACAATCTGATCACACCATCCTCTTTACATTAAATCATTTCTGAGTTACAGATGATATCCAATACAAAGCATCCATGCATAGTTGTAATAGTATATTGTTCAGGGAGTAATGACAAGAAGAGATAGTCTATACATAATACATGTGCAAGTATCATAATTATAATTTCCATCTACCACTGCTGGACTCTACAAATCCAGAATCTACAGACACGTAGGAAGGGCTGCCTGCATAGCCAAGGCAGCCGAAGCTGGGGAACTGAAGCAGCCATTCAGTTCTGAGTCTGTGATGAGTGGTAATTAGAACCAGGTGGCACTAGGAAAGGGCTTGCAGAGTGAAGAGCCATTGAAACAAACGCCTTCTCTATTTCCTTATGCACCATCATTTTAACAGTGGCCCTCCTCATGCCCATTGGTGTTCTTCCTGCATGTATGTCTGTATGAGAGTGTAAGCTCCCCTGGGTACTGGAGTTGAAGGTAGTTGTTGAGCCACCATGTGGGTATTGGAGGAGCAGTCGGTGCTCTTAACTGCTGAGCCATTTTTTATTTATTTATTTATTTATTTTTGTTTATCTATAGTGGATCAGGTATCCAGTGCTCTAGTGACTTTTGTAGTGTTAAATTATGCAAATCTCTGAATAAAAATGCAGTGGCCCTTGGGCCACTCTGGTTCCAGAATAGTGTAGAATTCCACTTTATAAGGAGGGGTGAATGAAAAAAGGCCAGGCTTCTAAAAAGAGCAAGGAATAATTCTTGAACAAAAGGAGTAGGGAGTCTAGGACATTAATGGACACAGCTATTCTTCGGTCAAATCAACACAGATGGGTTGACTCCCAACAATAACTGTCTTGATGCATTAGTGATGCAATGACAGCTACTTACACAACACACATGGCCGACATTGCTTTCAAAATGTCTTACAGGTCCTCACAGCACCTCTGTGAGATGGACTGGCTTATTGCTTCCACTTCGCAGGTAAAAACACTGAGTCACAGAGAGACGGTAGTAATCCATTATCATCGCTACCAACTGAAAGCAGGAGGTTCGCCCTTCCAGTCGACACCCAGGAAAATTGCATCTGGGTTGTGTTTTATCTCTGTTGATATTATTAACAGCAGATTCTAATGAGATTTTGAATAATTTGTTTTGAGTTGGAAGCATATGCCTCGTTCTTAATTCACACTTTGGGGAATTTTAATTTCTCATTGTGCTTTTGTGTGGCCTGTATTATTTGAACAAGCATGATTAGAATATCTAAAATAAACACCGGCTTTTAGATAAACAGCTGCTTAGCAGGCGATCTCAGAGAAATTGAGGATGAAGTCCCTCTCTTGGAAAATTCTCTCATCTCATTTAGGAATTTATTTCTGGTTTTTTTTTTTTTTTTTTTTTTTTTTTTTTTTTTTTTTTTTTTGTGAACCCCGGGGCTTAGAAATAGACATATTTATTTAGTTTGGCCTGGGTCTAGTGTGTGTTGCTTGGTCTATTCTTTTGAGTTTATTGTATCTCCTAATCTTCTACACATGAACCAGAGACCCCAGTGGTGGGGGCACTGGAAAAATCCAAACAAATGATAAGTACTGGCTGTGAGATCCCTTGTAAATGGAGTGCTTAATGAAGCAGTACTTACAAGCCTAACTTGGGAATGACTGGACAGGGTGATGCTGCCAAATTACACACTGCAGCGCCTTGTGGAAAAGCAGAAGTTCTTTTCATCTTATTGTCTTAAATATTTGGCATCAGCAGTTTGCATGGTAAAATCAAATAACAAAGTAGTTTCTTGCTTTGAAATGTGAACATGATTTTTATAGTGACCATACAGATGGACCTAGAAGGTCCTCGCCCCCTAAAGCTTCTGTCATGTGCTGTCATTTCTGACCTACCCTTTCAGAGTTCAATAAAAATGACTCCAGTCTTTTTCTTTGGGTCCACTAAACAGCTCTTCAGAGTCTTTCCCCAAACCTCTACCGACTGATGCCCCGAAGCCCTCGGGTGGCTCTCGTAGCAAGAGTGGAGCAAATGTGCTTCAAAATTCCCATGTTCTTAATTGGCTTTAAAGCTCAGCTGAAGCAGGTTTGTGATCACAATATTCTCTCTTCCACACACAGTCCAACAATCCTTTCACTGGGTATATGATTATCAACCATCCATTACACTGTGGAGACAGAGAGTAAGGATGGTAAGGCAGAAACACGGCCTCTCCTCTCCTAGAAATGCCAGCCCAGTAGAGAACACAGGGTCTCAGTCGAGCAGGGAAGTTGAGGCACAGGTTGTAAAGAAAATTTGTGAAGAGAGCATAAGTAGGTGATAAAATACTCCAACATAAGGAGACAGTTCTCCTTTTGTGAGGGAGCTTTGATTAATTCTTTCAAATTAAATACTCTACTTTAACATCTGTTTTGGGTTTAATTTGATGAACAAAAAATACTTCTTGCAGAAAAAAAAAATCTTAACAAAACACACTTTCCAGTTTGTTCAAATGATTTTGGTTGTCTTCTGTCCCCTTCATGTTTATTAATATCTAAATCTTTCACACTGATTTTGCCATTAAGGGCCATTTTTAGGCAGTGGCACTAGATCACACCTAAGTACTTCAAAAACGCATCTTTTTCAACTCCCATAGGCAGACATCTTTCTGACTTTACAAAGGCCTCAGAAAGCCCTCATTTCCACACTGTCCTCCATGCAAGCTCATTAGCATCATCTTCTTCCCCAATTTTATGAGCAGAAACCGAACAACAGAGCCTTTGGAAACATGAAAGTTTAGAGAAGTCTATAGATTGGGCCCCTGGTTCTCCTGCCAGCAGCTCCAGTGTCCAATAGTAGATAGATGATAGACAATAGATGATAGATAGATAGATAGATAGATGATAGATAGGTAGATAGATAGATAGATATATAGATAGATATATAGATAGATAGACGATAGATAAATAGATAGATAGATAGATAGATAGAGACAGACAGACAGACAGACAGACAGACAGACAGACAGATAGATAGATAGATAATAGATAGAGAGGATGGTGACAGGTAGATTATAGATGGATAGATAGATGATAAATAATCTATATTCACTAGTGTAAAAGAAATGAAAATTTAATAATTATAACAGTTCTAGGAGAAAAAGTCACTATCTCCAAACTCCAGAATGACTGAAAAGAAGTGACAACAACCAAAACCTATACAGATGTCTGACTCCAGCTTCAGGGTAGAAGTTATATCCTCATGTCTTAAGTATTAAATATATTAAAACATACAAACAATCAAAACAGGTGTTCATTAGAGAGAATCTACAAAGTCTAGGGCTTTAAAAGCGGGCTGAATACCATGCGAGCCAACAAATAAAAGTGTCACCGTTCTCTTTAGACCAGACGGTTACATGCATCTTGCTGGATTCACAAAACATTATAATGAGAATTTCACACAGTTTTTGCCAAATTTTTCCATAGCTTGATAATACTTTAATTACTGCATCATGACTTAACTGTTCTGTAATTTCCATGTATTAAGTGGGCCCCATATGTGCTATTATGTTATAATGAGTGATTTGCTTTAATAATAACTTATTAGACATCAAAGGGATTCTAATAACAACAGAGCAGGATTAATTTTGAAAGCTGAAGACAAAGATACATTTCCATAAGGTAGAAATCACAGATTTTCCTCGATTTCCCATCTTTATAGCATTTCTTTATATGGCCAATTAGATAGGTACTCTCTCGGCTCCTTGCTGGCCCAAACCTTTGTTCATTTCCAAATATATTTCATGATTGGAAATTTCTGCCCTTTTTTTATTTGGCCATTTTGATTTTTGGAGATAGATGTCTGGAGAAGGCCTCAAAGAAAGTATGCAGCTCAAACAGGCCTCTAGCTTACACCTCTCCCCCTGGGGTTACGGATGTGTACCAACATAGCCTTTCGTTTGCTGCTCTTTGTTGGAATCTGACAACTATTGTCACTGAATAAAAAATCGATCTGAAACGTAACATCATACAGTAGACATTGCCTGACCCAGGTGGTAAGAATGATTCTAGAGCGGACATTCACGATGTTCCGTTTAAGAAATGAAGTCCTCCAGGTACTGCTGGCAGGAGGATCTAACAGCCCTTCAGTGGCCCTGCTGCACTTGGATGAAGAACAATTCAAAGAATGGTAGTTTCTTTCCTCTGAGTGTAAGGTTCAAAGGAGGCAGAAAGAGTGAGACTATCCAAACCAGGATTAACAGTCTTAACCGTATCAATGCGCTCACTTATTTTTTAGTGCACATAGACAGGTGTTAGTGCGACTAGGGAGGAGCTCACACTAAAGAACAGATTCTAAGAGATCTAGATTCCACCCTAAAACTGTCAAACCTGCAATTCTGGCTGATAACCATGTATGAGAGTTTTTATGAAGCCCTAAAATATAATAGTCCTCTATCGAAAATTTCTCCCGGGGGTTGGGTTGTGCTTGTTGGTAGATTTTGCTTGTGCCAACCATACATGATGCTCTGGATTTAATCTGCAATGGAACAAATGAAGAAAGGAAGAGAGGAAAGGGTGACAAGTTTTAAAAAGAAAACTCTTCTTCAATCACTCACTCCTATTTAGAAAACTGTTGCCTAGTAAATTATGATTGTCACATATCCTATAAAAAAGCCACCCCAGTCTTAATTTTGATATCCAAAGAAAGCCTTTAAATTGTTTATGTCCCTATCTGGGTATATGCGAAAAAAATGTTCTGTGCAGTGAAATTTGTGCCATCAATAAGTACACGTACAATTCAGGCACAGTCAATAGAAGAAGAAAAAAAAACAAAAAAAATTGTGGGCTATTGGTGTAATAAATACTACACATCCCATGTGAGACCCCGAAAGACGCAGAGTGTAGAGAGCCACCCAGGTGCCTGTTAATGTCAGAAGCAAGACACAAAATATAGGCATGTATACCATAATTTTGTTAGCCCAATAGTCATGAAAGGTAAATAATACATCATTTATTTTAATTAAAATTGTAAAGTAAATCAAACATATGAGGAGAATGATAATTCTCTAAGAAGATGCCAGTATTCTCAGGAGAGTGCAGAGGCACCAGTAACCTACTGACCATCTTTGGTTTTTAGTTTTAGTTTTTAGTAGCTAAAAGCAACATTGATTTTGCTTACCTCTCTTTGGGTAGAGGTTAGTTGGACCAGTTTATCTGAGAGGTAGCTGGAACTACTGCCCTTAGAATGAATGAACTACTGGCACCATCTCACCCATGCCACTGATGAGAGGGAGCTAGCCTTGGCTACTTTTCACAGGGACTCTCTTTGGAGTCGTGTGGCTTCCTCGTGGTACGGTGGCTGCAATGCAAGACTACGAGTCTTAAGAAACAGGAAGAGAATGAGAATGAGCTGCTGGAAGCCTAGCTTTGTAAACCCGTGTAGCCTGACTTCTACTGTGTTCCTTCGAAACTGGGGTCTTTACACTCATTTTTACATTCATTCAGAATGTGTGTGTTGGGAGGGGTGCATATGCCTTGCTAAGCATGTGCAGAGCATTTACAAGTCTGCTTTTTACTTCTACCATGTGTGCCCCCAGGGACTAAACTCCAATCATCGGGATTGGCAGCAAGCATCTTTACCTGCTAAGCTTTCCCAGTGGCCCCTTGATTTACCTTTCTTCCACTTCTCCAGTTTCTCCCAGATCCTTTTCACCTCCCCAATTATTCCCATACATGGGGCCTGCCCTGGAATATGGTTAATAATACCAAGAAGTCGAGTCCCTAGGTTATGTGGATGGCCTGCGAGGAGGCCATGAGTATGACGATGAATAAACCACTGTTGTGCTTTATTTATTGGCTTGGTTCGCTGTGAGGGATTGAACCCAGGGTTTCCTACACACTAAGCACCAGTCTCACTATTGGGTGTCATCTCATTATTTCTAATCATCACAAAGCTCTTTATAATCTTTGTATATGCTGTATTTCACTCAGAGTACATAGCATTCACGCAATAGCATTATTTCACCAAAACATCTACTAGAGTTAGGACCTAAGTGCCTAGTGGCTCATGTTTGACAACTCAGTGGCGGTGCTATTTCAAAGACTATGAAATTGTCAAGAGTTGGAGCCTGGGGCTGGATAACAATTCTGGCTGATAACCATGTATGAGTGGGCCTGAGTTCAATTCCCAGTATCCACATAGCAGCTCACAATTGTCTGATGATTTCTTCTTCTGTGAAGAGTACATGCAAAAAAACATTTATTTTTTAAAGTATATATAATATGTATATATTTTAAAAAGAGCTGGAGCCCGAGTGGCAAAGGTAGCTCACTAGGGGTGGACCTTCTTAAGTTGTATATGGCCCTCTGCATCTTGTGCTTCCACAACAGAGCCACTCCACCATAGATGGAGAAAACAAAATATTTCTATTCTACCTACAAATCCAACCCTATATAAGGTGCTAGAAGAAAAAAATCTTTAATCAAGGAGAATAGCTACACCGTGAAACAAATAATCTCATACCAACAAGACCAAAAGAAGAGTATCACCCCCCCTCTGTCTGTCTGTGTGTCTCTCTCCCCCCATGTGTATATACCCCCACACACAGACACCAACACCAACATAACAAGAACTGATAATCACCAATCACTGATATCTCTCAATGGTCTCAAATCCCCAATTTAAAAAACACAGATTAATACCATGCATGTGAATGAAAACAGAATAAATCTTTCTGCTGCATGCAAGAAGCACACCTCAACATCAAGGATAGATATGACCCAGGGTAAAAGGTTACAAAAGATATCCCATGCATATGGACCTAAGAAGCAAGCTGATGTAGCCATTTCAATATCTTACATAATGCCAGATACACTGAACTTGATAGAAGAAAAAGTGGGTAAAAGCCTTAAACATATTGGCATAGGAGACTGCTTTCTCAACAGAGCACCAATAGCTCAAGCACTGAGATCAACAATTAATAAATTAGCCCTTCTAGTACTGAAGCTTGAGGGAGAAAGACTGGGGAGAAACAGCTAGAATTGGGGGACAGTTAAGGGGTGGTATAAAAACCCAGTGCAGTGGAAACTTCCTGGAATTCATGATGTTGATTCATGTGAGGATAATGGTGAATATGAACTCAAAACTGGCCATCTTTTATAGCCAGGCAAGGCTTCCTGTGGTGAGACTTGGTTTCATTCTGTCAAGTTGTTGGCTGAAGGAATCCTGTGGAGGTCTCTAAACAACCCAGGTTGATGCTAGGACAGAGGATTGTTCTCTACAAACTGATAGCAGGGTCTTCTTGCCTAAGACAACATCCACCCAGTTCTTTGAGCTTGTGCCTGGATGGAGACTTCACCTCTGAATTCTAGTCTGTTTGGCTAAGAAGGTATTCTGCATGCTACAGAATCAGAAACCTGGACACCAACAGAGCCACAAACCCCCATCCAACAATCTAACCCACTTTCAAGATATGTTGGGTCAATGATGGCACAGAATTTATGGGAGTGGCCATACAATATGTGGTTTAACTTGAGGCTCATGCCATGAGAGGGAGCCAATGCCTCACTCTGAGAATTGTCAGGAACAGAAGATGTGTAGCCCAGAGACCTAAGGTAAAACCAAATAGAACTCACAAAACAAAAATCAATGAAATGATTCCTAATGATTTTCTACTATACTCATAGATTGCTGCCTCGTCCAGACATAATCAGAAAGGCTTCCACTGGCAAATGGGGACAAATGAAGAGACCCACGGTCAGACATAATGTGGAAAGAACGCCTAAATTGTGGATCTCCATCAGGCGCCTCCCCTCGGAGCTTGGGGAATCCTGGGGGAAAAAGTGGAAAAATTATAGAAGCCAGAGGGGAAGGAAGATATGGTCCATTGAATCACTAAGCAGGCAGGGCTCATGTGGGCTTATAGAGACTGGTAACCAGCAAGCTTGGGTCCTGAATGAGTCTGTTACCAGGTCCTCTACATATATGTTATGGCTATTAGCTTTCTGGTTTTGGTGGACTCGTAAGAGTGGAAGTAGGTGTGTCTCTGACTCTTTTCTGCTCTTGAAACTCTTCTGAATGATGGTTTGCCTTGCACGCATGCGTGATGTTGTATCTTGAAGACCTACTTTTTTTCTGAAGAAAAATAGAGGAGGAGTGTATTTATGGAGAAGATGAGGTAGGGGAGGGAAGCTGACATGAGTAGAGGGAAGGAAACTATGGCCAAGGTGTATTGTGTGAGAGAAAAATAATTATTTTCAATAAAAAGTAGATTAAAAAATAAATTCCCATCCCCATTTCTGTGATATATTTTGTCACCATGACACAAAAGCTAATACAATATAGAACATGAAAATGGCAATGAGTACATGTTAAGCACTTACTATGCAATGGCCAGCAGAACAGACATGGTAAATGGTTCTTTGCAGTTAAATTCTCACCACAGATAGAAGTTGAAAGTTATTCTCCTGTCCCTCAGTTTTATGATAGTGAAAGAGAAGCTTTCAGGAATGAACACTCACTTACAGTCACACCACTCACACTAGCTGCCCTCAGTCACACCACTCACACCAGCTGCCCTCAGTCACACCACTCACACCAGCTTCCCATATTCACACCACTCACATCACCAGCCCTCAGTCACACCACTCACACCAGCTGCCCTTAGTCATACCAGTCACACTAGCTGCCCACATTCACACCAGTCATACCAGCTGCCCTCAGTCACACCACTCACACCAGCTGCCCTCAGTCACACCACTCACACCAGCTGCCCTCAGTCACACCATTCACACCAAATGCCCACAGTCACACCACTCACACCAGCAACCCACATTCACACCACTCACACCAGCAACCCACATTCACACCACTCACACCAGCTGCCCACAGTCATACCACTTACATGGCATGACAAAGGGAACCAAACTCAGCCAAGACAGTTTCAAAGCTAAACCTCTTGATTGCTCACTTAAACCCAGAGTTTCTTCCTAGATTTCACCCCATGCATCAAGTGATAAAATGTAGAGGAAAGTTGTTCAAGTCTTGAAGAGATGCCAGAAATGCATAAATTAGATGCTGTCCTGGCATAGGGCCAAATCTGACATACTTGCAAAGCTGTTCCACCTCTCCATACTTCCTCCATAATGAAAAGCTCTTGCCTTTTTACCAAGAGTCCAGGAGCTTGGCCTATTAACAAACACTCTGGGTGTTTGAAAAGCATGTAGCATGGGCCAGGCTCCCATCTCTACCTGACCTGTGTGTCCTGCATAGCCGCTCTCTGCAGAGTGCTACAGTGCTGACCATTTCTCAGATGACAAGAGCAGTGACAGCACCAGCCTTTCAATCCAGCATTATAAATCCTGAGCCAGTCCTCTCAACCACTTCCACTGCCTCCCATGAAGTGATATGCTTCAAGTCTGAGTGCATAAGAAAAAACAAGCTAGCTTCTTTTCCAATGAAATGCTGGATTAAATATAGACATTCAAGACCGAGTAGGTACTCCAAAGGATTGCCATCTCAGACGTTCTTATACTGTCAGAAAATGTAGCACATGTACTGGAAGAGAATTTGATGGCTTCATTTATGAGACAGTCAGAACAATATAATTGCACATGAGTTTTAATTTAATTTTGTTACATGTTCACTACCTTTATTACCTTAAATGTATAGGAGTCAGCTCCACTTGGTAATGGCATTACAGGCATTTGACTGACATATGCATTAACTCATATTTTACATGCCAATCTAAACTTGAAGGATTCCTACTATATGGAGATCTTTAAATAAAACAACAATGGCCCAGTTATAGCCAAATAATTATAAGGCATATGATGTAATACATGTCAGAGTCTAAAACAGAACACATATAAAAGTGACTAACTCAACTTACGCTGCCCTAAAATACAGGTGACTTTTGAACTGAATCATACAATGTAAGTACACTCTCAAGAGACAGAAAATTGGAAAAGAAAGGAGTTCCTGGAAGAGGGCATGGCATGGTCAAAAGTCCAGCATTATAAAAGAATAGCAAGACATAATTCTTTTATTGCTAAAAGATCCAACCTATTTAAAAGACATAGTAAGAGATGACCCCAGAAAAAGCCAGTTCAAGCCATATTATAAAGGTCTTTGCCTGACTCTGTAGTTAGATTTAGTGCAATAGGAAATCCTGAAGAATTTGAAGCTAGAAAACACCATGCTTATTATTTATTTCAGTCTGAAATCCTAGAGACTAGATTGCAGGTGGAAGACTTCACAACCAAAATAGCAGCAAGGATGTCAGGTTAATCGCTCCGAGCCATGCAAGAATCTAAAGTAGGCTACCCTCCAAAATAACTATTGCTTCAGATCCCATTTTACATGTGAGGTCAGGGAGCAGAGGAATACAGTGAGTTATCTAATTCTGTAGGAAAGCCAGGATTTGAACTCAGAGAGCCCAACTGTGGTGGCTACGACATAGTTCACTACCCTGTCAGACAGAATGGTGATCGTAGCAGATAACAGGAGAAAGACTGGAGGCACCTAAGACAACCATTACTTTGGACTCCAGATTAAAGAGAAATCCCTTTAAACACTACCTGTTCACTGAGGAGAAGCAAGCCAGTAGAGAATGAGGACCTTCTATTTCAGATATGAAGTCCAGAGGACCCGTAAGAACCAGGATGATAGACAGTTGATAAAGATGCCAGGCATTGAAACTCGGGGGAGCTGTAGATGGAGAAAGTCAACCTGGACGTGAAATGTTATTGCTAAGTGTCCTAGCTTCTCTCCATGTTGCTCTACAAGAGCAAATTATGGAGAAAGGGTTTTGTCTGGCTCACAGAGCAATTGTACAGGCCATCGAGGCAGAGAAGCTAAACCAGCTGGTTCTAACACACCCACGATCAGAAAAGAGCAATTAATGCATTTCTGATTCTCGGTTCTCTTTCCCCATTTAATACAGCCTTGGATCTCAGGCCCAGGGGATGGGCCCGCTATTTATTAAGGCAGATCCTCTTCCCACATCAATGAATGTAAACAAAATAATCCTCCAGAGGCCCGTCTCCAAGGTGATTCACGATTCTGTCAAGTTGAAACTTGAGGCTGACCATCACAGTAAGCGGGCACCCAAGACTTCATCCTGCAGGGTGCAGAACCTGACACCAGAGGCATCTCACCTGCCACCCTCCCTCTCAAAGAGTAGAAACAATTGTAGTTCCTTTGCCACCTGCAACGGTGAGCACTGAGAACTACAGGAAGAAGTTGACACGCTGCTTTCCGAAAATAAGGGACCGCTAAGCAGTACTAATTCTCACGATTTTCGACATGTAAGGGGTCTGTTGCTATTGAGGAAACTGTGGGCAGTGATCAGAGCTCCAAGCCCAGTTACTCTCAGCACATCCTTCCCGACACTCCCTCAGCTACGGGGAATTTTTACTACGCTTCCAATCGAAGGAAAGAATTATCCTGAAATGAAAAACTAAATGCTCTACGAAAGAAGAAATCAGCTAAAGCACGTAAGCACTCCATTAAACAGTATCAATATTGAAACAGGGTCAACTCCATATCCTCTTGAATTCTATATGCTCGTGAAAAAGTTGTGCTTTGGCTCTTTTCATCTAAAGAAGAATCCAAAGCTCAAGAAAGAACATTCTTAAGCTGCTGGAGGCACAACTCCATGATAGATCACTTGCCTAGCAAACCGAGGACCCTGAGTTTAATCCCCAGAACCAGTACAAAAGAAACCAACAAGTCTCTCTCTCTCTCTCTCTCTCTCTCTCTCTCTCTCTCTCTCTCTCTCTCTCTCTCTCTCTCTCTCTCCCTCTCCCTCTCCCTCTCCCTCTCCCTCTCTCTCTGTCTCTCTCTCCACCCCTCTCTCTGTCTCTCTCTCTCTCCCCCCTCTCTCTTCCTCTTTCCCCTCTCTTTTTTCTGCCCCCTCTCCCTCTCTCTGCATGCCTGTCTTCTTTCTTTACCTGTCTTCACTCTAAGTTATATATAGTATTACTGCTTTATATTCCCCACCTCTCTCTGTCTTAATAACCATGCTTAAAGTATATAAAACGTAAGAAGCTTCAACTTTGCTTCATATTGTAAGGAAGAGAAACAGAAGGCACACCCTGGAAAAGTTGAATTTTCAGGGCTCACAAGGAAATTTTTTAAGACCTAAAAATGCAGCAGAAAATTCTTGGATCCCACAATAGGAGCCCAGAAGACAGAACAATTTGTAATCATCTATTTATCACTGTGAGTTCTTGCTCCCTCCCTCCCTTTCTCTTTTCCTCCCTCCATCCAACGTATTTTCTTAAAGACGAAGAACAAGGTTGTTTAGTCAAAGACCTTGGGGCTGAGAAATTACAGTAACGAACTAGGAAAGTGATTCCCACTCACATCACACAGAAGTGTCAAAACATAAACAAATGCACTTAAGAGAAAAGGACAGTGGAAAATAAATATATAAAATGTATTGTTTACTTTGATTGCCTGAGATGATGTATTTACTAAGCATGTGGACAGAAGCAATGTGGGAGAATTAAAATAAATGGAGAGGAAGCTGTGCCAATCTCGCCCATTAGAAATAAGAAAACATTTCAGATGTAGTCTTTCTTCGTTTCTCGCTAAGAATCTGGATCTGTTTAATTTTCTCTGAACATAGCTTCAGAATTTCAGACTACTGCCCCCACCCCCTGCTCCATGTCCCTGTGCATGCCCACGTTTATCTGAATATATAAGCCTGCCCTTTACTCGGATTTATGGATCCAGCCAGCCAGTGTGTATTTACAGTGTTCTGACCTGAAGACCCCAGGCTGCAGGAGAACAGGAGGAGACTGGGACTTGTTCCATAAACAGAGACAAATATGAGGGGGAGGCGAGGGCTTTGCTAGCACTTAGCATTTTTAACTATTTGGCCAAGTTATAGAATTAGCATTGAGATTAGAAGAAAACTGAGGGCTTTGGGGCTGAGCTGGAGAAAATAAACTACAGTTTTTCTTCATCCTCTTTTCTTGAAGGTTCTGAGTTTGGGGTAGGGGCGGGGTTAAATTTAAAGCAGGTCAAAAGAAAATAGATAAGTCAGTTACAGAGGGAGCTATAAACTGCCTTGGGAAGGCGCAGGGTCTAGAGAGATGAGGTTATAAACAACGTTTAATAAGTCAGAAAATTTCTCCAACCACATGTGAAGCTCTCCTTCCGTGAGAGATGACTAGTTGTGGGTTTTCTGTTTTGTTTTAGAACATTGCAGTTGGGTATGAGAAGAAAAAGTCTGTCGCTTGCTGTTTAAATCAGGGTATATTGCTATGAGCTGAGATATTCTTCTTCAGCCCTGATGGCCCACTTGAAAGCAACAGGATTTTCAAGCAGGCCTGCATCCTCTAGACGGGACACTCCTTTGTAGATGGGACACTCCTTTGTAGATGGGACACTGCTTTGTCGATGGGACACTGCTTTGTCGATGGGACACTCCTTTGTCGATGGGACACTCCTTTGTCGATGGGACACTGCTTTGTCGATGGGACACTGCTTTGAGAAGCAACTGGCAATCCGAGAGGTCCAGGCATGAAAAGTAAAAAGCATCCAGTTATTAAGCATCTCCGAATAACCCGGAACTGGAGTCTCTTCCTCTGGGCTGGATCTTTGTGTACAAGGCACAGCCTGTGTTTCCCATCCTCCAGCAAGTTCTCTGCGGGCCAATCTTGTCCACCTGCTGAATAAATAAAGCCTTACCCGGCAGTGGAAGACTACCGTATATATTAAAGAGCACCTTTAAAAGGCAAAGTGAGGAGGTTGACAAACTCAATGGATTTCTGTTGGAATGGGTACAGCGTAACCTGATGCCATGTTCCACAGTGGAGCGTTCTTCTCAGCCCAGCAATGTGCACTGATGGTGGAAGTGGGGTAGCTGGGAAACTCATGGAGCATCTTTAACTCATCTAAGTCAATTGTGTTCCTTTCAAAGATATCAGAAGTCGCCATTGTAACGATGTAGCTTGACTCCAGCTTTTCATCTGAACTGAAATATACTACAGATCATGCAATGTGGGCCCATTTCTAATAATTGCAGGAGACACACATGTGTTGGTACAGTGATACTTTTTGAACACGTTCATGGGTGTTCCATGAAAGTTGTCAGGGAATCAAAAGGAAGCATAGTTCTACAACCGAACTTCAAAAAAAAAAAAATTACGATACAAAAGTTATGCGAGTACACTTGATTTTTCATTTGTGCTGAACAATCAGACACGGATTTCAGAACAGCAGAGTCAAAAGATGCATGTGGTTGGGTGAAGATGGCGGGAATGAGAGCAAATGTAGGACCAGAGAAGAGCTAGTGGGGCTGCGCTTCCACACCCGCCCAAGACACCTGATACTCTAGGACAGGTTTGACTACTGTCATTCTCTCTGAAGTTTGCTCTAAAATGGTGAAACCCCACACTGTAAACAACGTGACAGTGTGCAAGGTGTACAGAAGTGCTGGGGGGGGGACCTTTGTGTGGCAGCTGAGACGCTGCCCAGGCTCATTTCTGTTGAAATTCATTTGCCAGTGAGGCAATTGTCGCTAATGTGGTGTGGATCATACCAACAGTGGATTCAGAGGTATCCATTTCTGAGCAGAGGCCTAGCTCAGCGTGCCAGGAAAAAAAAAAAATCCACACACCACAAAGAACATTGAGATGAATGGTCTATTTTATGAGCCATAAAAGTTTTATTCATCTTGACACTGAAACAGGTTTAGGCAGTGAGTTGACACGCCTTAAATAAATAAGTGGAATTAATTCCCCAGCCCTTGAAACAATAGCAGCATGCATACAGCAGAGAGAAACGCTCCATTGTTCCCCGAGCTGCCTGATAGTGATATTATTTGTGTTTTTCTGCGCTGCTTCCTCGGGGGCCTGCTTGATCCACTTCAGATTCATCCCCTGTTTTATTAGAGGTTGAAAAAGGTTCAGGACCTGGTTGTATCACAGCTCTCACCGACAGCTAAGGAACCAGTTTGGCGTCTGGTTTATCTGTTGTTTTACGGCTGACCTTCAAATCAACTTTAACCCCTGACCTCGGGAGGCATCTATCATGACAAGAGGCTGTTTAACACAAATGGTGCCCATTTATAGGGGAAGAGACTCAGAAGATTCCACCCCCCCCCCCTGTTTTTTCTTTCTTTCTTTCTTTCTTTTTTTATGAAGAATTTAGTTTCTCACCCCTCTTTTCTCAGTCACCACAGGTGAACTGCCTCTTAGCAGCTGGCTTAGGAAATAATCTGAAGGGAGGCCTTAATGAGCAGAAGTCCCCTCAGCTGGAGATAAATATATGCAAATGAGATGTACAAACAAAGGAGCCTGGACAGAGAAATATCTGCAACTCCAGCAAAACGCTGCCTGCAGCTCGAAGATGAACAGCTTTGATAAAAATGGTAACAAAAAGCACCTTTTTATCCTCCAGCGTGTTTTACATTGCAATGGACCACTGTGGTCGCAGGCCAGTGGAGCACGCAGGCTTCGCCCGCACCAGTGCAGAAAACTGTTTAAACATTTGTTTTAAGGCATTCAGGAGATAGAATCAATGAACTGCTTCTTTGTTGTTGTATTTTGGTTTAGTTTGGTCTTTCTGACTGAATTTCCAGGCGTCCTATAGATCTGTGACCTGTTGGTCTTTTTTGTGGTTTGAGTCCACTATATCCTGAGCAAGCACACATTTTGGTGACTAATTTCTTCCACTAGTTACAATGATTCTTTTTCTAATTTTTTTTCTATTTCAAGGGAGCAAGATTTCAAGTTAATAATCATAAGATCAGGCCTGTAGCAGCACCCAAACAACTAGTTTTAATGATGACAATCAAGTGTGCAGAGCTTCAGAGGCAGCCATGTAAGGTGCTGATTTTAATAAGCTTTGAAAAGGCAATCTCTAACTTCTAAAAGTCTCTTTTTAATTTAATCGTCCTTGCTTCATATGATTCCAGAGCAAACAAAACTATTAAAATATCTTTTCAGGATATAACCTCGGTGTCATTTGGTGGCGTTTTAAATTAACGTCATGGTTGTAAAAGATTGATTTGGTGAGCTTTAAGAATGGCAAGGCTGATATCATCAGCCTACTGGCAGTTGAACGACATTTTTTTCTCTAAAGATGAACAAAGCTCGGGGGCCCCAAGACCTTACTAGAAAGAGGCTGGGCTCCTGTGCATGACTGCATGTGAACCTGTGTGTTTTGTGGTGGTGGCTGGTCAACAGCAGCTCAGGTGGGAGGCGAAACACTGGAGAGTTACTGAAAGCATAGCGTTCACTCCTCTCACTGATAACACTCCAGGCCCTCTGCAGCCAGCATGGGCAGAAGGCTTTAAGATCCTTGGACTACATTGTTTTATCTTAGTAGCTAGAATCAGAGTGAATGCATTCCTCCCCAGTACCTGTGCGGGCTTCCCCACTTTATGTGCATTTTATCAGACGAATTTGCTAGTAACAAAAGAAATCTCATTTTTATGAATGCCACTCCTGTTGTCCTGGGTGGGGGTGGGGTAGAGCCAAGCAGAGGCTAGAGAGGGGAGCAGGAGCATTAAAGGGTCGGACCAGAGAGAAGAAGGAAGAAAAATGCTTGTTTGGGTTTGGAAAGCACACGTGCTCCGTTAACCCAATGTCTGGCTGTGTCAGAGTGGCATTAAATTCAGAATTTCAGGAGTTAATAGAAACTTGTTATATTAGGGTTGTTTTTTCAAGCCCAGGTTTGAAGCAGCGTAATTATGTTCAACTGCTGTTGTTTGAAAGGGCAAACAGCATCTTAGGCACAGAACAACGAAATTACAGCTGAGATTTAGGTTAGCAAAAGCCGTCTTCTCGAGGCTTTTATGATTCATTATTTCCCATTAAATACAGTATTAGAAGTATACACTAGATAGCTCATGGCTGCTGCTCTCGGAGCACATTATCTAGATTACACAGGTCTGGGGAGCAGAATTAGAAAACTTTGGGGGAATAAGCAATATGTGTTTGCTGATAGAAGGGCCATATGGCTCATCTTCTCCAATTGCTTTCTCTGCGTCTCGGATGCTGGAGAAATTAAAGTTTTATTTGATGTGGCACAGCTTAATGAACTGTCTTCTGTTAGGAAAATTGAATATGTTTCCTGTTATTTGAGCACAGAGCCGCCACGGTTTGGCTGCTGGGGGGGTGCATTATGTGTTGTTTATTTAGCATTTGGAAAACAAAAGCAAGATATTGAAGGGAAAATTGATTACTGCTGGATCGCATTATGTAATCAGGTTTTCTCTCCCTGAATTTCCCTTTACAGTTCTCTTGCAATGTTTTCATAGGAGACCGCACTAGGATTTTATGTTTTAAAAGACACCGAGTTTGATTTTTATCAAAATGCCTTTATCAGCAAGCCACATGAACGGCTAAACTCGTAATGTGTGTGTGTGTGTGTGTGTATATGTGTGTGTGTGTGTGTGTGTGTGTGTGTGTGTGTGTGTGTGAAGTTGGAGGAACAGGATTTGAACTGATATTCCACATATTTAGCTGGACACATATAATTTTTCAAAACATACAATCAAAGGTATACTTCTGTACTCTGAAGACCAGGATAAAACCAGGTAAAGACTGAAGAGATGCATTAGTGTTCTCTCTTACTACCTTGTTTTTGTTATGACCTTTTTTAATTAAAAAATATCTGGGTACACTTTGAAAAGGCTGAATTTAATAACCATGCTCTAATCTCTGCCTTCCTTTCATTTCTCAGTGAGAAATGTCTCTCAAGGGATCGGATAACTGACTAGGACACACCAACCTGCAACATTCGAGCAGAAAGAATAGCAGTTAAAATGCACCGACGTTTACCCTCGATATGCAATCCCATGCCCCCTACACACACACCCAAAAAAGTCATTTGTCTTCTGGGTTCTGAGCTGTTTCGAGAATTCTGGCAAACGTAGCCATTAAACAAACTTCTCGCACAATATAAATACTGTCTGTTCAAGAAAGGCTTCCAGTGTTTACAGTCCTTAAGTGAAGAGGGAAAAAAGCTGGTATTTAACCAAGAGTAGTGCCCTTGAAAAGATCTCTGAACAAAGTGTTCAGCAAAACTTTGGCTACAGATCCACTGGTTTCTGGTCTTCCTCTCAGTCCTCTCCCAGGAGGAATTCTCACATGCTATCCTTTTGTTTCTTTTCGTTTCTTTCTTTTTTTTTTTTTTTTAATTACCTAATTAAATTTTAGGAAGGAGCAAGACTTGGGGCAGGGAGGGGGTTGATCACACCAACTTCCTTTTGAAACAGGGAAGATGAAAACATCCCATTTTTCTGAGCCCCCTCCTGACAGCCTGGGAGGAGGATGAACGTTCTACATTGTTATCAGCGTGGTGTAATTTGACTGTTGACAAAGTATCGGTGGCAGTGAGAATGAACGCGGTTAGGAGTGTGGCGGGCTGTAATCAAGAGGATGCTTAGCTGTGCAACGCTGCATCTTGAGCAGATTTGAGTCAACATTGCCTTAAGGGGATACACACACCAAAAGGGGGGAAAAAGTCCATTCATTTTTAGAGGAAAACTGGAGTGGCACTCGAAGTGAGATCTGACGTGAGTTAATTGCTCTGCAGCTTCTAATTAGAGACTTCCCAGTCCCTTCGCTGCCGTCACTGTGTGGGTGCGCCGTCTTGCTGGACGAAGACAAAAATTGCAAATTGGCTTGATCAGGAAGTTTTATACATAAAGACTGAACTACATTCCCTAGTCCCCTCCAAAGGGTGCTCAGTTAGAGGTTGAAGGAAGCTGCCTTGCCTTCCACCCAGAATTTAAATTTTCAAGCCTTATTAAAATTGTTTCATTGGGACATGCAAGGTAAAGCAATCAGGTGCTGCTGATGTTTCCGTAAATACGTGAAAATTTCTCTTCGTATCCCACCTCATATGAAATATTTCAGGTGGGGAAAAAAAAAAAAAACAGCAAAATGCTATGTTCTGTCTCCATTCTTGTATCTTTACTTCTATCTGAAGGAAGTGAGGGAAGGACAGATTTATTTTTCAGAGAGCATATCACATGTCTCATTTTCTCAGGCCTAAATCTAAACAAGAACCCCAGACTCCCCCGTATAGTCTCAAAGTCATTATACTGCTGTTTGGCCCCAGGTTGCCACCAAATATGATACCATAATAATTTGGGTTTCCCTTTTCAACTTCCCTTCTGTAGCCCTTGAACCAATCTTAATTCATTAACATATTGAGTTTTTTTCAATTTTCCATTTTCTTGCAATAACAATATTAATGCCCGGGTGAAAGCTTGATTGGAGCTAAATTACTTGTTACCTGCTGACATTTATTTATATGGCATTGAATTATAAAGCTTTGCTATTGTCATGTCCTGGACGAATTGTTTATGACGCCAGTAATAGGAGTAATTGTTATTGTTGAAATTACCTGTCAGCTACCCATAGCAGTGGCCCTTGTCCCACTGACAAATAGTGACAAGGGAGAGGCATCCTCCGTGCGTCCCCCTGATGGCTTCTCCTCTGATAATAAGAAGTGCAGGGCCTCTGATAATTTGCCTGTCACTGTTGAGTGCAGCTCAGAGAGAGTTGGCCAAATTGTTGTCATTCACTTTGACAAAGACAGCAAAGTGCCCCAGTGCAGGCAGAGGATTATCAAAATAAATGAAATCACTCACACCTCTTTGTTTGTTTGCCTCGAGAATTGTCTGGCTTTGTAGGAGGCTGCGAAATCAAGGTCCAGTGCTTATGGATATACCTCTGCTCGTTCTGGAAGGAGGATGAACGCCAGAGAAGAGACAAGATTGTAAGACGTGCCATATTGTAGTTTGCACTCATAAGAAACTAATTACAAATATAAAGACAAAATTATAAGGAGAATTCTAAATACGTGGTTGAGCACATTGATTTGTAATATGTGAAATTCTGTGCTTTTCTCCTGAGTCCCTTCCTAATATCTCTCACTCCATTTTGATCTGTGCAGCATCCAAGTTCAAGGAGCTTTTTAAAATGTAAGAAATCTCCAGTTGCAGTCAAGTTTTCTTTCAAAGTTTAAAATTTGCATCATTGACTCTTGCAGCTTTGAAACATTATAAAGTCAAACAGTCAAATTTAGGATTATTATCTCAAACAGCCAGGTCCTTTCTGTAAATTCCCTCGTATTTATATACTATCTTCATGTGTAAGGAGATGAATGAAACACAGTTTCAGATATGAGGCATCAATTATCACAGACTTATGGAGGAAGCAAAACAGCTCTGGTATTGCCTGAGCTCAAATATAAATATTTGCATTTTAAACCCCCTTGGTGGCAGTGGGTGGGGTGAGCCTGTCATCAGGGAGGAAGGGGTTGGAGGAGAGTTTGGGGTGAAGTCTGGGTGTGTCCATGGCTGAAACAAATAGATTGCAAGCTTTGTTCTTGAGGGAGAAGAAAGAAAGAAAGAAAGAAAGAAAGAAAGAAAGAAAGAAAGAAAGGAAAAAAGGAAGAGAAAGAAAGAAAAAGGAAGGAAGAAAACAAGGAAGAAGGAAGGAAAGAAGAAAATAGAATCATTCTCACCTTTCCAAAAAGGCAATGTTACAAGCTAGCAAATTTTTATTTTTAAGGTGCCTAGGAGGCTATTTTTCATTGATCTTTTTGACAAATACTTACTGCAAAATGAAGTCCAGAAGAAAAGGGAAAAGGGGAGCAGTGTGGATGTTGAATATCGGCTTCTTAGAGGATAGTAATCAGTTGTTTATTGGTCTCTACCAGACAAGTAATGACCAACCGCAGTGTTAAGTGCCAGCCACACCGCCTCAGGTCCTTCTCTTCTAACATCAGCCATTATCTGATTAGAGAACCTTGGGGGAAGTCGTCGCTATTGCATAACTTTATGGGTCTTAACAGCACAGGCTGGCTGGCAGAAAAACTACCTAGGAGGGTTGATAAAACAACGGTGATTTTATTTACCCCATTTACACCTTGCTTTCAGCCCTGGCGGCTGCAGAAGAAATCTCAGATTGATCCGAGTAGGAGCTGTGAGGGGCATGGACAGACAGAGGAACGTGATCTGTCCCTCAAAGCTTTCTGGGGGTGGCACAGCTTGAAGTAATGACACGGGGGAGCAGCCGGACACTTTCTTAGGTGGCATGTATTTAAAGCAAGCAGAAAGGACTGGGGCAGTGTTCATCACATATGCGATAATACAGTGACAGAGATAAAATGTGCTTCTGAGCTTTAGTAATAATGGAGTCTCCTAAAGGCGCCGACTCTGTGGCTCACTGTGTTGACTGTCCCTGATTAACAAGTAGAAGCAGTGACATAATTAAGAGGTTATCTGTGCTAATAAAAATGCCCAAACCTGTCCTGGAATGTGATCCTTTCAAGAGATAATTTTTTTAAGAATGCCACATGCCCTTGCTTTCTGTAGAGACATACCCTTAGTGATCCCAGAAGAGAAAATAAACATACGTTTTTTAAATGAAGATATTTAAAATGTACCCCATATTTCAGCATGTGGCTATAACATAACCCAGTCTCTTTTATGCTCCTCCTATAAAACCTAAATTAAGCCTCTTAGGAGTGATTTTGCTGCAGGTTCCCTTGAAAAACACAATACATTTTAAACGCTTGGACGTGAGCACACAGTAACGTGGAACCACACCGTGGAGTCTCTTTTCCTTCTGTCAAACAGCAGCTTTCTTACAGAGAATTCCTTAAAACACAGCTTCATTGGAAATGTAAACTTTTAGCAAATACCAATTGTTCCTGTCTTGGTGCGTGGATAAAGTGACTGGCTGAGGGTCCTCCCCCCACCCCCTTCCATCTGAAACACCCATCAGTGTCAAAGGCAACTGCACATGTCCCTTTTGCTCCTCTAAATAAAGCTGAGAAATGTTAAGAGGGAATAAAATGTCAGAAAGCACTCTGGATTGCAGGATGCTTTCTCCTGCTCACCCAGTCAGTGCGATTCTGAAAGCTCTGCTTTTGTGAGGGGCTCACTCTGAACACCAGAGGAAGTTTTATTCAGCAAGACTTGGGGGCTGCATTTGGCAGGATGCAACCTCCTGTTGTTTGTTTCAAACCTGGCCATTCTTTAATATCTCTTCCACTCGTATCTCTTAAAAGCAAAACAATAACACATTCTTCTTCTCTGACATGTTTCTTTACCCATATGCTGTACATTCTGGACTCTCCCGGGCATTTTTATTTCTTTCTACAATAACGTGTTAGGACATTTATTCCAAGAGAAAATGCAGGGCTCACCCACATTGAAATTCACCAAATTGATCAGTCCCCCATCCCCTTAAATAAACTGTGTGCATAGTGCTGGGGCTTTCCTGACAGTTCATTTATATTTTTAAAAGACGTTTACATTCATTTTGTATATTACAAAATAAATAACTGACAAAGGCTTACAATTTGTTTTGTTCTATGTTTCTGAAGAATATTTAACAATCACAAAACAGAAAATAGCAGGACGGATATTTGTCATATTTTAACTGTGCTTAAAACTTAATTGTTAAAAAAGAAAAGAAAAGAAAAACTCAGTTCTAAATACCATCCTAGAAATGGCAAGATTCACTCTACAGAAACAAGGTGAAACTCAACTGATTTTAAATATAAACTTTTCCAAAACAGGTTACAAATGAATTTAGACAAATTTGGCTCTTAACCTTTAAAGATTTCCTGCCCATTTCTGTATGTCTTTTATTACATTAATTTTTTATTTAAATTACACCATTAACTGGATATGAATTTATCAAGAATACATGTATTGATTTATAAAATAGTACCATTAATTATTATAATAGCTAGATGTAGCTGATATTACAAAGCCATTTAAAGGTTTTTAATATAACTTGGACATACATAGATAGATAGGCACTAAAGACAAGACCACAATTTAAACTGGCTACCAGCAGTTAATGAAAGCCTAGATTTATATTCTAGTTTAGAGATTGATCATATAGTTGCTTTGGAAAACTATTTACATCACTCCATTTTTCAAAGGATGTCTCAATAAAAAGGCTAAATAAAATATTCAGTCAGTTCCCAAAGCAGATTTTGTTTTCTATATTTTAAATGCTTAGTGAACATAATTGATAGTGTGCATTCCGAGCTTTGTCATCTCCATTTGGGTTGGCTTTCCTGGGGAAGGGGGGGACTCATTTGCATATGCACACTTGCACACACTTTTGATCCTTGCTAAAGCCAACTCCATCTCTTCATTTCAGCATCCACTCCCCAACACAATCATGTACATTTTACAAAACCCACACATCAGGACCCAAAAGTCTTTTTGGTATCCTTTACATTTTGCATGTTTTTTTAAATTCCTTACAGTTGTGGGAAACTGGGAATTACCCCAAAGCCACAAGGCAGGCAATCAAGGAGATAATTTGGATAAGAAAGCAGTCAGAAGAGGAAAAAAAGAAAGAGAAAGAAAGAAAGAAAAGAAAGAAAGAAAGAAAGAAAGAAAGAGAGAGAAAGAAAGAAAGAAAGAAAGAAGAAAAATGAGGATGGGTATAAGCAAGTAACAACACTTTCAAATTACTTTTCAGATGGTAATTAGCAACGAATAGACTAAAGTTTGAATTCTTTTACATGGTACTTGGTTTGGGTCTCCCAGGCTCCTTATTTCTACCACTTTTCCCAGCCTGGCAACATATGTTACCGATTTATTATAGCGTTTTTTACTGTTAACAGACAAATCTAAAGGCTAGCTGAGAAGGCTAACTTCATCTGATGACTCTCACAACAACTGCAGGGCATCCTTGAGGGGGAGCCAATGGGCTCTTTTGAAGCTACAATGCCATTAACCCTTTGGATACTGAAACTGATAGGTTTTTTTTTTACGGGCCTTGCAGGTTTCTGGAGGCAAAAGGTAAATGCAGATGGATTATTTTATAAATATCTCAGCAACCTCCTAAACACCTTCTCCCACACAGCACAAGTCCCTTATGAGCTGTTGGAATTATCAGTCCCCTTGTGGGCTTCTTTAACCACACACTGAAGTCTGTGTATATGAGGATAAGCACCCACCACTGAGGGTCAGGTTGCCACTCACCGTCCCCTGTGCCATTAATTCAGTTATGGTTTTCTTAAAAGAAACAAACGTCATTTAGAATGTACGTGGTCGCATTTTTAATAATGTGTACATCACAGGGAAAGAAGAGTATAATGAACATTTATTTCAAATTAGGAGACAGCAGATTTTAAAGCCATTTGCATGTGTGTATGACAGAACAAAGGTCTGTGCCTTGTACGGTGTCCACAGGGAAGTGTGTGCATTCCTACTGGCTGTTGAGACTGAAAAAGCCACTTTAGATTACCAAATAACACTCATTTCTGGCCACTTCTGGTCACTTGAAGTTCAGTACAGCCCAAAGTGTCAAGTTGTTTTAAAATGTTATAAACAGTCACTATGACCAGTTAAATACCCACTCACAGTTTCAGATGTGTTTCGGGAAACACCCTCTCGTCTTGGATAATTTAGAAATAAATCTCAAATATTGGAAGTCAGTATTTCTTGCCTAAAGATCTCAGATTAGCAACTAAAATTTAAAAACACTTTATTATTAGAATCAAACCAATCTACAAAAGGAAAGCAAGTGTTCAGAGCAGTGATCTGTGCTGAAAGTGAATTCTAAGCAGAAGAGGCACTGTGACACCGGGTCTAACACAGACACTATGTATCATACGCCACCTGAGACAGGTGACAATGCTCTCTGTTGGCCTTAGGATTTGAGTTCATATCAGATGGTCAAGCAATTCCCACCTGCAAATCCATTTGTCTAATTCTGGCTTTTATGAAAGTTTCTCAGATCTTTAGTTCTTATACTTCATTACATGGTCACAATCTTTTTTTTTTAGAAGTAACTATGCATTGCATTAACCATGACATTCAAAAGAATAGTGATAGCACATAAACTTTAGGTATATAATTATATCATTTCATGCTAGTCTAATGCTGGGCATACTTTTAGATCTAAGTAATTACGATCAACAGGCTTCCAGATTGGGAAAAAGAGGGGAGTTTTTGGAAGCTATAGACACCCTGCAGTTCTGAGAAATATTATATGTGGGGTTAGGAACAGGACTTTTAGGCAGCCCTGCTACATCATAAATAAAATGTCCCCTGATTAGGACACATTAATGTTTCAATCTTAAAATGAATATAAACAAACAACAAGCTCCTTCTTCAAAACACGATGCGAGTTTTGTTGTTTGTTTTGTTTGGCTCCTGTATGTGTAGCCTGATAACGTTGGACATAGGCTTCAAAGTCTTAGAGAACAGCCGATAGGCTCCGCGGTCATGGGGCTGGCACCCGCCAGTTCTCACCGGATTCTCTTTCTCTCCCTTCCAACCTAAAACAGGTGTCTTTTAAAGCCTGAGCCTGAGGTTGCTCATCATTGCCAGTCTTTCATATCCACAGCTACTTGGCCCTTCTAGTGGCTGCCACAGCCTCAGCTGGCAGCCCCTCACCCCTGCTGCTCTCTCACCTCTGCCCTGACCCCACAGCTCCACACCAGCTTTCTGTTTTGTCCATCACTTTTGCCATGCCCCCTCCCATTTCTGAGCTACACTTTCCCCCCCCCCCCCCCAGATCAGACATAGGCAGGTTGAGAGGTAATGAGAACCAGATGGACATGGTGCAGAAATTGCCCAAATGGGTATGAAACTGTGGAGAGCTGTCAGGCATGGAGAGAAGCTGGAATTCTTCAGCAATAAAATGGGATTTATTGTCAACTCTACCACAGCCATCACGGACAACTGTTTCCCTGGACAGAAACCCCATTCCTCCTGGCCACGCCCATGCAGATCCTTTTGCCCAAAGAGTGATGATTAGTATTTGTTCTAAGGCTCAAATGGACCGTACTGAAGGTGAACTGTTCGGCCAAAGTCCTGCATTCCCCACTGAGGCAAATGAACCCGCTAAATAACTTCCTTCCACAGCGGCTGCATAATTGAAACCAGAAAGTGAGAGAATTTGATAAATTGCTTGACCCGAAAGAATGTTAGGGTCATAAATTTTCATTGTGTGTTTTCCTCTCTTTTTAAAAAATTTTATATATTGATTATATTTAGTATTTGCCTCAAAATTCAACATGCTTACAGATCATCGGTTATGGCCCCAGGGGAAAAGCATAGTAAATCATCAATTAGTAGGGCAAGGGACATTCTCTTTTGTTTTCCAAAGAGGGATGTCGGCTCCTCGGCCTTCCAAGGACAGTCATAGAGGTGTCTTATATTTCAGAATTATTCCAACTTAGCACACAATTTGTTCTGGCGTGGACGAAGTAAAATCTACAAGAGAGATTTTTTTCAGAAGAGCTCTGTTCGACTTCTATCTATTAATAATGATGAGCTGTTAAGAGACTGGCAATCCGTTTGCAGCAATCAGACGCACTTACCTTCCTCCACACACACCTAAAAAAAGTATGGAATTTAGCTACACAGGGTGATCCTCATCTTTAAGGTAGCTGGAAAAGGAAGGACCATGCTTCTGAATACTGGCTTCAGCAAGCCTGTTTAAGCCCATTGAAACTTTTTTAAAGTATGAATTGTCATAACAGGAAAATTGAAAAGTCACAGGAATAGTCCAAGCTACGCATTCTGTATTGTAAAATAGATTAATATTCTCAGGTTATAGCACAGTAGGAAATTTCTACACATCTTACTGTGTGATACTTTTCTAAACATACTGGTGAGTGTGTATGTCAGCATCCGACTTCACCCACATTTCTGACTGAACCAGTGTGGCCGTGGATTGTAGCCACATTAAACAGCTTAGGTAGGTTTGTATAGCCAAACTTTCTCTCTTGTCCTGGGTAAGAACAACTTATCTCTTCTGTACTTTTGAGCATGATTTGTTAAACCAGGCCACAAGGAAACAATCCTGACTGACCATTGAGATAATCTCTCTAATTTAAAATGTTCCTTCTCGTTTCTTTTCAATAGCTAGGTTGAAAGGTCGAGTGTGAAGCTGGTACTCTACAAGGTCTACGTGTTTCAGAAGAAGTTTTTCACCCTTCAATATCCGAACCACACACACAAAAGCAGATAACTGCACTGAGTTTCATCAGGTGTGTTCAGTAGGGTTAGATTAAATACTTTCTGTGAAGAGTATTTCTTCGTCAAAACAAAACAAAACATAGTTAATAATGGAGGACATAAAAGAAAGAAATCCCAAATAGGATGTTCAATACATAAAGTCGGAGGGTTTTTTTTTTTTTTTTCGTTTTTGGTTTTTTTGTTTTGTTTCGCTTTTAGTGGTGCCAAGAAGCAACTAGTATTATAGTAGGTGTTGCTGTTGTTTAAAACACCTGGAATCTCATACCATTAGGCATGATGATAATCCTCATATGTTATATGTGTATAAGTATTCTCATAAGAATCCACCAACACACAAGATAGAGAGATGTCTTAGCCATTAGAAGCAAAGCTTACAACCAAAAACATCAGAATTCACCAACAAATTTTCGTCTTGAAGAGGAAGAAGAATGATATATATGTATACACACATATGATCTGCCTTTAATTGATTGTATTTTTCTTTCAGTTCTAAAATGTGGCTTTTTATCTTAAAATCTCTGCAGTTGATTTTTCTGTTGTTGTTGCAAGACTGTCTCAAACAAACAAAATAAATAAGTCTGTGCATGTACATGTATATGTGTGAGTGCGTGTGTTTAAATAAAATATGAACAGACAGTAGATTCCATCACTAATATTTTTGCAAACTAATGTTCAGCTGATTCAACTCAATTTCACTCTGCATCACATTAGTGTCATAATGGTAATGACTAACCTTTATTCACTAACACTTTGAGTCAGCACTTTGAGACATTTTCAAATTAGGCCATGCTGCACATTTGTGGCCAATACAAAGGTTGATTAAGAGAGCTATACAGTTGAGGAGCAGTGTGGTGGGAGCTGAATTAAGTTTTCCCTGATAGTTACGGGAAATGAGAGCTACCATAACTTAGCAGAAAGAATGTGTGGACTCCTGAGGAATACATTTGCCTGGGGAACTTGAGGTATTTTTCACTGGCAATTTAACAAAGTTTGCTGTCTCTTAGGGAACAGTTCTGTCACATGACCTGGGACAGGAAATGAGTATCAGGAAGGATGCTGGAGGCCTAATCCTCAGCTCCAAGTCTACAAAACCAGCCTGTGCATTTGGTTCCCTCTTGGTCATCTTAGTAAGGTTCTATCCCTCCTCTTCTTGACGTTGTTTACAACTTTCCTAAAATCAAAATGATGCTGCCTTAAAATCCAACCATTTACCTATAACTACAGAACTCTGTGACAGCCCTTAATTGTCATGCAAACTAGAGGGGAAAAATTCTCTATTTAAAGTGATATTGTCATGTTGAATCTGTGAACTCATCTAAAATTTGAAGAAGTAGGGATTTAAAAAAAAAAAAAAACTAACCCAGTACTTGTAAAAATTATTCCAGGAAAGCAAGAATACCTTTAACAGAGCTTAAAGATAATAATAATTAAAAAAAAAAGCTTAACTCTTACTCAGTGGTTTGATCAATAAGAACAAAAAGAGTGGTTTTCAGGGCGAGAGAGATGGCTCAAAGGTCAAGAGCATGGCTAACTGCTCTTTCAGAAGTCCTGAGCTCAGGTTCCAGTAGCCACCTTAGGCAGCTTACAACAGCCTGTACGTAGCTCTCTCCCAGTAACCGGTAACTTCAGCCTCCATGGGCTTCTACATTCACATGCTTGTACCCATATTCTGATACATAATTGAAAAATAAATATATGGCATTTAAAAATTAAGTGGTTATTATCATACTATTTATGTCATTCTGTCCTTTCCATAGAATAAGGAAGCCATAGGATGCACACACACACACACACACACACACACACACACACACACACACACACTTTCAAAGCCTTGTATCCAGAAACCTTGAGAAGAGCTTAAATGACACGTAGTATTACAAGCAATTCAGTCCTGAGTCCCCGGTGCTTGCTCCTGCACATGAGTCTGCTTGCTTTCTTTGAGCCGGATTACTGAAGCACATAATGGGACCAAGTCACATTTTGTCTCTCTCGTCTGATATATCAAATATCAGCTTCCCAGGCAGGTTTTGGTGCTGTAGTGTCTTGCTGTACCCAGGCCTGACTGGAATACATTCCTGTGGTTGCACAACCTGCTTTTCCCTTCACCTTGCTTCTTCTTGTGCTTAAACACCTTTATACTCTGGAGTTTTCAGTTCAGCTGACCAAAGTAAGGGGAAGGGGTCTCCTGAAAAGGCGGTGGGTTTTTGTGGTCTTAGCTTTTGGTTTTTTTAAATAAATGCTTCTGATTAGGAGCATGATGCCATACCCTTCTCCTTGGCTCCATTGGCTTTCTGTGACTGCACTATAATGATTTCAGGAACTTAATTGAACTAACCCCACCCTCTTTGTTATCCATAAACTTTGTAAATCAGTCTGCCCAGATCTGATTATATATGGTAAAATCGACAATTGTGTGTGTTTTCCATGGAGTTTCCAGCGACCCAGATTAAACGACAGGTATCCTTGACTCCTAGTCTGCTAATTAATACTAGAGGCAACAGTGGCGCTGTGTCTCAAGCCCAAACGTCTTCATCTTGAACAAGCCCTTGGCATTTGCAATCACTTAATTTACATTTTCAAAAGGTCACTTGTGGTTCTAGTTGGAATGGATTGTATATTTTATTTATTTTGAAGTAGGCTAATTTGCCTTAGCATGGGCCATGTCCCCCTTCCAGTCACTGCTTAAGCATAATCCTACAAGGAATAGGTTAAAGCATTTGGAGTGTTTTGTTAACCACTTGGAGGAATACTTGAGTTTCTCCAACATTCGACTCCGTGGACGAGAAGAGCATGCAGTGAGCTATGGCGATCTTCAGTCCAAGTTTCCTTTCCATGTTGCAGAATGGAATCAGCAACATTACAAGAGCCAACGTGGCTTCTGATGCTCTGGCACAAGGTGATGAAGTGAGATTGACCCTCGTTATGGGTGGTAATGGTGTATTCGTAATTTCTACAGCATATCTAATTTAACAAGTTTATCCTCTGCTCAAAAGAGTCTTCTCTTTCAGTGGAAGGGAATACCCCTCCACTCAGCACGGGGCTGGCTTCATTGGGCTTGACTACATTGTGTGTAATCATTCCCTTTTTCTAATATTTCACCTCTAACTATACAAGAAACAGTGTGCTTAAATTTCATAAAGTTGGAGAGGGAAAGGCTTGAAAAAACATGAGCATTTCATGTCCACCATCTCCCAGTCCCTACTAGGGTCCTGATAAGAGCAGGTCAGCCAATGTGAGCCTGCTGGGCAAGGGATGGATGCCTAAGGACACGAAAGCTAGAAGCAAAAATTATTCTCTCCATTCCCCCTTCTTGTCTGACAAGTTAGAGGCAGAGTTGTTTGGGTTCAGCCCAGCCGTCACGGGAGATGACAGATGGGAGCCCCCATGTGCAGAATGCTCACACTCCTTGTGACTGTCCACCTGCGAGATTTCAGATGCTAAGGAATTTTGGCCTGAAGTCTGACATGTCCCCACCTTCCATGGCTCTTTTTCCTAATATTGAATCTCTGCTAGATAGACCTGCTCCAAACAGCAGGTGGGTCCAGCAGAAGGATTCAAGATGGGGATCCAGAAATAAAGCTGAGAGAGAAATGGAAACTGGACAGGGGCCCTGAGTGCACCAAGAGTCTGGAAACTTGTCGTGAGCCCCTGGAAGGACAGGGAGCCTATGGCAGGTTCTGGAACCACAGTGGAGTGTTGTCATTGTAAGAGTCATCCCCATGCAGGGTGGAGAGTAAGAAGTCAAAGTACTAGCCATCCTCTTCCTCCTCCTCTTCTTCTTCCCCTCTTCTTCCTCCTCTTCTTCCTCACCCTCCTTCCTCATGCTTTCTTCTTCCTCATCCTCCTTTTCTTCTTTCTCCCCCTTCTCTTCTTCCTCCTCCTTTTCTGTCTTCTCCCTAAGCAGTGTCTCATCAGGCATAAACCTGTGTTGAAGGTAAATAGCCCTCTACAACCCTGAAGAATAAGGGGGGATGATCACACAACTGGTAGCAAACAGATCAATACCTGCCAGACTCCTTGTCTGCAGTCTTAATTAAGACTTTTGTGTGGAGATAGGATTCCAAACAAACCTCCATGTGAATACAGGATAAGAAAAATGTGCTTTCATTTTGTTTTCGAATTCCTAAGGCACTATACCAAAGAGGAGCAACTAGGAAAATGGCAACCATGTTGAAATAAATATTCGATTGAACTCAAATTATTTCAGCTGAGTGAATAAAAAGCATTCAAGCAACAACAAAACTTCCAGGGCTTAAAAACTAGAGGCCAGCTTCCTTTAAAGTCACTATTGATAAAAAGGTTGCATCTTTGTCTGCATCAGCATGGCCCATGGGCAGCAGAGTAAGGCATGAATGGGAGGGAGGTTCAAGTGACTGTAGATTCCCTTGGCTTTGAATCTGTGCTTTCTGGTTTGCTAGGGGAAGCACGGCAGTGTAGTAACTTCATAGCAATAGGCTGTCTACCCTTTGGGCTTCTAATCTCCGGGAGGCTTGCTTCTTACTAGTCAGATAAGCAGTGTCTTTAATCTTTCTGCCTTTAGTTTGTCCTAAGGTTCTTATTCTTTACCCTTCCTTTACTATAGCTAACACCAACATCTGAGCTCTGGAGCAGTGCTAACTCCACTGTAAAACCCACCAACACTTCTTGCCATGTATTGGTGTAGCTCCATCACTTGCCTGTTTAAATGAACAGTGTGGCTTAACAATATCTGCATTGGTTGCTGCAAAATGAATTTTTATGCATTGAGAGCCTCCCTCAAGCATACACACACACACACACACACACACACACACACACGCACGCACACACACACTCCTTTTGACCAGATCCACATCACTTGGAAAAAGAAAGGCCAAGAGGAAATTACTGCTGCTTTAGACAGCAGCATAAATTTTCTTCCTATTTTTAACCTAGCTTTTAATTTAATAAGTTTTATGACCCTTATATTAAGTACATATGTTTTACAAGACATGTGTCCCTTGAGTCACCCTGAATTTGCTCTACTGTACCCGAGTTAAATGAATGAATACTGGGCTTCTGATTTCATGTCACCCTATGTTTGATCCTTGTGATACACCCAGGTACCCTTCCAAAACGTAAAGAGTGCCACTCCAAAGTCATGTTGAGGTCAGCACAGACTGTCTTCGTAAATGAAATGCTCTAGTGAAATATCATAAACGAAATGTAGTATTTTACATTTCAACTTTCTCTCCTACAGCTTTCACAACAAACAATTAAGGACAGGATAAATACTGGAACTGGTATACGGTTTTAACAATGGTCAGTGAATGAAGCATAAACAAATCCTTTATACATTTTCGATTAATCAACAAAAAGGTAATTCCCCACCCCCACCCCAGAGAGAAAAATACTAAAGATTCAAAAAGACAACCATGCCTCTTTGGAAACATATAATGTCATCAGTTTTCTTATATGACACATTCTTTCATCATCTGTCCACAGACATTTGAAAATTAGCATGGTTTTATTTAGATGTAAAGAAGCTTTGCTAGCCCAACAAGAAAATGTTTTAAATAACTCAATAGTAACTCAATACAAAAATACTCAGCTACTGCAGGATGGAGAAAACCACCTACAGTGTTCGAGTAGGGGAGGCTTTCCTTGGTTGTGTGAGGTAGGGGCTGGGATCAGGGCTAGCAAAACAGAGATATGGCTTGGTCTACAATTGTGTTGTAACAATCTTGCATTCATAGAGAAGAATCTTGTTTTGTTTTTTAATTATGAAAATGCATCAGATCTTTAAAAAATATTGGTGCTATGAGTTAGTTTAATATACAACTAGAAAAGATAATAGTTATTTTATAATATGCTTTATAAGTTAGCTGATTCTGGTTTTTAAAACGTGGCTTTTCTACACATGCCAATGTTTACTAAATCAATAAGCCACTAAAAGAGCATTTTAGGTTAGTGGATTAAGACTAAATCTAGCTCAAGATGGGAAGACTCATATCATTCCAGTTTCTGTGCCAGACCATAGAACTTCTGTACACCTCTGTTTACTGACGGATGAAATCCTACTCAAGAAGCCAGCAATTTCTTTTCTATTCTCTTTGTTGACTTTTGTCCCACTCCAGTGACTTTGAACAGCATGGTCTCAAAGTATACCTAGTTACTTGTAGGACCTCCCTCAGAACTCCACACAGCAATGGATTTCCATTTCACAGCGGTGTGTGGCTCCAGCATTGATCTGTTGCCTGTGGTTTTATTGCTAGGGGGAAACCATACATTATTTTCAAACAGGGGGGAAAGATCTCAGTCTTTCTACATTTCATTTCAGGATGGATATGACTCAAAAATTAGACCTGAATGAAGCCTATTTAAATATGGGACACCTTGCACACCATTTGCATTTAAGAGGCTTTCTTTTGGGGCCTTTTGGAAAGAATGCAAGAGTCTTCAGTATCTAGAAAGTCTTGGTTTGCTTAACTAAGTTACAGCCACACTGCCGCAAAATACAGGATGAGATAGAGTGTTGGCATTAGGCTTCATAAAAACTGGGACTGACCATTTTAACCGTAGTAGAGAACTCCTGGTCACCTCCCAAGGGGCAAATTGATGTCAAGTTCTGCTGTCTGTCAGGATTAAGTGCCTGTTTGCTTTTTTGCTAACATGTGGTTTGAGAACAAAGCAGCTCAAATCTCCTCAGTCCTAACAAAGCATCTCAAATTGCTGAGTAAAATTCCTTAATCCCCCATCTTAATCTGAAAACACCAGCAGCATGGTGGAACACCCTACACTCATTCTGTGCTGTTCTCCACTTCACCATCCCTGCCTACTCACTCCTCCTCAGCCGGGCATTCCCAATGAATGATTCCACAGCAGAGTATTAGTAAGCTGGAAATTTAGATAAGGTAGCCCAAGATCTGCCTGGCTGGCTCAAGATATATGCCATTTGCTATATGATATGTATATATGGTGCACTATATATGTGCACTAGATATGTATGTGTGTGTTATATGTGTGTGTGTGTTGTGTGGATATGTGTGTGTATGTGTATGTGTGTATGTGTGCATCATATGCTATAGCTACTTCATTTAAAGATTAAAAGAAAAATAGAAAAAAAACCCAGAAGGTCCACTAGCCATGTTCATATGTCCTTGAGGTCATAACATGCAGAATTCATATACTTCATGGGTTCCGTTGGTTGGTTGGTTGGTTGGTTGGTTGGTTGGTTGGTTGGTTGGTTGGTTAGTTGGTTGGGTTAGGTTTTGGTTTCTCAAGACAGAGTTTCTGTGTGTAGCCCTGACTATCCTGGAATGATCTCTGTAGACCAGACTGATATCGAACTCACTAAGATCCTCCCATGATCTGGGACTTGTTGTTGTTGTTGTTGTTGTTGTTGTTAGTGTGTGCCTCCTTGCCTGCCCATTGCTCATGTCATACATTTTTAAAGATATGTTTTAGTTGCTGTTTGAAGAGATCTGTAATCTCCAAATTAAAACCTAGAAAATTATGACAAAATTTAGCAAAACACTTTAGAATAGTTCTACAAGAAAAGAGAAGGAAGTAAACCAACTTATGTGTAGAAGTGATAGAAACTTTCTTTGCTAATATATGGTCAAAGAATATGCAATTGGAAAATATTCCTTAGTGTTTCTCTATTTTTACATATTAAAAATCAAAACTTTACAACTTTCTATTTGTTTTTTCCACTGAATAAAATTCTTCAAAATGTTAACTATGCAAAGATAATTATATAAAACTTTGTTCTTTCCCCACCAAAAGTATCCTTATGATTCCAGTACGTAATTTGTTTGAGTTTTCCTGGACAATTTGAGTTGAAAATAGAATTAGATCCTCCTCCTTTGGGGAAATATTTGAGGCAGTTACCACCTGAGTTCAGATGTGTGGAAAAGCCATGGTGATTTTGTTTTTCTATATTCCTATAATAGTGTTGAAAAAGATTCACCACAATAAATAGATAAATTAAAATAATAAATAAATAATACATATAAATAAATAAAAGTAGATAAAGAATAATAAAAAATATTAATGGTAAAAATAATAAGAGATGAATTTAGAAAATACTACATCATCATCATGAAAAAAGTCATTAAATAAAATATCAGTGTCTGAGATGAATCCAAACAGGTTGCTTTCTGCCTTTCACTATTTTCCTTTACCTAACACAAGAGAATGATATTAGTTGTCTCTACCAATAATGGTCAAAATAATGAAGAAAGCACATTGAAAGTGGGAAGACTTATTCTGGGTACTAGCTCTAAATTAGTGGTCATGTGGACCTGTGTGCTTGAGTTGACATCAAATATGCTCTATGTATGTGATAGAGCACATCTCCTTTATTTATCCTATTACTTAAAGTAAACAGCAAGTGGAAAGAGATACATGGGAATCAAGTAGAACTTTCAGAGGCATACCACCTTCCACTGCCATGGTTTGGCCTCACCTTCCAAAACATCCATCATTTCCCAAGGTAGTACTGGCCCCGGCAGCCCAAGGCCTAGTGTAGTATGTGCATCATTGAGAAACAGTCTCAGATAATGCAAGCCGTAAGGACAAGCTCCCTGTTGCTCAGTGCCTATAAGAAATCCCCATGTTACATTCAGTACTAACATGTCCCCCATTTTCTTCTCAGCTTTATTTTTCACACCTTGGGTAAAGGAAGAGAACAAATAGGGAAGAAAGGAGTACATGCAATCACCCTAGTTCTAGTGAAAGCCTTCATTAATAACCATCTTTCTAAGATTTAAAAAAAAATCTGGATCTATGTTTTGCATGCATGTATGTCTATGCACCACAAATACCCACTGCTCAGGAAGACCAGAAGGGTGTGCCAGAGGCTCCTGTAATTAGAGAGTTTGTGAGTTGCCATGTGGGTGCTGGGAATCAAAGCCAGGTCCTCTGAAAGAACAGCCAGTGCTCTTAATGGCTGAGCATCTTTCCAGACCTCTTTAACTTAACTTTCTATTTTTAAAAGCAACTGGAATTCAGATCAAGACATCCATTTCTTTTTCCAGTAAAGTCATAATTCTTATAAAATAACCTTTTCTACACAGTAGAAAAGACTTTCTTCCTCAGTCCAGAAATGATTACTCTTTAAAAGGTTAGACATTCTTTCTCTCTTTCTTTCTGTTAGCTTACTATTGTTTAAATGTTATAAGGAGGAGGGAAGTTACTGCAGCTCCTAGTCGATCATTCCCCACACATGAACCTGTGTATTTCAACCCAAGATTGGAGGAAATGGCCTTGGATGACCTAAAAGAACAATCCAAACATGTCTTATGATACAATGGAAAATGCACAACACATTGTCAAGCTATTTGTGGTTGAATTCAAGCTCTGATCCCAGTGTGATCTGAATACATCATTACCTATCTTCTTGAATTTCCCCTGCAAACTGAGAATAATGGTCAGAGAAAATGATAGGAATATTGAATTAGGTGGGATGACTACAATACCATCTGACATTAGATATGTAGTATATCAGTGTCGACGTTTCATTCTTTTGGGGTAATGTAAGCTTAACATCATCTTGAACACGTGTCATAGAGGTTTCTACAAAGGATGATCCTTGAAGTGGAATATGGCAAACTCTACCATTGCACATAACCATCTTTTAAATGTTTGGAAGAGACTCAAATCTCTTCTCAGGTAATAACTCTCCTACACAAGTCATACTGTAACTGAGGATCCTAGAGACAGTCTCCAGTTGTATGATCATGAGGTTAAGCCTGAAACATGGTTCTCCTATTCACTTTCTCATATCTCACAAATATAACTGATCTTAAATCCAAATGGTGCTTCTAAAAAGATGTTTGTAGTTACAACCAACCAGGGAAAATGTGCATGTGAATCAATTTAAGTATAAATGAGTCAATTAAGCTTTTAGAATGCATTGCATGAATGGTACTACTGTCCCTATCCAGAACATATCTTCAAAGACAGTTTCTCTAATCATGTTTGCATATGAACAAAAGTAGCACATGAGTCACAGTTTTCTAACACCTAGTAGCCTAGTACAAACTGCCTAGCTAGCACAACTGCCAGTCTTTATAAAGCTTCTCTATATAGTGTTAAGCAAGTTCTCAACCATATAGAAACTGAGCATGGGGATGCCTACTCCACCACTTTATTCGTTGTATAATGGAGCTGCAGTCTTTGGACACAGTTTAAATATCAAGAAAAGAAAGAAAACTTAGAAATAATCTACAGACCGAATCAGTAGGCAAATGGTGATCCAACTATGAGAACTTATTCTCTGTGTATATTTTTATGTTGTTTGGTGGTGTTCGTGGGCTATTCTTCAATACAAAGCATAAATTACAGGATCATACCTACAATATGTTTTCATCTGAGAGAACATATCTGTTTGTTTTGCATAAAAAAGAAAGGTCCAAGAGACATCACACAAAAAGCAAGGGTAATCTGCTTAGAGAATTTCTCTTTCTCATTATTTTTCTGTTCTTCTGTCTACATCCTATTTTTATTACTTAAATACAATGCATACTGCCAATTCTAAACTTTTGCCTGTTAGAAGATGCTTTTGTTAATGTTAATTATATTTTCATTACACTGACATCTGAATACAACAGCAAACCCTCCAACCCCCAGAAAACCTCACATGAACCAATACATAAAAAATATCCAATCCATACAAACATAACTACAAAAACAGAATTATCAGCAAGAGTCTCCCAACACTAATGAAGAGATCTATCATACAAAAGTTCTGAAACTTCACAGAACATGAAAATCTTCTGGAACATTTGATAAGGCATCAACTGCCAAACTTACAAAATCTCTGATGCAATAGGTCTGCCCTGGGACTTAAAAACCTGTGTTTCTTGCAAGTTCCCAGAGTCTGTTGCTCCCACTGTTCAGAGACCACTTGGGCAATGCTAACTCATGTGTGCTATCTTGCCAGGATAGTGAGTCTGAGGGAGGCTAGATGCAGCCCGTTCCCTGTTCAGGTGCCCTCTTGTGCTACTCTGGGAAGAATGTGAACAGCTGGTTTTTCTCTTCACAAGAGAAGAGAAAGAGAGAGAAAATGGAATTAGCCTGTAGATGAATGATTTAAGTTTCTCTGGAGGGAAGCATGCTTGTATAAGGGTTATTAAGCACAAAGATGGACTAAGAGGGTTACTAAGGGGACACTTCAGTGATCTGTGTCCCCAGAGGTTTGCAAAACTGTCCAGATCTTGGGTTGCAGGAAAGGAATAAATGATTGTGTATGGAATCTCCTCATCTTTCAGGTGGATCCAAATTGCTTCTCCACCGTTGGGGAAGTAGGATAAGGTTTATTTCCCATGTTCCACTCTGAGTTATAAGGAAATGTTTCATGTTTCCTCTCACTTTTATAGCTGGAAATAATTTCACTTACACCTTCTCCTCAGAGCAGAACAAATCAGCCTTCTGACACTCTACCTCCTGTGCCAAAAGACACTGAACTAAGAGTTGACAGCTACCTCACCAGACAAAAAAGCCCAGATTTCAACTCAGCAACATGCCCAACAGCTACTTTCTCCTGGATCCAAATGTTCAGAGAAACCTGGTGGAAACTAAAAATGATCTTAGGTAGGTAGCCAACAAAAGACATCTTTACTTAAAGCCTACTTCCAGATCTTTTCAGACTTTAGGTAGAAAACAAGGCACAGTCTATTGTCACTCGTTGTCACTGTCCTCGCTAGACACACTTCCCCACGTTTCCCTCCAGGAGCCTTGAAACACTGACCCACCACAGACTCCACCATTGTAATCGTTCCTTTCTTTGCCAAGTCTTGTGCTTCGCTGTCGTGTGTGTGTGTGTGTGTGTGTGTGTGTGTGTGTGTGTGTGTGTGTGTGTGTGTGTGTGTTTTATAACATAGAGTATCTATATATGGGAAACTGTGTCATCTATCTTTCTAAGTCTGCCTTAGTTCTCCGAAATGATTATTTTCAATTACATTAATTTCCCAGCCTGCGAGCAACATAGTTTCATTCTTATTTAAGATTGAATAAACTCTACCACATGTGTAGATACCTAATTTACTATTGACAGATATACAGGCTGATTCTCTAATTGGAGTAGTGTGACCAACGCTGCAGTAAGCATGGGTGTGCAGGAACCTCTGTGGTGTTGAACCTGAGCACTGTAGAGAAGTACCCCAGAGTGTTCATATAGTGTCTCTATATCCAGTTCAATGAGGCCCATTCATATTGATTTCCATAGTAGTTACAACAATTTACATTCCCACCAGCAATGTGCCCATTTATCTAACTTTGAGGGTTGGAGTGTTTAGTTTGGGGACACATTGTATAGTCTAGAGAATTCTAGATATTAACATCCAGTCAGAATTTCCTACAATTCTTCAGGCAACCTCTCCACTTCCCTAGCTATTTTCTCTGCTAGGCAGAAGTTTTTCAGTGTCATGATCGTTCTGGTTGTTTTGTTTTGTTTGTTTGTTATTATTTTTTGTCTGAACAGGTCTTATGCATAAAGTCCTGACCTCTGGCTATATCTTGAAGTTTCTTCTGCCTGTTCACTCTAACAGTTTCCGGTTTTACATTAATGTCTTTGATCTGTTTTGAATTGTTTGTGTAGGATAAAAGACATGGAGCCCCTTTCCATCTTCTTCACATGAATTCCCAGTCTTCCCAGTACTGTTTACTAAAAAGGCTGTTTTCCCCCATGCCATCCATACAATTTTTAGCATCTTTATCAAAATTCAGAAGATTTTTGCTGTATGGACTTAATTCTGGGTCCTCTATATTATTCTCTGAATCAATGTGTCTGGTTTGGTTGCAGACCACACTGTTACTATACTTGATTGACTTAACTTGAAGTTTGATAATTTATGATACCTCCACCATTTTTCTTTCTGTTGAGAAAAGCATCCACAGTCTGGTACATTTTGAATATATGCATAAAATATAGGATTGGTTGGATTTAATCAGACATCCTGTTCTGTAACAGCTATTTTGTGTATATTAATTCTACTGATCCATGAATCCCAAATGAAGATCTTCCCATCTTTTGGCATCTTCTTCAGTTATATTCCTCAGAAATTTACATTTTTCACTGCAGAGTTTATTTCTCTTCTGTTGGCTTTCTCATGGGCATTATTTTGAAGCTATTGCAAATGGAATTCTTTTCCCTGCTTCTTTTTTCAGCATCTTCGTTCTTAATATGTAAGAATGCAAGTGAGTTTTGTACATTGATTCTGTAGTCTTCTACTTTCCTGAAACTATTTATTAGATCTTAAAGTCATCTAAAAATTATTTAATATCTCTCATTTCCAGGATTATTGAGCTGAAAATTAAGAATAATATCATCTTTTTAACTTATAGGTATCCCTTTATATATCTTTTTCTTATTTTTTTAAGAAAGGTTCTAAGCATTCTGCTGATTCAGAGCAGGGATGGAATGGATTGCAGATCTTAGAGGAAAGGCTCCCAGCTTTCCCATTAGAAGTGTATCAGTTACATGCTTGTTGTTGAGGTGTATTTATTCTGCTTGTTGCTTCTTTGGAGTTTCTACCATGAAGGGATAATGGAATCTATCAAATGTTTTCTATTGAAAGCCTAATGTGATTCCTGTCCCTGAATCTATTAATGTAATGCACCACACTAATCATTTTGCATATGTTAAACAATTCTCTCACACCTGAAATGAAGCTCACTGGACAATGTTTTGACTGACCTTTTTACTATGTAGTTGAATTTAGTCTGCAAGTAGGGTGTTAAGAATTGCTGCACTTCTGTGTGTGGGGTCATTCTCTGGTTTTAATTTCAAGGGAGTGTTGGTTTTATAACACGTTTGGGAGCATTGTTTCCCTTTCTACATTATGGTTTGGGAAACATTAATGTTAGCTCTTTCTTGATGATCTGGTAGATATAACTGTGAATCAGTCTGAGCCTTAAAAGACTTTTTATAATTGCTTTAATTTTGTTATTTATAATAGATCTGTTTAAGTTGCTTACATCCACTTAGTTTAATTTTGGTAGGTCACATGTGTCTATAAATTAATCCACTTCTTTTAGATTTTCTGCTTTACTAGAGCATAGGCTTTAAAGTATGTTCCAATGGTCCTCTGAATTACACTGGTATCTGTTGAAACGAGGCCCATCTCGTCTTTAATCTTACTACTGTGTATCTTATCTCTCCTTTGCTGGGTATCTTGATGAAGGAGCTTATTAATCCTATTTTTCTTTTCAAAGAGCCATCTCTTAGTTTCATTGATTATTTTCATTGTTCTTTTCATTTTTATTTTGTTATTTTCTGCCTTGAGTTTTTATTATTTCTTTCTGCATATGGATTTGGAATTGAGTTTGTTCTTGTTTTTTTTTTTTTTTTTAAACCTAGAGATGCATCATTAAATTATTTATTTGGGGTTTCTTTGGTGCTTTTTGGATTTTTTTTGTTTCTTTGTTTGTTTTCAAGACAGGATCTCATTATGTAGCTCTGGCTGGCATGGAACTCATGATGCAGACCAAGCTGGCCTTGAACACACAGAAATCTGCCTGCCTTTGTCTCATGAATGTTGAGATTAAAGGCATGTACCAAAATAACCAACTTCTTTGTTTTTTAATGTATATATTGACTGTTATAAATTTCCTTTTTAGACTCTCTCTTACATTTTCAGTTTCAATAAATTATAAGAATTATTATTTGCTTTTCACCTTGGTTTCTTTTTTCCTTTTTTAAGATTTATTTATTATACACAAGTACACTGTGGCTGTTTTCCGACACACCTAAAGAGGGCATCAGATCTCATTACAGATGGTTGTGAGCCTCCATGTGGCTGCTGGGATTTGAACTCAGGACCTCTGGAAGAGCAGTCAGTGCTCTTAACCACTGAGCCATCCCTCCAGCCCTCCCTCACCTTGGTTTCTTTGATAAAACATTCATCATCATTTATCATCTGTAGTGTTGTTCAATCTCCATGACTTGTAATTTTCTGTAGGTTTCTTTTAATGCTGATTTCTAACTTTGTTTGTGTGTGTGTGTGTATTCCAATTCTCTTGCATTAAGACTGGCTGTGTGTCCTTAAATGTTTTTATTTTACAGAAAGTACCACGATATCCCAAGAATAATATGTATTCTGTGGTGCTTGAGTGAATGCTCTAGAGATATCTGTTAAATCCTTTGATCTATAATGCCATTTAACTCTGACTTGTATTTTTGTCTGAATAGTCTATTGGTTTGAATGGAGCACTAAAGTGACCCACTACTATTGTATTGGGGTCAGTCTGTGTCTGAATTATATCCAGTCATCTTTGTTTTGTGAAACTTAGTATACTAACAAGTTTGTGCATACACACTTGGAATTTTAATATGTTCTCAATAGATTAATCCTTAATCAATATGAAACTACCTTTGTCTCTTCTGACTAATTTTGACATTTCATTATTCTTTCTTATTAGTATTTAGTAATGGTTCATTATGGAATATTTCTTAGTATGTGTTTTCAACATTAATATGTGTATTCTTTACCTTTGTTTTCAACTCGTCTCTGTGAAAAGAACTGGAAAGACCTCAGAGATCTTCTAATTGGTTTGCCTTTGTGTGATGATAAAACTAAGGGTCAAAACACTGGGTGATTCAAAAGCCTTAAATTAGTACATTCAAATGTAAAATCGGGAATCTATGTTTCATCACCCAGCTACCCAAAAAAAGGCTTTAATAGCTTTTGGATAATTACTGCATGCAGAATGTGTTTGAATTGTAACATTTCCAGGAATTATTTTATCTGCAAGTGAAGAAAAGCCAATTCTAGAAAAGCTCAGCAGAGGAAGGTAGCACTGAATTGTGCAACTGAACACTCAGCCTCAGACCTTCTGGGCATGAGATCAGAACTTTGGTTGGTTTCCTGACCCTTTTGTGAACTGATTTCATTTGTGAATTGTTCCTTCCTTACAGAGTCAGGCTAACACTTCAGATGGACTGGAACAATCCAAACTGTGCCACACTGAAGATGAGCATGACCTACAAAGTGGACAGTTTGTTTTTCTCTCTTGGCGAGAATTCTGAAAGTCATAAAACAAGATGGGCACAGCCACCTGAGCCAGCCTTCATAATCCAAAGTTTTTCTGTTTTCTGCTCCATCATTCTTAGCCAACTTAAGATTAGCCCTGTACACCTCAGGAAAAAAGAATGTGTACTGTGAAAGGTCAAAATCACGTATTAACTGAGTTTGATCTTTTTTTGTTAGGACAATGACACTTTTCCAGGTGCATCACACCGTAGAGTTCCATTTGGGTCTGAATGACAGTAAATAAAGAGCTACATTATACTTGGTGGATTTAAAATTCAATATATAGTGTCTGTGTGTCTGTGTATATATGTATGTGTGTATGAATATAATCCTTACACACTAAGAAAATGTTGACTAATTCAGGGTTACATCTTGTTTTGCATGTCCTTTTTGCTCATTGTAACTAGTAAGATCTTAATGCAGAATATCAAACCTTTAAAAAAATGCTTAAAAATTTGTACATTTATCTTTGTGTTTTTAAATAAAGTTCTTCAATAAAAAATTAAAAAATAAAATTCAATATATAGTGTCTGTGTGTCTGTGTATATGTGTATGTGTGTATGAATATAATGTATAGGCATAGGTAATGAATATGTGTACGTGTATATGTATGATATATGAAGAATGGCAGTATGTATGTGTGTATATATTTATATTCTTCTTTAAATGGAAAATTGAAAGAATAAATGTTGAGTTAACAATCTGTCTCCTATGAAGGCATTGTTGTATATTTTTTTTCAATTAAATAAATTCCGGGAAAAGGCATTAGTAGCTTTGTTGGTTTATATGGTCCCTATGTTCTCCTCTGAATAAGTAGGTATTATAATTCATAGCCCCAAGTAAAATCCAAGTAGACAAAGATGTCCAAACTAAGGAGGAGACATAATTGTAGGAGTCCAAACAGCATGAAGTGTAACTATAATTCAAGAATTTGGTCAACATTTGATCAGAGCTGTGAATTTTGAAAAGCATCCAGAATTTTATATAATAGTATGCACAACATTTTTTACATCTCCAGGGAAATGCAGTTAAAGGCAAATTCCAAATATGAAAAATATAAGCCAGTGCACCCATTTGTCAGGCGCATCATTTCCTTGCCTGTGGGTGAGTAATAGACCAAGGCTGGGAATCCAGTGGCTCATCCTGCGATATCTTCAATCATGTTAATTAAATTAATATGACCCGCACTAATGAAAACCACAGAATCCTATTTTGCCTTCTATCAGCACATGCATTCTGATAATTTAGTCCTGTCAGACGGCGCACCCCATCCCTGAAGGGACGCAGGGCACACCCTGTCAGATGGTGCCCCCTGTCCCCAAAGAGACTCCATGCTCATGAAATCACCATCAGTTAAAGCTTTTTTTTTTTTTTTTTTTTTTTTTTTACACAAACCCAACAAAGAAAATAAATTCAGTTTCAGATGAGGAGTAAAGCAGATCAGGAATCAGAGACTGGAGATGGTTTTACCAAAGCATCTCGTTTTCTCGTTCCATGTCTTAACTCACATTCTTCGTTGGCGTGTTTTCCAAATGATTAGTCACACGAGAAAATACTTAAATGACCATATCATAAGGTAAAAGATTTATAGCCTAAATTACATTAAACAAATTCAGTATGCTGTGCATATGGAAATTAGAAGCCTTCAAATTATATTTGAGGCAGCAAAATGTGTCTTGAAACACATAGTTTCCGTTTGCAACTGTGATATTTTCTTTCCCCTGCATGTAGCAGCAGAATTTTCAGAGTATCCAAGTTAAAATGAATGACTTAGTCCTTGGGTCATAGAAATAATGGGTTACTGGCATAATTAATTTTATGTTTAATTACTATAGAATGAAACAATTCAACAATATCCAATCAATCCTTAGAATGACAGACCAGAAGGTCAGCAGTTACTAAGTCAATTGTTTTGAAAGAAAAATTTATGTCAGGTTCTCTTTTATGTGCTATGGAAAGAAATTGGATAAAAGTGGCCAAGCAAACATTAATTAATTGTATAAATATAATCTGGTTGTCATGCTAAATCACACAGGCAGGGAGAGAGTTTTCAATACAGAAGACACACATCTACTATGAGTTTCAGTGGCAGGCTCTGCCCTGCCCCCATTACTATGTTGTCTATAATGAAAGCCTTGGAATCAAATAGTAACATCTCTCAAATTATTTTTTTTCTAAAGTTTGAGTTGACAACCCTTAGAAAGGGGTTATGGTTCCAGTCCATTTCCTTCCACGGCCACCCGTCATCATGGAGACTGGGACTTATTGACCTCCTACCCTCCCCTGCCCTCCTTCTCTTTGGTTTCCCATTAATAGCAGAAAGGGAACTCAAACTATTTCCCGGCATAATTCTTCTAGTCACTGAATTGATCAGCCTACGTGACTCATGGCTGCAGAAAGAGGCTCATGTTTTATACTTACAAATGTTCCAGTGTTTAATGCATTAAATACCCACCTATTTGACTCAGGAAAATATCAACATTACATCTGCTGAAGTTGAGCCAACTCCATCAACCAGTAGCACCATACTTTTGCCTTGAGATAATCTTTTTGCCTCTGTTACAACCATTATCAGAGCTATCCCCAAAATATCCAAACTTATTCTTCTCAATTTCCCCTTTATGAAACCAAAACATGAAGTCACAGCCATGAGCGAGGTTTGTGGTGGAAATTTGTTTATTTTGCACTTTGCAGGGGGTTTCCAGGGGAAGAACATTTGAAATTCCTCCCATCTCATCCACCAGGTCCTTGAAGACACTTTTGAGAAGCAAGGATTGAACAGGTCAGACTTTGGCATTCTAGTTATCAGAAATAAAGAGTCAATTACTAGGATGGGATAAAATTAAAATGAGTGCAGCTAAAGTTCCTGGTGGGGGGGGCATGAGTTGAGATGTAAGGGACATTATCAAGGAGCTAAATATGTTCTGGGGTTTGGGGTTGTTTGGTTGGTTGGTTGGTTGATTGGTTGGTTGGTTGGTTGGTTGGTTGGTTGATTCATTGTTTGGTTGGTTAGTTGGTTGTTTGTTTGTTGTTTGTTTGGTTGGTTGGTTCATTGGTTGTTTGGTTGTTTGTTTGTTTGGTTGTTTGTTTGTTTGGTTGGTTGGTTGGTTGGTTGGTTGGTTGTTTTTTTGGTTGGTTGGTTGGTTCATTGGTTGGCATTTACAGGTCCTCAGAGTGTTAGTCAGAGAGAGATTCACCAAGGGGAAGTTCATTGGGCTTATAATTTGTAACCTTTGTAAGAAATGAGTCTTGCTGTGCAGGCCAAGCTGACCTTAAGTGACAATCTTCCTGCCTTTGCCTCCTGAGTGCTGTCACAATGCACAAGTCACTTTAGATCTCCTGCCCTAGCACTGCTGGTTACACACTTTTCTCTGTATAGGTCTATATTCAGAAGAGGTACTCAACAATTACAGCTTTGAAGTAAGGCCCTAATTGTCGAATGCACAGAGCTCATCTAGGAGATGAGAGTAAATATTTCTCTCAGAAACTGTGTCATTAAAACTGTGCACACTGGCTGCTTCTTCCTGCATGAAGGAAGAATTTTGACATTTGCTAAATTGATCTGCAAGGGTTGTAACCAAATTCAACCAAGAACCTTGAATGTCTACTTTATGCATTGGTCTGTTAGTGACATGATGTTCTTTGAAGCTATGTATTTAACAGTGTTTACCCATGGAAACTAGGTATTGCTGCCAAAATATGTGTTGGCCCTGATAAGGCATTGTCTAAACTAATATTAGGTTATCCAAGGTGCCAAGAACCAGTAAGAGTCACAAAGCACTTGTTTTCCTTGTGCCACTATGAATTATTTAATGAAACAATGTTGTTAAATATCTTTAATCATGGAAACGCTGTGATAGCAAATGTCCTATCTTCAGAATAATCTGTGAATTATTTCTTCCAGTATAGAGACTGATCTCGGTAATAAATGGCTTGTTACACTTTAGTAATGTTCTCAAAACTCCAGGTTGAGATCTAGACTTTGAGATTAGGATATCCAAACACTCTGGATGGTGCTCTCTAAATAAATTTAGCCAACATCAGGAATAGCAATGGGGAAACTGACTGGATGGAAACTATCAAATGACATTCCTTAAAAAGCTACAGAGAAATCAACCATTAGTACTGCTGAGAAACTAAGATGTAATACATGCTGACTTGGCCTCCAATACCTTATCATTGTATTATAGAATGTTGGGGATTACATTGCTAATGAACCAACTGGGCAAACACTCAGTTTTAGAAACCTCCTGACAATCCACATGTGATTGTTATGGGTGACTCATAGATGGCCATTTTATACCATAGAATAATGTTGAATGTTTAACATGTTCCCTTGCAACTAAAAAGCTACAAATTATTAAACTTTCTAGTCTTAAATTTTATTGAGATATTTATTTTTGCACTGGGGATGGAATGCAGAGCCCTGTGTACTTTCTGTATGTAGATGTTCCCACAGAAACCTACATCCTCAGGATCATCTCATGGACCAGTAAGAAGAAGAATATTGCTAATCTTATTTTTCATGACATTTCTTTTAGGACATATCTTTATTCCAGATATTAAGAGGTATAAAAATGTGTCTTACAAAATATCTTTCTCTCCCATTACAATAAACATACTGTACAGATTTTAAGCCTTTTATAATTTAATATGGAAGAAGATAATATAATTTTGCTTCTATAAAACATGCCTACTGTCATCCACCACATGAATATACGATGTCAATGTAACTTTTGATGCCGAAAGAAATACTAGGATGAAGAACATGAGTCAGGAAAAGATGTAAAACTATGTGCGATGTGTGGAGCTGTCATTTTTCCCACATTTGTGCTGGGCCATTACATAGAAACATAATTGCTGGCGAAAATGTAAAACCTGTGCCAAGCTCCACAGCTTCAGAACAGTCTCTCCAACTGCATGGAAGTCCATTGAGATGCATAGTTTAGGACTGGGTAAAGTTTGTTTGAGTGGCTACCTCAACTAGATGTGTCGTATTATTTCTGAGTTCATTGAAATAACATGATTCTTATATTAAAATTGTACACACACACACACACACACACACACACACACACACTCACACACACACACACACACACACAGAGAGAGAGAGAGAGAGAGAGAGAGAGAGAGAGAGAGAGAGAGAGAGATTACATCAGAAATGGTAATACATGCTCATGAGTAACAGTATTCATGAGTCAAAAGCATGTGGATCTATGAATTTGAGGCCAGCCTGGTCTACATAGCAAGTTCCAGCCCAACCAGAACGATCTAATAAGACCCTGTCATTAAATGAATATTTTTGAATGAGATCCATTCAAAAATAAATGAATTAATTAGTTAAATATCAGGATTTGAAATCAAATGTATGAGAGCCACACACACTGCAATTATAAAAAGGCAGTTTCTCAGTATTTTCCTTGAATTCGACTCTAAAGCTCTCTTGAAAAGAACACAGACACCTGCAATTATAAGTGAGCAATGACGCATAGACAGTAAACTCAACCACATCCTCCTCAGCCTCATTTCCGAAATCTGGCTATAATGAAACCCTTGCACTTGCCCCATAAATGTTCTCTGAGACTCACTGAGCTTCCCATTTTCAATTATGCTGTATTTTGACTTTTGGAGGGTAAGTAAGGGTCGAAATTAAAAGGAAACTCAATTATTTTGAAATACAAATCATTCTTAAAACTAGTGCTGACAGACTTTGAGCCTTGGGCTCCTTCTTTCTTCTTTTCCTATTTGAGTGGGACTGGGTGAATCCTCCAGATCTGGAATTAAATCTTACAGCTATTTTGAAATTGTTAAATAAAACACACAATGTTTCTATGACGGTGATGTTTCTATGATTGTGCATAAGTAATTGTATTTTCCACTTCTCTACCAATTTAAATAAAAAGAAAACTGGGTTGGATGTGTTAGAGCAAAAAGATGACTAATGGAGCTTACTTCCTTTATAAAAGCTATCAACAGATCACAGAAAATCTAACTGCCATTCCTCTGTGTTTATTCTGCATAGGATTCTAAATAAAGCCATAAAACCAAATGCAAATCGCAAATGTTAATTTCGTTCTTAATTATATTTAAATTCCTTTCCAATTGTTTATTGTGGGTGGGTCCCATTCCTTGGGTTGTTACCTCTCACCCATCTCACCAGCCAATGTTCTGGATCGTTAAAAGATAACTATAACCCACATGTTCCCGGTAACTCAGAACTGAAGCTCCAATGACATTTGAGACTGTAGGCTGAATTGTGACCTTTCTTAATTCATGATAACAGTCTTTTAGTTCTACTGGATGGAAGACCTCCTAATTTTCAATAATACCACTTAAGTATGCAAAATCATACTTAAAGCACCACAGTGTCTGAAACTTCCTGTAAAAGTGTGTGTGTGTGTGAGAGAGAGAGAGAGAGAGAGAGAGAGAGAGAGAGAGAGTCTGTGTGTGTCTGTGTGACTGTGTGTGTGAGTGGGTGTGTGAGTGTATGAGTGTATGTGTGAGTGGGTGTGTGACTGGGTATGTGAGTGGGTGTATGTGAGTGTGTGAGTGTGTATGTTTCTGTGAGTGTGTGTATGTGTATGTATGTGAGTGTGAGTGTGTGTGTGTGAGTGTGTATGTGAGTGGGTGTGTGAATGGGTGTGTGAGTGAGTGTGTGAGTGTGTGTGTGAGTGGGTGTATGTGTGTGTGAGTGTGTGAGTGTGTGTGTGAGTGGGTGTGTGAGTGTGTGTGTGTGAGTGTGTGAGTGGGTGTGTGAATGTGTGAGTGTGTGAGTGGGTGTGTGAGTGTGTATATGTGAGTGTGTGTGTGTGAGTGTTTGTGTGTGTATTGTGTGTGTGTGTATGTGTATATGTGTGTGTGTGTGTTAGCATCTATGGTTACTGGCACAGTGCTTGCACCAGACCGGCTCTGTGGACAGATTCTGGAAGAGAAGTCACTGTCTTCAGTTGTGCACTCATTGGTGAGCCCAGCAGGCTACATCAGAAGTCCTGGAAAATAAACATCACAAATGTGGAAAATGACTCAGAAAATGGGAAACGGGTTGACAGACGCAAGGCACATGAAAAGGCAAGGGAAGAAGTGAAAACCACAATGTACTGTGTGCATATATAAAATGTCAGGGCTTAAATTAATTCATCAAAACTCTGCAGAAGGGAAGAAGGCATGCGTGTGAGAAAATGTTAACTGGTCAGTCCAGGCAGAGAGACATAGGCGTTCTCACTACTGCTTTCCATTGTTTGTATGTAGAGCGCTCTGAAAATGAAAATGTGGGGACATATGTATAAACGCATAGAAAAGACACTGCTCTGAGCAATGAGCTCATGGTCATTTCCACTTTCCTTCCTTTCCGATAGGTGCTTCCTGTGTGCAGTTCCCAGGTCCCAGTAAAATATGCTTAGAAGAGCAGCAGCTCAGGATGTCAGATTTATCAACTGACACCCAAAAAAAAAGTAGCTTAAACCTGTTTTAAAGCAGTGAGTGTCTGCCTGCATGGTTAATGTGTCCTATACAACACAGCACTGTCTCCTTCTATCCATAGAAGACCAGAAAGTTAGGTAATACTGCAACCCCCAGCAGTTCCCAAACATATGATATGTCATATCAACATTATATGGGAAGAGAATATCACATAAACGGCCTGGGAAATATCAAGTTCTCAAAAATGGGGGAGAGTCATTTAAAGTATATAAAAGGGATCAATTTTTTCAGATATCTGAAGTTTCTTTATTAAATAGCTCGCAGTGGTCTTGGTGTGTTCCTAGTGGCACAAAATCAACATCCGACTGTACATATTATCCAGGGGAAAGAACTCAGTGAGGCGTGCTGGGTACTGCACCAATGGGCTAGACATTTGGCATCAGACCACTGTGAGCAGCTCAGAAATGCCCAGTTTCCAGAGACGATGGTAGACATGCTAAGTCTGCCAGGTTTTCATTGTGCTCTCTCTAAAGGAAAACTCACCACTTTAAGGATGGTGATAAGTATTTAAGAAATACTGTGTATTTTTCAGAATGCCAGAGTGGGGAAGCGAGCTGCTCACCAGCAGCTTCCAGAACTGGGGACCAGTCCGATGAGCCACTACGTGGTAGAGATGCCCCCACGGGGGAACCGTGGATTTCATCCAAAATGAACTTGCTTCAAACTTTAATCAATAAGAGTTTTTGTTTCCTGTAATTGACGTATCTAATCTCTTCCTTGTGAAATACTACTTAGAGCCATGACGTTTCACTAGCAAATTGTTTTCTGGCAAGAAAATGTCAACCAAAGAAGGTCGAGTTGAATTTGCTAGATTAGGTCTGAGGCGGTGTTCCTTTGTTTTGAATTGTTTCTCATATCGGGTATCTCCTCTGTAGATACGTGAGGAAGCAAATTTGAAATGTGTCTGCTCCCTTGGCAATCTTAGGGTGGGTAAAACTGGGCAGGAAGAACTCAGCCCATGGATGGTAGGCTCCCCATAAGCAAAGTGGGAAGAAAAAAAAAATGAGCTATGACATATTTCCTTAGCTTTAAAGTCCTCATTAAGAACAGCAGCCATGACCCAATAATGTCTAGGGACCTCAACCAGCCAGGAACCACGCTGGTTTGGTTGCTGTGCTCACCCAAACAACCCTGAAGTTGGCCGGAAGGTCAAGAGCACAGCTCATAAAATCAGCAACCGAATTTCAAATACAGAAATATCCTTTGCCCTGCATGGAACGTGTTGTAGCGTGGCCTCTCATTTGGTCTCAGCTTATATGAGAAGTCCTTCCGATTTTTCTAACGCGAAGATTAAGAGCAAAGAAGATGTGATATTGGTGGCTAAGATCCACTAGATGTGTGTTTTAAGTAGCTCCTTGGAAGGCCGAATACTATAGCTTGATTAAGAGGTGCATGCCAGGAGCATCTATGTCTTCCGCTTGTCTTTAAGCCCTCAGGGGTCGTTTGTGCCAGATCACAGGAAAAAAGTACTTCCCAAGAGACTGAGGAAGGCACTGCCTGGTAATCAAAAGAGAAATGAGCAGCACATTGAAGAAACTAAAAGAGGCGGGCACGGGACTCGTTTCTTTATCCCCTAATACAAATGTCCTCACCCATACCGTTCATTTCGGCTACCCTTGTCCTTAGCCTGAAAAGAAATTGCATCATTTCTCTTCCTCTCCTTCACATCTCCACTCTTGCAGCATGCCTCCTGCATCTTCAAGCACACTGGGTGCCGGCACTGCCTACAGCTCTGATACAAGCCAACATGGTCCCCGGTCCAGATTTTCGTGAAACAAAGTGCTCTTCTCACAAGATGTTTGGAATCCAGGGGCATAGGCACAGACAGGACTCTGATGTTGAGAGGTTTGAGCTCAGCTACAAAAGTCACATCAAGGCCTTCAGGAGCCTCTAACTTCCCTGACCTCGCTGCAGTGGTGTAACGAGGCCCACCCATCCACCTGGGCCTGCGTCAGCCATCTTTGTCATGCAGTAAAATTTTATGAGTCTCTCTGTCTCTCTGTCCCTGTCTCTCTCTGTCCTTGTCTCTTCCCGTCTCTGTCTCCCTCCCGCCCTCCATCCCTCCCTCCCTTCTTTGCAATGGAATGTGTGGAAGATGGGAACATGGTATTATTGAAGGAATACTTTATTTGGCTTCATTACTGGGGTGAACCTCTCACCACAAATTGTTATCACTGGCCAGAGCACCTCCTAAGCACAATATTGGACATTTAGAAAATTTTCAGAATCCAAGAATGCCACCAATACTTGCCAACTTCATTTCTTTGCCAGAACTGAAAGTTTGGCAGCCCTCAAAAATGAATGTATTCAGAATGTTTTGTAATGTAAGATTTTGTAAATGAAAAGCCTATGATAGCCATTTAACTACACTTATTACAAAATCTTTTGATTGTGCAGAATGAGTGAATAGTAATACAAAAAAATCTTTTGGAGTCATTACTAAGTTTAAAATATTGATGTTGTAGTTTATTGCACATGTTTAAATTTCCTTAGGCCATAGTGTTAGGTTCAGTTTTGATACTTTTATGTTTTGTATGAATTGCATTATACTGTAAGGCCTAAGTAGGGTTTTTACTCTGTACTTTTCCGTATATATCCTTTGACAATAGTACTCTAGCGTGCTCATGCCCACGATCAGACAAAGCTTACTACCACACTGAAAACCTGTGTTTCTAAAGATTAGAAAGCTCTCATATGAAAGGGAAATGAAGGGTGGTCACCTCAGGACTCCACACTATGGTTTGGATCCTTCTCTCCCTGATACTGAGAATTACTGAGTGAGTAACTGGGCAAGAAAGACCCACACAAGTCAGCAGTATGTAAGACAAATAGTGATAGCCAAATATCCAACACCGCAAAGCAGTGACCACCTTCTCTGCCCCACACATGCAACGTAATACCTGGAAAAGACCATGCATTGTCTGGTAAAGTGGTTTTCAACCTTCCTAATACTGTGACTCTTTAATAGAGTTCCTCTTATTGTGGAGACTACCCCCTCATCATAAAATTATCTTATTGCTACTTCATAACTGTAATTTTGTTGTGAGTTGTGATGTAAACAGCTGAGGTTTCTGATGGTTTAGTTAACCCCTGTAAAAGGACCATTGAGCCCCCACCCCAAGGGGTTGCAAACCAGTTTGAGAACTACTGGACTAATAGGGTACCATGACTAGTCACCCTGCAGAATATAAGTTTCTATGTCTAAAATAATTAGAAAAATTTTATATATACTTGCAGAAATGGACCCAAGGTATACCTCCAAGATATTTTTTTCAGAGTTACAATAATCTGTCCAGATTAGCTAGACTTGCTCTATTCAGAAACTAACCCTCCAAAAGGTCATTTGCCTCTCAAGCCTGGCCTCAACAGAAGTATTTCCTTTCCCCTCTATAACTTGCTTACCTAACAAGCCTAAGGACAAGGACAATGGATTAAGAAGAGCTTGAACCCTCATGGGCTGGAGATCATTTTTTAAAATGGTTAAGCAAAAGGGCAGTCTCTGCCTCCCACACACAAGAGACTAGTGGGGAGAGACTGTGACTCCATAATATTACATTCAGCAGAAACCAGGCCAAAAGAGAAAAGAAAAAAAACAATGAAGTAGAAAATTCTGAGGTTTTTGGAGACTCAGTTGCATCATGAGATGTTTTTCTGGAAACTGTCTAATGAAAGGCTATTTTGCTGAACAGACACATGGTGTTTTTCCAGGAAGCTTACTGAGAAAAGAGCATATGATGATCTGCTGAAGTGAACTCTTGAGAGGACACATGATGTTTGGAAAGAGTATAACTCAACAGACAGTGGACAACACCACAGACAACACCGTGTGACATTGGTTCACCTTGCCACTCTTTGCATGGTCTTCACTGACAACACTGTGCCCTTGGCTTGCCTTGCCTTCTTTGAGGAACATAGTTTGTTGTGACTTCATAGAAATGCACCAAAGAACGTCTCATGATAGTCTGGTGGCTTCCTGCCCCTTCCACTTCCACAGACTCTGGCAGTCAATTGACAGAGCTTTGCAGCTTCTTCTGGATTGAACTGCCTTTGCTGATTTGTAAATGGTGTTTGCAAGTGAATTGAGCTACTGTCTGTCCTGAACTGCTGCTATCCTGACAAAAAAGACCTGAATCACCCCAAAAGAAATATTTCTAAACAGGTCCACATCCTCCTTTGTCCTATTAATCTTTTTTTTCCCACAACCATTAGTGGGTAGTGGGCTAGATGTCAGGGTAAAGCATTTAAGAACCATTATTAAAGTAGGTTTTGCCTGAGCCTACACAAGAAAGAAATGAAAAGGTAAAGAACAAAAGAAAAGAATGAATGACTGAGGAAAAGAAAGAAGAGAAAAGAAGAAAGAAAAGAAAAGAAAAGAGAAGAGAAGAGAAGAGAAGAGAAGAGAAGAGAAGAGAAGAGAAGAGAAGAGAAGAGAAGATAAAAGACAATACAAGAGATCCTGGCTGGCTGGTGAGCTGATTGTGAAGCTGAATTAGTAGTGATAGGACCAGATGCGTGGATTTGGCCCCCAGATGTAGGGGTGTGGGGACCTGGCATTGACAGCCAGTGACTGCTGGGCAAGGGTGATAGCCTACATGCAGTCAAGTGCATGGTACAAAGACAGGAAAAAACACACTGGAAATAATAACATCTTTGTCCCGAAAGCAGGAAATGTCATCAGCAGTGTGGTCTCAGCCCACAGTACATTAGGCTTGTACTGAGCTTCTCATCCAGAAGCAGAGCTCACATCGGTAAATAAGCCATATTTCTAGGTAAAAGTTGCCTCTCTGTAACTGGACTAAGAAAAATCCAGACCAGGTAATATAGATTTCATTCCAAAGCAACAAAGAAAAGCTTTGGGATGTGTGCAGGTGCTAACAGACAGCCAAAAAGAACCAGGAAAACAATTGGTAATACACTCATTGAGGATCTAGACAGGCTAAGCACAGGTCCAGCTGTGGAGCTATCAGCAGGGCAGGAAAAACAGAAGCATCATTAGAAAGATATGCCAGGTGGTTCTGGTGAAAAATGACCAAGGCCTAGCTGCAGAACAAACTAGACAGCTCACAAACCCTATTGCAGGTTTCAATAGACACTGACTCCCCTGGGAAAGAGTTAATCAATGGAGAGGAATCACATTTTGTCGCTCTGTACAATCTGGGAGTGTGGGGTGCCAGACACCATCATGAACAAGAATCTATCGCTTAAAATTTAACTCCTTTTGAGTTATATAAATGAAGACACAAACCAAGAAACTTGAATTTAAGATGTCACGGGTCCTAGGCAAGAGATGCAAGCAACCTGAAAGCAGGAAGGAAGAGGGAGGGAGAGGCAGAGGAGGATGCATGATGGGAAGGGAAGTGATAGAAAAGCTTGATCCATCTAAAACATTATGATACCTACTACTTTGTGTAGGGAGGAGACAGAGAGGGAGGGAGGGAAGGAGGGAAGCATAGAGGTAGGAGCAGAAGGGAGGGAGAGAGAGGGGCATCTCTAGGAGATAAAACTTTTCTGTTGAGAGTAACTCTGGAGTTTGGTAGGCCTGAGCCTGAGGTCAGTGAGCGGTTCAGTCTTGAAGCCATCTGTCTTCTCTGCTCTCCAGTATAAAGCCCTGGTGCTCTAAGAGCTGCTTGGCATTCACAATGTCATTCCTACAGGAGGAAAAGATGTACTTGGGAAATTTGGAAAGCACAGGTCCTCTACACCATGATCACAGGATTGTGGTTGCTCTTCCCACTCCTAGCAGACTTGAAGGAAACTCTGGACAAGAGACAGCTACAATGTTCTTGGACAGCAATCTTGGAGGGAGGAGGCACTGTAAAGTTGTAAGAGCCTGCCCAGTACACAGACTGCAAAGCTAAGTGTGGCCAGCAGAGGCCCCTGGTGTGCAAAGAAAGGAAGCAACTGAAGTGAGGATGGATCTGGAGGACATTGGATACTTTTCCAATACAGGCTCAACACCATCAACAGCCATGGAAAAGACGACAGTTCAGCAGACACTGTCCATCTTATGCATATAATTAAGGGTCTTCAATTCTCAAGGACTCTGGAAAAACTACTCCACCCCCACCTCTCTCTTGTCATCCCATGGATATCTAGTTGTTCTTTATATTTTCTATATATAACATTTTCATGTTATTATATTTTAAAAGAATCGAAGTTTAAATCTTTTTTTTTTACTTTCTATAATTCAGTTGATTTCATTTATGCTAATTTATATGTGTGTTCATACATTGGAGGTCATAGTTCATTAGGTCATCAGGCTTGGCATCAGGAACCTTTCAACTTTGATGCACCTTCCTGATCTCTGTGTTCATGGCTGTCACATTCGTGATAGCCAGAATCTGGAAACAACACAGAGGTCCCACCATGGAAGAATGGATACAGAAAATGTAGTTCATTTACACAGTGGAATACTATTCAGCTATTAAGAGTGAGGACATCTTGAGTTTTGCAGGCAAATAAATGGTACAAAAATATATCATCCCTGAGTAAGGTAATTCAAATTAAAAAAAAACAGGCATAGGATGTGCTCACTAATAAGTGAATATTAACCCAAAAAGTATAGAATACCCAGGACATAATCCACAGAACTCAAGAAGATTAACAAACCAAAGGGCCCAAGTGAGGATGCTTCCCTTCCACTTGGGAGGGAGAAGAAAGTTATCACAGTGGGGGGGGGGGCAGGAAGGACAGACCTGGGTGAGAGAGTGGTAAAGGGGACATGAGAACATGAGATCAGGTATGGGGGGGGCAGGAAGCAAGAGTGAAGCCCTGAGGGTCAGCAGAATGAATAGAAATATGCAACCTCAGGAGGTGGTAGGTTGGGGGGCCCTCTATAATGTACCAGAGATCTGGGAGGTGAAAGACTGTCAGCACACTCAAAGGGAGGGACCTTAGATGCCCAATAGTAGGGAAAGGAAACTTGCAGAGTCCATCGCCAGTAGAAAGACAGGGCATCACGTGGAGAGATGGGGTTGTCATTCCCACAGTCAAAAATTCTGACCTAGAATTGTTTCTGTCTAAAAGAACTGTAGGGACAAAAATGGAGAAGAGCCTGAGGGAAAGGCAGCCCAGTGACCAGCCCAATTTTAGATCTATCTTAAGGGATCCAAGTCATGAAACTATTACTGATACTATGATGTGTTTACAGTCAGGACCCTAGCATGGTTATCCTCTGAGAGGCCCAACAAACAGCTGACCGAGACAGACACAGATACTTACACCCAACCTTTGGTCTGAAGCTGATGAGTCTTGTGGTTGAACAGGGAAAAAGCTGAAAGAAGTTGAGGAGCAAACTCAACTAACACAGACCCTTGACATCTCTCAGACACTGAACCAACCAGGCATCATACACCAGCTGATGTGAGACCCACTGACACATATACAGCAGAGGACTGCCTAGTCTGCCCTCCGTGGGAGAAGATGCACCTAATAGGAGACTAGAGGCTTCAGGGAACAGGGAGGCATGGAGGGGTGGGGTGGAGAGTAAAAGTGTAATGATGGTGTAGGGTGGGGGCTGGAACATCCTCTTGAATACAGGGAGTGGGGAGGAGAAATGAGATGAAGATTTGTGAGATGGCAAACCAGGATGTGGATAATGACTAGACTACAAAAAAGATTAAAGATAAATATTTTAAATAGATAAATATTTTATGTTTTCTTCATTTTTTAAAAAATTTTTAACACTTTCCTTCCATTTTCCTCTCTACTAAATTATACAATATTGGGGAAGGATATGTTTTTCTTTTATAAAAAAGAAAAATGCATTATTTTTTATTGCTTATCGTTCTTATATTTATCTAACTTTGTTTTAGAAGTTCCCTATCTTTAGGTCCTTTGTCTATTTTTCTTTTTTTCATTCTGCTCACTTACCTTCTCTGTTCATCTTGTTCTTTTTGATTCTTTAGCCTGACTCCTCCTCTTTTTTCTGTCTCCTTCCTTATTTTACAACTCACTGCTTTTACATACCTCATAAAAATATTTCTAGCTTCACAGAACACTCTATGCTATTTTGATCATTTCTATTTTATTGCTATTGGTGCTTTTTTATCGGGCATTTGTCAGCTTACAGTATTTCTGTTTTGTGCATTTGGCTGCTGTTCTTCCTGCTACTTGATTTCTACTCTCTGAATGGTGTTGGAAAGTTAGCCCTCAAGAATAGCCTCCTCATAAGAAGATCCCCAAATAAAACCAGAAGAGATATGTGAGCCTTCAGAGGCACAAATCATAATGCAGAAACATAAGAAGAATGAAAATCCAGGGTAGTGTGGCTGTTTCAAAATATCATAACTCAAATCCTAGTCAGTAGATTCCAAGCTGCATAAAATACCAGATTAAGATTTCACAAGTCTGGTAGTAAATATCACTGACCTCCAGTTGGGTACAAAATAACATATAAATACAGTCTAGGACTTGGAAGAGAAAAATCAGCAGCATACAAAAAAAAAAAAAAAAAAAAAAGCAAGAAAATCAACATTTGAAAAAAATAGAGACGCTGTAATTGAAAACTTCAAAGGATCATAAAAATAAAATCCACAATAGAAAGTATTATCAGTAGACTCATTCAAGCAGAAGAAAGAAAAAAATCATTTCAATTAAATTATAGCAAAACATCTTTGAAATTTAGGCACAAAGATATCCAAACACAGGTAGCATATAGAACCATGTGTGAACAAAGAAGAGCCACTCCATGGCAAATTATCACAAAGATGACAAGAATAAAATTTTAAAAGATATTATTAAAGGCTGTAACAAAAAAAGCAGTAACCTAATTGCAAACACAAGCACAGGAAAACAACATCAGACCTCTCATTACAAACCTTAAGCCTAGAAAGTAATAGAATGATGAATTAGATAATGAGCAACCAAAATTGAAACTTCCACCAAAACTCCTGTATAAATTCATGAAAAAAAGTAAAATATTTTCAAAACAAGCACCAAGGAATGTAATTCCCAAAGAAGAAAGCACTGGACATATACTTTAGGATCACTACATGTAAGTGGAGAAAGAATGTCTCAACTATGATAGCACAAAAAAGAATATATTCCATGAGAAAAGGAAATTGTTTAAAGAAAGAATGAGCGAGAAGAAGTTCAACAAGTATAACACTGTAAACCAGCAAGCCCTTAATACGAATTAATAAGAGAGAAAAGAAGAATTAATTATCCAATTAGCTAGGAAATTTCTGAGACTAACAAACTCCTCTCTTTTAATATTTATTTATTTATTGTATTCAGACACACCAGAAGAGGGCATCGGATCCCATTACAGATGGTTGTGAGCCACCATGTGGTTGCTGAGAATTTAACTCAGGACTTCTGGAAGAGCAGTCAGTGCTCCTAACCACCGAGCCATCTCTCCAGCCTAAATGTGTAGCTGACCTCAAGCTTGTGATCATCCTGCCTCTACTCCCTTCAGCAAATCCTATGAGTGTGCGCCACTACAACTGGCAAATAAAAAATAAAATAAAATATTTCTCAATAAAGAGACACAAAATAGTTCACTGGAAATTTTATTTAAAGATAAAACTATTTATAATATCCAAGAAACACACCTCACTGGAAAAGACATCCAAAAACTGAGAGTCAATGGAAATAAATCTATCAAGAATATAGAGACAGAGAGACAGAGATAAAGAGGGAGAGGGAGAGACAGAGAGATCAAATACCTTAATAAAGTAACTCCACGTCTTAGAAAAAAAAGAACAAGGAAACCCCGAAAATATAGGTGACAAGAAGCAATATAGACCACAAGTTAAATTAATGCAATGAATCCATCAAATAGAAGTTAATTATCTAAAAGGATAAATGTGACTAACATACCTTAACAAGATTAACCAAAAGAAGAAGCAGCTTACCAGTTTCTGAAACAGAAAACAGATAGTTGAAGCTGTAATGGAGACTATGCTGAGCCTGTAGTTTATCTTGTGTGTGTTATTGTAAGACAGTTTCTTTCATACAATGAACATGAAGTATCTCAGATTACACAACACCTTTCATTTATTTAGGTGGTATTTTCTAATTTTGAGCAGATACATATTGCCCTTCTATTTAAAACATCATTAAGCATTTTCACTGTTTTTTTTTTAATTAGTTAAATATCATCTTTGACATTTTATACACATGTAAAGGCAGTATAACTGCTTTGATTTCCCACCCTTGTTGGGTCCCTTTCCTCCAAACCTAACAAATCCCTTTATCACATCCATATTGCTTTGATTTGGTTTAAAGTGCTGAGTTTAACCACTTCTGTCTCTGTGAGCCTGGGTTTGGAACTACCCATTGGAGTTTGGTAGACTGTCAGATGAGTTCACCCCGGGAAACAGTGACTATCCTTATCCCTGAATCTCTCAGTAGATAATGTTTCAGCATGGGTGGGTAGAACCTGTGCTTCCTTCCCTTATCCATAACTGATGATCAGCAGGACCTTTCTGGCACAGGGTTAGTATAGATAACTACAACTGTTATGAGTTTAACCATGAAATGACTTTGTTATTACCAGAAGATGGCATCTGTGAGTTTTTCTTTCTATTGTCCAGCTCATGCATTCCTTATTCTCGTCAGCAATGTTGATGTTCAGAGCCTTAGAGGGATGATATCAATCTCTTGCTTTGATACATGAAACAAAACATAAAACAATAACTCATCTTCAGAATCTTGCAAAGTCATGAGTCTATGTATTAATCACTGAACACTGCAAAGAGAGCCTCATCTCATTAATTCTGAAAGTAGCATTTGTTTTTTAGTATAAATAAATTATTTAGAAGGTAGTTTGATAACATGTAAGTTTAACTAAGAACAGAAAAAGAAAGGAAGGAAGGAAGGAAGAAAAAAGGAAACAAGGAGAAAAGAAGGAAGGGAGAAGAAGAAAGGAAGGAAGGAAGGAAGGAAGGAAGAAAAAAGGAAGCAAGAAGAAAAGAAGGAAGGAAGAGGAAGAAAGGAAGGAAGGAAGGAAGGAAGGAAGGAAGGAAGGAAGGAAGGAATGAAGTCAGAAAGCAAGCAAGCAAGCATTTGGGCTTGTTACTTCCCTTGCTCCCTGACTTTCACTGGTATTCCAAATAAGCATACAAAATTTAAAATTTGAAGCTGTGGTTCACATTTGAGGTCTAGAAAGATAATATGCTAATCAAGAATGCTACTATAAAATTTTGAATCTAAAACATCACCAATGACAACAAATAAGTTATATCCTGGACCCTTTAAAAAAGAAAAACATAAACTATCTATGACATAACTGCCTTCAGAATAATACTGTGGGGTATATGTTGGTTATACAATTGTCTCATTGCTAAATAGCCTAATTCTTCTTTAATACAAGACTTAGAAGTTTTTTTCTTCTCCAAGTACATGATTTAATAGCTGACAAGCTATTATTTCCTATTTCTCAGAAAGAACATACACTAATACCATAAACTGTAGATTAATTCTTCTCTTATTTATGATAAAGTAATTATTTCTACAAAAAAAGAGAAAACATTATTCATTCAAAAATTTTTAATCTCTAATGCATTTCTCATTGTTCTCTATTCCCATCTTTCTATATGCATAGTAAATTTTCATTTCAAGACAAAGATTTTAGAGGTGGGGACATCAAATGGTGATTAAACTCAATACACAGTATCAATATAATTCCATCAAAATAGTGCCAATATAAAGAGCTATATTTATAATTATATCTGTTCAGACAATGACAAGAATGATACAACTGGTTGTGGTCCATCAACTGTTGTAGAACATTGTCAGTAGAAGACATGTCAAAACTTCATGGTGAAAACGATAGTTCTCTCCAAGTCAGTGAAGTATGTACTAGAAAAATACAGAATGAGAGCAATAAAATCAGGTCACCAGTTAGGATGGAGTTTGATTTTTGGTCCTGAACCAGCAGTTTAGCAATTGCACCCTGGCTATTCACAGAGCTTTCTAGAAAGACAGTTTCAGAAACTCTGTAGATTCACAACTATGTCCACAAGAACACTAAATTATGCTTTGCTTGTTTCCTCTAATTTTCTCAGGGTGGTACAGGCTTTCTCGGAGCCATACAACATGCAGTACCAAGGCAAACAGTCTGCAGAGGCAGAGGCAGAGGCAGAGGCAAGAACCTATATCCAGTACATTGAATATTTGACAGAATCTTTGTGCTCTCTTTCTCCTTTTAGAAAATGTGTTTTCATTTAAAATATTATTTATAGATATATTAATATATTATTAATATATAGATCAATATTTTCCTGGCTCAAATTTCTAGTACAGTTAAAATTAACAAATGTAATAATAAAGTATCTAAATCACCATTCTAGTAAAACAACCACTCTATACTTTAAAGATCAATCTTTATCCACTGATCAAACCTTGCAACTCAGCACTGTAAGAAAACCTAAGCGGTAGGCATGTATGGCTGTGTGAACCTGGAATCCTGACACTCAGGAGGCTGGATCAGGATAACCATGAGTTCAAGGACAGTCTTGGCTGTATAAAATATCTTCAAGGCTAGTTAGAGGAGCATGATGAGGACAGGTCCTTAAACCAAAAAACAAAAGCTAGGGAAGAAAGAAAACACAAACATTGAAAACTGTGCCGTAAGCTGGGGCTGGAGGAATGGCACATGGTTAAGAGCACTAACTTCTTCCACAGGACATGCTCCGCTTCCAGGACCCACATGGCAGCTCATGCCTGTCAGCTACTCCAGTTTCAGGCTTTCTGACACCCTCACACAGACATTCCTGGAGGCAAAACACCAGTGAACATAAAACAAAAATGAATCATCCATTAAAAACCTCTGCCTTAAGCTATTAAAAACAAAAGTTCTCATAAAATAAACTGCGGTGTTTCCATAGGACATATGTTCACTGTTCTGACATATTTTGTTTAAGTGTGGTCTGTGTGCAGGCATGTGTGTGTCTATTGGTATATCCACCCTTCCTGTCCCATCTCTCCTGCCTTATCACACCACAAATATGCTTTTGGTTGCATTGCAGCATCAATCTTGTGCAAACTTGGCTTCTCAGAGCCTACAACCAAAGTAAAAATGGAATTCCTTCAAATGGGCCTTTCCACAAACAAAATAGCAATCACTATCACGAGTTCCTCCCCTTTCATGACATCCTTCAAATACAACCTTTTGCCCTTCCCATGATGTCTCTGGGCGTGTCTGTGACAGTGTATGCAGAGAAGCTTGGCTGACATGGGAAGACTCACCTAAATGTGGGCAGCATCCCATGGGCTACAGTTCTGGACTCATTCACCCACTCCTCCCTGACTCCTCAGAGGAGACTCAATGTGACCGATGCTCTCATGCTCGACTTGCCATGCCTGCCAAGCTATAATGGTTCAAAGCATGAGCCACAGCAAGCCCTTTCTTCCTTACGTTATTTGTGTCTAGTCATTTAACCTCAGCAATAAGAAAAGCAACTAACACAGAGATTCATAATGAGGAGCAGGGTTGCTACTGTGATAAGCCTGATGATGTGCTTCATAGTTCTGTGAAGCTCTATTGCAAGGGTCCTAGATTCCGAGGATGTTACATTGCTGTATGTAAAGGGCCATTCTGGTGAAACTAGAGAGGACTAGAAAGCTAAAAGTAATGTAAACCATATAGACTCTGCTCTAAAGTTCTCAGAGGGAAACAAGGACTATGCTGGGAACTAGGATTGAGGCCAATTCTGAAATATTTAGGCAAAAGCTTGAAATTTTCTGCCTGATCCCTAAGAACTTATTACATGAGGCGTAGCGTGTTTGACAGAGGAACTCTCAAGACAGCTTAATATCCAGGCTGTGCACTGTTGTTGCATACTTCTCTTACTCAGATCTACAGTGAATGAACAAAGCAAAAATGTATATGTGCACAGTTTGGGAAGAAAAGGCATGTGAACATCTTAGTGTTGTAGGCAAAACAGATGCAAAGAAAGCAGATGCAGTTGTTGAGATCAGTGCCCATAAGAGGAAACCCGGTAACTGGATGAGGAGCCAGTGCATGAAGAGGTTGAAGAAGAACAAAGGACAAGCTGAGGTCATGAGACCCTAGACAATGACTTAGAATCTTCCCAGCCACCAGAACCGTGAACACCAAGTCTGCCACTGCAACCAAAGACTACAACTACCACAACTTCACCAACAGTGTTGAGCTGAGCTGAAGATAAAACGAAAGACAGAAATGAGAATTTCACCACTCAGCATAGTTATACTAGAAATTCACTCCAAGGGGTAACTGATTCAACCTCGACTGGGCAATATGTATACCAAGTCTAGTCTTATACATTTGAACAGAAGCTGCAAATTATACCTTTCTCATCGGTGTAGTGTGTACAGGAAACATCATAAAGACAGAATTAATTGATACCTTCTCCACCCAAGGAGAAAACTGCCTGATACATTTTTACTCTACTGTACTTTTATTCTGTTTTGTATCTTTTTATGTTTATTTTTATCACATTTTAATATTCTTAATTTTTAATCTTCAGCTATAGATCACATAAAAAATGATGCTTCTATTTGCTCATTCTGATTTTAGGATTGTGTAAAAATCCTTGCCCAATCTATAGTTAGCAGTCTCTGCTATTCTGATGCAGAGCCATACATTTACTCATTCATTCTTACCCCTTTTCACTCTTATCTGCTCCTCTTCATACTTATTAAATATTACTTTCTGCAGCTTAAACAACTAAACTGCAAGGACACTAACAGCATCCTAACTTTCCCTCCCAGTTACTTACTCATCTCGGTATTTAAGGAGATCTAATACTTTTATTAGCTATATAGAAATATCCTTACCCACCACTTCCTTCCAACTCCCAATCTTATCAACTACAATTTTATTATGCATAATTACGCCTTTGCTTATCTATTCTCTATCAGGTTTTGAAGTTGAAAGAATGGCTATTGTTAATTGGCAGCCATTGTAACACATAGTAGGTGTGCAGTAGCTGTGTCTGCTCCCACAGCTAATATTTTACTTTAGGAATAATATGCAGGTAGGATAAAGCAACCTGAGCTATTGGGGTAAGGATATAAATTCTTAAATGCATACCTAAACCTCATCGTCTCTAGCCTCAAATGAACATTGTGCATACTTTAAATGAAAGAATATAACTGAGTTTTTTAAATGCAAGCATTGATATAATCAAGATGCATGAATCCCAATGCAGTTATATAAAAAACCTTGAAAGCCAATGTAGCATAATGCCTTCAAAAGTACTAATCCCACAATAATGGCCTTCAGTGGGATTGTATTTAATAAAATTGAAATCCTAAGCAGTTCAAAATAATGATTGTAAGTATGTGCAATGAAATCAGTGGAGAAATTAATTCATTAACAAATCTCAAAAGGATGCATATAAACAGATGAATGAAACACAGAAATTGATAAAATTATGAAAAAAAACTTTCAATAAAGATAAATACTGATGAGAATCTCTGATGTGCTCTAAATGAGAAGTGCAAGTCTCAACAGAATGGAGCACAGAGCTTGAAGACAAGGTAGAGGACCTGGAACAGCTAACATGAACAAATATGAATTAATAAGAATTTACAAGTCATGCTCAAAACACTCAAGACACTATGGAAACACCAACCTATCTCATTCCAGCTGCTATGTCATTGCATAGCTTGGGTTCTGGAACCTTGACCAGGGCAAAGGATGGGATGGAGGAGGGAGATACAGGGGTAGACAAGGCTGGCACTGGAGGAGTGGGGCTCTCTGATGGAGAAGCTCAGTGTGTTTATTACATACAGTTGAACAGGAAGGTGAGATGAATGTGTACAGCTGAACAAGAACGATGAGACAAACAAGGGAGGAAAGTTATTTCACACAGCTGAACAGCTAGGCAGGTTTACATACTCTCCATGGGCCATCTCTAGAGAGCAAGCCTTGGGCTGAAGTCACCCTAGAGGAGAAAGCTGTGGGTAACAATTTCTACATACACTGTCAACATTTGTGCTTAGTCCAAAGGAAGGTCTTTTCCATCCCTTCTGAGATTCACCCTTCTGGATTTATATATGTATAGAAATACACATTTGTGTGGACAGAGGTCATGAAACCAGAAAGGGACCCATGAGAGATGAAAGAGGTCTTAACAGAAGCTAGGAAAGAAGGAAAATGATGATAAAATAAAAGTGCTATGAAATATCAAGAGGTGGTGGCAAGGGAGGAGACCACTGGGAGGAAGGCCAGGGTGGAGGGATGAGAGTTGGGGAAAGAAGCTCAATAAAGCCAAAGCCTGTGTAGAAATGCCGAAAAGTTATTACTTCAGATGCTGATATTTTAATATAAGTCATTAAGACTTTTCCCAGATATCATGAGACCTATGTGCAGTGAGGGCCAAGGGGATGCTAAGAATAAAAGGCCAACAAAAACAGAACGATAAGACCCGAGGGAACTGCAAACCTGTGGAGCCACGGAAGTCGGGGAATGCAACTGACTGCCAAGAATCAGTGGTGTGTGTGTCAGTAATGGGTTTTGAACTTCCATTGTCATCTGATCACTAAGACCACCTGAGAGACACAATTTGCTCTTAGCAGCACAGTCCCCAGGGATACTGTACCCTGACCCTGTGACACTCTGCCATAGCTGTCACATTCTCAATTGTGGCTGATACATGGTGTTTAAAACATGTGCACACACACAAAAAAAAAAATCTCTTCTGCTGTCTGAGATGAAGGAGATAAAAGGAGTCATTAAATGTCATGTAACTTAAGCTATCCAGTAGAGTAGTTCCCACAGCAAAACAGGCAGCCCCCTCTCACAGCACCCAGCTCGGTGTTTCTTTAAAGAATGAAACAGACCGCTTACGTTTGCCAGCAGCTTATAATTCAGCCATTGCTGTTCTGGGTGGTAGGTTTTAATCTTGGCAGGTAATCCCATAGATTCTATTATCATTCCCATTTTAATGATGGGGAAAGTCAAGTTTGGAAATGCTCAATCTTGCTCTTAAGACACACAGTCCAACTCGAAAAGTTTGAACTCAGTTCCAAGTGGTGTGACCACAGAGCCATGCATGTCACAGCTGGGTGACACTATCCATTGAATTCTTTATCAGAGAGACGGGCCACCATATCTTGTTTCTCAGGCAAAAGCTCCTTACCTCAATGAACTCTTAATTTGCCTTGGTTTAAGAGCAGTTAGTATTCATGTCTAATAATTTATGAGTAAAGTGGCCTTTGCATACGGTATGCGTGGGTTACATATGTGGCTTCACTTCTTGTACCCATGTGTGGATCTGTCTCTACTGCTGTTTACTGAGGCAGGACCTCTCACTGAGCCCAGAGCTTACCTGTTCCTCCTAGTCCAGCTACCTAGGAAGCTCCCTGGTGCCGAAACTGTGGCTTCAATGTCTGCCTGGCTTTTTTTTTTTTTCACAGATGCTGGGGCTCCCAAGTTGGGGTCTTCATGCTTGCAGGGCAGGCACTTTATCCTACCCCAAATTACCTTTCTGTCCCTTAAATCATTGCTGTCCTTTTCGGGTAACATTTTTTGAGACTCGTCCTTCCTTACTCCCTCAAGTCCCAAACCCCAGTTATTCACCAAAGGAAAGTTTACATTTGTTCTCTGACTACCCAGAATCCCTTTGAGAACCACTTGAGATTGTGTCTTAGGGTCTCCACCTAGCCCTTTCTGCCAGTGACATCTCTACTGACTTAGCTTTACGGAGGTCACTGTCCTATCCCTGTGTCCTAAAGGGAAATGCTAATCCTAAAGAAAGAACTTAACCAGAAGTGAATGACCCAGTGAGGGGAATGGGGATGGATGGGCTTCCGGGTGCCTGGGAGTGTGAATGTCAATCTCACAACCCAGAGCAACATCCTGTCCATTGTCACCCTGCTGACGGACTGGCACAGAAGGCACCAGCCATCAACAGAATTAGCACAGTTGCCTTCCAAGCTATAACAGCACTCAAGGTGTTTGAGTTACATGCTTGCTTTAAGATCTTTTGTTTGCTTTTAGATTTTCATAGGTCATTGATATCCCATTCATCCCTGGTGACCCTATGTACACAATTTTTTAAAATATTAAAAACTTTACTTGGGGATGACGTTAACATCCTCATCTCTGCACATGCATCAGTTAATGAACGTACGCTTCCTATACTCAACTACTCATAGGTTTCAATACAAACCAATGCTCAGATCACCCAGCCTGCCTAGCTTTTTCTATGCAGATTAAGGTACCAAGCATGCAAACTCCAGTGAAGTAACTTAATCAAATAGTGAATACGGTGTCTCAGGCTTTAGTTAGTGAGAAACATTCTCTCATCCGAGTACAGAAAGGGTCTACATCACCTCATTCACCTAATGCTCAGAAGTCCTCCTCCTCTCCAGTGTTCTTGTTCTCTGTAAGAGAGGGAGAAAGGATTGTACTCTTGAATTATTTTTTTTTAACTAATGCTTCACTAAGGAAATCTCCCTTAGACTTTCATCTCTAACAATGCTTGAGAGAAATGGCTTCAGGGAGTGAGGATTTATTTTACTAAGGATTCAAAGTTTCAAGTTGACATCCATCTCAGTTGGTTGCTTCTAGGCTGCTTGGGGCAGAGCATCATTATCAGATGATATTATCTGATAACAGAGGATTTTATCTGAGCTGTTCATTCCATCGTGGTTAGTAAAGGAAGAAGCACAGAGAGGGGCCTAGGACAAGACAAAGCACCCAAGAAACCCCGTGGCCCACTCCTTTCAACTAGAAAAACCTTATGAAAGATTTTTAACACCTCAGTAATGCCATCAAATTATGAATCCCCCAGTGTATACGTCAGAGGTCTCCTGGTTCAGAGAAGCCAACCACCTCTCACCAACAACAGGCCTTCCCTAACTGAGGTCACCAGGATTGAGCCTCCATATGAAAGACTCCCTTGACGACTGCTCCTTCATGCACACGCTGTCAGGTTAGCGAATGTATCTCCCCTGGAAAGCCACATCTCTAGCCTCATCCCTCCATCCTCTGAACGAAATCCTCTTCTTGGCTATATTTTAAGAAAAACTGTTGTACTCTGGGCAAAGAATCCTCTCTAGAATACCAATACAAATTACGGCTCATCCTATCACTTAAACAAACAAATAAACACAACAACAAAACAAACAAAAAACTTTACCAATACAAGAGTATTGATTAGGCAGAACTTAAATGCAGGAAACAAGAAAAGACAGACAAAGGCTGGACAGATGGCTCAGTGGCTAAGCTCATTCGTTATTCTTGTAGCAGACCCCAGTTCAGTTGCAAGCACTCATGTTGGGCAGCTAGCCACCACTCCAGCTCCAGGATTTCCAGGGCTTCTTCTGGTCTTTGTAAACAACTGCACACATAAGCACATGTCCACATACTGATAAGTACATATTTACCAACACAAATTAAAAAAAATAATAATAATGCAATATAACCTAAACATCTACAGCTAAGGGCCTGGGTTTTTGTTGTTGTTGTTGTTGTTGCTGTTGTTGTTTTGGTTTGGTTTGGTTTGTTTCATTTTGATTTATAAAAATCATGTCTATTGAATAGTGTTGTTGGATTAATTAGATGCTCCATAGGTCAAGGAACCTGCGTTAGGCCTCATGACCCAAAATAAAGATCTACCTTCTGCAAGTCATCCTCAAACCTTCACACAGAAAGTCAGAGGGGGTGTGTAATAGAAAATGAAACAACTGTATACATTTGTCTGCTTTTGTGAACACTATAGGGCACATAAGTCTTATTTTAATTAAGAGAAGACATCAAATGCCTTTGAGTCAAGATTCTCAATTTTGTACTAGTATACTTTCTTCCAAGAGCCCTTAGAAAACTTCGAGGACTTTTAAGACGTGTGTGTGTGTGAATGTGTGTGTGGGGGGGGGTGGGGGGTACCCCCCCCCCCGTGATGGTTTGTATATGTTTAGCTCAGGGAGTGGATCTCTTTGGATGTGTTGCCTTGTTGGAATGGGTGTAGCCTTGTTGGAATAGGTGTGGCCTTGTTGGAGTAGGTGTGTCACTGTGAGCTTGGGTATTAAGACCCTTGACCTAGTTTCCTAAAAGCCAGTATTCTGCTAGCAGCCTCCAGATGAAGATGTAGAACTCTCAGCTCCTCCTGCTCCATGCCTGCCTGGACACTGCCATGTTCCCACCTTGATGATCCTGGGCTGAACCTCTGAACCTATAAGCCAGCCCCAATTAAATGTTGTTTTTATAAGAGTTGCCTTGATCACGGTGTCTGTTCACAGCAGTAAAACCCTTACTAAGACACCTCTACCTCATTTAATGTGTCTTTTCAAGGTGTGTGTCTGTGTGTGTGTGTGTGTGTGTGTGTGTGTGTCTATGCGTGTTTGTGTATGTGAGTGTGTCTGTGTCTATGTGTGTGTGTGTGTCTATGTGTGACTGTGTATGTCTCTGTATGTGTGCATGTGAGTGTGTCTGTGTCTATGTGTAAGTGTGTCTGTGTCTATGTGTGTCTGTGTGTGTGTGTATGCATGTCTGTGCATGTGAGTATGTCTGTGTCTATGTGTGTGTGTTTCTGTGTGTGTGTCTGTGTGTATCTATATGTGTGTGTCTATGTGTGACTGTGTATGTCTCTATGTGTGTATGTGAGTGTGTCTGTGTCTATGTGTGTGTGTGTCTCTGTGTGTGTGTCTGTGTGTGTTTATGTGTGTGTGTCCATGTGTGACTGTGTATGTCTCTATGTGTGTATGTGAGTGTGTCTGTGTCTATGTGTATCTGTGCATGTGAGTGTGTCTGTGTCTATGTGTATCTGTGTGTGTGTATGCTTGTCTCATTGAATCATATAGGCTGGCCCTTCGAAAGCTAGCAGCACCAACATATCCACAGACAGACTTCTTGAACGAGATTATTAAGGTTCGTTGAAAGCAGAACTATGTGTTTCATTGTGGGTTTTCTCCTTTTCTTCATTTTTAGCTTCTTAGTTTAATCCATGGGTGTTTCGGTGAGAAAATATGTGTGGTTAGGAATGTTCTGATGTTTTTCTACACTATCTCTTTTAAGATTTCTTTTTAGTTATATGTAAGTGTTCATGGTAGTGTGTGCACACCATGTGTGTTCTGCTGACTGTAAAGGCAAGAAGAGGGTGTTAGATGCTCTGAAGTGGAGGTATGGGAGGGTTTTACTGGACTCTCAACTGCCAGGCCTGAGTGCTTGAAACTGAACTTGAAGTCACTGAAGGAGCAGTTTGGGTCCATAATTGCTGAGCTAACTCTCTAGCCCTATGTTTCCTTTCAGATAATACGAGGCACATTTTAACAATGCATAATAATATAATAATGAGACATTTTAAATAAACCTTATTTCATGTCCAAATTGACCTTATGAGCAATACATATTTCAACAACCCCATTGTTTAAAACACTGAAAAATTATTTGCAGTGCAAGATAGTGAAAAATTCATTCCATTATTTTAATATTCGATACCACAATTGAATTAAGACTGCATCCAAATTCACTGGGTACTATATTCACTTGCTTTGGACACACTTGTAAAATTAAGCCAATTGCCAAAAAATAACAAAGCACCTCCCATGACTGTAAAAACAAACAAAATATAAGAACAAAACCAACAAAAAAAACCTATGGTAGGCTCTGAGGTATTTCAAAGCACGAACTCTAGACTTCCCTCAGCTCTGAGGTTTTGCAGGAGTAAATAAATGGGATATTTGGTTTCTGCAAGAGACCAGTTTTGAAAGACAGTATTGAACATGTAGATACAAATTACTTATCCATTCAAATGCAAATATTTTGAAATATATCCATTTAAAATGTGCACTTTCTAAGATTGAATTGGGTTTTAAAGGGTGATTGATGGCATCCCATCTGAGATTGACACGTGGGTTGATCCGCATCATGAGAGAATCCATCCCCCAAGAGGGGAGCCAACATTTCTGTCACACATTCTGATTTAGTGCATTGTAAAGTAATGTGATAGAAGACAAGTCTGTGTTTGTCCCCTTCAAGATGTAAACCTGCAATAAAGCAGACCATCGACATTTAGAGTTTAGAGCTCTAAACTCTGTATGGTGTCCATATGCTTCCCTGCCTGCGTGCCTGGAACATGCTGAAATCAAGCTCTGTGCAACTCTCAGACAGAAAATAGCCTTGTGGGGGAGAACCTCAAGCCATAATGTAATAGAAGCTTGAAGAGACTAATGGGCACAAACTGTTCCTAATAATGTCCTTAAGATACTCAAGTCTTTGTGTACCAGTGACAAAAGCATTTGTTTAATATTTCCCAGCATGTGACTTACTCGTACTTTTTGGATAAGAAACCATTGTGGAAGAATGAATGTTGAGACTACTCACTCAGAAGTTTGGCAAATGACAACCAAATCCAAATTCTATAGACAACTTGAAGTCTGATTGGAACTCAGCCACGAAATGTTTACGTATTGTGTATTGCCACTGCATACTTAGGGCTGAGTGGCTACAATCAACATCACAGAGCTGACAACCCCCCAAATATTTACAATCTAGTCATTCACAGAAAGTTTGATGATAAGGATATCCAGATCATCATGTCTATCTTCTAATGATCAATAATACAAATATTTCTCATTCTCTAGGCTAGAAAACTAAGGCAGACCCATTGGAGCAAGATGAATGTTAATGGTGTCGTGTTTCCCATCACAAAGAAAGGCATACAACTGGTGGCCCATCATCGAAGTTTGATGCCAATGACTTGTATTAAGGACATGCCAGGCAATTCATACTTCCTGCCATTTTAGAAGAACAAAGCTTTAGCAGAAAGACTTAGTCACATGTTGATATAATGTTCTAGCAAAATCATCAAGTGAATTACAAATAAGCCATGATGAACTGATGTTTAGAATGGGAAGGACGTTTCTCACCAGGTGCTAATAATTCGGAGGTAGATTTGGCTGCGGGCTTCCTTGAATTAATACAGTGCTCCCTTAATCAAAGGACAGCTTAAAAGAACATGAAATGAGCTGACACGTTTTGACAGGATTGCTGACTGCAGATAAGTTACATGTGCGCTGCACATTGAGGATGCGGTGGAAAGTTTTAATTCCCCTAACGTATGGGTTTTAAATCAGTTCCTGAGATAAACATTTCAAACGTATAAGCATTCAGTTTGGAAACACTCACCCAAACCTGGGAAATGGGACACGTGCGCGAAAGCCTTACCCTTTCCTGCATTCCCCTGCTTGACTTTGAATTACAAAGTAAACTATAAAAGCAGCAAAAGAATTATACACATAACTTTTTGCTCGATCGTGTGGGGAACAATTTCTGAACATAAAAGCAAAGGAAGAAGCCTTAAAGGAAAACAGATCGATTTGATGTAGAAAACTTCAGAATATCATTGTACCTAAGAAAGCAAAAAGAAAACATGTAGTGTAATACAAAGATCTGTATTCTTAATGCTGCACAAGATTTTAATGGTTATGAAAAATGAGATATTGCATTTATCTAGTTGGCTGCTGAATGAATTTTAATTTGTTCTTGCCCCCTTTGACGGCAAAGTGGCAAGTCCTCGCCAAAGTCCCCAGGTTGGAAAAATCTGCACCTCTTTCTCCCTGGGACAGTGGAACACTGCCAACCTTCCACCCGGAAGACTTTTTACTCTACACATGGAGATCCTCACTTATTTAGGTTTCTTTTTCCAGTTTTGTATTAATCCCATCTGAGAAAAACTCCCAAGCTAGCTACGGATGTGTACTAACAAAAATGGCGGCGAAGGGATCAATGGGCTACATGATGTGTGTTGGGGGGAGCATGTGGTAAGTCTGGGGTAAGAAGAATACAAGACATCACACTTCTTTAATAACAGAGAATGAGAGTCAAGACTCATTGCTCCACAATTACCAAATGTATTCACTATTACTGCTATGCTGTATTTGCTCACAAGTCTTTAAAAGGATTACAAGCAACAGTAAAAGTGAAGGTTCTGAGTCCTAACTCTTCATGTGCTTCCCACACAAAGGATGTCAGTATTCCAGAGACCATCAGGATCAATCAAAAAACAATGCACTACATGACACGTTATGTTTACGTGGATTTTAACTTTCATGTGTGTGAGCCATGCCCTTCTACAAACTGCCATTTGGATATGATAATATAATTTTGATATTGATCCACATGTACACATAGAGAAAGTTAATTGATTCATTAATTGATCAGACTGGCCTATCAATGTTCATCTTGTTGGAGAGCCATATTATATAATACATTATTTACATATATATTCTATTAACATATATTTAAATATTCTTGTCAGTATCTCATTCTTCCTTTAACTTACATACTAATATTTCATGTTTACCTGTTATTTGGGTTTGTTATTGTTGCTGTCTATAATGTCCTCTTCCTGTCTAATGCATATTATTTAATAGAAATGTTGTCCTTGCTTTCTTTATAAGAGTAATTAACAGATTTAAACTGTATACATAAATCCAAGAATAAGTATACTTAGCTAGTTATATCTACATGTGAAATTGTAAAAGTCATATGAAGTCATATATAAAAGCATATGAAATTGCTTTACACTTTAATATCAATTATTCACACCTTACTTAACCGAGACGCTAATTTACATAAGAACCTATCCTTTTTTATTTATTTACTTTACCTGCTGTTTTTTGCCCCATTTCCAGGTCATCCTCTCACAGAATCCTTCCCTCTGTCCTTTCTTTCTCTTCTGAGAGGGTGGGAGTCCCCTTGGTTTGCTCCAACCCCTGCACATCAAATCGCTGTGGAGCTAGGGACAGTCTCTTGAACTGAGGCCAGACAAGGCAGCCCAGCTAAAAGCCACAGACAGGGAAAAGCTTTTTAGATATCCCCGGCTCCAGCTGTTCAGGGCTTGCATGAAGACCAAGCTGCACATCTGCTACATACGTGCAGAGAGCCCTAAGTCCATCTTTTGTATGATCTTTGGTTGGTGGTTCAGTCTCTGAGAGCCTCAAGGGTCCAGGCTTGTTGATTCTGTTGGAATTTCTGTGAGTCCTATTCCCTTCAGGACTCTCAGTCCTTCCTCCTATTCTTCTATAAGTGTCCCCTGGCTGTACCCAGTCTTTGGCTGTGGGTATATGTCTTTGAGTCAGCTGCTGGGTAGATCCTCTCAGAGAACAGCCATGCTAGACTCCTGTGTGCAAGGCTAACACAGTATCATTAATAGTGTCAGGAACTGGTGCTAGCCCCTGGAATGGGTTTCTAGTTGGGCAGGTTATTGGTTAGCCATTCCCTCAGTCTCTGCTCCATTCCCTGTCCCTGTATTTCTTATAGATAGGATACATTTGTGGTTGAAAGTTTTATGACTGGGTTGGTGTTTCTGTGCCCCTCTAGCGTTCCTACCTGGCTACAGGAAGTGGTCTCCTCAGGTTCCATATCCCCAATGCTGTGAGTCACAGCTAAAGTCACCCCTTTGATTCTTGGCCACCTTCCTTATTCCAGGTCTCTGTCACATCCTGGAGATCCCCCCACATTCCCACACAGACAAGCTGAAATTTTCCACCCATACTCATGGCCATCTGTCCATCTCTTCTGCCTGTCCCATACCTGGTCTTGAACACACCCTTATTTCCCTCTCCATCCTCTCTCCCTCCCAGTTCCTTCCATCCCTCTTGTGTCTGTTTCATTCCCTCTTCTGAGTAAGATTCAAGCTTCCTCACATGTGCCTTCCCTCTGGTTTAGCTTCTTTAGGTCTATGAAGCATGGGTAGCCTGTATTTTATGGCTAATATCCACCTATAAGTAAGTACATACCATGCATGTCCTTTTGGGACTTGGTTACCTCACTCAGGATAATAGTCTCAAGTTCCATCCATTGTCCTGCAAAATTAATGATGTCTTTGTTTTTAATAGCTGAATAATACTCTACTGTGAGAATGCACCACATTCTCTGTACTTCAATTGAGGGAAGTCTAGGTTGTTTCCAGTTTCTGGCTATTACAAATAAAGCTGCTACGAACACAGTTAAGCAAGTGTCTTTGTGAGATGGTGGAGTGTAAGAATCTTCACCAACCCTACTTCTGACAGAGAGTTAACATCTAAAATTTATAAAGAACTCAAAACGTTGAATTCCAACAACTCAAACAGTCCAATTAAAAAAGGGATGGTAGAAACAGAGCTAAGGAGAATTCCCAACAGAGGAATCTCAAACAGCCGAAAAGTACTTAGAGATATGTTCAAAGTCATTAGTCATCAGGGAAATACAAAACAACTCTGAGATTCTATTTTACACTGGTCAGAATGGCCAAAATCAAAAACTCAAGTGATAGCACATGCCTTCAAGGATGTGGAGTAAAAGAAACATGCCTACACTGCTGGCGGGAGTGTAATCATGGATGTCCACTTTGGAAATCAATTTGGCAGTTTCTCAGAAAACTGGGAATAGTCCAACCTCAAGACCTACCTATTCCACTCCTAGGCATATAATCAAAGATGCTCCACCATCCTAAAAAGAAGATCTATCCTTTTAAGGAATGTTACTAGGTGGTTTATTTACAAATTCCAAGATATGCAACCATCACCACTATTTAATTTCAGAATATTGTATTACCACCCAAAGATATTCCAATCCTATTAATAATTACTCATTTTGTAGCCACCTCCCACCCACAAAGTGACAGCCACTAATTTACTTTTGTTTCTACAAATCTACCTTTGTGGGATTTCTCATACAACTGGATTCTTTAAATATGAGCTCTTTGTCACTGAGCATAATGGTTCCAAAAATTTGTCCATGTTGTAGCACGAAGCAGTATTGTGTTCCTTTTTATGGTTATGTAGTATTTCCTCATATGGGTGTACTATTTTGTGTTTATCTATTCATAGAAATTGTGATCTCTTCCACATTTGGACTACTCTGAGTAATGCCGCTCTAGACGTGCATATACTTGTTTCGGGATGGACATGTGTTTTCAATTCTCTTGGCTCTGTGCCTAAACAAGGAATTGCTAGGTCATATGGAAACTCTATGTTTAATGTTTTGAGGGAGTGCCAGACTATTTCCAAACAGCTGTTGCATTAACTTTTCCTGGGAAGATGCAGGCAAACGCTTACTCATCCCAGACAGGACTCCAACAATAGAGCAAAGAAACGATTCCACCCAAGTCTTAGTAAATTAATGAGCTTAATTGTGATTACTTACATAAGCATGGATAAGGAGTTACCTACAGAAACATGGACAAATCAAAAGCAGCTTTACAACCCAAGAGAAGTCCCTGTCCCCGAAGCCAGCCACTGTGAATTATTTATATGCCATCGTGAAGGGGTGGGGCTGTATGAGCTCCTTACCCCATTACTGAGTGTTATTGAGCCCAGTCTTCTGAGGATCCAATTAGGTATTCACAGCTGCTGACTGTTCAAGAAAGCAACAGTCATGTCATCCTGGAAGAAAGCACACCAGAGCAGCAGCTGAACCATTTGGCATCCGCGCCAGCCATGAATGAAGATTCTAATTTTGACATGTCCTCTTCAGCATTCCAACTGACCCTCTTTTCTAATCAAAGCCATTCTGGTGGCTATGAGATGATGTGCTGTGTCAAGGTGGCTTTGATTTTCAGTGATCCAACATCGCTGACCATATCTTCATGAGTCTAGTGGCCATCTGTATGACTTTGTGACTAAATATTAATTACTTTTAATTTAATTATCAGTTATTGTTTAAGTGTTCATCATGGATACTAGTACTTTATTAGATATGGCTTCAAGTTATCTTTGTCTTTTTATGCTACTGTGCTTTGATGAACCAGTTTTTTTTTTTTTTTTTTTTTTTTTTTTTTTTGCCATTTTTGATTCTCATTGACGTTTCATTGGCATTTATGTTTTTGATGCTATATTTAAAGAACCATTGCTTAATTCAGTTTACTCTTATTTTTCTTCGTCTAGACATTCTATAGTATAGCATGTGTGGGGAAGCAGACAATGTGATGCCTATGAATGAAAATGTCAGGATGAATCCAAAGGTTTTTCAGGCTAGCCTAAAACTACAGAAAAGCGGAAGTACTAGACTTTCAGCACATACATGAGCCTGCTCCGCAGAGATTGGTTTTTACTTGCTATGAGTTGCATGTCCAGCTCCACTACTCGGCATGAGGTAACTCAATTGTCCTTTTCCTAGTGATCCTCTATAATTCCTTAAAGGTTTCCTCAGCATCCTGTTATAATAACTTCCTACCATTTCCCCGAAAAGGTTGAAGTTTTGTTTGTCCCTTTTACGGTTTTGTTCTGTCTTGGATTTTGTATTTGTGTAAAGTGGGGGGTCTCACTTTCTATCTTTCATTTAATGACCACTTGGCACAGTGGTGTTTGAGAAAGTTTCCCTCCCTACTAAGCCACGATGCCATCTCTTGTATCCTAAGTCTCCACCTGGGCTTCGTTATGTTCCTGGAATCTCTAGTTCCTCCTGCTGTCACTCTGACACATGCATTTATAGACAAAGAATCTTCACCTGCAAAATTCTGCTTGCCTTCTCCTCACATATGGCTCGTCTTTGCTGTGATTCCCAGAGGTTTCTCCTGCCATGTTAATACTCCTCACTTCGGTTATTTATAGGACCCATTTCGGGAGCTGTTTGTCTGCCTCTTCTATCTGCTGAGACCTGCTTGTGGGGGCCTCTCTTCATATTCTGATATCATACTTATGGAGATTTCTTCTAGGGGAGGATAGGAATAGAAAAATACTATTAACAGAGATCTCATTTGGTAACTTCTTTTAGGGGAAATTTGAAGTTTCTACATCATGGCAACAAACACTCTTTGAGGTCCTTTCCTGACCTTGATGTTTTGAGTTCATTTAAACAATTTTTTTTCCTATCTTCACTTGTAGCCCAAGCATATGCCAACATCCACCCAACATTCCTGGACTAATTGAACCTTTTCCTAATCCTCCTTCGGTAAACAAGACTTTTATAAAGATTTCTAGTACTAATACTAAGTACAAAATTAATGTAGATTGTAAAGTTAAATGTTAATCAACACAGTGAGTGTTTGCATAAACTAAGGGTAAAGGGGCACTATATTCGGACATATTTCTTTATAATATAGTCATAATGTTACTGTACTTTCCAATTTGATGAGAAAGATAAAAGCCATATGGTAGGTCTCCCTAAAATCATAGGATACAGAATTATGTCATCTCCCTTTCTTACAGAAAAAGTGCCTATCCCTCTGTCTCCTGGCTTGGAATGGAGTTCACACTGCTAGTCAGCCTCTGTCCTGACTGATTACTTTTGACGAACAGAAGCTATTTCACTAAGATCGACTTATTTGAACCTAGGCCACAGATTGTGGAATTGGTGAAGTAAGTCTTATCTTTTAATGTTATAAATGACATCTATGTCATCCAAGGACATTTTTAATCCATTCTTGTATTTAATTTTATATATCTTCAAAATTAAACTTACAGTTGGATTTTTAGAGGCAATTCAAATAGTCAGGTTTTATCCTTCACATTTCTCTAAGTTTATGCATTTAAACATTTCTAAGTTTTTAAGGCAGAATTAAGCCATCTTGAGTGCAAAGTAAAAAAAGAAAAAATCCCCTTTTTAATGTTGCAGATGACATAACATTTCCATGGAATTTGTAACAAGCAGAGTAGTCCTAAAACGGTACACAACTCAAAGAAATACCACTACTAAAGCTATATCTTATGAGATTTTAGAAAGAACATTTTAAGGTCCTACTTTATAAGAAAGTCTGTGTCCTGCTTAGTATGTCTTTCAAAGCAAAAATATTTACATGAACCTCTAGTAACAAATATAGATAGACAGACAGATAGACAGACAGGTAGATAGATAGGTAGATAGATAGATAAATAGATAGATAGATAGATAGATAGATAGATAGATAGATAGATAGATAGATAGGTAGGTACGTAGGCAAGTAGGTAGGTAGGTTGATAGGTAGATAGATAGGTTGATAGGTAGATAGATAGATAGATAGATAGATAGATAGATAGATAGATAGGCAGGTAGGTAGGTAGGTAGGTAGGTAGATAGATAGATAGATAGATAGATAGATAGATAGATAGTTTTTCAGACACTCCTAGCAAAGCTGGCTAAATAACACTAGGAAAGAAAAATATTTTTTCTAATTTTTCTTTGTTTTAACTTCCATATAGTAATTATTATTAACTAATGGAAACTTATAATTTCTCTTTTCACCTTTAAAAATTAGTCTATTCAAATTTCTGTTAAAAAGTGCTTAATCAAGTACAAATCTTTATCACGTTTTCATAGAAATACACAGATCAGTAGCAACAATAATGGGCAATAAGAAACATTTACTCCAGCTATTACATTCCTGTAACGTTCTTCAGGAGAAGGAAATATGGATCTAATTTGAGGTTATACTTTTAAGGATTCTTATCTGTATCTCTCTAGTGAGCTGTTACTTCTACACATATGTGACTATTAAATAGAGAACTTTGCCATTTTACGTTCTTGTAAGTTGGGACCAAAAAATATGTCTTGGGGTTCCTGACATTATAATTACCTTGGCACAATCAAACTATTACACGTCTGACAGCTATTCATCCAATATGCTTTTTTAAAATTTTACAGTCATATGGGAAATGAAGCTAAGCCACCCTATAAGTGAGTCCCTTGGGACCAGAGGATGTAGGACCAAGGATTATGCAGATGTGGAAACCTGGCCCAGTGCTAATGTTATGGTTGATGAGAAATGTCTGGGACTCTAATACCCAAACTCAGAGTTCAGAGAGCAAATCCAGACTGAGAACATGAGATAGCTGCATCGGGATGACTCTTATTAATTTAATCAATTAATAAAGCATTATAGAGAGTCTACAATCTGCTTAGTGTGTTTAGCCTATACAAGATCAAACATGAAAGGAAGAGGGACAGTAAATACTTAAAAAAGCACAGAAAATTATATATTGGATTCTTTAAATATAAAGTGAATTTTACAAAAGAAAACCAATGAGAAAAATAAAAGAAAAATACAGGGATAAAAGTGTGTGTGTGTGTGTGTGTGTGTGTGTGTGTGTGTGTGTGTGTGTGATTTAAAAGGAGTATTAGATGTAAAATCAGGTCAAATAGCAGCAGAAGTAATATGTTTTATAAAAATTCACTGATGTGAAGATGGTAAGTCCTATAGGGAAGGAAAGAACTAATGTAAGAAGATCAAAAATTAAGATAACATGAATTTAGAACTAGGGGAGGTCCCAAAGGCCTGATCCCAAACCCCTTCAGACAGGAAGACAATACCAGATGAGAGTACCTAGCCTAAGGTCACATAGAGACAGACCTCAGGCTCCCAAGTGTGGGCTTCCAAGTGGCCACTGGCAGTTCACTTGCAGATCATGGTCTCTCAGAAAATGACAATAAGGAAGTTAAAGCCGCAAAGAAGATTAGGCTTGAGAAGAGATGAAAGTCTTGAGTAGAGATTGTGGTTACCAACCGTCACCACTGAAGCCTGGGTTTCAGAGTTCAAGCCACACAGAAGAGGTCAGCCCTTTGATTTCTGTGTGCCACAGAAGGATGCTTGAGGACCTATTTACTTCAAATACTTATTTGACCACAGCTGTATACAGATCTTTTGCTTATTTTTCAAAACATACCTTTTTCCTCCCCAAACCACTAAGCTATCATTTGAGGATGTCTATAGCATATCCAACCATTTGTAAAATCTCCCCAGAGTCAAAGCTCCGAACTCCCCAGCCTTTTTCCCTTCCTTGTCTCCGGGGTGTGAAATCATATTTTCTACATCTCTCTCAAATTTAACTAGCCACCTCCTGTCTAACCATTTTCTATAAAAGCCAAAAGCAGCAGGCTATCATCTGGCCACCCTAGTGCTACCGGCTTCTCCAGTCTTCCACCAGGAACCCTGGGCAGAAGGATTCTGTGCCCTCTGGTAACAACAGTCCTTTGCCCTGCACATTCCATAAAGCTCCACTTTTCACTGCTGCTCCTCAGAAAGTCTATAAAAGAACCTTCTACTTACACTTAAATTCTTTCTACAACATGTCTGCAACTGACCTCTCATCCTCTAACCAAGAGAGACATTTAGACAGCATTTAATTATAGTGAAACTATCAAAGACTGATTAACTGAATCTATGGTGACGCTGGGGTTTGGTTGATGGTGTTGTTTTATGGCTCTCTGAGAAAATATGCTCAGTTAAAACACTATGGCTCACAATTAGGCATCTGGGTGACATATAAACATATATTTATGTTTGATGCCTAAGTGGCCATCGGCTTCCCTACTGTTTTACTTAGCTAACAAAACAACTCTATCAAAGTAAGTATTCTTCCAAAACCCAACTTCCTGTGCAGAATGCTCCCACATGCCTCATCCGTCTGGCTCTCTGATGAACTGCATCGTTTCTTATAAACTGTCCATGGCTCATAAATTTTCAAACATAAAGGCTATTATTACTGTGCTCTGCAAATCTGCTGAGAATTTGGGCCTTTCGACTCCGTCTTACCTGGCTGGAAGTGAGAGCGTGAAGAAGCGTCACCTCCAGGCTCTCCCTGTCCTCCCGGTCACTCTCCATTCAGTGAGAATCACAAAACACATTCAAGTCTAGAACAAGATTTGCTCTGAGTAATTAAAAGCAGCTTTACCATACATTAGCATTTTTTTTCTTGCACGTGCTACATGGAAAGTAGAGAAAGAAGAAATTTGGGCAGTTTGATAATTAATCAAGGCAGCTTGACTTAGAAAATCCAAAGGATTAAAAGGAAGAAGAAAAGAAGGAGAGAGGGGAGGGGAGCTCTCTTTTCACCTTTCTTTTTATTTCATATGTATGATTATTTTGTCTGCGTCTATGACTGGTGCCCGTGAAGGCCAGAATGTTGTCAGGTACCTGGGGACTGGAGTTCCAGGTACTGTGACTTGTGGGTGCTGGGAATGGAACTCTGCTCCTCCTGGAGAGTCACCAGTGATCTTAACACTCCAGTAAAAGTCTTGTTTTTACACACTAGCGGCCAAACCATTTGTGATGGGGGCAGAATGGGAATCAAGAGAGCACATCTTCACCTCAGTGTGAAGTATGCTATCCAGGACTGAGTGCTCTGAAAGCAGAAGTCGCTGCCTGTGCCTGTGTGTGCCTGGCGGCTTGTGCTCACTGAGGACAACAGTGGTATCAATCGGCAGTCAGCATTTGTTCAGACAATGTTTAATACAACTGGACGGTTTCCAACATCAAAACAGTTAAACTTATAGACCTTAGACAGTGTGGTCTGATGAGAAAACTGCTATATTTTAAGATTTATTTTTCTAAGCAAAAGATGGAAGAGTCCTATAGAGAAGGCAAGGGGAAGTTTGGGTGTTGGGGAGAGTAAGTCTGTCTGCTTCAGGCAGCTTCCCCAGCCTTTCCTTATGCTGGGGCATCTTCTCCCCTCACCAGCCTCCGATCTGTCTCTCCACCCACGCACTTCCATTCAGGTTCTATTGAGCAAACACTGAGCTGTTCTTGCTCTCATCAGCATTGTTGACAGAGAAACAGCGTCCTGTTGAGAAATCCTTCAGGCGCCATGAGAAAACTGAATCGTCTCTGTATTCAGTATTGAGTGGGCCACTATATTCTAGAGAACACAGCCTAAATCCCATTAGAACCGTTTAAATTTTTCTCTCCTGCATAGTTGCAAACCAAATGCGAAAAGTTTCATCAAGTAGACGAACCTCATCTAGTCTAAAGAACCTGGGGTAAAAGGGAACCTCCGTGACCGGGTGTCCGAAACGTGCCTTCACCACATCCCCGTTGCTAACGCACTTAGGATATGAAGGCAGTTCCTTCTTTTATTTCTTGGGAAATGGTACTTGCTGTACTATGTGTAGAGTCCACAATGAGTAGAAATCAAAGCTGGCATATTGGAATTTTCTCTGCTATTTGTGTAGAAGATTTGCACCAAAAAAAAAAAATCTTTTTCAGTGGAAATAATCAAAGTTAAAATACGGCTTGTTCCCATGGCATGTTGCTGAAACCCTTGATGACACGTCCCTTAGAAAACCTGGGATGACATGAGATGAATACAGGAAATTCACCATCTGCTCAGAGTGCTGAGTGCTGTATGGGATGAGTTCATTTTCTCTCACAAGTTTTCTTTAGAGAAGATCACAAAACTTCACTGGGAACATTTGACTGAGGAGTAATAGGTAACCACGTCCGGATACTCACAGCACAAAGGAATGATACTCTGCTTCCTGACAGCTGTCCAGACAGATGTTTAGAACGTAACTTCTATAAGAATATTTTTTTTGTCCTCTAAAAAATATCTGGGAATCATTTATTGTGTCAAAACCACTTCTTTACAACTTTACTGTCAACAATTAATGCAATGGATTGAAAAGCCATTGACTTTGGCTGAGCCTTCCATAAAACTGTGATCGAACGGAAGGTAAAGGACTTACAGGCAGCTCGTCCCTTTTCTCGCTGTCTATTCACAGTCAGCTTCACCATTTACAAGGCTTGTGGAGAAAATAAAAATACAGTTAGTTCCCACTTTCCTTATCCTCTTGATTTGATTCAGGGTAGCCAGCAACTTGAGCCTGAAAATGAATCATTAACCTTGACAGCAACAATAGCCATGCTACCTTAGGACACATCTAAACCGTTTCCTAACTCATCATCTTCTAGACCATGACACAGCTGCTTAGCACCAACATGGTGATGCTTTTAGTTAAAACTTAAATGAGTTATAAAGTGATTTTTAATAATTCAGTGTCTCCAGATTCCTACATTTTGGATACTGACTGAAACTGGTACACCACCCTATACTCATTGCAGAATAATCTAGTAACTATCGCTAAACAAAGTCAGCCTGGTGGGAACTGCTCACCATCTGACTTGTTTATTATAAAGGACATTTCAGGTAGAGCAGGTAAGTTAATCAGTAACCAAAAACATGTGTAAGCCTACTTTACCTAGTGTTTTGTTGATAAAGGCTTGGAGCTTCTGAATAAATGCCCCTGGAAGCAAGTTTTGGTGTTTGAAGCCTTGTTCCCACAGGGCATGCCAATCCTACCCAGATCTCCTGGTTCAGGCATAAACAATCCACATCTGCCTTGACTTCTGTTGTTTGTCTGTCCATAGACAATGCGTTTTTTGCTTTAGCATCAGTATGTAGTTTTTTTAATCTCTGTTTTCCTACAAGGTTTACTCTCATAGGCCTACAATATCTGTAATTTTCAACAAGGTCAGAAGAAATTGTTGGAAGATGTTGATGTTGCATCCTGTTTAAATTGTATTGCATTTATGTATTTGCGTGCACACGTGTGTGTGTGTGTGTGTGTGTGTGTGTGTGTGTGTGTGTGTGGGCGCGCACGTGTGATCAATAACATGATATCTAGAAGTAAGATTAGATAGCAAGTGCCTTTGTCTACTGGATCATCTTAAGAACCCTGATGTCCTGTACCCTCCAGGGCCTGCAATCCTTCCTCTTAGTCTTCCATTAAAGTCCCCAAGCTCCAGCCGTTGTTTGGCTGTGGGTGTCTGCATCTGTCTGAGTCAGTTGTTGGGTGGATACTCTCAGAGGACAGCCATGTTAGTAAGCATAACAGAGTATCATTGTGTAAGGGATTAGTGCTTATCTATGGGATGGATCTAGAGTTGGGACAGTTATTGGTTGCCTATTGAAGACCAATAGAATCAACTAACCTGGACCCTTGGGGCTCTCAGAGATGAACCACCAACCAAAGAACACACACAGGTTGGACCTAGGTCTTTCAGCTCCTATGTAGTAGACATGCAGCGTTGTTTTAAGTGGGTCTCAAACAACTGGAACTGGACTGTCCCAAAAGCTGTCGCCTCTCTGTGGGATATGTTCTTCTAGCTGGGCCGCCTTGTCTGGCCTCAGTGGGAAAGAATGCATCTAGTCTAGCAGAGACTTGATGTGCTGGATTGGAGGATATCCAAGGGGCTCCCACCCACTCAGAAGAGAAGGGGAAGGAGGGATGGGGAAAGGATTGTGGAAGGAGGTTAACAGGAGAGAAAAAGTAAGCAGGAAGTAAAGTGGAAAATAGAACACTAATGTCACAGTCTTACCTACTAAATCTTGACAGAAAAAAAATCATGAAAGATACACAATTAAAGCCAAATTCAAGATGATGATCCACCGTTCCTTTTTTTAAATTAATTCATCAGAATATTTTTACCAAGTAGTTTTCCTATATAGGCAGAGCATCTGTACACGGTGTGAGAGTTTTAGAACTTTCTGTGTCTCAGATTCCCTGTGTTTAAAATTAACAACGGACTGTATCGTTTAGGATTGCTCATGGCACATGTGTCCAAGGCTGACCACTCAGGACTGGACATTATAGACCAGAGCTAGGCCCTGGACAAAGCTAATTCTGCCTTTTGCAGAAGCCACTCAAGACCTGTAACTCTCTATCTAGAGGTAGCACTATGCAAAATTTACCCTGCCTACACTGGCCTGTCAATGGCTACAGTTACTTTGCTGGTCTTGTTCAGGTAACCACACTGTTGAGATCTTGTGGGTGCAGCATTCCTGGCATGCTTAGGGGACACTATCTAGCAACAGGAGCTTTGGTTCTCTGACTTCTAAATTTCTTCCTCTTTTTTCTTTCTTTGCAATTCTCCACAAGCCTTAGATGTATGGGCTGCACTGAAGATATATCAGCTAGAGTTGGACATCCCACAGTTCCTCATTGTCTGCATTTTGACCAGTTGTAGATTGCTATAACAGTCTCCATTTGTTGCAAAAAGAACTTTGATGAGAGATAAGAGCTAGATATATTTGTGGATATAAAGATAAATATAAGTATGTGGAGTGCAGTTTACAAATTATGTAGATTTAGGTCGAAGTGGGTTCTCCTTTCAGGTCTGTGACCCCTCCAGCTCTGGTTACATTTGCAGTACCAGGCATAAGTCCCTCCTACTGAGCAGATCTTAAGTCCAATTAGACAGTGGCTGGTTCCCCTGAGGTCCAAGTGTCACGACTGACCCATCGGAGGTATCTTGCTAGCTGGTGATTCTATCTACCTATCAAGTCTACATAAGACCAAACTGGAATTTGCTAAACTCTCAGGAAATGATTGAAATGACATTACCAGTGATTCAGGCTTGTAATCCCAGCTACTCAGAGGGCAGTAGTAGAAAATAAAAAAACCAAAACCTCTGCCTATAGGGTGAGTTTAAGGCTAATATGGGCAATTTAAAGAGACCCTTTCTCAAAAGAGGTAAATAAAAAAGGATCTAGGAATACAGCTCAGTGACAGTGCTTGGCTGGGATGCTGGAGAGCTGTGTCCAGCACCACTCTTGGAGAAAAGAGAAGACAAAAGAACGAAAGAGAAACATGGGAATCAAGAAAGAAGACTGTGACCATCGGCCTCTGTATTTGTTAAGCTCTGGCAGATCCTGTCAGGAGACGGACTGAGCATGGGGTCCCCAGTGGAGAAGTTAGAGAAAGGACTAAAGGAGCTGAAGGGTTTGCATCCCATAGGAAAAACCATAATATTAACCTACCAGACCCCCCAGAGCTCCCAGGGACTAAACCACCCACCAAAGAGTACATATGGGAGGAATCCATGGCTCCAGCTGCATATGTAGCATAGAATAGCATTGTCAGACATCAAAGGGAGGAGAGGCCTTTGGTCCTGGGAAGGCTTGATGCCCCAGTGTAAGGTAACGCCAAGGCAGGGAGGTGGGAGTGGGTGGATGGGGAGCAGTCTTATAAAAGCAAAGGGAGGGGTGGGATAGGATGGAGGTGTTCGGAGCAGAAACCGGAAAGGGGTAACATTTGAAATGTAAATAAATAAGATAGACAATAAAAAATGAAGAAAGAAGGGAAGAAAATGCTGTACATAAAACACATTCTCTCAAATAACGTGTTTTACTAAAGAAAAATCATTGTCAATACAGTGAGTAGGATACTGCATCTAGAACAGAACTTGTTGCTTTAAGACAAAACTCTTATATACCTACTGGCTCCCTACACTTGAGTGCAGACAGGTGAAAGACTCGTGAGCCCTTCATTATTCCCAATAGTGGCTATACCAGAAGGTCAAACTTTCACTGTGTGCTTGATGCTAATGTGAAAGTCAGAGAAAGAAACTCCACTTAGAACAAAATTCATGCCTGTTTCAAATATGTTTGCAACATTAGCTGACCTGGTACAAATGGCTTGAGAGGCTGCTCTGCTAAAGTATCCATTGAATTAAACAATATTATTGTAATGCACACTAGGAATATACTATTGGTGTGTTTTAACTACTAAACAAGCCACATATCCCACCAATTACCTAAGGGCATAAAGACAAGAGATTTGACAATGTACGTATTCTATACACTGACAGTTTGTAAGTTAAGCATATTGAACTAAGTCCTCAGTCAGTAAGTTCAAGACTTTATGGAATAACAAATATGTCAATAGACAGGTGAGCAAAAAATATAAGAGACACCTGTCAATCAAAAAGCCTACAGTCAATAAGCTGAAGAGGGAAATAGGGAGGTAGGACATTGGCAGGAAGAGAGAGGATTCTGGGAAATAGTAAGAGAAAACAGACAGGAAGAGAGCCATGGAAGACAGATGAGATGAGAGAAAATATAGGAAAAGAACCAAGGAGACAGAGATAAACCAATGGGTAGAAGAACTTGGAGAGGGAAAAAGCAGGCAGGACTGAAGGACAGGTAACTAACCAAGTAGGACACATAGAATAGATTAAATAGTTAAATAAGATATGAACAAATCAGGGAATGAGCCAGTGTATGGCCTAAGCATTTAATAATAACTAATTAGTCTCAGAGTCATCCTTCTAGGAGCTGGGGCTGGGAAAGGGAAACTTGAAATTTAAAAATTACTTTTACAGGCACATAAGCAGGTTTTTGGAAGTAGGTGAATTGGTTGATTATCGTGAGATGGGAAATAAACAGAAAGAGAAGAAAAGGATGAAGGGGGGAGGCATAGAGAGATGAACTAGGAGGGAAGAGGAGAAGAAGGGAGGAAAGAGATTAAAGTTAGCAGCCTCCTTGTATAAAAATAGTGGTAGACAGGTCTGGATTGGTAAAATAACTTCAAGAGATCCAGGCTTCCGGCTTCCTGTTATATGATCCAGCCTGGGATACAATCATCAAACCCACTCCTAGTTCAGGGATTTTGCTTGGGTCTTAGTGCTTACACCCAAGTTCCTCCTCTACCAAAGTAGGAGTGGCAGATAGAAGAAAAGTGCCTATGTAACTCAGCATCCTCTGTTCAGCCTTCCCAGAACCCATGGAGCACTTCTGCTTCTGGTCTAAGGGCAGAACTCATACACTTCATTCTATTGCAAGACAATTGAGGAAGGTGGGGAATTTGTCTAACTCAGCATGGCCAGGGGTTCATTCTTCAAGAGGAAATGGAAATCCTCCATATCATAAGCAGCTTTATAAATGGTAATGATTGCTAAACCCGTACGTGGGAGGCTCCTCTACAGAGCTACACTTCATATAAGAGATGTACACAGCCTTTATTCCTTGCACTGATCCCACAAGCCTTCCTACAGTTCAAGCCCAAAGTTAAATCGTAAATGCACTATACCACGAAGCAGGGACTTTAGAAACAGGATTACGTTATAAGGATAGGACACTCATGAGTGAAATGAGCCACCTTATTAAAATAATTAGAGTAATTAGTGAGGTGCTGCTCTGTCCATTCATTCTTGGGCCATATGTGTCCACAGTGGTCCTCTTCTGGAGATGACCAATACCAGGTACTTGCTTGCTCTTGGATGTCTCAGCCTCCAGACTGTAAGAAATAAAGTTCTTTTCTTTACTATTTCATTAAAGTCAAACAAAAAATCTAAGAAATCTGTAAAATGAGATCCCTTCTGGGCCAGAGAGAGCCGGGTCACTGCCATCAGGACTCAGGGCCTGCCCGCAGACTGCTAAGCACCCAGAAGAGGAGCCTCACAAGCCCTCTCCCATCTCAGCCAACAACAGGTGAGCCACCCACTGACAATCCAGGGAGATTAAAGAGGAGACATAACAACAGAAACTAAAAAAATTCAAATAATCATCAGATCCTACTACAAAAGCCTATACTCATCAAAACTGGAAAATCTAGAGGAAATGGACAAATTTCTAGACAGAATTCAGTACCGAGTACCAAAGTTAAATCAGGATCAGATACACCATCTAAACAGTCCCATAACACCTAAAGAAATAGAGGCAGTCCTCAAAATCCGCCCAACCAAAAACAGCCCAGGACCAGATGGGTTCAGTGCAGAATTCTATCAGACCTTCATAGAAGACCTAATACCAATACTCTTCAAACTATTCCACAAAATAGAAACAGAAGGAACACTAACCAACTGATTCTTTGAAGCCACAATTAGAAGCCACAATTACCTTCCTACCTAAACCACACCAAGACCCTACAAAAAAAAAAAAAAAAAAAAAAAAGAACTTCAGACTAATTTCCTTCATGAACACTGATGCAAATTTACTCAATAAAATTTTTATAAACTGAATTTAAGAACAAATCAAAAATGATCATTCACCATGATCAAGTAGGCTTCATCCCAGGGATGCAGGAATGCTTCAATATACAAAAATCCATCAACATAATCCACTATATAAACAAACTCAAAGAAAAAAAATCTCATGATCATCTCACTAGATGCTGAGAAAGCATTTGACAAAGTTTAACACCCATTAATATTAAAAGTCTTGGTAAGATCAGGAATTCAAGGCTCATACCTAAACAGTAAAAGCAATATACAGCAAACCCATAGCCAACATTAAACTGAATGATGAGAAACTTGAAGCAATCCCACTAAAATCAGGGACTAGACAAGGCAGCCCACTCTCTCCCTACCTATTCAATATAGTACTGGAAGTCCTGGCCAGAGCAATTAGACAGCAAAAGAAAGTCAAAGGGATACAAGTCGAAAAGGAAGAAGTCAAAATACCACTATTTGCAGATGATACGATAGTATACTTAAGTGACCCGAAAAATTTCACAAGAGAACTCCTACAGTTGATAAACAACTTGAGCAAAGTGGCTGCTTATAAAAGTAACTCAAATAAATCAGAAGCTACTTAAAAGATAAACATGCTGGGAAAGAAATTAGGAAAAAAAAAACATCCTTCACAGTAGTCACAAACAATATGAAATTCCTTGGTGTGACCCTAACTAAGCAAGTGAAAAATCTGTATGACAAGAACCTCAAATCTCTGAAGAAGGATACTAAAGAAGATCTCAGAAGATGGAAAGATCTCCCCTGCTCATGGATCTCATGGATTGGAAGAATCAACATTGTAAAAATGGCCATCTTTCTGAAAGCAATCTACAGATTCAATGCATTCCCCCATCAAAATTTCAACTCAATTTTTCATAGAGTTAGAAAGAACAATTTGCAAAATCATTTAAAATAACACAAAACCCAGAATAGCAAAAACTATTCTCAACAATAAAAGAACTTCCAGGGGAATCACTATCCCTGACCTCAAACTATATTACAGATCAATTGTGATAAAAACTGCATTGGTACACAGATAGGCAGGTAGATCAATGGAACAGAACTGAAGACCCAGAAATTGAAACCCACACACCTATTGTCACTTGATCTTTGACAAAGGAGCTAAAAAACATTTAGTGGAAAAAAAGACAGCCTCTTCAACAAATGGGGTTGGTTCAACTGGCAGTCAGAATAAAGAAGAATGCAAATTGATTCTTTCTTATCTCTTTGTAAAAAACTCAAGTCCTAGTGGATCAAAGACCTCCACATAAAACCAGGTACACTGAAACTATTCGGAGAAAAAGTGGGGAAGAGCTTAAAATAAATAGGAACAGGAGAAATTTTCCTCAACAGAACACCAATGGTTTATGCTCTAAGATCAAGAATCAACAAATGGGACCTCATGAAATAGCAAAGTTTCTGTAAGGCTAAGTACACTATCAAAAGGACAAAACAGCAACCAACAGATTGGGAAAAGATCTTTACTAATCCTACATTTGATAGAGGGCTAATATCCAATATATACAAAGAACTCAAGAAATTAGACTCCAGAGAATCAAATAATCCTATTAAAAATGGGTTACAGAGCTAAACAAAGAATTCTCAACTGAGGAATATTGAATGGCAGAGAAGCACCCAAAGAACTGCTCAACATCCTTAGTCATCAGGGAAATGCAAATAAAAACAATGCTGAGATTCCACTTCACACCAGTCAGAATGGTTAAGATTAAAAAACTCAGATGACAGCTAATGCTGGCCAGGATATGGAGAAAGAGGAACACTCCTCCACTCTTGGTAGGATTGCAAGCTAGTACAACCACTCTGGTAATCAGTCTGGCAGTTCCTCAGAAAATTGGACATAACGCTACCTGAAGACCCAACTATTCCACTCCTGGGCATATACCCAAAAGACACTCCAACATATAACAAGGACACATGCTCCACCATGTTCATAGCAGCCTTATTTATAATAGCCAGAAGCTGGAAAGAACCCAGATGTCTTTCAACAGAGGAATAGATACAGAAATTGTGGTATATTTACACAATGGAGCATGACTTGGCTATTAGAAACAATGACTTTATGAAGTACTTAGTGGCAGAAACCAGTTATGAATGCCTTCTCAGGGGTTCTGCTAGAGTTATACAGTTGCAGCTAACCATCAGACTGAACATGGCGATTCCAATAAAGGTGCTAGAGAAAGGATTAAAGAAGCTGAAAGGGAAGAACAACATTATCAGTCAACCAAACCCTCCACCACTTCCATGAACTAAAATATCAACCACTGAGCACACATGGAGAGATCCATGGCTCCAGCTGCATATGTAGCAAAATATAGCAGTGTCTGGAATCAGTGTGCGAAAAGGCCTTTGGTTCAGTGAAGGCATGGTTTCCCAGTGTAGGGGGAATGCCTGGGCACTGAGGTAAGAGGGTGATTGGGAGAGAGGGCACCTTTGTGGAAACAAGTGGAGGGGGAAGGGGATGGGAGCAGGATGGGTGGAGGGAAGGGGATAACATTTGAAATGTAAATACAGAGAGTATCCAGTAAAAAGGAAAAAGAAAGAAATTTGTAAACAGATAAGAAAAGAGATTCTCTGAATAATCAAAGAACTTGCCAAAATGAAGACTTAGTACAGGCAGAAACTTAATATGGCACCAGACTAGTGTTTCTGAAAGCCTCATTCATCCCACCCAGTCCCCACAAGAAAGTGGCACGCCAACCTTTCATTTGACCTCTGCATACACCAAAGAGGCTAAGCAAAGCTTGGGACATAGGTTACAGTGCTTTTCAGAACTACATTGACCTCAGAAGAATGCTTTCTGCCTTTGAAGTGAATAGTAATTCCTCTTTACTCGTGCATTTATAATTTAATATATTTGAATGTGAAAATAGCTCAGTTACAATGGAACTTGAGAAAATCTACAGCCAGTGTAGTTTTACTAAATCTTAATAGTCTTTATATGGTGGGTCAGCAAATTAACATTTCCCTTGCATGGCTGTCATTCTGATATTCCACACAGTTCTGAAAGAGTTAAGTAAAGTGAGCATCATTTTTAATGTTGGCTTTCATGTAAGAAGCATGTGTATTTATGGATCTTCTGGTAATTCTCTGCATTAATTGCTTGACCTCAAAGTGACCAGAGAAGGTCAAAATTCCTGTAATGTCTCCAAGTGGCACATTTTCATGTCTAACTTAGCTGAAAAGTATATAAAAGCTAAGGCTCCCTGAAAGTGCCCAAATAGCTGTGCCATTAAAATGACCTCAAAATGCAAGTTAATCCCTCCAAGGTCAATTGTAATTTATGTTCAATTAACTGGCTCAAGAAACCTGTTTCAGACAGAAGCCAGAAATTAAGAAGTCCATTGCCTGACTTTTCCATGGGAAACTCTTTTTGTAATAGCCACTGTCAGGGGAGCTGAGTGAGAAACTCTTGATGACACTGTCCCTAACCAGGTAGTTAAGTCTTCTCCTTCTGCCAAACTGACCACAATGCTTTGCTCTGAAAATGGTCTGAAAGCTTGAAGGGTTCAGATGGAAACCTATTATTTCTGTGCTTACTGCATGTGAACAAAGAAACAAGCCTCAGTCTGTTTCAGCATGGAATATGCAAAGCTAAGCGTCCTTTTCAACACATCAAAATGCACAGAAGATACATTTGGAGGAGTTTCAGCTTAGAAAATATAAGGAATTGGGGCATCAAAACAAAGAATGGTATTATAAATCATAACCACTAAACAATGAATCTGTCTATTCTAATAAAAACAAAGAAATAGAGTTAGGAGAAGGTGAAACACTTTTTGATGTAAAATGCTAAAATTTACATTAAAATTACAGTTTATTAGCTACAAATATGATAGATTTTTAAGTTATAGAATATTAACTTTAAAATGACAATGCTACAAAATCAGTGTGGATATCAATACCAGAAAGTAAAGGTTTGATGAGGAACTAAACATTTATATAAACACCCACTAAATGCATTCCATTCAGCCAAAAACACCTTACCATCAACATGATCTGTCAATGTCATGATGTGAGGACAAAGTAACATTATGTGCCCACTGATAACGTACTGAGGCCACAGCACCACTTCTGGGCACTACAGCATAGCCTGAGCCATACCATAAGGAAGAAGATACCATCTACAGAACACTCACAAATTAACTGGAGATCATGAAAGGTGGTGAGAGCTAAAAAGTATCTCAGAATTAAGGATACTGGAAAGATATGACAAACAAAATGTAACATAGGATTTTACATTAAAATCTAAGTCAAAGAAAAGATGACAGAAAGAAAACATTGTAACAATAACATCTGAATATGGACTGTGTATTAGGCAATTATATCATATCCTGTTAGATTATCTAAGTTGTATAGTCATTCTCTAATTACATTTTTTTAATTGTCCAGTTTTTTCTAGTGCCATATGGACTCAAATATTTAGTACAAAAGGAATACAATATCACCAACTTATTTTACAATGATTCATAAAAAGATAATATGAATTATATGAAAAAGACATTTAAAAGTTCTTAACTAGATACAGTGAATGACATTTAAGTAAAGGATAAAAGGAATGTTTTCACTATTGCTCTTACTTCTGTATAACTTGAACCATACACCCACATAATGTTGATTAAATTTTTGTTAAAGGTATTAAAGAATGTAACATTTAAGACTACAGCAAAACAAAGTCATACTACTGTTATCTTGTCATGAATAAGATGAAGTTGTAACTCCAGTACTCTGGAAGAAGAGGCAAGGGTGGATCTGAGTTCGAAGCCAGCCTGGTCTACAGAGTGAGTTCCAGGAAAGCCAGAGCAGTATGCAGAAAAACTCTTGTCTTGGCAAGGGGTCAGGGGGAAGCACACACACACACACACACACACACACACACACACACACACATACACACCCATACACCCCCCCACACACACATACACACACACACACACACACACACACACACACACATGCACTGTGCAGGGGAGGGAGACGAGGGAGGGAAGAAGGAGGGAAGGGAAGGGAGGAAGAAAGGAAGGGAGAGATGAAGAAAAGGGACATAAGGAGGCAAAGTTTCCAAGGTGCTTCTCATTGTCGTACTTAAAGCATGTCACTCTATTGAGCAGTCTCTCAATGTTTCTCTGTGTTGTAGGGACCTAAGGAGCTGAAAGGATTTGCAACCTCATGGGAAAAACAACATTATCAACCAACCAAACCCTCCGAAACTCCCATGGACTAAAACACCAACCTTTGTGCTCACTTTGAGAAACCTATTGATCCAGTTGCATATGTAGTTGAAGATAGCAGTGTCTGGCATCAATGTGAGAAGAGACTTCTGTTCCAGGGAAGACACATTTCCCCAATGTAGTGGAATGCCAAGGCAATGGGATGGAGAGGTAGATCAGAAGGGAGTGCACCTTCGTGAAGGCAAATGAAAGGGGAGGGTGGATGGGAGTGGGGAGAGGTTAAGGGATAATATCTCAAACGTAAATACAAAGTATCTGATAAAAAAAATTTAATGTTTGTGTGTGTAAAAAATTAAAAAAAAAGTTTGTGTGTATCAGAAAACATTCTGTCATAGAGATGTTTTCCAAAGTTACATCTTCCCCAACTTGATGCCCATTCTTAGCCCCTCCCACTGCCTTCCTCCCTACACCCTAGTTTTTCCCAAGAGGAATAGCCACAAAAATCCATGGAAGGCAAACACATTTAGCGAACATCCCTCTATTCACCACAGGTTCTTGGGCACCACTTGAGACTGCTTCTAAAGCAGACTTTACAATAAACATGGTGGTTTTAAGCCAACTGCTACAGACATGCTCTCAAATGTCAGATCTGGTCTTGGTCAACTGCATCATCTTCCACAAAACTACTCACAGAAATGCACAGTTGAAGAGTTCTTCCGCCAACTCCATCATGTCCCTAGGAATAAATACATTTTATTTAACTAAAAGGGCCAAATGTTATAATTGACCCGAGATTCATAAAATACTAAAGAGAATTGGCCAGATAGTATGTATGGCTGGACCACATTTCAGAAATCTAGAGGGATACAGTTGTGGATGTAATTATACTTCCTACTCAATTTCTAACTCTCGTTAGAAACAACATGAACACTGCCTATAAACCTCAGAGTCAAGCTTCATGCAAAATTCAGCTCTTGTATGATTGACATCATAATACAAAGCAATGGTCTAACAGAGGCCTTACAGATAGCAGATGCAGGCTAGGGCGAAGCTTCGTCAGAAAAGGCCACAGTAAGTAGTATATATGCATTCAACTAGTACTTACAGACATAATCAATGGACAGTCTTCTCAGTATTTATCCTTGGGGTAATCTTTCTATGTTTCAGAAAATGAATACATTTACTGTTTCTCAGATAGGCAAGGAATCCAAACGCCAAATCTCACTGCACTTGATTCCTGGGAGGGGTGTAACTTAAATAGTAGAGATTTGTTCACACAGTTCTGACTGCGGGACTTCTGAAATCAAGCTATTTCCATATTTTCTTTGTTGTTTCTTATAGTTTTTCGGGTCCTCTCCTTTTGGCTTTTAGGTGTCTGCCTTCTCAGGGTCCTACCAGACCTCCTCTTAGAAAGATAACAGTCATTATCTCTGTCCACCACACACATTTAACCCTAACTACCTCCCAGAAGACCAGCAACTGTAACCTTCTGAGGGGTTAGGATAGGACTTTAACATAGGCACTGAGGGGTTAGACTCATTGTCTGGAGTCTTGGCTGATGGACGGTGAACTTTGAGCCAGGGTCATCGATAACACTTCATTGTCTTCCTCCACCCAGGGCAAGTAGTAAGAGTTTCAACACACTTGTTGGTATCAGTTTCTTTTGTCATGTTTTCGGTTCTACGTTATAAATTTAAATGTACTGCCCTAATTACAGAGAAAAAAATGGGGGGAAAAACACTTAACATACACAGGATGCTATTGAATTGTGTTTGTTAAGAAGGAAAAAAAGAGGGGGAAGGAAGAAAGGACAGAGCTACAACACTCATTTTAATGTGCTTCTTAGAGCTCACTGCCCATTTGCCCTCAACTTAGCTAGGAGACACATTTTTCTTTGTTTATACAACCAACAATAAGTGAAATTACCACCAGGCAGAAAGGTACATTACTTAGTTAATGACATAAGCAAACCGTTCCTATGGGGATGAGACTACAGGACGCACTAGGGCTCTCTGCACCATGTCTGAAGTCACCTAGCTCCTCTTTTTGAGAGAAAAGATACTATGGATTTGTTCGCCTGTCATGATGTGGTACCGGATGCTGAGCTGTGCAAACACCAAGAAAGGGTGTCTTTGTGTATCGGTGGATAACAAGGTCATTGTCCTGCATCCTCAGTGCTGATTCCCGCCTCTGTTTTCTCTCCCTGTTACAGCAGTTCTGACAGTGCCCACGTGGAGCTGTGAGGCATACTCCAAACATGCGTCTGTAGGATTCAACACCTGTTTTTCTGCAAGGGAAACTTGAAACTATGTAAACACTATTGACCAGAGTGATACATTGAACAGAAAAGGCTGTGGTTACTCTGCAGTTCCACCTGCACCTCCATGCGGGATAACAAGCTGTGTTCAGTCAGCACACTCTCCCCTCCAGTTGGGCACCAAATAATAAAATCTGCCATCCTCCCCTTCTGATCCTTCACCTCCCACCATGCCTCTCCCCCAAAATGACAATATCTCCTCAGCTAGGGTTGGGACTTCATGCCCACCTCCCCACCCCATGCTGGGATTTAATCTGACATTTAGATTCATGTTCTCACCATTACTGTGTGTTCATACCCATCACAACCCTGTTATGTCTGGACCACACTGTTGCTTTGCAGTCAACCAATACATCTCACAGTTCTTTCCTCTCTTCTGCAATGATCCCAGAGCTTTGAGATGGGGTTGGGGGGTGGTGACAGTGACGTACCAGTTAGGCATTATTCTACAACTTCTCGGTCTCTGCACCCTGGCCAGTTGTGAGTCTCCATGTTAATTAACATCAATTGCAAAATGAAGTTTTTCTGATGAGGATCTAGAGATGTGCTTGTCAATGGATGTAAAGAGGAATCTTTAGGATTAGTATTATGGCCACTTAGTAAAATTACAAAGGTATGTTTCCTGTAGGGTATATGATTTGCCTTGCCACAGGTTCTTAGCCCCAATAACAACATTAAGTATGAGTTCCATCTCACAGAGAGGACTGTAAATCCAATAAAACGTAGTTGGTTATTTTTGTGGCATTCGCAGCACTGCTTAGTCAATGGGTATGTTTTGTTAGCCTAGTAGTTACTATACCTAGACAATTCACAACTGGGTAATAGTGATGATTAATTTTCACCTCTGGTAGCATGCATAGCGTCTTCCAGCACTATGAAAGTTAGCCAGTAGGGATAAAGCTTCCATTTTAGTGCCAGCTTGATTTCTCAATGTTCTATGACTGTGATATCCTTAGAAACAGAATCTTTTGTCAAGTTCTCAAGGGTAACAAAACAATAACCTAACAACATCTGGGGTGTCTCTGAGAACTCTCTAACCAACAACTCCAAAAGAATTAACTCATACCTGACCTTGGACTTTTTATTTATTAGCCTGTGGGGTCTAGTAGGGATAGTTCATCCCATTATTAGGATAGCTCTATTGAAACTCAAAATGTGAACACATATATATTATCCCTCCCTGTTTTCCTTCCTCTACCCCCTGCCCTCTTGTCCCTAATACAATTTAATCCTTCCTATTCCATCATTCCCATTTGCTGGTAACTAAAGTCTTCTGTCAGAAGGAAAGTCAGTCTTCTTTAAGGGTATGATACTTGATAGGTGACCATGGTCAAGTAGAAGACTATATAAATTAGACTTTGTGAGTTACAAACAGAGAACATCAGTCGTGTGGGTTGGGAAGAGCAGCCTGAATCTGGGAGGACTTGGAAGAAGGATGAATATGACCAAATGCATTGTATAAAATTCTCGACTAAAACAAATATAAGATGACAGCTTCAAGATAAACTACCCTCAGAGTCCATCTCTGCCACCCCCTGGACATCAGATGACCATCAATTTTAAAGACTAAGGTCTCTTACTGTTGACTTGCAGATCCTTCTCACATTAATGTATCTCACAAGTACTAGATCTGTGTTTTCTCAGATTCCAAGATGTTTGTCTTTTACTTTTCATTGCACAAATACTTTCACATCTTCTTATCTCCAAAATTTATTATATATATATATACATATATCATATATACATATGAATATATCATTACCTACACATATGCACACCTTCACACGCACACATACCATAGAGTAGCTATTACCTCCAATATTCCCTTCAAACTAAAACATCCCCTGCTGGAAAGAGAAGGGTTTATTTTAAGAAGCTCACAAACATACAAGACTCAGGAAGTTCAGAATTTACAACACTCATGAGGTCCCTCCCCGATGTTATACAAGCAGTGAAGATATTCTGGGGAAGAATTCATTGGTGGGGCTGCACACAAGCTGTGCAGTGAGTTCCAAGGATGAAGCTTTGTCTCATTTGTAAATGTTTTGTTTTATTAAATAACTGTTTTACTCTTTATTTGCGGGTTGGTCCGACTGATGCCCACAGTGTATACGTGGAGTCAGCTGACATCAGGTGGAAGCCAGTTCTTTTATTCAGCCATGTGGGATGTGGGAGTTAAACTCGGGGCTTTGCAGCAAGCACCTTTGAGTGGTGAGCCATCTCCCCAGTCCAGAAATGAGCTTTCAGAAGCCATTGGTCCTGCTGAAGTGGGCTCTTTTGGGGAAACAGCTTTAATTCTCTTGCGTTCTGTAAATGAGCACATAATAAACTTAATTATTCATGAAGCTAGACTTGGAAGGCATCATTTCTTCAGACAGTTGTTGGTGTCTGAGCTGAATGAACAGACATTTGCTCACATCTCTCTGGGAATAACCATGGACTACACGGTGTCCCCAACTAGGAAGTGATTGAGCCAGAGTTCAGAAGGAACATAGTGAAATGGATGATAAGACAAGAAACTGGGGTTATATGCATGTGAGCGGAACTGTGATGTTGGTTTCTCAGTGTGGTGTTGAGTGATAGTGACCATTGCATGTTTTCTGTAAAGGTAATAAGATGTGTGGGCAGGACCTGTGCAAGTGGACGAACTTCTGGGTGTCCATCTTTTTCTGTGGACGATGTAGTGGCATGTCTCTGTGAGTTTTGAGGTCTGTCACTTGAGTATGGAGACATTCTCCAAATGGCTGATGGATTGCAGATCCCTGAAAGTAGCCCTTGTGGGATGCTTCTAAGCAGACCGCGGGGCCTTTGCTGTGGGCAATAAGATGCAAACTTGGGTTCAGATGTCTCCTTTGAAATAACTTCCTGGCAATGGGATCATTGCAATGAGGAGAAACAAACAAACAAACAAACGGAACATGGGGATGTTCTCCTATGTGTTTAGCAGAAACGGAGAGAGAGGATGATGATGGAAACGTTGGCTTTGCTGTTTCTTACAGATAGTGGGATATGAGGAAAATCAGAATCAGCCGGTGCTTAAGATCCCTGACTGCAATCCAAAAATGTGGAACCTAAAGGAAAAGCTAGATGGTGAGAGGTAAAGAGCAAGGTGGAGGTGAATGGCATACCCAGGGAGCTGTGAGGAGATGAAAGTTCTGGGAGTAAGTATAGGCAGAGGACTACCTAGTGACCCTGCTTCTTTTACAGCTATGACAATCGGGGGATGCTCAGTATCTGAGTTGCTTGAGTTAGAAAATGCTTTGAATGAAAAGAGTCCTCCACAGTCTGACCGGTGAGTCTGGGAGATGGTGGGATGGATAGGGTCCTTCTGAATGCTTCAGAAACAGAGACACTGAGTAATTTGCCTGCTCACCCCTCCCCACCACCAAGTGGCTAAGGGATCTAAGAACAATATGAGGAAAATCAGCTCATGAGGACAGGCTCAGAGGGGCCATTAGCGGGACATTTGGCTGTCAGAAGCTGAGTCTGTACAAATATTGGAGACTAGGAAGACACAGAGAAAGGTCAGGCACTACAGAGAATTAGGCATGTGTTAGGTGGTGCTTGAGCCTCAGTTTACCAGGTTAGGAAGGACTATGCTCCCAAAGTTAATACAGTGAGGCCCTCAGGACCACTGGGACTTCAGCACTTTGTTAGTCTCGTGGAAATGTGTTGTTTATGAGGCAGAAAAGGCAGGACCAAGTCACTTTGACATGTCAATCAAGCTTATAAAGTGTTTATAAGGAGAAGAGTAAAGCCAGGAGGTTAGCTAAAGGCAAAGCCTGCTTTAGGATGACAAAATAGGAGAACAGTTAAAACAAAGACCAAAATTAGCAATTGAAGAGTTTGCCTAAAAGCACTTAAATGAAAAACTTTACATAAAGTTTTTTCTCCTGAATTTCTGGGTAAGATCTTAGTACTAGTGACCTGTTACTCAGCTCTTAGTTGCTGGTAAGGAGGATCTCAGAGGCTCCACTCACAGTACAAGCTACTGCCACAGATACCGACTGCACGAACACATTGGCTGCATGGCATGAAAGAAGAGTGACGTCAGAAACAACCTGTGAGCTCCTTCTATGATGCAGGCATTCGTGGTGCCAGAAGATGTTATACAGGCTGCTGAGGGAGAGTGTTGAAAAAAAAAAAAACAGAAATAAAAAAAACAAAAACAAAACACAAAACTCCTACATGGATACAGGCGCTGCATTAGCATGTACATTACATGCACATTAGCAGCATGGCAGACAAGAATGGATCCCAGTGCTTCCATGGTATAACTGATAGAGATGCAACCACTTTCCTTCTAATGGCATTTAAGACCCACTTCACAGAAGAGAACTTAAGATTGATACTGAAACAGGGACAGAGGGCCATGGCTGGGAAGGTCACAGACACCAGTGGGAAGCAACTGCCACTTATTTCTTTTGTTTGGTCGAACTGATGTGATTCGCCTTTCAAATTGACCTGCAAAAACATCTGTGTCTGCACACATAGGTTGCTGCTATCATCAGCAGTCATGAATGGGAATGGTTTTTCATGTCTGGTGGTGGTTGATGTGGAGATTTATAACTTGTCAAGCTTCTGGGAATGAGTAACAGTTTCTGTGGCAGTGTCCTGATGCTCAGACATAAGTGAAGTAAAATAATCAGACATTGATTATTATATATAAGCACATGTACACACACACACACACACACACACACATACACACGCACACACACCCCACTTAGAAGACATCACAGAAGTAGAGGAGGAAAGAATCTAAGAGGTGGAGGAAATGGTCCTGTGTTACAAATCTAATTTCTTTAAATAGAAACATTCCTTCCTAAAGAAAATGGGAAGCTTCACAACACTCAGGAAGCTAAATAGAATTAAAATTAAAAAAAAAAAAACTTAAAAGGGCTCAGGAAACTTCTAAAACAGGAAATTACAAGACTCATCAGACTCATGAGACTTGTTCCCAAGTTCATATAAACAGTGAACACTTCTGTGGGAAGGAGACGGCCATGGGACACTGCCTGGAGGGACTGGGGACAGCACCAATGACAAGGCTACCCCAAAGCTCTCGCTGGGATAGGCTTTGTGATGAGCTGCCTCTGACTCACCAGTGCTCCGGTAAGGAGCCCCTTATCCATGTTCCCGTGACTCTAGTTAGTCATTGGCTCACCAAGCTAGACTTGGTAGTTTCTTTATCAGAATCCGTTCCTGACTCCTGGGTTACTGTTCATCTGTTCACATTTCCTAGGAGATGTTACACAACAGCATGACATATCTACACCCATACCCATCTCTACATATCCCATTTCTGTATATCCTTGATAGCGATTATAGAACCTACTGATGGCCTTTCCTTAAGTATTAACAATGGCTACTTGTACATTTTTTTCTTTTTAAAAACATTTCTATTGTGTATTTATTCTTTGATGATGTTATACATGTATGCAACATATCTTGCTCATAACTTCCTTAGACTACATCTTTCAATTCTCTGTTACTTCTGAATTTTTATTCCTAGCCAAAATCTTTCCACTAAAATATAGAGCCAGTTTTTCCATCATCTTAATAACCATCTCTCATTTGATAAGCCGAAGCTCAAATAATAACCCAAAACTAGTTTGTCCTCTTTCTGTTTAACCTTTCCCCTTCTTATGGAGTTACTGCTTCAGATAACAGAGCACAGTTCCCCCAGTGTTTCATGGGAGAAATGGTATCGTGACTAATCTTTGAAGTTCCGGTCTCCGAGTGTGCCCGTCTCTTCCCATCATGTGCTCCCACCATTTTCACAGCAGCATAGTTTTCGCTGCTTCCTGAGCTCCCTGCTTTCATTCACATTTCCCTCAAGGTATCGTGAGCCTGGGGCCTGTGTTGTCATGGACTGACCCATTCCTACCAGGACTGGACTATAGGAATAAACAAAAGAGTTGATCTAAGGCTCTGGCCACCAAACTAGCACAAAGCCTCTTTAGGGCTACTTAACATTCTAGTTTACTCATGAAGATAACTAGATGGATGGCCCAACTTGTTTTGTGACTGGGTTAAATCCCTGTATAAATTAACTGTCATCCAGCATGCTGACTGCACATTTTTGTAGAAGTGCCAATTTATGTGGGCAGCAATTCACACACATGCACACACACACACACACACACACAGAGAGAGAGAGAGAGAGAGAGAGAGAGAGAGAGAGAGAGAGAGAGAGAGAGAGCCCATATATTTACATGGTGTTACTACTAAAATACATTAATAGTGTTAACTGGTGAATATTTTGTGAAAGCCACTAAGCTATTTTGTGCTGTCAGCTCTTCCAGTTTTCAGTTTATGTCCTACAAAGTCCTCTATCTGCCTCTTAATTTTGACTTCTTTGGATACTCGTAACTATTATAAACTACTTTCTCTCTCAACTCGCTGACACGTCCCCAAACGCTCTCCTTAATACACACATACCTTCTTCCACACTCACAAATAACCCCCTTCCAAAATTAACAGGGAAACCTTGCAATTAGAAACACGGGATCGGAAGGCTGATATCCCCCAAGAAGCCATGCCATTTCTGGAACCATTTGCCTTCAATGTTCTGCCTTGCTCTTGTGCATTCTGTCCCCATTGCAAATACTCCAGAATGTGGCTTCTTTCTCCTGCCTTTCCAATTTCTCTCCTGAATCTACCTACCCTGGTTATGCCTTCCCCGGACTGACCTTGGCACTGGAATCTGTACTCTTGCACGCTCTGTCCAGTCTAGGTTTGGTAATGATTTCCTGCTATTGTTCACCTCCGAGTTGACATGTTCACATCTGGTTGGCCTCTGTGTATCCAATTCCGTGCATTAAATTCCTGACCTTAAATAAACAGAAGGGTTTCTGCTCAACAGAACTCTAATGTAAAACTGACATCTCAGACCACCACAAAGGCATTTGGCTCCCTTCCTCCTGTTTGTTGAGTTAAAGTCTGTGTGCCCACAAAAAAGTAATGATTACAGGTAGGTGTTGTGGTTTCTTATCAGCTCTACCCCATAAGGAGCTCTCAGGATGGGAACAATGGACAGGTGATCTCAGAATATCCAATGTCCCTCTTATTGCTTACAGTATACACTAGATCGTCACGATTTCAAAACATAAAACTCATTCAGTCTTTTTTGCTTTTTAATTTATGTGGTATGCTAACAGTTTGAAAGGATTTAGGACAGGACCTGGTGTAGAATAACACAAATTTTAAATATAAATTAGCATTTTCTTTCCATCTTCAAAGGAGTAAGAGGTGGAAATAAGTGAGGAGCTGGAAGATTTTCTCTTTATGGTTGGCCATGTTGTCCCTGGGTCTATGGGATCAGCACCCAGCCACCGGGAAAGGCAGCTCCTGTTTCACTACAACACAGAAATCAGGCAAAACTTGTATCCTGACTCCGAGACAAGGTTTTGAAAAGTGAAGACCATTTCATTTGCTTCTGGTAACTAAGCAAGTACAATTTCAAAAGGTGTTTTCAAATTTTAAGAGACCCATAGAACTTTGAGAGCAATTAACAGTCCCTTCTGAGTCCAGGTTTCTCTGGAAAGAGGTATAACCAACCCTCTTTGTAGACCAGAATATTGTGCCTCAGTATAATTTAAAGCAGCTCATCAGTTTCTGCAATGCAAAGTAATTATATATAATATATTACATACATATGCATATTTTTTTAAAGATTGGGAAACAGATTCACCAAAGATATGTTTCATAAATTCTATTAAGTCAGAATTACTGACCAGAGAGCCAGAAAGCCTAGTCACTACGCTAGTCATCTGACATTCTGACTAATCCAAAGATATGGCACATAAATATTTTTCTAAATGTCTTGTGCTAGTGTGAATATTTTGTATTAGCATATTGTGAAACTCTTAACCATTAAATTACAACATCAAATAATCATTGCACACTTTAATACAGCCTTGTTTTGACCACAAGGAAATCAAAAAACAGACTACTAATTGTCCTCTGAAGATTCTGGCAGGATGTGCAAGAATAATTCCTTTTTCTTAATCATAACAGCATATTTGTATTACAAATTTGCCTGGAGTTGACTTCCTGGTCTGGTGTGAATCACAGTAGCTGCTGACTTGGCAAGGTGAGGCTTTTGTGTCCCGTGAAATATTGCAGGTGCCAACTGTAACAAAGTCACTATTGTCCTCCTTTAATGAAGCTAGTAGGAAAAGCTAAGTGTCCACAAGTGAGTCCCAGCGTACCTCATGTCCAGAAGGTCAGTTACTGCAAGGTGCTAGACAATTGGGATCCCATAAGTACTAACTGACATGCCTCTGTTCTTCTCTCCAATAATGTACTGTTAGTCTATTAGAATAGAAGAAAATGATCACGACAAGCACTGAATCAAACATTCTGACATATGAGAGATCTAAATGGTCATGAGTTATGAAAAGTCCACAAAGCAATCGAGACCCTGAGTCATGACGAACGTTTCACAGATATAACAGTCCACAAAAATCCAGCTTGTTACTTGAGATAAAATGTTCCTGCGGGGCTGTGTTTTGCTGTGCGTATGTGTGTGTGTGTGTGTGTGTGTGTGTGTGTGTGTGTGTGTTTGCTGTTTGCTTTCAGTGGCTTGTTTTCCTCATTTTTATTTATTTGTTACTTTGCTAAGACACGTGCAAATCCCTTATGTTTGGTGGAACCCACTGAAACTTTTTAACTACAAATAGATCTTATGTGTGCTCACTTAGACTTTCATATCTGCATCTTGCTGTCATTCTTTAAAGTCATTTTCTCCCAACATGAAAGCTCTACTATTTTTGATTTTTTTTTCATGTGGAAATGAATCAGTCTGTGTCATAGGGCAGAGCTGGGACAATGCTATAGGAAATGACCTTAAAGTAGCTAAGAACGCCAGCTGTCTCAATGCGCACCTATAATCCCTGCCTTCAGGAAGCAGAGGATGGAGGACTGCTGTGAGTTCCAGACAGCCTGGTCTACACAGCAAGAAACACACAAAATTAAAGGTAAAACCAGAAGTTCTTAGATATCTTACACACACCTGCTAAAGTGTCAGACATTTTTACTCAACTTTACAAAGTAGCCTACCATTTCTTTTTGAAGTTCTAATTACAAAGTGAATATTGTTTTGTTCTTAATTAGCGTAAATCTAATTACTTTAAAAATAACAAACCTGGAATGATTTTTTTCCAGTTTTTAAACATTCTCTTCATCTTAATATATAGCCAAATAATTCACTCTATTTTGTAAAACTCAAGCTCTTGACACTTTTTGATATTCATTTTCTTGTTACTTAGATACCAAAAGTTGGCCAATGAAGGATAAAATTCTGTAGGGTTTTATTTTTCTTTTCTAGAATTCTAAAAGTGTGTGTGTGTGTGTGTGTGTGTGTGTGTGTGTGTGTGTGTATACATATATAGATATGTATATATCATGTCTTATTCTGATGAATTAAAGTGAATTAAGGTTTAAAGGCCAACTTTTGCAAAGCTTAGCTCTCCTTCTGATGTTTTAGAGAGACAATTATATCTCCATTTTCCTCTTATTTTCCCCCAATGACTTCCATGTATTCTGTAGAAAACCTGTATCAGTTTACTTCTTTCAATGCTTTTAAAATGAAAATAATTTTCATTTTTAATCATTAAAATCTGTGTCTCTGAAGATTTTTCTCAGGCTAGCCTCAGTAGAAAGTTCTGTGAATAGAGCTGTTACATCAATTCCCCCAAGTAATAGCTTAATTACTTGTAAACTCTGGAAACCATTAGTTTATCATCCTTTGAAGTGAACAGGCAACTGGCCAGGCTGAGAGCAAAACACTTGTTACATTTTCATGTAATGAACTTAATTTCTTTTTAGTTATTTTTTGTTATTTTGAGAAGGAAACTTGGTGGGCTATACTTTCATGTTCAAAAGATTAAAAGTTCTGTCATTTTGCTTCATAAATGGCCTCCGAAGTTCACTTATAAAATACGAAAAGAAACACTGAAGGCTCTGATGATAATGATTTATGAGCTTTTGGAAATCATTGGGAACTCAAAGGTAAAGTTGTGTTTGAGCGACAGCAGTACTGTAAAAGAGGACTGTCCTTTACACACCCTACAAAGTTACAGGGACAGCCAGCTGCTTGCCTCTCTTCCTCTATTCCCTCCCCCTTCCTACTCCAGCTAAGGTTGAGGTTACCTGTGGTGCTGAGCTTGCTTCAGGCACACCTTCCTTGTGGGGCCTCCCAAGAACGCCACCCCCACGCCCATGCACACGCATTTTTCTCTGAGTTTTCTTTTTCTTCCCAAATTCATTGTCAGGTGAATTTTCTTCCCCACGGGCTGAACATAGATCAAAGCAAGTTCTGAATGTGGGTGGTTATTGTGAGATTGAAACACTGTATGTCTGAATATTACCCCCCTCCCCAAATGAGGAAGGAAAAAAAGTACTAGCGGGAGTGGAGGATTGCTAACTTCATCTAGGCAAAATGGTGATCTTCCTGGATCTTGGCAGGCGCAGGTGGGAGCCAAACCCGTCTGGAAAAGGCGCCTGTTTTAAAGGACAACAGATGAAATAGGAGGTACCTGCAGATCCACGGGGAAGGCCTGACCTTTCTGATCTCTGATTCTCTAACCTAGGAGTGTTTGACGGGAAAAGAAACCAAGGGTGGCTTGCAAGTCCCAAAGAGTGAGGAGATTCCCTCAGAGAGATGCTGCTGCTGAAGGCCTACCCCAGATTCAGGACTGCAAACTTCCAGACCATTTTGAATATTTCACACATGCTATCAGCATACTCCTGATACCGCTTCCTTCCTTCCACTACACATCGTAATTACTAGCCACCTTCTCTTTTGTCAAACTCAATCCTTCTAAGCATCCTGCTTCGGGGACCCATTTTGCATTCTGCAATACCCCCTATTCCTCCCCAGACATATATGTCAAAGAATAAGGAGTTGAGACATGACATATTAATGTTTTTATCTGGGGACTCTCTGCTCCCACGGGAAGGGAGGGAACCCAAGAGCAGAGGGCGGCGGAAAGCAAGCGAGAAGGAATCACTCCAAAGCTCCTGCGGAAATTCATATTCCGTGTATGTTCCTCCTTCGTCTAGAATAAATTCTGCAGGCCTCCCCACGCAAAGCCGGCGGCGTTTATTTATTTGCATGTCATGCTTATAATGTGGTAGAAAGCAAGACGGATCTTCCAGGAGGGGAGGCGACGACTCTCACCTTTCAGACTCTCTCTCCTAAATAAAAAAGAATTGACCGGCGGGGCGCCTAGGAATTTATCTTGAGTTTGCGGTCATTACCTCTATTATATGGCCCCAGCAATAAATAAGTCGGGTAGTTACTACCCAACAATAAAACTGTAGTGTGGGGGACACCTTACTATTACTTTCTTAATAATCTGTCGCTTCTTTTCCCTTTAAATCTTCCGATCTTGTCTTTTCACTCTTCTACAAGGATCTATCTTCACCCCTTGAGGTACCAGCTCTCTGGGATCATTTTTATATTTCGTGAACACAATAATTTTTCCTGCCTCAGACTTACTGTTTTTCCCATTCCAGGCTGCTTAATCTGTTTCTAGACAAAGGGTCGGCCGGCCCCGGATCAAATATCTTTTTCTTTTCCCCTCTCTGATTTTAACTGCGTTGTGCGTCCCTTTAATGAGACATCCCCCGCCCTCCCGGGGTCGCAGCCACCCTTGAGGAATCGGGGAGGGAGGATGCACTCAAGTTCGGAGGGAGGTGACCGGTCCTAGGGAGAAGGTCTGAGCCCGGATCCCTCACATCCTCTGGAGCGAAGACCGTACCAGGCAAAAGGGGAGTTTGCCCAGAGTAATCCTCGCGTGTGGCGGGGTGGCTGTTCTTGGGGATTCCACTCATTCCACTTTCTGGCTGGCGCTCCACGCGGGCACAGTGCGCCAAGCACGGACGCGAGCGCCGGCAGCCTGGACAGTCCTGGAAAATCGGACCTCGGCACACGGCGCTTCCTCGGCACCCACGACACCCCAAGTCCTGCACCCAGGCTTGGGCCAGGAGGGGGGCGACACAGGGCAGAGGATGGGCGTTCCCTCGGCTGCTGGCTACCTTCACACCTGAGCTCCCTGGGAACCCCTGCCGGCTTCCTCGCCGCCGCCTCAGAAGCCACCCGTAGTCAGGCGTGAGGCGAAGTCCAGTCCCCGCCGGAGCCCCGAAGAGCCCCGGGGGCCCTCCGCCCTGGGGGCAAGGAGCTGTGCCACAGAGCCGCCGGCGCTTTGTCAAAGCACAGCCTAACACGTTCTCCTTGCAGCTCCAAAAGTGACTCGCACCCCGAGGAAAGAACTGAGAGCGCTCCTCGGAGCTGGGGTGGCCCTTGAGGAGGGTGAGGGAGATTAGAGGCAAATGGGCAGTTACCGCGTGGGGAGGAAAGAAAGGAGTCGGACCTGCGTGGCTTTCCCTTTTGTTTCAACACTGTAGGTCCCTCGACAGCAGCAGGTTCACACCCTACCTAGAAAGGTTTCTATTTGTGAGACTTAGATCACTGATAATAAAACCAGAACCCATGGGGGTGGGGGGGAGAGAGAGCGAGAGAGAGAGAGAGAGAGAGAGAGAGAGAGAGAGAGAGAGAGAGAGAGAGAGAGAGAGAGAGAGAGAGAGAGAGAGAGAGAGAGAGCAGTAAAAAATGTTGAACTTCTCACCTTTCTTTCTTTAATCCAGGTTCTGTGTGTGTGTGTGTGTGTGTGTGTGTGTGTGTGTGTGTGTGTGTGTGTCCATCCTTGTTAATTGCGTTTTGCTGGAGTGATCTTTTAGAATTCGAAAAATCATCTGAGAAAATATTCACGTTTGGGACAGAAAACATTTTTTATTTATACTCCTGACATTTAAAAAAGCAGAATTAATTTGTTCTGTCTACATTAGCATTGAGAGAAAGTTTCCGAAATCCAGCGGGGGGGGGGGTTTATGGGGGGGGGCAGGTTGGAGAAAAAGAAAGCACAGAAAGGAAAGAGCAAAGCTAGCCAGCCTTGTTGTCTCTCTCCCTTATATCAGACCTGTAATCAATCATTGAAATAGGAAGCAGCAAAATTGTAAAGATTCGATAGATTAAAATGCAAATGAAAGGTAGGAAAAGAAACATTAACACGGGCACCAAAGATTTAATAACCGTAAATCAAGGTTTTTCTGTTGCAGCTGCAGTTTGTGTGTTTATGTTTTAATCATGTTCAGTCCATAAATAAATAATTTCTGAAACGAGACTAATTTTTCATTATTTTAACCATGAGCTATAACACTAAATATTAAAAATAGAAAATGTGCATATGCCACATCCCCAACCCAGAAAGAGAAGCACTTGGAACAATTGTTTAAAAACCAAGAGGTTTCACGTGTGTGTTTTGAAAATCAAAGTATTATGCTAAAACTTCTCTCTTAACTGACAAAAGCCCAAAGTTTATTTTCCTTTAATATTTTATGTTAACAATGCACAATTTATTCTAAAGACATGTGTGGCTCCCCTGTCCTCTCAGCTTGAGCATTTTCAAGGCAAGAAAATGCCAGAATACTTTTAAAAACTTAAAATCTTATTTCAAAGTATCTTGACCATTTCTGGGTAATGTTTTATAAAAGAATCTGCCTTTCTGGGAAGAAATAACTGACGGGCAACACATTAAAACTTTTTTAGCTTTATAATTAATTTTATTTTTTTCCACGAAGGGATATCTTCTTTCTTTGTTTTATGATCATTCAATTTAAGCTTGAATGTCAAGGTGTCAGGCTATTCAAACAAACTTTAAGCATTCTTTTTGTTAACTGTGCTGAAAGTTTGCCCTTTTGGTTTTTCACTTAAAATATTAACTTCTTAATTTACAATTTTACCATTTTTTTAAAAAAAGAAAAACTGGGGGATTTAATCTTTCTGTTCTTTTCCTCTTTTCTCCCTCCCTTTCTTCCTATTTATTTATTTATTTTGGTGATCTAATTCACTTAAGAGAGGGCACTTCATTTCAGCATAGAAATGCTTAAGAAAAGCCTTTTTTTTTTTCTTTCTTAACTCTGTCCTCAAATGAATTAGGGTTGCCTTGGTCTCTCGTCTTCCTACAAATTACAAGAATAACCAAATCTAGAGCACACACTTCCTTCCTTGTACCTTTAGGTTAAATGTGAGCTGAGCTGATGTTCTCCGCCCCCCCCCCAGCCAAAAAACCAGCTTTTCACTCTGACAACCCAATAATGCATTTAGTTGGAAATTATACTTGGATCTTTTCTCCTTTGTATTTTTTTATTTACTTCAGTACAACGAGATGACTTGATTTTCACGGGATTACATGAACGCCATTCATGAACGGCATTGCTACTCAACTAAATACTGCCTTAATAGTCAAATGAACTTTTTATTTGCTGGAGTTTGTAGGTGGGTTTGGAAACAGAGTATGCAACTGATTTGGTTACTGTTGAGAATCGAACAGGCACACAAAATTATTTATCTAAAGGGAAGAGATGTAGCTCTGCAAAAGGCAGAAGCAAGGACAAAAATATGGGGAATTATTTCAGTTTATTGCTCTTATTAATTAAACCGGATGTGGTTTAATTCTGCACTTTTAATACCGACCTTGTTAGAAGCTCCGGGCGGCTTGGCTTCCCTTCGCTCCCAGTTCCTCTCATTCACTGGGTCCCTTTTTGATAGGGTTGCCTTTCCTACAGTACAGCTCTTAGGAGTTACAGTGGAAAATCTCACGGGTCTTGGGGGAAGATTGGCGCTCCTTCCGCTCCCCGGGAAAAACAAAACAAAACAAAACACAAGCAGGGAGGGGAGAAGATGAGGAGCCGCTTTCCCTTTTCTCTTTCAGCATTTCTTTCGTTGAAATGCAAGACAGGTACTTGATTTAGCATTTAAGCAAAAGGTTACACAAACCGCGTTTTAGAAAGTGTTAGGATGTCCGACAGGGTCAGCCCCAGATCAGATCATTTCTCGAATGCAGACCTAAAGATAATGAGTACTTGTTGTATTAAAGGGGACAAACAGTACTTTGGCTTCCTCTGACCCCAGAATGCACGGCTTGGTTTCATTGATCATCTTCCTTTATGAGATAATGCAATTACAAACATCAATAAGGGGCTGCAAGGGGAATCATTATGCCGTGACAGTGATAAATGACGGTGCAGAAATAGCATGCTTCCCCCCCCTAACAATCCTGGAGCCCAGGGGCTCCGGGGGCTGAACACAGTCGCCAAGGAAACAGATGACATCCCAAACGGCACCAAAGGAAAAAATAAAATGAACAGTCTTTCTTTGCCTTTCACTCTTTTCCTTCTTCCAAAGAGTTAGTTTTGGCTCTAGCAGCAGCTGCCACACAGACATTTCGTTATTTCAGACATTAAAGACTGAAGTGGGTAACTCCTCCCCTTCATCCCACCCCCACTAGACTGACACATAAACCTCGCTGTTTGCATTTATAACACCTGAAAGTGCAGGGTCTCAAAATCGCGTTTGTGTGGGCTGAGGGGCTAGGGGGCCTAGATTTGCACAGCCGTCACGTTGTTCACCCACCCACCCACCCACCCATTTTTTTCCAGAAGAAACTAAGTCTCCAGGGCACAGTGGCGCCTCGCGGGTCTGCCAGAAAAAGGGACTTTGCTAGTGTCTGGCCTCCAACTCCCCGCGGTATTGGACGCAACCCTGTGCCGGAGGTGGCAGCGGTGGGAGCAGGCAGTTACTTGGGGTCTTTGCTGCCTTCCAAGGTTTCTTAAAGGTGACGTTATCAGCGGCCCTAGATCTCCCTAAAGGGGGAAATCCCGCTCTTTGAAACCGTAGGGTATGCTCAGCAACAAATATCTTCAAGGGGGATCTCTATGTGAAATCACCATCTACTCCAGAAAAGTGGGTGAGGTCCGCAGGCGTGAACTGAAGGGCGTTGCAGCGACTTCGGCGCTCGCCACCCCCTCCGCTCCCCCACCTCCCACCCCGCGCACGCCTGCCGGGACAGGGAGGGATTAGAGCCTCGGGCCTTCAGGTGGATTCGGAGAACCTGTCGCTTTTAGGGTGGTGGCGGAGGAAAGCACTGAAGAGTGAGGGAGGCCTAGGCCGAAAGGCGAGAGATAGAGGGAGGGGAGGAGGGGAACCAGAGAGTCAGCCCTGCAGTCTTTCCGTCTGGTTCCCAGCCCAGAGAAAGCAGACAGTGGGATCCTGACCTCTGTCCCGCACACTCTGCCTGAAACTAGGGTGAGAGTCACACAAATGACTCGGAGAGAGGATCGGCACCCGTGGGTGTATGAAGCAGGTGACTCTTTACTCTCTGCTTGACTAATGAACTAGGTCCTGGGACTAGTTTTCCACCCAGAGATTGAAGTCACTGGTCGTAGTGAACACAGTGCGTTGGGGTAGACGTGAGTGTGTCTTGCTGGTGGTCAAGGGTAGGAATTATACATCTGATCAAACGAAGACCGGCTTAAAACTAAATCCAGAGTTTCAGAGTCGGAATCCCCTGAGGTGGACTGAGCGCGTGGGCAGCATAGGAGTCACTTCTCGGCCAGCTATACCAAGGCCCTAAAAGTGCCTCCCATCTCCCCACTGAAAGCTCTAGGGTACCATTTTTAGGGCAAAGACTCTTTACAACATAAACGTCTAGCGGATTGCCCAATATATTGTTTGTGTTTTCCTTTCAGCTCTGCCTTGGAAGAAAAACGTTTTAAACGTTTTGGAGAACCCTCCCCTTCACATTATTCACTGGCTTTGGTCTCCACAAAAGACCCCCCCCCCAACTCTCCCTCCCAGCTCTTCTCTTCCCCCACCCCTCAACCAGAGGACTCATAGCTTCTGCTTCGCTCCTACCCTTGGTGATAGTACTGTTCGCCAAAGGGCCAGTGGGTGCCTGGTGCCACAGAAGAGACCATGAAAGATGCTGAACCAGACCGGGCGCCCCACACCCGATCCCACACCTCTCTGCTCACCGTCCAAACACCCGTTGGGAGCTCACATAGTCAATTCCTGTTTTAACTGCCTTCCCAAGGGCCGAGGGCCTGTGGGATCCAAAGTGGGCGAAGTTTCTAGGGCTTTTAAAGAAACCTGTCCAACACACTGTGGTCCTACTCTACTCTACACTACTGGGGCGCTATACGCTCTAGAACCACACCCACCTTCCCAGCTTGACTGTTCAAAGGAGCCTCCAGTCCCCAGACTCTCGGCGCCACGCTCCCATGAGCGCCCTGGGATTCGGAAGCCGCATCTCCATCTGGAAAAGTCCTAAGGAAGCATCCAGGCAACTACAAACCACTCTGAGAGGTTCCAAGGGAAGAGCCCCAGAATGAGCGAAGACCTCTCTGCACCCGCTTTTGCGCTAACCCATGGACACCCAGGCTCCCGAGACAGTTAATACTTTATAACTTTGACTTTCAGATGGGGAGGGGGGACGGGGGAGGCATAAGACTCTTCTGCAGACCGGGGGTACCCCCGGAGAAGTGTGGGATCGCAACTGAGACCCATCCCCCCACGACGTGCGTGGGGAAACGAAAGGGAGTCTGAATCGCGGCTGGGGCAGGGTGAGCCTGCCTGGCTGTCTCGTCAGAAGCTCGGAGCCTGGCCCTGCCCGGACTCTCACAACTCCTCCCAGATCTCTGACTACACAGGGAGAGCTGGAAGCATCACTGAAGGCTCAAAATCCCAGCGAAGGGGAGCAGTTTCCCCTTTCCCAACGTTTGGACTTTGTCCCTGGACTTTCTCAGTATGAGCTTCTGCCCCAGATGTTGATCCCCACACCCAGATCCATCTTCTCCAGGCCCGTTAGGACCCCGGCACCCCAACTGTCGTCCGCATCGCTTGTGCTCCCCAGGGTTCCACCGACCACACCTCTCCCCGTGGCAAAACTCGCGGGCCCGGTTCCCCGAGAGGAGACAGCCTCCAAAGGAACTCCTAATACCATCCATACAGCTTTAATGCGCTTATAATTCGATAAGTGATTTCAATTTGAAATTGTTAGTAACTAATTTTATGGGTAATTTTTCCACATCAAATATTTAAGCATCAGATTAAGGGCGCCAGTTCCGACGCACGATCATAAGGGGGTTTCTCCCCACCCCACCCTACCCCCGCCCCACACACACAGCCGCGCTCCGCCTCCCTCCGGTCTCCTACCGCGTCGTTTTTCCAAATCCCCAAAAGGTGGCAGTCGAAGCCGACTTTCCTCTTTTCCTGTGGCTCAAAAGAAAGGACAGGGGTGAGGGGCTGGGGAGGTGTGTGTGCTGGGGGGAGGGGGGCAGCGGCGGGGGAGGGGTGGGGCGAGAAGAGGGCCGGGAGGGACTGGACGGTGCCAGGACTTTGCAAGCTGAGCCTTTAACACGTTTCCACCACGGCGCTAGCGAGAGCAGTGGCGAATTTCCTGGAGACGGCTCGGGCCAGAGCGGCGCGCCCGGCGGCCCTGGGGTCGGGGCGCGGGCGGCTCGGCACATTTGCACTCAACCCTCGGCCTCGTACAAAAGCGGGAGACGCAGAGAGGGACCCACCGGCGTCTTTCCATTTCTTTGTAGTTTAATACTGTACAACCAACCTTGGTTCTTCGAGGCCGGGCTCTTCGAACGCATAAGTGTGTGTGTAGGGGTGGCGGTGTTGGGGTGGGGGGCGTGCAGACTGGGGGAGGGCGGAGAGGAGACGGGGCGGGGGGGGGGGGCTCAGCGGATGAATTGCAGACCAGTTGCCAAACTTTTTTCCCCCTGCTGCCGCGGCTGCGGCTGCCGCGGCTACAGCCTTTGCTTTGAATGTGTGTAACTAGGAAACAGCAAGCCGTCTGAGAAGACGGAATTTCCAACGTGTAAAATGTTCTTAACGGAACCATTGAGCGAGTGCAATAAGGCGTGAGGGGGAACTAATCTTCCCATTTAAATGTTTGTGGCAATTTTATCTAAATGAATTTTAATGCTAAACGAGGGTAATTCCCCATTTGTAGCGCGTTTGCTTCTTTCCTGTGCCTCTAAAGCAGTCGAACATCGTGCAATGAACAATAACAATAAAAATACTGCCAAGGCATATTATTCATTTTGAATGTGTTATAATTACATTTGATTAAATATGATCGGCTAACATTTTTTAATTTTTTTGAAAAAAATCTTAAATCATACTAGTCTCATTCAGCCAGCGGACTCCCCCCCCCCCCCCCAAAAAAAAGCCTGTACAATTGTGTGCCCTGTTTAGGGGAGGGCGTTTTGTTTTTGTCTTTTAAGAAACATCAAAACCACTCTCCACACCTCCATTATTTCCCTCCTTCCGATAAGTGTCGTCAATAACCTCAAAGCTGGCTCTGAAATTTACAAGAGGAAAAGCTAAAACAGAATTAAGTGGGAGGGTGTCAGGGGCAGGAACAGAGAGACCTGAAGAGCAAGGCTCAGACAATCCTCACTCCGAGGGGGGAAACCACGGTACAAAAGCTTGTTTTATTTTTTCTAATTCCTAGACATTAATGATCATGATTCTTTTTAATCTCCACATTCCCCAGCCCCCTTTGCTGGCGCTTACTCCCCCCCCCCAACCTCTCCCCCTTTTCTCTTCACCGTCCTCTCCTCCCCCCTCCTTCCCCTCCCGGGTTTTCTCCCCACCCCGCCCCCTCCTACCCCAACTAGGCTAGAGCCTCCGGGAGAATAAAGGCTGACTCACCGGGTGTGTAGTGGGGAGATAGAAGTAAAAGGACGGTTAGTTTATAAAGTTTATTATTATTTTTAAAAGTAAATAAATGGTTGTTAACTGCTACTAACCACCCATCAAAGAAAATGATTACACTAATATAAACACTTACGCAGTCGTAGAACTGTCTCCGGGCCAAAATTGGAAAGTTAAAAGGTCCCATCTTTGGGGGTGGGGGCGAGGTGGGTGGCAGCGCTTGGGACTTGGCTGCGCGACCCCTTTCTCTGTCTCTCGGTCTCTGTCTCTGTCTCTGTCTCTCTCCTCCTCCTCCTCCTCCCCCTCCCGCTCCCCCCAGCACATCCACGTGTTCTGAAACAAGGCCGCATAAACAAAAGGTGAGAGTGCACACCATTGCTCTAGCAGGTGAGGCCAGTGACTCACCATTACTGAGTAGAGCCAACCCACAGCTGGTTTCTCTTTCCAAATAAAAGACAGGATTGCTGTGGGCAGTTTATAAGGTGACAAGGGCCTGAATGTCAGACTGGAGTTTAAGGCTTCTGACCCATCCTTTGTTCCCAAAGCAACCAAAGGACCATTGTTTAAAAAAAAAATGAATTTGCCTTAATTAAAATATTTGTATATTTCTCTTAGCTTTGTGAAGCACTCTTTAGAGCAGCGACTTTATGTAAGTGAAATTATAAGCTATTGCAGCTTAAACATGTTATTTTGAACCATTTAGCTGGCTGCCATGCAGAAATTCTGGACAGCTGTTCTGGAAAATTGGTTAATAACCAGCTTTATCCAATGAGAACATAGAACATATTTATAAAAATTAGATTTTGAAGTCTGGTCTCTTCAATTTTATATAGTTAATTTCTTAATAAACATGTACTGCTTGTCCTAGATAATATCCTTGGTGAAAGGCTGACTGTGGGCTTTAGCTTTGAAACAGCAGAAAAGTGTAATTTCCCTGATAGTGTAGATGACCGATACAAGATGAAGTCTGAGGCTACAGCTAGTTTAGTGCCTTTAACCCTTAATCTTGTTAGTATTACCAGTTCATTAAGTGATCTTAAAGCAGTGGTTATTTTTAAATAATTTACTTGGTGGTTACAAGTTTCAAATACATATGGCCCAGGGAGCTAATTGTTTGTTACCATTAAAAATACTGCACTAATCATTAAAAATTTGAGGAACACATTTGGTAAGCAGTGTGACAGAATGACAAAAATAATTTTTTTTTTTTTTATTCTGGAGTCTGACTTCATTGCTTCACTCAGTGACTAAAACTGGACTTGGAGTTCTCATACACATTCAAACTCCATCAGAATGCTAAGACACAGTGTGCCACGACTATTATTAATAATTAGCTCCTTGGTTTCTTGATAGAAAAAGTCTATTGACGAGCATTTGTTTATCAACAACAGAGAGTGTAATTAGCGTATCCCACTCAGTAAACCTTGTATGCATGCCACCACTAATCTGCTACTTTTACAAAAAACAAAAAAAAAAATATTTGCAATAATACAGTTCATCTTTCCAGTCCTTTTTGCACAAAATTTATTTACAATGTCTACATAAATGCTCCAAGGTGGGACTATGGAAAAATACACACATGACCAATGCTTTGCTGAGAAACAAAGTCAACATATTAAAAATAAATCTTCAGTCTATGTTTTTGAGCTGCATAAAACAGGAAGTGATGTATAAGGTGGTGGTTGTCGCATGGGGACGATGATGCTTGATGTGACAGGCTCCTAAACACATGGCCTTTGGGTTTCCATGCCTCCTCCTACCAGTCTCCTTAAGACACTGCCTGCAACAGCTGATTAATCATTGTTGGTGACTGCAGTTTTTCCCATCCTTCCCGATTTACATCTGTTCAGGCCAATTCAAATATGGTGAGTAAATGAATTAGACATGCAAATTCAAGCCCCAGGCTAGAGAGAGGGAGAGAGGGAGAGAGAGAGAGGGAGACAGAGAGAGAGAGAGAGAGAGAGAGAGAGAGAGAGAGAGAGAGAGAGAGAGAGAGAGAGAGAGAGAGAGAGAGAGGAGAGCGCACATGGCTGAAATCCTAGGCAAGAAGAAAGATTCTTCTGCCTGATAGTTATTTTAATGCTCTAAAAATCCTGCAAATCAGACCTTCCTGTCCCTTGCAGGATAACTGTAAGGCTTTTTAATGTAAGGAGGCTTCTGGAGGAAGTGAAGAGCTATGGAAACAACACACATAGTGTGGAAAAATTTCACATTTTTTTTAAAAAATCTATAAGAAACAACGTAATATGGATAACAGTATAATAGCATTTACAATATTTCACTCTTTGTTCTTTTAATGTCTTATATAGTTATTTCTGCATGTCCCCCAAATTGACTTCGGTTGGTTTTCCTGCATTTTAAGAGTCCCTATGAAGAATTAGGGATGCTCCTTGGTCCAAAGTAGATGTCAAGAATGGAACTCCATAGTCATTGCAGAAAAAGACATGGTTCAAGATCAGTCACCATTGCAGACAATGCATATTCCCTTAAGCTACTGAGCATGGATGTCCATGACTTGTCCAGTCATTGTCGGGTCTCCTGTATTAAGGACCGAGGGGCTTGACGCTGACATTGGCATTCCAGGGTGGGGCTGTCCTCCATGCATCATCACTGCGGGGTGGTGAGGGTGTCCAGGAATGTACGTATGCATGGGGGGCCCATGACGCAGCTGAGCAGGATGGGGGGGCATCTGGGCTTGGGTATAACTCGGCTGTCCCATACTCACACCCATTGGACCACCCCGGGCTACATACTCCCCTGGCATACTTTGCAGCCCTGTAGAAATTCAAAAGAAAAGAAACAAAAAACAAAAAATTATGGAAAGGCAACAGTGGGGTTCTGACTATGGCAATCCAATGAGAGCCAGGGAACATTGGGATGGAGAAAGGGAATGGGGCTTTTCGAGACATTATTTTGGTTCATGTGGAAGGAAATAAAAGGAGAAATGTCAATCTGGAATCAGAACTGACCACTGTTCCCCTTGTAGAGCCATCAGACCAGTCCTCCTACCAAGTCTAGTTTTAAACAAACAAACAAACCAAAAACCACGTTGGGTCCTGATCTAAAGAAGCATTTTTGTTCCCTGAAACTCGATAGCGTGTACACTGCTCTGGTCCCTAACCATTTCTAGGCAAAGCTCACTAACAGTGATTACTTAGCAAATTCTGTACCTTTTGGAGGGAAAAAAAAAATTAAAACAGTTATCAATAAATTCCTTCCACATGGCCTCTTAGAGCTGGAAGAAAAGAAAAGCTTCACAGAACTCTGCCTACCTTACAATGATTGTGGGAACAATAAGAAAAATTGGACCTAAAACAATGCTCCTCTTGCTTTGAGGGGGCCTCTTGTCTTCTGCATGGATTGCTCTAGTTGATGGAAACTGACGGGTGTATTGTTTCTGAGAGCCATGAGCTCCATCATCATCAAGGGTGAAAGGCATAACGCCATTGCTAAGTATGTTCAATTGGCTTTAGTTCTAAGTAATAGCGCACTGTGAATACGATGAACACCTTCGAATAAGGTCTCCAGGCTCTGGCAATGAATGGCTGCTTAATCTAGCCTAAAGGAACATTCTTAAACTAATGAAAATTGCTTATAAAATATACTGTACCCACAGCTCTTTAATCAAAAAAGATGATAATATTTTTTGTAATAACCTATTAATTTAATTGGTCACGAAGCATAAAATACATCATTTAAATTTAATTGACCCAGAAACTAAGAAACAATATTTAAATGAACTAAGCTAGAGAATTCCATGATGAGGTAATAAGACTGTTGATTTCCAAGCTCAATGGAATGCTTTCAGAGTGAATTGTTAAACTTATATTGGACTCCCACCCACAGAAGAAGACCAGCATGTGTTACCCTTGGCCTCAGCAAGAATTTTAAATAGTGTGTTAATATAATCAGGGGCACATCCAAGACTCTGAAATCATGGCTTTTAATTTCAAAAAGGAAAGCTAGAGCGATGCCGTGAGGGGCAATTTAGAAAGTGAACGAGGGCTTTGGAGTTCAGAACAGTTTTGCTTGTTTGAACTCGAATTTCTGGGGTGTCCTTTTTTTCGGAGAGAAAAAGACAGAGCGAGAATCTGGGACAGTTTTCCTGGGCTCACTTCACTAGGCCTGCCACTGAAGATTGCATTAATGATCTCTATTTTTGTATACTGAATAAGTCAAATCCATTTGTCACACTGCAAGTGATGGCATACTTAATTTGGATATAGTCAATTAGCCTGGGCTAAGCCCTGAAGCCTGCTGTGCACACCTCTATTCTGTATTCTCCCTTTTCCATTGCCACACGTAATCCCATTATGATGGATAGACAAAGGAACAAACTAAGGGAAAAAAAAAATCAAAGTTTAGTTGACTGAAGCTCAAAATATGCCTTTACTTACCCTAAGTAAAGCTGTGTTTATTTTACCTAAAAGAAGTTCTCTGCTTGGCTTTTTGGTGTCTTGCAGGTTAGTGTAGAAATGTTACTCATGCATCAACTGCGGTTAGACAGATTTATGGCACTTTGGGGACATGCTCTTTCCTCTCCTTGCACTGCTGCAGACTGCTTACATTTTGCAAATCAGTCTGTTGCTATGACAACCCACTCCCCCACCTCCTGACTGTTTCTTGTTTTGTCATGTGGTCAGTACTGTACAATAGCAACACACAGGATAAATGTATATCATACACAGAATTTATCAGCCTAAAACCTTGATCAAAACCAACGAGAGGGGAAAAAAATGAAAGAAGCAAGAAATAAGGCTTTAATGGAAAGGATGAACAAGCATGAAGCTATGGGCAAGGAGAACATGAGAGGACGCAGGAGGAGAATGTTCCTAGGACAAAGTGAAGACAAAGGCCCCGTTTGTACTTACTTCCCCCTGGCTTTCGATTGGTTAACTAGATGAAGGTTACATGTAGTGCCACTGCCCCTCCATGCCCATATTCATGCCCATTCCACTCATAGGTCCTAGAAGGGAGATAAAAATCCAAGAAGAGGCCAGAAGATGAGCAAAGTCAACAGATAGTGCCAAAAGACCCTTAAAAATAAAAAACACAGGTTCTAGGTGGCTGAGAGGCAGTGAGATCTTGCGCACGGAAAGGTCCTGGCTTCCCCTTTGCAGTAGGCATCTTAGATGTGCAGACGGTAGGCAAGGCGAGGCAGGCAGCTTGAGAAAGCAGAGGGTAGGTTCATTTACCTGCACTGACTGGGACTTGGGGAGGGTGACACTTCTGCAGTTAAAATGTGAAACAGTACCAGACCAAAAAAGGAGTCTTACCTGGTGCTCTGATGCCCATGTGCTGCTGACCGTCCATTACAAAACCTCCCATTGGTTGTCCATCAGGGTTATAAGGTGTCCCTTGGCTGACTACAAAAGTACACAGCACAGCTTCTTAGTAACGGGGGAGGGGCATAGGAGGGGGGGAGGGGACACACAGAACATACCAAGCAGATTTTATGTTTTAAAGCGAAGTTAATTCTTTCCCTCAAGCCGGTTCTAGAAACCTCAGTGACTAGAGTTTCCACTGCTATGTTCAAGGAACAGGCTGGAAGCAAAATTTATGCTGGGGATTTTGTTGAGTAGTTCCATCATGGGCATTTTAAGAAAATAAGGTGCTGGACCCAGTGCGGTGCTAGCGGAGCTCTCAATAGAGCTGAGAGCTAAGAGGGATTTCAGAGCACAGTTCAAGCCCCCATCACCCCTGGTATATATGCTTGCTGCCTTTGCTACCATGTTATAAGTTATAATACCAAATGAATCCTAGGGCTCATGACCGAAAAACAAACAAACAAAAAAGGTGGTTTTTTTTTTTTTGTTTTTTTTTTTGAACTGCGAGTACTAGAAGACAGATACTAATGAGCGAGGTCATGAGAATGAGTTGCGTGTTTATATCACCGACTGAATCCTCTGTTTTAACTGTACATGAAAAGCTGTTTCAGAAGTGAGCTGCCTTGGGTTATTAAAGCACACAAAAGCTCTACCTCACTGAATGCCTTTGAACTTTACTGAGTCCCACAAGTGATCCTGACCCCTTTGCCCTTTTGACAGGTAATAAAGTTTACAGCAATTCCACACCAAGCCATGCACCAGGGAGTGGTCATAGTGGCCGAAAGCTGGGTAGGCAAACTCGGGGGGGAAATAACATTAATATATTGAATGTTTACAAAGAAGACTGTAGCTGAGCACATGATTTAAGAGTTACTTTTCTCCATTGGCTTCTTCTTCTCTACTTTCTTCAAATGTTTTAGAAGGATGTTAAATTGATTAGTGTTGTTACAGAACCAAACTGGTTTAATTTCCAAAGCCAGGCACTCCTGGTACTCACTCCCAGTTCATTTACCAGGCAGCAGCCCTCCTGGTGAAAGGCTTGAAGATGTTTTTCGCTTGCCTGACTTGAATACAGTCACTAGAGGGGACTTGCCTGCTCGGTTGGACTGGTCTATCATGGGCTGTACTATTCGTCTCCGGGCATTAATAAACCTGTAACCAAGAAAGCAAAGCATATCATTATTGCATCAAACCATAAACAAAAGGTAGAGGAAGAGATGAATCACAGTAAGAAGAGCTCGGTCAGCCTCCTTTCTCTCCCTGGTGGACGGCCTCACATGCGGCAAAACCTATAACCCCGTGACCTTTGAGTACAAGGCTTGGGTTTCTGAGTTGATTTATGTTTGCCTGTTTTACCACAGTTGGACACTTCCATTTCATCTTTCCATGGGGGAATTAGCAGAGTTTTCAGGAAACAATGCAAGCCAGCACTCTGTTCAAAGGGCAGGGTGGGAGTCTGAGAAGACAGAGAGGAGGCGCTTGCGGACATCTGCTCCCTCCCAATTACTGACATTTCAAGCTTGCACTTTCTGGCTTCCTGTTCACCCGCTGTTCTATCCCAACCTCCCCTACCTTTTGCAAACCTGGTTCCACCCTTCTGTCCACCCCTGAGATAAGGAACCGAGTTGGCAGCGCACCATCAATTGAAGGAATGTCTGGAGTTTATCACTATTAACTCACACTTCTGGGGACTTTAAAGAAACACATTCCTTGGAGAGATTTCTTGGGGTGACTTTTTTCCCCCTCTTTATGCAAACTCCGAAGTCAAGACAAGGTCACATTTATGCAGCCACTGAATGTATAATGTTGCTTTCTTCTACTACTACTGAAAATTTATAAACATCTTATTAAGATAGTTAAGTCAGTCTATGTTTATTTAAAAGATTGTTTAGTACAAGTCTTTTTATAGCTCCTCCAAAATGTCAAGGCACTGAAATCAAACAAAAAAACAAACAAACAATAACAAAACAAAAGAAAACAAAGACCCTGTTAACTCCGAAAGCAGCTCCACAAGACGGTAACTCTTGAGCTCTTTGTCCTGGGCTATAAGAATTCTTTGCCAAATCCAGAAAATATAGACTATGTGTTGGGCTACCTTTAGTTCCCAACCCAACTCTGAGCAGGACATCAAAAATACAATAAAAAGTTCAATACTACCTTGTTAATAATTGAAGGGTTCACAGTCTGATATAAATTTTAGTTTGTACATCTGTCTATTGGAACAAAGAAAGCAGTTCTGGAAGTCCAAACCATTAAACAGTCAAGGATATGTCTTTAAAATAAAAATACATGCTTCGTAACATTTTAAGATTCTCAGTATCCTGTACCTGCTTGTGTCCTTGCTGAGAAACTATTAAGGGAATGGTGGATGGAGATTCTGACAAAGTCTCCGACTAAAAGGTGCAGTGTGGATGCAGACCTGTAGAGGCTACATACATTGTTTCAGTTTTTACATATGAAGTCCCTGAACTGCTAATAAAAATATTTAAAACAGAGGATCTACAACAAATTGTGTTGCAAATCAGGTTATCATTATCTTATATAAGCCATGAAAATTGGAATCATGTGAGCAGAAGGTTAGATTCATTCTCCGTTCTCATTATAAGCACAGGTGTAGCACAAACACCATGTGAAATAACCAATTAAAATGGGGAAAAAAAGCTGCCTTTTCATTAGCTGCCTGCACTGCATGACCAATTAGAAAATTATTTAATATTAATATTCTGCATATACCAAAAGTAATTTTCATAGTAACTTACAGGTAAGAGAGCAGCCTCATCTTTCCATCGCCAATCTGGGCGCCCATAGAATTCTCCATTTGCATAGTTCTCTAAATATGCTACTGTTCATAATCTCCCCTGACAGAGGAGAAACTTTCTTCGCTTTCTGTTTCAAGTCCTTGGGCAGGGAGAGCAATTTTTATGTTGTTTTGGTTTGATTCTTCGAGACAGGGTTTCCCTGTGTAGCCCTGGCTGTCTTGGCACTCACTCTGCAGACAGGGCTGGTTTAGAACTCAACAAGAGATCCGCCTGCCTCTGCCTCCTGAGTGCTGAGATTAAAGGTGTGCACAGTTGGGCCAATTTTTAACAAGGCTCAGAGACTGAATGAATTACTTCAGGGCATGTGCTACTAAAGAGATGGTAAGACTTTGTTGATGACAGAAAACCAGGGAATGACTATGACTACCTTCCTTTCTGATGCTGGACTACCACAGCCGTTGGTGTGGTTGAACAAGGAGGAAGCATGACAGTGACCACCGTGAAGATGGAGAAATTCCATGGCTGCCCCCCTCCAAAAAAAAAAAATCTGTGACTCAGTTTGTCCATATTCCAACATTGGCCTCCTCTACACTCAGTCCTGTAGGCTCCCAAAGAACACCATAAAGTAGCCAGCTCAGGTCACCAGCTCATGTCCGTTCAGCCTACGGCACCAACAACTGTAAATCAAGTTTAGGAAGTGCTTCATCACTTGGCTTCGCCATTAACATGGCTCTCAACAATATCCCACCGAATCAATGCATAACCTCTACTGGAAGCCAACACAGCACTAACTATCTTCTCTGAGTCTGTCTATGAGCAAAGTGAGCTGCCGGAAGGTCCTGTTCTCCATCCGAAATCATTTCATGGTACAGCTTTCCTGGACAATCTAAACAATTTAATTCAACATTTGAACACAGCCATCATATTTCCTAGGCTTCTTTCTCTTTTCCCCTGGGTTAAATAAATACCCATGGATCTTCAAAGGTTTTCTTTCTAGAGGTAAGTTCCTCGCATATTTTGAGCCTGTTATCACTTGGACCTCTCTATTCAGTATTCTGGGACTGTATCTCTGGAAATTTGGAGCAATATACTGGTCACGTTTATTTGGGGCCTGTCCTGGTCCCCACACAAAGGACAAACTCATGACCACATCCCCTTAATTCATTACCCATAGGTACTTGGTATTATTTACTTCTTTTGGTATTGATGATAACTGTTTTTAAATTGATTTGCAGATTTAAGAGACTTATAGTTTATATGGACACCAGGATGAGAATCCTGTCATTAAAAACAATATCAAACAGAAACACTTGGAATCAAAGAAAGCACAACTTTAAATTGCATAGATACGATGCTAGGTCTGCATAGAACTTTCTTGCTTGCATTGAGGGAGCCTCAAACTTACTGTAAAGCTCAGGAGGATGACTCTGAAATGTTGAACTCTGAGATTATAGGAATTTTTATCTATGCCCAGTCTATGAGGCTTATGAGAGTTAACTCAGGGCCTAGGCTGAGCTGTGCTGGACAAGCACTGTACCAACTGACCTACACCTTCCACCCAATTTCCTCTTTCAGAAAGCCATCATTAATAACATTCCAAAATAATAAAATAGTAGCAATATATTTCATTCACAATAAGTTCTTGGAACACTATTAAATTGTAATATCTATATTATTATGAACAATTTGCCTCATGGATCAAGGTCACACTGCACATTCTTTTTTCCTAAAAGTAAGTAGTTAAAGAGAAAAGTATTTCATCTTCTAAAATAATACTTCATTTCTGTGTGCATGATTTTACAGCTCAGCATCACAGGGGACCTCAGGGCTTTTCCACAGGAACTACTTTTTAGAACTAGAAGCACACAGCAGCACTAGCATTTAGAAGGCTTCAGGGGTGAATTCAGACACAAAAACATTTTCCTTCTGGGCAAAGCAATAAAATGGCATTCTTGCTCCTCCCACTATAAGTCAAACTGAGGTCAGCTCCCTTGTCCCACTATCTGTTTAAATAAACTGGCCCTGGTGTTTGTTTCTCAAGTGCCCTTTGACCCGGGTCTCATCCTCCCTGCTTTGGTGACAGAGTGCTTTGCTTTTCGTTGTGAAAGAGCAAAATTATCAAGTTTCTAAACCTGGAAAATAACAAAATGCTGTTAGAGTGGATGTGAACATAAATGAACTTATTTCTCTTCTTAAAACACTGTTATTTAAGGAGATATCAAAATAGTTACTTTAAATACACACACATATACATGTATATGTATATATTCTGAAATTAGATCAAGTAGTTAAAAAGTAGGGTCTCTGAGAAGTGAGAGGGAAACAGATTAAACACATATTAGAATGTATAATGTGAATACATTTTCCAATGGCTACAGAAGTCTTTTTTTTAATAACTGCTATTCAGATATAATTCACACGTAGATGTAAGGCTGTGAGCTTGGCTTACTCATGGAAATAAGCAGTTTTACTCTTTTTCATAATAGAATATAAGCAAAATATACTAGAGTTTCAGCTTTTAAAGACCATAAACTGTTCAGTTAAGTGAGCTTTAAAGGCTATAAATATTTTATTTGCCTTTGTGAACTACTGCACACATGCACACACACACCTTAATTATAAAGTGCTTTGAAGAACTCAACTCCCTTTCTGTAGGTGATAAACAGCCAGGGTAAGGAAAGAAGGCTGCATCTCCGTGTGTCTGCCCCTCGGAGTAAAACGTCTATTGAGAGCCAGTTCCCTACTTCCTGAGCCAAGTCTTATGAAGGAAAGGAATACAGTGGTTTTACCATACAGCTTTCCTCTGTGTCCAAATAAACAGAGTTGCATTTCTTTTTGCCCTGGTTGCTTGTTTAGGACTCAGTGTTCAGGAAGAGTGGAGCTAGGGCAGGGAAGAAAGTCTTTCTGCCTCAGAGACTTGGGAGCACCTATAAATGGAGCTTTACCTTTTGTGTCTATAAGAATGAGACGAGGAGATTGCAAGCTGTATCTGAATTTTGTTTTTAACAAAGAACTTCTGGTTTCATTTCTTCTCTTTGCTCCCAAGTTGTTACATGTTGGGTGTTTTAATGTTTGCATGTGTGGATAGGTGTGGTATGCATGTGTATGTGTTTGGTGTATGCATGTTTGTATGTGTGTGGTGTGTATGCTTGTGTGGTGTATGTATGTTTGTATGGTGTTTGTGTGTGTGCTTGTATGTGTGTGTATGTGTGGCTTTTGTCACTGTGTTTGCATGTGTGTGTGTGTATGTTTGTATTCATATGTAATTGTGTGTGTATTTATGTGGTATGTGTGTGTATAATTATGTGTGTGTTTATATGTGTATGTGTGTGTACTTGCATGTATGTATGATTGTGAGTATGTGTATTCGCCCATGTGTATGTGTGTATTTTTTGTTTGATGTTTGTATAGTTTCATGTGTGTGGTATGTGTGTGTGTTTGTGTGTCTGGGTGTCTCTGTGGTTTTTTCCTCCTTATGTGCTAATGTACAATCTTCTTTCCTTTCCAGCTGTGGATCGGGGTGATTTTCTGAGCAGGAGCCAATGGAAATACTTTCTGAGATGAGCTTTTATCTTTTGTTTATTGTCTGCTTTTTGCCCTGCTTCCAACCTTTATTCTGAAACTAATTTTCACAGAGCAGGAGGGTCAGCAGAGCTTAGTGGGCACATGGTAGGAACAAATTTCAAGGTAGAGTTCCCCAGTTCCAAAGCTAACTCTGCCCACAGCTTGAGCTTCCTCCTCAAAGTCTCTGCAATAAAGATGAAGACCAAGGGGGGCTCCCCACTCACCTTGCCAGATTTCCTTACTCCATTCTACTCCCCAGCCTTCAGTGTTCAGCTTGCAGATCATAATTAAAGGGAGCCCACATTTAGTTACTTTGGCAGGTTACAGCCAAGCCAGTAATACACATAAAATCAAAGTGATTTTTGTTTCCAAACAATGACCCACTTTTGTCTCAGGCCTACACTCTTGTTTCCCAGCTGAGAATAAGTAAATAGAATGGAGGGTGGACATGGGTTTATTGTAATGTGTGCATCCTTCTAAGTATGGAAAAATGTCATTTCCAACACCCTCAAATGTTCAGGAAGATACAATAATCAATAATTAGGAAATGATTTTGGTAGAGGAGATAGCTTGGAACAGCCAATCAGGCCTAACGGTTAAGCTCTAAGCCTCAGAGAGAGAGATCCTGTCTCAAAAAAGAGAAGCAATGACATTTGAGTGTGACCTCTGGCCTATGCACACTTTTGTACATGCATGCGTGTGAACCTGCATACACATTTGGACATGCACCCACACATATAAACACACAATATACACAAATAGAAATGATCACACTAACCAGAAGGGCATAACAGTGAAAATGAATTGATTAGTATTAACTGTATTTATAAATAGTTCCATACATGTCAAAATAAAAATAAACAGCATGTATTCCTAAGTATAATTTAATCACTGACAATTTCTGTATATATCATTCTTTATTCTATTAACAATAATCACTATGTGCATATAATTTTTAATTAACATAGAACATATTTAAATTTTTTCTAAAGATTTTGTTTAATTTTTGGAGTAAGCAAAATGAAATGTTTAAATAAAAAATCGGACATTGGAAGATAATTGTAGAATTTCAGAATGTTGTTCTGTTTCTATACCATGAGCTTCCTTACACAACATTCTTTCAACCATGTAGGGGTTACTCAAATAAAATCATATACTCTTTAAGTAGTCAGTATATCCTTATAATTTTAAGACATGCTTTATAGACAAAGACCACAGGATATTGTAGCCAGCTCCCAAGTAACTCCTTGTTCCATTAAGCAAAAAGTTTAGCTGAAAAATCTTCTACTGAAAAACATTGTTGTAAATTTACATTTACGTTTGGACTTAGTGACCTAAAACTGGAAGCCTTCAAGATTCTCCCTTTCTACAAATCATTTCATTGGGAGATAGAATTTAATAAAACATTATTTGAAGATGCTCAAGATACTTGACTCAATCTCGAGTCAAAAGCTTATGAAATCATATTTTTGGCACCCCTTTCCAGTTTCCTAACCTCCTCCAGGATCCGGCAGCTCCCCGGCTGAGCTGCAATACATCACTTATGTCTGGGGTGGGGGTGGAGAATGGTTTTGGAGAAGAGCTGAACAGACGTGGAAAGGAGGAGGCACACTCTTCTCCACTCCCACTCCAGCATCATAATGTTAGATGGCTGAAGTCACAGGAATTCCATCAGTCAGAGTGTAAAGAAGCCAGAGGCAGGAAATGCAGGAAGAACTGAAACTGTCTAACTGGAGCAAAAAAGTTAATTATAGGCAGGTTTTCCTGAGAGCAGCTGGTGGAGGGGTCGTCCTAAAATCCACAAAGACAGTGCAAAGCAATGACAGAGCCCGGGTGCTGTTTCGAACTTAAAACTGAAACAGGGGTGAGATAACTCGTTGCTGGCTGGGTACACATCTCGGAAAACTCCCCTTGTAAACAAAGTTCATATTAACATCTGGTTGCAAACACCTTTGTGGCCTTCCTAAGTTCTTTGTTCTTGAACCCTTCAGTTGGTTGCTCCTTGCTGCCTTCTAGATCATTAAAGCCTGGGCACTAAATTTGGTAGAATTAACCATGAGCACTTCTCCACAGGCTTAGGGAGGTGGTTGGAAATCGTTTAGAGGGGTGGAGAGGCTACACAAGTATGAAGGCCTAGTTTTGACTTCTAAAACCCATGCAAAACAAAACAAAAGAGCCTGGTCTTGCAGTGAGCATCTGTAAACCTATGGCTGGGAGGGCTGAAGAACCTGTGGGGCTCACTGGCCAGCCAGCCTGAGATGAACCAGACAACAACAGTGTCTGTGAGAAAGCCTGTTTCAAAACTGCAAAGTGAAAAAGCAGTAGAGAAAGACACCTGACGGTAATCTCTGGTTTCCACCCAAGTGTGTGTGCATGCACGCATACACAAACTTAAGTACCCATTGATTTCTTTTTAATTGAATTGAATTGAATTTTCAAAATTTAGCTACAGGAGCCAGGTAGTGGCACATGCCTTGAATCCCAGCACCTGGGAAGCAGAGGCAGGCAGAATTCTATGAGTTTGAGTCTAGCCAGGATAGCCAGGGCTACACGGAGAAACCCCGTCTTAAAAAACAAACAAACAAACAAACAAAAAAAAAAAAAACCAGCTACAGAATGGCATAGTCCTCATGACTGTGGTGGTACACAGACACATATGAAATATCTACCTAAAAGACTTGAGTTTGAATAACCATAACTATAAGGAAAAATAGTCATTTGCTTAACTTATAGCCATTTTAAATGGTTATTAACTCAGCATAGAAGTGATCCGACCATCACATGTAGTTACTCTTCCTCTGGTGAGAAAAAACCTCAGATGCTATAAAAATACTGATATTTCAGAACTGAGCCTTTTTCTTTTTCTTTTTCTTACTTAAATACTAATTTTCTTATTCACAAAAACTCAATAGAGTTGTATATAACTGAACATCTCTAACATAGTACTAAACAGATATATGTAGTCAAGGCAAATCCTGGTTTTCTATAAATTCCATCATAAAGAGGAGCAATCAGTTTATCCAATAGAGTATCACACTGTTGAACATGAGCAGACACTGAGCAATAGGCATAAAACATGGAGTCACACAGGAAATTCAGATACATGGCTGTTTTAGTGATTAAATACACATTTGTTTTTCAAAGAACATTGCTTTAAATCAATGGTCCTCAATGTGGGGTGTTACAACCATTTGGGGGTCGAACAATCCTTTTGCTGGGGTTGCATATAATATCCTGTATATCAAATGTTTACAATACAATATATAAAGTAGCAAAATTACAGTTATGAAGTAGAAATGAAAATTAGTTTATGGTTGGGGGTCACCACAACATCAGGAAATGTATCAAAGGGTTGCAGCATCAGGAAGGTCGAGGACCCACTGCCTTAAATGAACTCATTGACAACTTTTATTGTATTACAATGAAGACTTTTTCCATCTACATAAGACATTACTAAATCTTAGTCTCCTCTTGGAGTGCCTCTGAACCCTTTGCTGTCTCCAGAAACCTACCTTCAGTTGTCCTAGCTTCCCATTCCTTCAATTACCATAAATCTATGGCCTTGGAATCTTCACTAATATCAGGGGAAAATGTCTCAGAATTTATCTTGTCACTCAGTTCTGCCTGGTCACAAATTTTAGCTACAGAACTAAGTAGTGGCACAGGTCTTCAATCCCAGCACTCAGGAGGCAGAGGCAGGTGGATCTCGGAGTTTGAGTCAAGCCTGGTCTATAGAGTTCCAGAACAGACAGGACAACATAGAGAAACCCTTTCTCTAACAAACAAAACTAAGTAAATAAATACATAAATAAATTAATAAGCTACAGAACCTGCCAATGGGGGTTTCTGTCTGTCCTTTCAAATAGTTAGTAGAGCCTCTGTTTCAATCCACAGAACAAGATCCAAACTCATTGTAATGCACTGGGTAAACCCTAGAGATGGACATGGAGTCATAGCCAGCAAAAGGCACCTCCCCCAATGAGATAAATGATCCAAATGAAGGAGACAAGAAGGCCTCCTCTTAGAATTTGACACATGATTGCCTGTTTCCTGTAGGCTTGCTGGATGCCAGTGTTTTCTTTGGTCTTTTGTGTATGTTTGTTTATTTTTGAGACAGGCTCCAACTATGCTGCCCTAACTATGTAGACCAGGCCTCACAGAGATCTCTCTGCTTGCCTCGACTTAGTGAGTGCCAGAATTAAATGCAGATATTACAGCATCTTCCCTCCATCCTGCCTTCCCTCCTTTTCTCCCCTATCGTGCTCTCTCTCTTCCTTCTCTCCTTTTCTCCCCTATCGTGCTCTCTCTCTTCCTTCTCTCCTCCCCCTTTCTGTTTCCTTCATCTGTAGAGTCCCATGAATCCCAGGCTGGCAGGCTTCCAATTGTTTCTATAGCTGAGGCTAACCTGCTACTTCTTGCTTCCACCTCCCAAGTACAGCAGGGATGGAATCTGTTCCCTACCAAGTTTGGCATTATATGATACTAGAGATTGAACCCAGGACTTCCTGCAGGCTAGGTTAAACATCCTACCAACCTAGTATCTGCTATCTTTATAAAACCTTTTCCCATTCAGTATCTCATTCAAAACCCTGGGCTGCTGTCAGTGAGACTCAAAACCAGGCCTTGGCAGAAGAGCCTGGGAGCTGAGTGGGAACAGGCCACTGAGACTGGTTCTGAGGTGAGAGCAGCATTGGGGTGTTGCCATAGTGATCTACTGGCTAAATGTAAAGAAACATGCTTTGCAAGTTGTATAACCTAATACAGGAGTTCCTTGTTTCATCGCCATTACAAGTCTCAAAAATGCATAATAGTCCAAACTTCCTAGCAGCATGAGCTGGAACTAGCCCAAATGCTCACCAACTGACCCAGGAGCACTTAATGTGTTTCTATTTACACAGTGGCTCCCCTGCTCGGCCAGGACAAGGAATGAGGCGCCGTCAATACATGCTACAATGTAGATGGCCCCAAAGAAAATGTCACATAGAAGAAACGAGTCACATACGAACACACACAATAAGAGCAGTTTGTACGTGCATGTGTGTGCGAAATGCCCAAAACTGGCAAGTGCAGAGCTGCGAAGTACAGGGGTGTCTCCCGGAGATGCTCAGCAGAGAACGGGAATGAGAGAAAAGGTAGTAGCTAAATGGCGCCTGGTTTCTCTTAAAGTGGCAACATATTTGAAAACTGATGTCGGGAAGGGTTTCAGAACTTCGTGGATGCAGCACTGGGAAGAAGCCCTGGTCGAGGAACCGTCTTGTCTCTGCCTCTTAATTGGCAGCTACCAACACAACATCACACAGAGCCCCATTTGTCAATTATGCAGAAATTGCCACCCAGAAGCTCGGCCCTGTAGCACGGGGTTTCTAGAATTCTAATTCCCCATCCCTTGTGTAATACTTCAAAAGTCATGTTTGTACTTAAGAAAAAACAGCATTACTGAAAACAAATTTAATTTTCAATATGCTGAAAAGACAACAACACTACATTTACTCAAAATGATTCTCACATGTCTCCAAGCTTTGAGGATGACAACTTTACTCACAACAAGTTCACTTCCCTCTCTGTGGATGATCCTGCCAAATAACCAGTCAAGGTGGCTGAGAACTTACGTTTTTTTTGTACAACTCTTTCCATTAGCTTTTTCAACATCTTAGAACTTCAACCATTTCCAAGTATATATGAACTCTGACCCAAACAAGGGATCAAACAAAGTCAACCACAGCAGATGTTTTTGTAATATAGACCAACAAAAACCCTTGGTCAGACAGCAGCCCACAAAGTACTACTTTAAAAAAAAAAGTCAGTACCCTAGAGTAAAAGTACTAAAAACTTCAATATATGTTATTTAATGAGGATGGTTTAACCTCATCCATTGGCAATATATTGTTCTTTTTGATTTTTTAAAAATGACTTTATCAGCATGAAGCCAGATCTCTCCAATGACAGGAAATTCATTTTTTGAGCTAAGTTACATTTAGGACTCAAGATGGATAATCACTATGAGTCTGCAAGACTTAATGCCTTTGAGGAAGGAAATGGTTTTTCCCTTCTTCAAAGATAGGGGATAATCTTGCAAGGCACTGGTTATTTAAGAGGGGAAAGAGCAAGAATGCATTTAAGGACAGCAAACATGTCAAGTGTTTTTGTTGTTTATTTGTTAGTGTTGAGGTGTTACGAGCGTGACAGAGTTATTTATTCCCAAGTCAGTATGCCGACCTAAAAACTTTGAAAGCATGCAAATAAAATGGAGAGAAACATCCTTAATGACCATAGGACCATGGAATGGTGAACCCCATATTTGTTAAAATGACAGACATTCATTCCATATGCTTTTATTTTTGAATGTTGTGCTTTCTGTCTTAAGAAATGTATTTTAATGTAGCTGGCGTAACCCTGAGCAGCTACACGAAGAGCCACGTCATTCACATATGAAAGCAGCACAGACCAGATCCTGGGCATTGGCACTTAAAAATCCTCTGTCCTCTGAGCCCCTTGCTCCTCTTCTACTCTTGAGAAAACCACATTATTTAACCAAGAGGCAACATTTGCCCCCCATTTTTCAATATTTTAGGTCGACTTTCTAATGACTCAAACATGTCATTTGTTTTCTGTAGGCACAGCCCTGGAGCAAGACAGTGGTGTAAAAGAGGGAAAAGGAGTCTCAACCAGCTCAGGGCTTGATGCTTAATGCTTAATCACCCAACACTAGGCTCAGCAACTGTTGACACAAAATAGGTGGAGATCAGGTTGGTGCAAGCAGAAAATACCAGGAAGGCAAACTCTATGTAAACACACTCAAGGCAGATTTGACAAGAATAGACCTAAGCCTGACTTGCTGGGGAACCACTGACTTGGAAAGCTTCGAGGCCCCTCAGAGCTGAGTCTGTTTCCCCTTGCAAAGTTCCTTTGAGAAGATCAGGAATAACATTTACAAATTCAAGCACATTTACAGAAGACAGCCTAGACATCCGTCCCCTTGGCTCACACAAGATGAGCTTCAAATCTGCTGCTACATGCAGGATTGATGTAATGGAACATGGTTCTTTCACATATACCTGGAGTGGGGCCAAATGAAAGGGGGAGGGGCAGTGGACACACACAACCACAATGCAAAAAGTTATTTCTCCTGACCTACAAAACTCATTCGAAGAACCAAATGGGTAATGCTTAAACAATCTTTTAATCTCTGACACCTGACAACCCATTACTTATAGATTATTAATGCACCCACTAAAAAGTTTGTCATGTACAAAATTGCTAGAGAAAAAGATTGAATGCCTGAGGAAAAAAACAAATTTTGCTGTACAATAACTTGAGAAATTCCAAACCTATTATCTGTCATGCCCTTCACAGACGCATAGCACATTGCTAAAAACAACTGATTTATCTTTATTACGGATCCTCAGAATGACAGCACACATGTTTTTCATGTCCTGCAATAATATTTAATTTCATCTAGTTTTTATTTTACAGTGCTTGACTTCCTTCTTTAAAATGAGAGAGTTTTTAATTAATTTTCCTGGGTGTCTCTTTCCCCATGTTCTCCCCTCCACTTGTACAGTGAGGCTGTGATTAGATCGGTCTCACCTTGCTTCCTGATGCACTTAACACAGCCTAGAATACAAAGCTGCCCAGGGCTAGAGTTCTGCCTAACCAGTCCTACGTGTCAGTACAGGAAGCTGATATCTGTGACCTAAGTAAGGACACACATCTCATTGGTCAGCAATGAGGAGCATGATTAAACATTCAACTCACTATCATTCTTTGCTATTCCCTTCTCTTTCTCCATGACTTGCCCTGTGTGAGTGTTATATTCCCACACAGCTCTTTTGCCATCTGTGGAGGCAAGCCTTAGTCAGCATCCTTTGTGGAACCCACTTCCCATGACAAGTTCCTGATGTTCTACTCAAGCACACTGAAGTCAGTGTGTGGCACTTTCTCTGAGTACCTATTTCTCTGACTAGTGGCTCGGATTGACACAGAACGAAATCAGCGAGGTCTTCCCACATGAATAGCCTGTGCATGAGGTTCAAAGTCGACCCTGAGCCATTTCTCCCCTAGGTCAAAGAACTGTTACGCATCCAGACACACCAGCTTCACATCCAATGGGTCTCCCAACTCTGAGTCTAACTTGACCACCCTATAAGTGTCTAAATCCTCCCCCAGGTAGAAGTCTGAGCTTCAGGCAGGGTTATATAGTATTAGCCTAAAAATTCAGACACTGCCTAGAAGGGGACGTGATGTTTGGCGTTCCCTAATGGGAGAAGTCCAAGTTGTCATCTACCACAGTGAAGCAATGTCTAGTCCTTCTTAAAGTGTCCATACTCAACAAAGTCAATGATGTGAAACTTCAGCAAACTCTACTATATTGTCAGAGCAAATGTCTTTTCGTAAGAGAATTGTTTACAGGGAGTTATTTTTGGTTTTGTTTTTTGGTTTGTTTGCTTTGTTTGTTTTTGGAATCTGCGGAGAAAAGCAGCATCTTGGTAGAACTCCTAAAACTCTCTAACATGACAATACCACGTGGTTTCTAAATTCACAGCTCTTTGCCCTCAGAGCTTTTGGCTCAGCTTCTCTTCCTAACAATACCCGGACTGTGGGTCATCTCAGCAGCTGTGTCTCCAGCAAGATGCAAGCTACACAGGTTCTTATGAACAAACTAAACAGTATTTTATCTTGCCAGTATTACTGATTGCTATAATCTAAACTGAGAGTGTCTATAAAGGTAATGTTATGAGAATTGACACTCAAGGGGAAAGTCTTGGCAATTATCTGAGGCTTAAAGAAAAACATATTCTGAGACGGTCTTGGGAGTTAGTTTGTTTCTATTCCCCTCTCCTTTCCTGTTCTCTCCTCTCCTCTCCTCCACTCTCCTCTCCTCTCCCCTCCTCTTCCCTTCCCTCTTCTCTTCCTTCTCCTCGCCCTTCTTCTCCTCTCCTCTCCTCCCCTCCCCTCCCCTCCCCTCCCCTCCCTCCCCTCTCTCTCCACTGCACCTGTTACTTCACTGATCAATTAGGAAGTCTGCTTTAAATGTAGGTTACTCTGCAATTCTCCAAGGGGGAAGCGGAAGCGGCTGAGTAATAAAACTGTGTGTGGAGAGTTGCTTCGTCCCCAGGTGACTTCCAGCCAGGGAGGCATCACGGCACAGCAGCAGTTTCATTTTGCCCTTGAGCAGCAAACAAATGACCCAGGGCGTCTTGCACTGAGCTCTGTTGGGGCATTTGTTTGTTTGTTTTGCTTTCCTTTTCTTTTTCTTCTTTTAATTTATGTCTGTTTTTTCCTTGTCTTTGTGTCATGCCTCTGCTTAGCTTTATTGACAAAACAATCTGTGCCTAATGTTTAAACAACATCTGTAAAATGTGTTATTAAATTACATCAGAAGAAAAGCAGAACAGTTCTATGGAACCCACTGACCTCTATTGATTTTTAGATCACAGAAGCTGAAAGGATAATTTGTGAATGTTTTAACATTTACATCTAGGCAGGCTCCTATATTTATAGAATCTTTGATTACTTACAAAAAGTATTTGCTGCATTGCTACTACAATTCAGAAATAAAGTTGACCTTTAACTGTTGAAGCTATTATAGTAAAGATCAGATTTTCTAAAAATAAGCTTCCAATTTTACCTGCCTGCAGAGTTAGAGTCTAGCTTCCCCATGGCTGAGAAGTGAGAAGTGATCCCTGAGTGCTTGGCACTTTTAAGGGCAATGGATAAAGGACTTGGGAAGATCCAGTATGGATTCTCAATCTGAAATCAAGGACACTAGTTCTGATGGCTTATCAAATGTCAGGGTACTGCCTAGAGTTTTATTCTCCTGCTTGATAGAAAAGGATTTTCTTCCTGTATACATTCCTCCATATATACGTATAATATTTCATATTTACTACCTACTTTGCACATAAAAACAGTGTCCCCTTCTCAAAGCACAAAGGGGTAAAGTAATTAGCATTAGGCCTTTCTAGGGAAGTGTGAGCTTGTAAAGCAGCCAGCCCGGAAGCTAGAATGTTCACTTCATGCATTCTGGGCTGCTACTCTGCAAAGACAGGGAGTCGCTGAGATTACCAGCTAGCACTGTGCCACATAAGACATCAGTTTCTGTTCCAGGGAAGGCCCTGGACTGCAACACTGGCCTAAAAATAGATGATTTTCTTATCTGAACATTCTATACACTCACACTTTCAGTGTATAAAGTTGGCATACAAAAAGTACCAAATACTAGTTTTGAGTTTTACAAATACACGTGTGTGTTCATGTATGACTATGCTTTCTTTAGATATCTGCCCAGAAGAAGAGGGAGACGACGAATAGATAAAAACACATTATGCACACTTATGAAATCCTCAAACAAGAAGGAAAAACACATCTGATAAAGAGGCTGAAAACTGAAATGATTTTTTATAGCTCTGCCTACATACTTAAATATGTAAATTCCTGAAGAGCCATTTACTGCCATAACTTACAATATGTCTACTTCAAATAAAAAGTTGCTCAACATCCTAATATTTTTCTCAGAAATATTTGTCACAACAATGAAGAGAAAGGATAAAAAACAAAAACCAAAGGCAGAAAGTTTCAAAGTGGGCTGGAGAGATGACTCAGAGGTTAAGGGCACTGACTGCTTTTCCAGAGGTCCTGAGTTCAAATCCCAGCAACCACATGGTGGCTCACAGCCATCTGTAATGAGATCTGATGCCCTCTTCTGGTGTGTCTGAAGACACCTACAGTGTACTTACATAAAATAAATAAAATCATCTTTAAAAAAAAAAAAAAGAAAGTTCTAAAGTGTTATACTTGAGACGGAATGAGTAGAAAGGGAGAGAAAAGCACATGGCACAGGTTTCACCTCACAACTGACCACTCGTGAGTCTAAACCTCTCCCAGTCATGAAGTAATCACTCATCAAAGTTCACTTGGGAAAGCCATGCAATATCTTCTATAAATCAAATCACATATTTACAGTATTTTATGTGGGCTAGCAACAGAAGATGTTGGCATAGATCCAGTGTACAACCTCTCACGTGATAAAAACCCCATTTCATCCCAGGCTCAGTGCCAGCCTTCGTAAGATCCCTCCTCTCTGCTTTTATTCCGGCCAGCTTAAAAACCGTGCATCTTTGCAGTTGTGATCTTTTGCCCCTGTTTTGTCTTCATCAGCTCTGTCTCACTGTTTTACAGTGAAGTCCCTTCACTTCCCCATCTCCCCATCTATTTCTGTTGTAGTTGCCTATGATGCACCGTGCATCCTTCATGCCAATGCAAAGACACAAACTGGGTGTGTTGTCGGTGTGAAGGAGCAGTGCCCAACGTTCTGGTCTCTGTTTCTAGTCGGTGCCTCACGGAAGCTGCTTCAGTAAAGGTTCCTATGACAAGCTAGCAACGAGACATGAGTTTATAGTACTCACTTAACATATTGTGCATGTCAATACATTATGTTCTTCCCAATGATTATGACTGATCTACACCCAACCTGCCCTTCAGCATTTTATGAAACATCTTCAACAGTGACTCATAGCATATACAAAAATTTACATGTGTGTTAACAAGTTTTAAGAAATCCAAGAAGATATTTTTTTTTTTACGTTGTAGCTAAATGAAGCGAAGGGGAAGTTTTAAGACGTTGATGATCATTTTAAAGTTAGAATTTCTAGAAGAAAATAACCCCATAGGCTGACTTCCTACAGAATCAAAGGATTTATTTGCAGGCTCTCAACAAGGGAAAAAAATGAGCTTGGTGTGGTTCTATTATAGTAGAGGAAAAGGAAATAGCCCCACTTTCCCTGCCCTTCAGTCTCCAAACAGGCCATTGTTCATGACATCTTCAGGCTTTTAAAGGCACCTTCATTATTTTTGTGGCCTTTCCCACCTAAAGCCTAAAGAAATACGTGTAACTAGTCCCAACTTATTGTTTGGTGAGTTCTTTGGTTTGTTTTGGTTGGTTTTGTTTTGGTTTAGTTTTTCTAGAGAGTTTCTCCTGAAACTCATTCTATAGATCAGGCTGGCCTGGAACTCAGAGATCTACCTGCCTCTGTCTCCTGAGTGCTGGGATTAAAGGCGTGCACCACCATGCTCAGCTAGGTTTGCAAAACCTTCTTATACTTGAATCAAACACAAAAACACCATATTCATCACACTTCAAGAAAAAAAAAATCTCATATATTTTCAGTTGCTTTAGAAGCATTCTCTCTAGAATTGCACATGCACATACAATTTATGTCTTTCTTATGGAATCATTCAGATTGCTCTGAAAGACCAACTTCAAATATGCGGTGCTAACAGTCTTAAAGATTTCAAAAACAGTAGCAGATTAAAAAAAATAGGCAAACAGCAAAACCTCAGAGGTAACAGAACTCAAAACATTTAGATAGAGTATGACTTTGGTGGCTCCCTATCCACTAAAACGGCTGCAAAATTGATCTCTGAAGGCTGTGGTAAGGTCATAGAAATTGATAACCCTAACAAGCAGAGCTCATGTGAGTCTGTCTGTGTCTTGCAGATAGTGTACTTGTAAATTAATCCTCCAAAGGCAAATATATCATAAGTAGCTTGTTATCTCTAAAATACTAAGTTGAAGAACACATGGGATTATATTGACAGAAATTACATTTTCTGTAATGGTGTTTAATATATCTGAACTATCTTCCAAAGGCTCCAGGCTCTCTAACAGTGAAGGATCTGTTAATGTACGTACAATGGACATCAAGTACAAATTTATTCACCAAAATGGATTAGGCTATGTAATCAGAGATTCTGTAATATTAATCTTTGACACCTATTGAACAGAAAGAAATACTTGTGTCTACAAAGTGCCATTCTCAGTTTTCTCCTTTACCCAACTAGATTTTGAGGCCTTTCTGAATTGTTTTTCAAAGAATATAAGACTTTTCCATCAAAAACACTGATCTGAAAATATTAAGATGATTAATTAGATATCCTCAGTTTTAGGGGAGATTGGATTTCAATACCCTTTAAACATGACGGTAGTCCTGGGTGATTATCGTTAACATGGCTTTAGCGGAATGACAGAGAACAATGAATCACACTTTCTCAAAGCCTCAGATCTATGTCGCTGGACATGTAGTCAGAATGTTTTAGCTTAGGACTCAGTTTACAACCTCAGCTTTACCCCAGATCATGAATTTATACTTTACTAAAAAATAGCATTGAATAACCTTCAGCAACATCAGATTTTGAAGACCCTCAGAGAAAAAAATATTTTTTCTCCTTTATATTTGAGTGATAAGAGAATAGTGGATGCCATCTTTGATCACAGAATGCTAACAAAATCTAATTGAATTAGCTTTTTAGCGAATTTACAACTGCTATCTGGTAATGGTATATTTTCTTCTTTCGTAGAAAATAGTATGATACCAACTCTATCAATCATCCTGAAGGGAAAAGCCAAAGAAAGTGAGTCAGAGTATTTACCCAGTGTGCACTCCTCCTGTGCACAAAACCTGTTGAGTCATAAAGGTGGTGGAAGGCAACACATTTTATTTTCCATGTTAGAAAACATTTTCCCACACCAGTCCAGTCCACATCAGTCCAGTTTGTTTCCACCTTTGAATCAGCAAGCCACAAGGGAAAGCAGCAGCAACTGGGTGTGGCTTCTTCATGCCGGGCATTAACTGTAGGTTGCCAGAGGGGTAAAGAGACTGTGTGTAAACTCAAGCCAAATTACTCACCAATTGTTCACTTGAAGGATGGTGAGTCCCGTATCTTGTGCCAACTGCTTTTTCTGTTCTTCAGAAGGGTAAGGATGCTGAAAGAGATAAAAAATAATAATAATAAAGCTATGTGTAGAGCAGGAATTGTTTGTACCATTTTGTCAATAACCTAAGTGTCTACTGAAGTCTATAATTAAAGGTAAGAATGCTGAGGTGTGTCACTCTTATTAATGGAATGCTACATCATCTAATTAATGGCAGTTAAAGACAAGCCAATTACAAAGATTAGTGAAGTGTAGAAATGTCTATTTAGAAGACTTGCAGAACCATGATACTGAGTTTACTCTTTAGCAAATTTATTTGTTGCAAAGCTAGAAAGTTTACTGTGATCTTCATTGTGTCTTATCAGATTGGTGTGTGTGTGTGTGTGTGTGTGTGTGTGTCTGTCTGTCTGTCTGTGTCTGTGTTGCTATCTAGAAAAAAATCTCTGTGATTTACTATACTCTCATCTGAGGTCTCCGGTATCCAGGTATGACAGTCTCCTACCATAACATTGTTTTGCTGGATTAAAATACTAAACCTAAGCTAGGTGTACTTTATTTAGGCCACTCTTATTTTAACTCTTGAGCAAAACACCCACAAGCAAACTTAAACCAAAATTGGTCACCTTTGTTGTCCTTGGACAAGCTTGGGGATCATTTATGGGATACACCTCTGCAAGGGTGTGGCATCTCCAGAGAGGATTACCCAAGGGAAAACCCCATCCTAAATGTGGGCAGCAGCACTCTGTGGGCTAGGACCTACGCTGAAGAAATGGAGCAAAGAGGAAATTGCTTAGCTGCCTCTGCTTCTTGTCTCTGGACATGTGAGAGTGTAGTTCTAGACTCTGATGCCTGTGCACTTTCCTCTATGATAGATTGTATCCCTTCAAAGTGTGAGCCAAAACAACCCCTCCCAGGTTGCTTTTGCCAGGCTTTGTTGTTGGTTTTCTTTCTCTCTCTCTCTCTCTCTCTCTCTCTCTCTCTCTCTCTCTCTCTCTCTCTCTCTCTTCTTATTTGTTTTATTTGCTCACAGTGATAAGAAAAGCAACAAACACAGTTGTTTTCACACCTAAAGGTCAACATACGCTAGAATTCTGCATAAAGACCAATAAAACTCAAAGGCCCTCATATTTCACATACTAAGAGTGGACCCAGCTCTGTTCCTTGAGAGGAAAAGAATACAAAAAGGATTGATTGCATAATTAAGTAATGAAAGGGATTTAAAATTTTATAGAAATTTTTGTTTGTGGAAACATTTTCTTCTTAGTAATCAAGTACGTTCAAGTTGCAACACATATTTGTAAAGAGCAGCTGGGGGTGTAGTTTCCACCTATTGGCTGGATCATAAGGTTGCTTCCCTATAAATTCCCAGATAAAGTTGTCCTGACAGACAGCCCTCTACTCTTAGTTCCATTATAAATGAGAAAGGGCAACCGTAAGACTCAGCCTAAGTGTGTATGTCATGGAAACTAAACTCTGGTCTATCGGATGATAATTAACATAGCTTTTAATCTCATTAATAATGTCCAGTCAGATGCTTAAGAAATTGTTAATGATCACATCAGTGCTTTTACATGTAACTTTAAGTATGTCCTACACACATCGTGTATACTCGTGGAGAGCAGGAATATAGTAATTTTTCCCATAAGCATTTTCTTTGATTGCCACTTAATCAATAAATACACAATTAGAATGAGGCTTGCTTTCATGGGATAGAGTGCCTTTCTCTAAAGAGCTCGAGGTATATTTCAGACAGGATGGTAATTAATCCCCATTAGATCCCTCTGAGTGACATGAATGGAACAACCATCCCTCTTGTTTTGCAGGTGAGGAGACCAGCCAAGGAAGGAACAGCCAATAGCCATAGTTCCTAAGTCTTCATAAACCTCTATAGGGCTTACATAACCTGCAGAGGCAGCCACCAGGCCCCACCCTGTCAGAGCCACTGACATCTCACCTGGAACTTCGCTCTCACCCAGACACATTGTTCTCATTTCTGCTCTTCTAACACACCAAGAGTCTACCCATTAAAATTCTCAGTGTCAATTACAGAGGTCAGTTCAAAGTCTGTTACACAGCCACAGCCACACACACACACACACACACACACACACACACACACACACACACACAGAGAGAGAGAGAGAGAGAGAGAAGAGAGAGAGAGAGAGAGAGAGAGAGAGAGAGAGAGAGAGAGAGAGAGAGACAAAGTTACCCACAAATGCATACAGAGTCACACATAGAGAAATACATACACATATGCATGCAGAGGCATACACACACACACACACACACACACACACACACACACACACCCCATACTACAACACATCACGCATACACATCTTATCTCACATCAATCTTTTCCTTATTCCCTGCTAACAAGACATTTTCTTATTCTGTATTTGCTTGTTGACGCCAAATCTTCCTACTCACTTACCAGTTCAAAAGTCTTTGCTAATCTTCATCCTTAAAGCCTAGATGAGTATGTAATGGGAAATGAGCAATACTGTGAACAAAGACACTAATTCTATCTGAGGGGCCTTACATGGATACTACCTAATCAGACTCAACACCAAAGCAGACAGTATAGTGTCTTTCAGAGCTCACAGAAAGTGTAGGCATCCACAGCAATATTTCCTTTGCTTCAATCTTAAACGTGGCATTGCCTCATGTGTTAAGCTATAATGAGCTAGAACTACATTCGAGAGAAAAACAGGTATCGGGACCAGTACTGAACTAAACACCGCCCAATGAGCTTATAGCAGAATTCCCACTGTATAAAAGCATGCCACACAATTCTCATCATGAATCTCTTTTTTTTACAAACAGAACACTGAATTACATTTTATATATAGTAGTTCTGTGTCTATACTAGTTGAGAAACTGTATATACTACAAATGACTCTATCAGAGCTTATAAACAATACTGTACTTACTAATTATAAGACTTGGAACAGGACCAACTTTTATAACCCTCAATTTTGTCACTCTGAGGCCTAACATCCATTGAAGTTAAAAGCCTCTCAGCTAGTAGCTCTGAACACCAGTGCCCAATAAGAATTACAAACCACATTTTGAAATGTGCAATTTTCTTTTTTTTTTTTTTTTAAAAAATCTTGCCAAGGAGGTATGTAGAATGCTTCTCTGACACTCCGACAGTCCACAACATCCACCCCCTCCTCCAGAGTAACAAACTAAAAAGGAAAACATCAAAGAGAACGTGTCTGGCTAAGGTACAGGTGCAAAGGACTCAGCTCTCTTTAGGGGGCAGGACACTGGGAGTTGGACCATGCTCCAGTAGTCTATGAGCAACACAAACTGAACTATTTTTCTTCTTTTTTTGGGGGAGGAGATCATAAGTTTGGGGGGCATAGAAAGGACTGGAAAGAGAGTATGATCGAGGTACATGATATGATATTTCCAGATAAAACTATTCTGTTGGAAAACATTTTCGCCTTCGTGTGTGTGTGTGTGTGTGTGTGTGTGTGTGTGTGTGTGTGTGTGTATGCATGTGTGTGGGCGTGAGGAGGTTGTGGTTTGTGGTGTAGGAGGTGTGGTATGTAGACGCATGTCACAACTTGTAGAGGTCAGAGAGAAACTTGCAGAATTCGTTCTCTTCATCTACCAAGTAAGGCCCAGAAATCGAATTCGTGTTGCCTGAGCCTTTGCCATCAAAATGTCCGTAAGTCCTCAATTCTTACCACCAAGTTATTGATGCTATTTTAATACAAAGTTATAAACATGTACACAGGTACAATCTGGTCTATAACATTTTCTGTAATGATTTTTTACTTAGTTCACAGTCCCTGCCAAAGTTTCTGTCAATTATTTTTAAGGAGAATTAATAAATAAGTCTATTCTCAGCCCTCAGTAGAACTGAGTTACACCATTTCTTGCCCTGTCTTCTTGACTGTCCTAATGCTCCGACCAGAACTAGATGGGAAAATTAGTATTTGTGCCGTTCATATTTAGCTACTTTGAAAATTGAGAGTTGTCACAGCAATTTCCTTGTCCTGTGATTTTCAAGAGTATTTTCACATGCTTGTTTGTGAGCAAGATTTACATACATTCTTAGAAGATAAATGCAATTCACATTTTATTTACACCAGTGGTGTCAGAAAAATTCTCCTTGGATCATTATAAGCACCTCAATAACTATAGCTCCAACAAGCTGCAGTGTGGCCCCCAGGATTCCACAGAAAATTCCACTGGTTTCCTCACATCGTGTAGTTTCTGATTTCATAATTTAAATATCACAAAACTGAGAAAGGGCTTGTTTTTTTTCTTCCCCTCTGTCACTTTTCATGTGATCTGATTTTAAGTAATTGGAACAAACTGTGTCTAATTTCATGCAGCATAATTGCTAGGCAGCCCCAAGCTATAGAGATCCAGCACTCTGTCTCCATTAAGCAATTTTCAGCTCTTTGGGATATATTTTTATGTAGATATGAATGAGCCTGGATAAGATGAAATGTCACAATGATTTGGACATTATTAATAAGGGATATGGTATGGCAAAGAGTATGACAAATGTATGTATATATATGCATACATATATACATATATACACACATGCACACGCACACACATACACACATGTATATGTGTGTATATATTAAATTAAATATTCTAGGGAATGGCATTCAGGACCTTGTACATATTGGGTTATCAGCAAATCTTTGTTTATGGTAAAGGAGCCACGTTTTTCTTTCTTTTCATGGTATGGACTAGGTGTGCTACAAGCCCTCCGTTCCTTTTTTTTTTTTTTTAACTATAACTATGTGAACATACCCATTCAGCTAAAAACTCACAGAAAAACAGGCTTCTACACATAAACCCAGAAGTTTGGATCTCTCAAACCCTATGCATCACGATTAGCTAGGCTGTTTGTGGATAATAGGAGTTGTATCTTTGTAGACAGAAAAATGGGCTGACCAAAAGCCAAATCCCAAGCACCTCCATGTCTCAGCAGGCAAGGCTTCTTTAACATCATGAACAGCCCTTCTGTGCTCACCCTTGGGGTGGGGTGGGGGACAGAAGCCATGCTACAAAGCATCAAGAGCGACCCCAGAATGGCACTATTTTCAGGAATGGCACTATTTTCAGGAGAACACAGGAGATTCACTCCGAACTACTGCAAGGAAAGGCTCACATTTCTTGTGGACATCTCCTCGAGCACTTAACGCTTTATTGCATGTAAGTGACAAGGACACTGGTTGAAGAAAGATCAGTGAGTGGGCTTTTGTATGGCACTGTCCTGTTATACCAATCGACTTAATCACTTTGGGATACCCAAGTAAATTTGACCACCATCCAAGCGACAGTGAGGGAGACTTGGCTTTTGCTGTGTACATTAGCCCTGTGACATTATCTCCTAAAAGCTTAATTATTTGCAAACAATTGATCAAGATGGGAATTTGAGACAGGAGATGCAAGTGCCGCTGGGAGACCTGGGAAGCATTAAGAGAGCAAATGAAGTTACCTCTACATTCTACAATAAGAATTAATGATTGCAAAGGGCGGGCTAGGCAGTGTGGTGGCTAACAGGGTTCTGTCTGCAGTACTTCCCATTTGATCTGCATTAACACCTCAGGAATGAGTGAAAGCCATAAAGCAGTGATTATGTCTGAGCAAATCGGACCCTCCCTTCCAGCAATCAAGCTGCACACATGCATCAGTCTAGTTTCCCCGGGGAAGAGGGGAGATGCTGGGCTCAGAGGGGAAACTGGTCACTTTGAAGAATGGAACCCCAGTGATAAGATGACCATCATCATTCCTAGTCAGCGGCGTGGCTCCCTCCCCATTTTCCACTGGTCACTTGTTTTGAGCTACACAGAATGACTTCCAATGATGACCTAGTAGAGAGCGGTTTCCTATAGCTTTATCAAAGCACAAAATGATTCCCAGTCTGTGCCCCGGATAACTGCAATAAAGAATATCTGACAACAAAAAAAAGACCCACCTAAAAATAGCTCATATTCAAGTTTAGTCTGAACTGTCATTTTTACTAGCCACAAGGAACAGAAGATGACAGAAAGAAAATGGCACTTCTCTAAAGAAAACTTTTCTTGCTGCTGTTCTGATTTTATTTATCGAGGTTGGCATGGGAGAGCCTCCCACGGTGCTGGCAGTTATCTGGTATTTACGAGTTCACAATAACTTGGAAGAGAATTTATCTATTTAAACAATCAAGCAGCCTTTTCAAATGAGCATCAATGGGGAAAGACAGAAACTCTACAGTATACACAGATGGAAAATGTCCAGCCTTATATCGTAACGCTATCCTGGACCAAATGGGCTCCTTTCATCAAATGTCCACCCCTGGCCGCAAATGTGGATGCCAAGACAGTGATGAACTTTATCTTATCTGCCCTGGTAACCAAGTTTCAATAACATCCCCTCCCTCACTGCCTTGCCCACTCAAACAGCACATTGTAACGGGAGCAGAAAATTTGAAAATAATCCTGTACAGAGCTCTCCGGTGAGATAATGGAAGGCTACACTGCCCCTTCTCAAGCCTCAGATTAGTAATTTCTTGTGACACAGAAGTGCCTCTATACGGAAACTGCAAAACAGCTATAACAAAGCAATAGAGGGAGAAGCAATTTTCAAGCAAAATGTTACCCGCTATACTTTAAAAGGTATGGGAACGGGTACTAGAGGGGCCGATCTAACAGGAGGAATTATGGCAACTGTCCAATATCAGCCTTATCAGGGCAATGTGCTATGGCTTGGCTGAATATGTTGGGAGAACAATTTCAGAACTTCTTTTATCCTTTTTTTTTCCCTCCAGCCTTGTGCCTCCTCCACAGCTAAGTTTAATGCATTAATATAAGTTGACCTTGAGCTAAACTCTGGTATGTGATGGAGAGATACTCCCTTTAAAGAAAAGGGGAAAAGCTACCATATGGCTTTTAACCATTAGATCTCTGTACTCTTTTAAAACTTCAGAGGTTTCCCTTTTGCTGCTAAGGAATTAGAGATCTAAATCAAAATGCCCAGCTCTTGAACTCTAAGAAGCCAAGTAGAAATTTGGTAACCACACAGAACTATATCTGGTTAACCTTTTTTTTTTTTTTTTTTTTTTTTGCCTATAAAAATTTCTCTCCCTTTAAGTAAAACCACAGTCATTTTCCCCTTATTCATTGACTATGAATAGCTTACACTGTGACAATTACATTGATCTGGGATACTTTTTTCTTTAAAAAAATCCATAATGCTTCCCTATTGTCTTTGAGCTTTATGAATTAGTTTTACTGTTTCAGTGAATGCTTTTTCTGTCTTCTGACTGCACATTATCAAAGAGACACTTTGTGCCCGGCATTTACATTACAAAAGCAGTTGCTCTGCGCAGTTGAGGAGCATAGCCTGAATGCATAGCAGTCGGGTCCTGCATCCTCACACAGGCTGAAATCAAAAGCGAAGGGAGCAACTGTGGTCCTGGCTAAGAAGCCAAAATATTTTCTGGAGCACCATGAATGAAGCTGTACATTTTGATCTGTTTTCTTAATGCTCTGTCAACATCTCAAGTCTGCCTGCTTGTCCAGACTAAATGTACTGTTTCTGGTTTGGTGCTGGATTTTTCCGAAAGTTAGTTGGGTCACCCTGTAGACCATCTCGCCTGACATCTTGTCCTTATAACAGCACTATCAATGGCCAGTGGGGGCGTGTGGTTACGGAAGTCAGGTAAGAGTCTGTGGCCTTCTTCTTATCACTTGAGAACCACAGAAGCGTGGAAAGAAAAGAAAGGTGAAATGCTTTTTTTTTCTTGCATTACTGAGACCATATTTTGAAGACATGGCCTAGAAAACAGTTTTGTTGCCAGTTAATTATAAGACTAAAATTAATTGTTCTTCTTGCTTTGCTTAGCTGGTCTTTTAAGTTCTTCTAAGTAAAAATTAGATGTAAAATAAAATCCGGAGAGAGGACAAGTATAGTGGGATTGAGGTAGCATCAGTCTTTGTCCTGTTACTTTTTCTATAGTCACTGTAGTCTAGTATAATGTTTGCAATTCAGTCTTCAGTAACTAGGCAGAAACACTTCTAAGTGCAGGCAAAATAGATAAAATATAGGACTCTAAATTAGCAATTACTTACATACCTTCCTCAAAGTCTTAATGAAAAGTGTTAGAGTTATTTTGAATGTTTATGATTAATTATCATCCCCTGAATATTGATTATCTCAGTAGGCAACCGTAGGAAACAGAAGGAAACCAGACAGACTAGACAGAAGAAGCTTAGTGGTGGGGTAGAGAGAAGAGAATGCAGGTTTCACTCTTTGGTTAGTGTTTCACCCAACCATGCAGTTTCTTGTGTAGTCTCCACAGCCCCCATGGGAAGGGGCTATATGATTAGCTGTTCTTCACATGGGAAAGCTGAAGCATGGGGAGGACACAGAACTTGCCTGAGGGCCTCCAGTCACTAGTGCACAGATCTGCCTGAGTTGCTTACTTTCCCAGTGACGATGCCGTCCCATTTCCCCATTCCTCCATTCCCCACTCTGACCAATATACATACAAATGCACATACACAGACATAGATGGCAAGGGAGTGTGAGGAACATATATATCACAACCCTTGTGATGTACAGAGAGAAGATAGGTGCCATTTTTTCCTACACCCCACCCCTTTCCTATATCCAACTTGTCCTTTCCCCAGTCCTCTCTGGAAGCAAGTATTATGGGCAAGGTTGAAGAGTGAGACTCATCTCGCCAGGGCTTTGTGCATCCAGCTACAGAGACTATATTAAGCATAGCATTGCCAAATTTGTACAAAGTAAGTGTATCATGGAAGGGGAGGGAGATGTCCCAGGCCATTTCATAAACAGGAAAATGAGTACAGAAAAGATAAGAATTCTCAAGTTGAAATAGCTGGGATTTGAAACTCAGGGATAACAGCAAGTTGGAAAGAATTACTGTGTGTGTGTGTGTGTGTGTGTGTGTGTGTGTGTGTGTGTGTGTGTGTGTGTGTGGTGGGGCAGTCCTTCTCATTCCTGATGAGTTAACCACAGATGTATATGATGGTGCCTACTTATATATAAAGAAACTATCATTTCAATGTGCATATGTACCTTTTATTGCTACAACTCCAGTTCTGTTAATGGTACCAAAAGATAATCTTATCATAAGATTAAAAAAAAAAAAAACTCTTTGGAAATTACTACACCCATCATTTTATTAGTGCTTACACATGCTTACACATTAGTGCTTGTGCATTGCTTACACACGGAGGGATGATGATAGGTCATATGCAAGAACATTCTTACGTTCCTAGAATCAAATGCCTGCTAATTTATCCAACCACATTCCACTATGTCTTAAATTCCCTACTTTGAAATAAATTGGTGTGTGTGTGTGTTTCCAATTACTTTCATTTCTTACATGATTCTTAATCAAGTATGAGTTAAACTACATTCAAAATAATGTCAAGTGGATGAAATACTGACAAAAACACATGAGTTCTATCCCCATTCAAGATGCATCCAGCCAAGTTCTGTGCTCAGTAAATATTTAGTATATGAATGAATGAAAGTTATTGAAGTTGGAGACACCAGAATCCTTTAACAGGCTTTTCATTCATGTTGATTTTTGTTTTCTCAGGCTGTGTAGCTCTGGCTGCCCTGGAACTCACTATGTGAGTTGGCACACCGGGTTGGCACCAAACTCGCAGAGATTCACCTGCCTCTGCCTTCTAGGTGCCGAGATTAAAGGAACGCACCATTATGCTGTGCGTGTATCTGGCTTTTGTTAGTAGACTCCTGCAGATAAATGTCAAGAAACCTGCTGCCTTGATTCAACAAGTATTCATCTTTAGAACTCAACTTCATGTCTTCCAAAACTTTAAGTTTGGACCACAGTGGAAGTTCTAATTCCATGGTGCTTATCCTGTGGACATGCAGGTACAGAATCTAACTTGTTTCTGAATAAGAGGACTTGGGATTTAACCCTGAGAGTCAGCCACATAGCTAGATCATTTCCCTCTTCATCGCTCAGATCCAGTCTAGGTTGTCAGTGGATTTGCTTACTGCAAACCTGATAAGTAAGGGTTCTTTCCAAACTGACAAAATTCAAGTTTTAGATGAAGCGATACCCAGATCAGCACAGGACAGGAGAAATGACAGAGAAAATGCTCTCCACTGGTCTTCTTCCCAAGAACCACACTTTAAAAAACTCACAAGACAACAGCATAATTCATTTCTCCAAAAGAAAGTTTGCGACTGATTTATACAATATCATCTAATAAACTAAGAACCGTTTTTCACATTATCTTCCCTGATCTCTGCTATTTCAGAGAGCATACCCACTAAAAGGGACTTATCCCCAGCCTAAAGACCACTTTTCCACTTTAAAAATCAAAGTAGAAAGGCTTTTGAAACTGGAAGAGAAAACTCAAGGAGCGTGAAATACTAGCAGACCGTTCTGGGAGGGGTCCTCGATATTGCCTTTAAAGATGCTTCTATCCAGCATTAATGATTCTGAAAACAGCAACAACAACAACAGCTCCTTGTGTAAAGAATAGAGTGTGGAGGCAAAACAGTACACTTGGTGAGGAGGTTTCCAGAGAAAGGCAGAGACCAGGAGAAGGGAATGGAGAATCCGCGCTGTTCCCAATATGACTCAAGACCCCTGGAACTAGGACTCATTCTCCAGTGCTAATTTTCCCACTTAAATTACAGTGATGGTGTAGCTTCATCTCATTAGAGATCATTGTCCCCAGTAGACAGTTGTGTTTATGGGGGACTCTGGCTGTTCCACACCTGCTGATCAGGTTGCTATGTGATCAAGGCTGCATACAAACAGCAGACTTGAGCTTGCTGGACTGCAACTGATGAGCCCAGGCTAATTCAGGGGTGATTATGTAGTTTACTGGACCACTAAACCTCTTTAAGCTTGTAATTACTGCCTATTTGAGTAAAGCACATTCAAAAGCAATTCACTGCATCATGCCTGCCCCAGCTGGAAGCAGGCTGCCAGCCGTCTGTGGGGACATTAAAATCTACAGGGATGTGGATTGCAGCCCAGCTAGCAGACACTGGGAAGCAGGCCTCACAGCCAAGTGTGCACACGTCTCCTCTCCCCTCTCCTGACCAGGCTCACCATTAAAGGTGCAATGGAAACTAGGGAACAGCCATAAAGATAGAAAAGAGCAAAAGGGGATGCTGCTGACGGACTGCATTTTAACCATCGCCTGGCGATTGTAAAGCTAAAAGTTAAAAAAAAAAAAGTCTTTTCACAATGAGAGTCTTAGCATGGGGCAGGGGATGAAGGGAGAGAGGGAGGGAGAGAGGGAGGGAGGGAGGGAGTACAGCTGGATTTGTCCTGTGCTTAGTAAAAGTTCCATCTAAAAGACACCAACTTGAAGGGGACGACCCCTCCCTTTCACTCCCTGCAGAACTGGAAAGTGTGGAGGTTCAGATACTGTCCACCTACGAGGCTGCGTTTATTACATGTGGTGGGAAGCCGTTATTCAGCCAGTGGGCTGACTTTTTCTAAAATCACATGTGCAGAATTTTTGGAGTTAGTGAAATAAAATGCCTGAATGAAATGTCCTTTCAAGAGCCGGGAAAAATTTACAGGAAAAAAAAAAATATCAGCATGTATCAATGTTCTCATTTTCTGTTGCTGTCCCCTTAACAACTGGAGTCCTTTTGTGTGACAAAGTGTATAACACACTTTGCACCGCTTTGGTATAATTATAACTTGTCTCTAAGTAACAAAAAAAGGCTGCAACTTAATGAGGGGGGATTAAGTTAATTTCTTTTTTAGCTAACAGTTTCCTGTCTCTTAAAATGAAGACCTTGGTGAAGAAAATGTCCAAGGAGGGGGAAATTAAGCTTTTTATTTCACCGAAATCTCTGCTTTGGAATACTGACGTTAAAACAGTAAGTGATGTTTGTTCTTTAAAACTCCGTAAATTTGTATTAGGTAAAGCCACAGAATTTTCTTTCTGGCTGCACCACCTCAACTCCACAGTTCCAGGGGCTTCATAGTTATCTAGACATCTCGGTCATTAATATTCATTAGATGGGTCTGCTTGCATTTTTATAAGCCGGGAGAGAGAGGCAAAAGAAACAATCAGAATTCTTTAACACACGGGCATTATCAATTCAACATATGCCAGGCAGCGCGGCATCCAGATCTGAAGTTCAGATTCAAATTCGATTTACCTTTACTAAACCAGGTCTCACTGAGCCCCTTTCTCCCTTTGCCCACTGTGGCCTGAGCTGGTTAATTAGCTTCATTCTGTATAACACGCATGTCAGTTTTTCACGTCAGAGGATATTTTCCACTATACTTTGTTTAACAGCAAAAAAAAAAAAAAAAAAAAAAAAAATCTCACCTTGCAATCGAACTAAAGGGAATTTTCCCTTAAGAGACACCAGCAAGCAAATGTCTCTAAGAACTTCGTTTTACTGCTAAGACCACCTTGGTCCTTCTGAATCCTCTTTCAAAAGCCCCTGGGCAGTCACAGTCTGTCTCCAAAGGTTCCAGAAGAGAGGCTATGTGAAATGTGGACAAATACTGAAGATTGATTTCTCACGTTCTGCATTTTTTTAGTCACTCGGTCTAATTGGACTGGAAAATTCTAGTGCAGATGTGTCCTATGTCAGCACGGTGGTTTGTACAGTAGACAGACGAGAGAAAGTGTCGGACTGCTCATCCAGAAGATCAAAGAACATTCACAAAACCGACAATACAATAATAAAGTTGCTGTAAAGGGCACTTTGGCCCTTTTTGTTTGTTTGTTTGTTTGTTTAATTATAACACTTTGGCTTTGCATTTGAGGGATACCTATGTTGACACAATACTGCATACTTGTGAAATGTTCTTCTATTTTATCAATCTGAATCTCATGATCACCTAGAGAGTACATAAAGTCATGTCACATTACAGCCACTGTGCAAGGGTGAAAAAAAAAAAAAAAAGCCTGGAGTAAGTACATGGCTGGCACACAGGGTCTGTGGCTGGAGTGCATCTCCTAGGCTCTTGGCCTGTTTTTGCTCAGTCTAGCTTTCTTTACACTCTACGAAGCTCAAAGTTTATCTTGTTAATGATAAAGTAAAAATTCCGTAGCCATTACTGTCAGAGCCAGTTGTGAAGCAGGGAATGTAGTCTCTGGTTTTTCTTTGTTCTGTTTTATGACACAGGGTTTCTCCGTGTAGTCTTGAGTGTCCTAGAACTTGCTCTATCGACCTAAGGCTGGCTTCTAACTCCGAGCTCCCCCTGCCTCTGCCTCCTGAGTGCTGTGATCAAAGGCATGCACCACCACTGCCCTTCTCCAGCCTCTGGTTTAATGTGTAAACATGCATTGCTCTATGCTTAGAATAAAGCAGATCAGACCTGAAGAAAGATGAGTGACCTTTAAAGGGGCTGCCATCCCTCGGACTGAACTGCATGACTCAGCTCACAGACGATGAGGCAGTCAGATAAGACAGCATTTGGCCTTTCTAAAACAGGACCAGGGAAATCAGTACCTTTGCGTGATGACGGGTTAGTGTGCTCCTCTCTGAAGCATCTAGACACAGCCTTGATTTGTTTAAGGCATCTTTCTCTGCCATCTCATTAGGGACACGAGTTGCTAATTACGTATCCAGAAGTGCTAATTTCCCCTGTTCCTCTGTCACTGTTTGAGAGGATTCAGGCCTGGGTGTAGAGGCAGGAGAATGGTCATTAAGTCCACGATGCTCCAGTGATGTGGTTACACACTAACAAATGGCTAGTCAAAAGAATAGGACATAAGAGCCATGATTTCCAGAGCTTTAGTTAAGTAAGTGTACCACACTAGACAGCTGAGGGCTTTGGGACTCGCACTGGCCAAATGGTCTTTGAAAACACCTTTTAAAGATTTGTTTGTGTTTATTCAATGCCAGCATATTTTGCCTGTGTGTGTGTGTGTGTGTGTGTGTGTGTGTCTGTGTGCGCGTGCGCACGCGCGCACATGCCACATGCATGTTCTGTGCCTGCAGAGTTCACAGGAAGGCATCATAGGAACTGAAATGACAGATGGTTGTGAACCATGGTGTGGGTGCTGGAAATCAAGCCCTGCTTCTCTGCAAGAGCAACAAGAGCTCTTACCTGCTGCACCACCTCTCTAGTCCCTGGCTCTGTAGTATGAATAAAAGTGTCTCAGTTCTTCAAGCTTCACATCCTCATCTACACACCAAGTAAAACAAGCCTGGTGGCAAGTAAGTGGGGCAATCTGGGAAAAATACATCAAATGCAGGCCTTGATGTGCTAAGGACAGATCCGACTAGATAATTATGGTAAAAGCGCTTTAACCTATATGTAACTGTTGTTCATAATTCTCTCTATCTGGACAAACTCACTTCCAGACTCTAGGGAAGCTCTCAGCCAGGCTGCTGGTGTGCCAATGCATGACCATACTCAGAAGGCCCAGGCTTTTCAGGACTTGCCACTACCATCATATAGTGATGTGTACCAGAATCTCAGCTGGGCTCAAAAAAGGAAAAACAAGAAAGCATTTACATTCACCACAACAGAGCACTGGTGCTATAGGAAGGAAAGTGGGTGTCCTGTTCCACTGTTCTTTTTCATGCATTAGACTCAACTATGGCTCCTCTTGAATACATCTGAGCCTCACAGAGGGAACTAAACAATGTATTTTTACCAAGAAAAAAAAAAAGGAAAGAGTGTAGAAGAGAGAACACTGAAAATGCAAAGTATGTAAGAGGTGAGGCCATTAAATAGATATAGCAAGGCTTCAGAGAGATGAGTTAGGATGTTTCGGTGGCCTTCAGGGGTCACACACACATTCCCGGGGTTGCCTCCATAACAATCTGGGACTGACCAGAGGGTACCATGAAGATATTCCAAACCATGCAGACTCTGGGGAGCACATGAGTTGTGACTCAGGACTATTCAAGGTGGAAAACCTGATCTGGCTCCCTAGACTTGGAGATTGAGAGCCTTTGTGTTTTGGTGGCTAGAAGTCAGAATTGGTCATGCAACCACCTTCCTCGACAAAGGATAAATGCCACATTTGGCAGAAAACTATGCTCTCAAGAAAGGGGAGCAGAAAATTCTTTGGCCCTGGCTCCAGTGAGAACTCATCTTTGAATGCCAAGCAAACTCCATCACAATTAAAAACACACCTTTGCAGATGAAGGGTTTTGGAATTATTTCAGTCCCAGTACATTTACAATATGAGCCAATCAACAGTTATAATTAACACATTTTTGGGTGCCTAGATGGTGAGCAAATGCTGTCATTATTTTTCTTTGCAGTTAGCCCTTTTAAGCAAAATCTTCTTATTGTTGATAATGTTGTAGAAAGGCTCCTATAAATATATAAATTGGAAGATGAGCCATTGAGGTAGCTCAGTGGGTAAATGTGACTGCTGCCAAACCTGGAGACTCTCATACATATGGTGAAAGGAGAAAACCAATTCCAAAGTGTTGTATACACACACACACACACACACACACACACACACACACACAAACACTCACACATACACAGAGACAGAAAGACAGATAGACAGATAGACACAGAGAGAGACTGAGAGACAGAGAGGCAGAAAACTAAGGAGGAAAAAATTGTATCGAAGTTTCACAAAATCTCTAGCACATTCTGATTCTGTCTCTCATACTGAAATTCTTCCTAAAATAGAGAAAATCCTATGATTTTGATGATGCCAACAATGAGCCGAGCTACCATATGCATATATTTTGTTTAATGGCTTCCTTTATTTTAATAACAAAGAGAAACGAGATTTCACAGATGAAAGCTTTTTTTTTTTCATGGCTCCAGTGCAACTGGGATTTTAAAAAAATATCTGTGATGTTAACCAGTAGGTAGTAATGGATGCTCTCGGGGGCCCTATTTTAGACATTTTATGAAGCATAAGCTCACCTGAGTAACTACCCCCAGAGATTCACCCCTGTTTTAAGAAGACTCAACTAAGGGCCCCAGCAGTGGCTCCATTTTCTTGCCGTGGAAGGACAGCGGCGTGTCAGCTATGGAAATGCTGGAGCATCAGGCGTAGCTCACTAAAAAGAAGATCTCAAGGATAAGGAAATTATTGCATAGATTTCTTTTCTCTTTGTTCAGAATTCTGCCTACAGCGTTTAATATTTTGTTGAGAATTGAAAAAATAAATCACAGTTAGTAAGTTCAGTCTAATTCCTGCTTGATTTCCTGACTGCGCCACCTCTGTATGGCGAATCAGGAAGCCAGAAACTCATCAAAATGAATTTCCATAGGAACAAAGGACACACCACCTCAGAACCTCTCTTTCATCCATGACGCCCCCATTCATTCAGAGTATAGAGCTAGTAGAAGAGAAATAAAAAAAGGAACACATGGGAAGGACATGTCACCCACTGAAAAGTCTGCAGAGAGAATTGTAAAAGTCTGAGATGCTGTTTTGGGTTTTATTTTTACCACAAGCCAACCTGCAAGGCCACGCAGAGTGAATTTTGCAGATGCCATTCATACTGAAGGTGGCTGCTCCTGATCAATGACTGTCATCCCTGTCCTTCTGCAGCTGGGCCTCGGGTCTGATCCTGGCACCAGGGCCTGTGTCCTCAGCCAATCCGCAGATGTAAGCACCCTGACCCTGTCAGGTTGACATATCATTCTTCCAACAGTGTCACCGAGTATTAATGTTCAATTATATGTCCTAGAAATGACCATCATTCTTATGCTTTGTCTGGGCATGGCATTGTGGGAAGCTCAAAGACAAGGGCAGAAATACCCAGTAGATGAGCTAGCGACACTCAGCTTCCCAGCTCCGCCATGGATTTGCTGTGGAGTGCTGAATAGCATGTCAATGTTTAATTCTTTCTCTGATAGATGTTTGAGGGACAGCCAAACCATTCATTCATTCATTCACTCACTCATTCACTCATCTCATATTAGCGAGCTTGCGTGTCAGAAGCCTTATCTATTTACAGACATCATATGTCACACACATCATCCCATGATATCACGACCACTCTGAGCCAACCATCCTTTATATAGGACAATGGGCAGATCATTACGTGCAAGGTGTCCTTTTATTTCTCGAAGCCAGGTGTATGTCACCTACTATCAGACCAGAATGACAGTGGTAGGCTCTTCTGGAAAAATGTCAAGATCAATTCAGTGTCAACTTGTAAAGTTAACAGAATCCGTCCCAGTCCAGAAGCTTCCTTTCCCAGTGCTCAGATTGAGCTTCGGGCAGAGGCAGGATTTCAGAAGCATCCTGGGATTATATGCCTGAGACCTCACCCAGTAGCTCAGATACCTTCTAAATACTGTGTGTGTTTGTTCTCATGAAAACTAACCCCCCTTTTTTCCTCAGATATCACGATGAGGCAAAAAAAAAAAGAATTAGCTAAACAGAGGGAAATATCTGAACAAGCAGCTCTATCTGTGTGGATTTCACAGCAGGTACATGCAAAGGTGATCAGCAACAAGGTAGCAAACTTCTTCTAGGACCAAGACTAAGAGATCTTATGCAGTAATTACACGGTAACTTCCGGAAGGAAGAAAAGGCCTTTAATGCTGCCTCAAGTTCATCAGCCTAGACATGATAATACAAGCTTAAGTTGCTCAGGCTGGAGCTCAATGGATTTTTCTCAGTAATTTTTAAGAGACAGAAAACAAAAATTAATTAATTGATGAAAAAAACAAAGCAATTATTTTCTGGTGAAAAGATATTCCGTTAAAAGAAAATATTTACTTTCGTTTTAACATGTGAAGAAAGATGATTTAGGTCCCGCTTGTTAGGATTCCTGGGTCATGGGGGCGAGGCATCAATGCTATTTCACCATTAGGAGTCCTGGAGGGGCAGGGAGGCGGGGCATCTCATTCTATTTCACCATTAGGAGTGGGGGGCAGGAAGGCGGGGCATCTCATGTTATTTCACCATTGGGAGTTGGGGGGGCAGGGAGGCGGGGCATCTCATGCTATTTCACCATTAGGAGTGGGGCAGGGAGGCGGGGCATCTCATGCTATTTCACCACTGTTTCCTACTGCGCTGGGAAAGTCTTTATCTTCTCCTACACTTCCTTTTTTTTTGTTTTGCCTACCCAATTCCCAACCACCTTCTCCAGTGATTTCCTTCTCCTCTGGCCAGTTCTGTTTCCCACTCTCCTCTGCCGGAAGGTCTAAAGCCCTTCTCCATTCTTCAGAAACCCGCCTCTCTCTCCCTTTCTTGGTTCCTACCTATTGCTAGATTCTCCATCTGAAATCCCATCCTACTGATGGATCGCTTGGTGTGTCTGTGTCCCTCACCCTTGCCAGTTTCCCAGTGATCTTCACCTTATTCGCCCGTCCCTCTTGACGTTTATCTCCAGAGACTCCTCCTAGGTTGCCAGATTAGAGTACATTTCGACAAGCTACACTCAAACGGTAACAATTTCATGAAGGCAGCTATTATTCCATGAATAAGTGTGTTCAAATTTCTCTTCTCTTCAATATTAAAAAATGGAAAAACCAGGGCGTAATATAACCCATGCTTATGATCCTAACATTGAATAGGCTGAGGCAGGAAGATTGTGAGTTATTCTGGGTAAGGCTAGCAGTCTGGGCTATAAAGCTAGACCATGTCTCAAAACAAACAAAAGCCTAAGAAACGAAACCTGGTTTATTATCATTGCTTGAAATCCCTGCCCAAACAGCATCCAAAATCATCTGCTTCTGGCTTCTTACGGGCCGCATCATCCTGACACACCACATGGCAATATCGTCGCCAGATGTCTAAATAGCTCCTTCAGTGGTCACTGTGGCATGTTAACCCCTATATTAGGATGATTTTCAACCCTTTAAACTTCCTAAAACTCTCAGATTTTGGTTGATTTTTTGAAATTTTATTCATTTATTCAGCAGGGAGAAAACAAAAACATTAAACACCCACAATTCAACTCTAAAAATTCAAGGCTGAAAGATTAGATCTTCAGGATTGGGAGGCATGGGAGGCAGCTCACACACACACACAGACAACTCTGTGGATGCTCAGCAAGGCCCTCAGGATCTAGTGGTGGGAGTTATTTCCTCTTCTCTGTGGAGGACAAGGAAGGATTTCCTCTTCCAATGACAGCCGAGATAAGATGAAAAGGATGTGGGAAAAAGTGTCAAGGGGAGGAGGGACATAGAAGTGACACATACCAGGCATGTAAGCAGCTAAGTCAGGTGCAGAGGACAGGGCCCTTCAGCACTTGTGGGAAAATGCAAGACTTGGGCCCTGGCTTTAGCAGATGTGGGGACCGTGTGTGTGAAGACCAAGAGAGGGGTGCGGACTTTTGACCAGCTAGCCTGGAATGAATGTCTGAAGGGCAACAGGGAAGTGGAAGAAGACTTGGTCAAGTTTTGCTTCACAAAAAAAAAAAAAAAAAAAAAGTCTTTAATGGAGAAACAAGGAGTCAATGTTAGGGGTGGGAAAACTGAAGAGAGAGAAAGCTCAGAAGCTTGACATGGGCCTCATGGTGATGAGAAGCTTTCAGAAGAATCAGAAGCCACCAGAGGGAGGAAGAAAGGAAAATACTAGCAGGACTCCTAAATTCCATGGTGACCCCATCGATTTGGCGTGTGATGGGACTGGAGCCAAAGCAAATTAACCACGAGGAATGGAGTCTTTGGCTCTTGCCTTGTGCCTTTCTTCTTTTCTTGGATTACTGGTGCTGGAAAGGACCCCGGAAACTCACATCCCCACCTCTGACAGCCTGACCCCCATTACAGCTCCTCCACTGAGCCTTTAAAAGCAGCTATTCCCTGCGAGCTCCACAGTCTTACCTTCTGTCCACACTCTCTAGACCCATGGTTCCATCCACATCTCTACCATCAGTGGAGACAAGAAAACACAAGCTTCTCACAGGATGCCTCTGCATTACTGAGGACCCCCTCCCACCCACCCATCTCTCATAACTCTCAGAAGCCTTCATCCTAAGTTCTCCTAACTCTAGTTCTTTATACAAACTGCACAATGAAACTCATTCACTTTTCAGAGCCCTTAGGAAGCTCCTGGTGCACAGGGCTTCCCCGGAGGCCTTCACCAAGCATTTGAACTCACATAGAAAAATGTCAATGGCTCTATTCACCTTGTAATCCCATGGTTAAGTTTAAATATAGCTTATGGCACGGTGCTTTCGAGTGTTTTAGCTCCTGTGTGGTGGGATTAGGCTGATAAGGGGAATTCTCATCACATCAAACAAGAATATACCATTCCTGGAGAAGGTCCAACATTAATCCCACCACCAACACAAAACCATCAACAGATACACACACACACACACACACACACACACACCACCCCTGAAGTTCTTGGATCAAAACCAGAGACATCTAGGGATAGTTTAAGTTACATGTAAAGGGTCACAGGTCTAGTCACCATCTAACCATGGTGTTCATGCTTTAGTGACTGTGGCAAAGCCAAGTCACCAATGAGCTCATATGGATGTCTGTCTCCATGCTCATCCATCAAGTTGTGTATGTGAGGCAATTTCAAGAACAAAAACAAGTCATAATTGTAAATGTCAGGGCATGGAAGTAGAGAGCTCCAGGAGGCTGGAAGTTATGGCCCCGGCTTCATTGTATCCAATGTAGATCTAATAGAGATCTCTATTACATATCTAACACTTTCTGGCCTTTCCATTCATCTGTAAAATGGGGATACAATTAATTATTCATTGTAGGATCACATGCACATTAACTAGCTAATAATAATATGTTTTAGATCAAATGGGATGCTTGCGCATAGATTGATTTTTAAAAATTCAAATGCATGTCATTTCTTGCATGTGTGCTTGGCTTTGCTTTCCTTAGAAATTCAGTCCAACATTTACTCGGCCTCTTTGGAACACTCAAGTGATGAATGTTGCTGAGTGCTTACAGTTCCTAGTCAAATACGAATAACTTTCAGGGACTAAGTACTGGGTGCCTGTCATCATGGTAATTGATGGTGTTTTCACTTCAGGGTGTGGGCCTGATACTCATAGGGCTCAATAGGGAAAGTAAATGAACTAACTGGACAAAATCTCTTGCCCAGTACTTCTGCTACTCATAACTCATTACTGCCAAGTGGCCTTACTTTTAGCAAAAGGGAATAGCTACACACACACACACACACACACATACACACACACACACACACACACACTGGTTAAGTTGTTTCCTTGACCTTTATTTTCTGCTAATAAATTAAAATGTGTGGTTGTGTGGCTCAGCATTACTATTCTTTCAGAAGGTCTCGAGTCTTCACTAATTCCACAAGGAAGGATAAATGCCTGCACCTGAACAAAGGGTAATCTGCATTGCCATGAAATGCAAGTCTCTCTCTGTGTGTTGTCAGCGTCTAGATCCCACACTGCCCTGAGAATAAGCTTGCGGGGCACAGGCATACTGTATTTCAAATGGAGATTTTATGTAAGCTTATTTTTATAGTGATTCCAAGAGTAGCTGCTCTGCTTTTTGTCTATGCAAACTGGAAATAAAGTAGGCACCCTGCCAGGTCCATGACAGCAGGACAGGCCCAGGCTACCACGGGTGACTCATACAATGACATCTAAAGGGTCTAGAAAAGAACCCTGACTAATGGCTTTTGGATTCCATGTGACCTTTGATCCTCAATGCCTTCGACCAAAATAAATGACCTAATTTCAAGAAACTCCATCCAGTATGTGACCCTAATGAATGAAAATGTACCTGCTTCACGGTGATTAATAGGTACTTGCTACTTATCATAATTCCTTAAATCTTAGCTGAACTAGGGCGAATTGACTTTTCAGATGATCATTTTTTGAGATAACTCACTTTACAGGATGGCACGAATCTGAGTGCCAGTGTATAAGTCAGAAGTTCATCATGGAACAAATAAAAAATATACATACAATTCTCCCCCAAACATGTCACTGTCTCAGTACTTACTGATGTAGTGACTACGGACTGGCAAGAGCCATAGGTATCCAGAGACCAAGCTGGATTGTGGGGATGTCAAAAACCACTGCACACTCCCTCACACCACAGTTAACTTTCAGCCCTGGACACTATCCCCAGAACAATGAGGCATAATTGGAGGATGTCCTGTAACGAGACCTTCATTGTAACCTTCCCACCTGCCCAGAATGTCCAAGGACACTGTCAACAAGCCAGACAAGCAGATTCTCATTTCTCCGTGGCTTTGGTCAAGCAGAAGCTTCTGGAGCATTTGGTGTTCACGTGAAAGCTATTTGAGGCCCAAAGGAAAGTTGTTATATACCGAGTGCTAAATAAGGATTGCAAAGGAAACACAAACCACCTTGGTCTGACTGATACAATGAAAAGAACTAATTGTGTTTTAAAAGCAGGGTTAGGGAAGCACAAAAATAACCTTTTTTGTTTAAAATTTGTCTTTTGGCACTGTTCCTGAGATCTTGGCTACGTAAAGGTATCACCAGTGAGCCAAGAAGATGCACATCACGGAAGCTTCCTAAGAATCCCTATCCTTGAACCTGAACTGATGCTTTTTTAAAAGGATGCCCAGATAATTTGAGTATCTATTAAAATTTTAAGGATAATTTCTTTAGAAGTAGGCAAAGAATCTTCAAGTTGGTCATAATTTCTATTTTCTGATGTTTTGGAAAACAACCTTTAACTTTTGAAGGCCATTTTCTTTTGCTTCCATGACTTTCTGAATGTGCTCAATGTAAACCTCACGATACAAATACAAGGGGATGCTGTGATCATAAATTATAAATGCCATGTAGAAATAAAAATTATGACAGCATCCTCTACTAAGGATCTCGACAGTTATTCTGTGCCTTTCCATTGAGTCAGCTAAGTGATTTTATCTAACATGGCATCACTTTTATATATGATGTTCAAAATGCAGAGGCAGTCTGGACCATGTCTACCTGTTCTAGATAAAGAAGGATGGAAGCACCAACCACCAAGGTGGAGACTGAACGAGAAGGTAAACATGACCAACATGATAGTGTCAACCGCAACCACACTCTAATGAGCAAGTCCACGTGAGGCTTCCTTTCATCTTGTCTCCTATCCCCAGCAATCAACAAAGTGATGCTATGACACAATATAAATTATCTTGAAGGCAGTGATTGATTTTTTTTTTTTTTTTTTTTTTTTTGGTCTCACACTACGTGACTCTGGCTGTCCTGGAACTTGCTAGGTAGACCAGGCTAGCATTGAACAGAGCTCGGCCTGCCTCAGCCTCCTGAGTGCTGGGATTAAAGGTGTGTGCCACTGCCCTGGCATGATTAATGCTACTAAACATCAACAATGGCTGTGAAGGGAGCAGATCTGTGCCGTACACAACAGATATGTAGCGAGCATCTGTATATTTTCAGAAGCTGATTCCAACCTTTAGATTAATTCTAATATCCTACACCCTGTGACAGCTCATCGATGTAACGCATTACTTATGCCAGTTCAAATATAAAAGATAACATTTGTAGATCGGGAATTAATTGAATTATGCCATATTTGAGTGTTGTTGTTGAGGCTTTTTTCAAAGGCCCTGAGTATGTATGCCTTAATTAAGTTTAATTTGGTCTTTGTGTAGTGTTGGTTAGCATATTCACTTCAGTGTACACATCCACTCAAAGTATATCATTTACACCTTTCAACTAGAACCCCTCGAAGACATTTCCACACAGGAATATTCACATCTGATTTATGGAGCTACCGCAACAACCAGTCTTCCAGTATCACTACAGCACGTAAGAACAGCCTCACTGAAACATAGAAATTCCACATACACTTAGAAATCTTCTTGTCCGTGATTTAACAGAACGTTTCTGAGCTTACAGCCTAGCATGCAGAAGCAATTTTTCAAGCATTAATACTTAAATGGGTCACAGATACCACATCTGTCATTCTGTCCTGAAGTCCATGAGGCAAAACCAAGACTATGCTGGCCTATTGATTTTTCTAGCATTTGCTTTAATTTACTTAACCATTGAGAAATCCATCAGTACAGAAAGGGCAACTGTCCATTACTGCCTCATTTGCAGACATTCCTTGCCCTCGTTTTTTTTTGGTAAATATTTCCCTTCCATTGCTATGTGTTTACAGTGTAAAAATGAATTAGGAAAGTGCGCACACCTGTTTCTGTTCGGTAACGGCTGCACTGAGGTATATGTAACGTGCTTAAAGATAGAATAAATATCTAGACATTATTACATCTGTGTGCAAAGGGTGGTAAATTAGATCCTAATTACATTAACAGGGACTCTGCCTCCCAGCTTAAATTTTACATGAGCATTCTGCGAAGCTGCAAGGTTCTGCTGTGGTTTCTTTATGAGCTGGTGATTACAGCTCCTTCCTATGCGGTCACTAAATATTCTGTTTACAAATAAATGAAGGATCTTTGAGCCAACTTGCCAGGGTAATAATCTATTTTTTTTGCTCCCCCTCCCTCCTCGTAACAAACCCTCTCTGCACACGCATGGCAACAATCAGGAGCCCTGGCTTCCTCTAATTACTTCATCACGTAATTTCACAAATTGCCATGTCACTAGGGAGCCAAGTGCAAAACACGCTCACAGTGGGAACTCGGGCAGCAGCTCCCATTTACTACGCGCTCCTTGTTAAATTAAACACGGAAACACCAGTTGTATGAAAGAAGTCAGAAAGAATGCTTGCAAATGAGCCAGACGCATACAGTTCCTATTTGCCTTTTCACCGAATACGTGGCTGGCAACAGACAGAGGATCCACTGGCCTCGCTCAGTCTTATTTCAGTAGAGCTACTCCAATACACCAAAGGGCTGAGAACAAATGGGCTTCTCCGGAGAGTAAACTCCATCATCTACCGGCCAAAACGTGGACACCTAGGAAAAACACGTGATATTCTCCAGACCCACTATTCATTATCCTCTCTGCTACGTGAAATGCCTCCCCCACCCCCTTCGATCATCACAGGAGAAAGCACATTCACAGTAGATAAATGGCTCCCAAGTCCTTTGAAGATATAAACAGCATGCCGAATTTCTATTCTGGCTAGAAAGACAGACCCAAATTCCACTAATCTTTAAAAATCCTCAAAAACAAAGTTCATCAATCAAGTTTGCACAGTATTAGGTTTAGTATCCCTTTTAAACATTAATACCACACATGGTTCTGAAACACATCAAGATAAATTCTCCTTCATCCCAGGACAGATGTGGGTGGAAGGAAAGAGTGTGCAGCCAGTGACATTACTAGAGGGAGTGAACCTGAGGTTACGCTCCTGGAAGCTGACATTTTTATATCAACAACTAAACACAGCCACTGGTAATTAAAGGTATTGCTTTGTGACTCAGGAGCCAGAGGGGTCAGGTACCGTTTTCCATCACAAACCAGTCCTTTATGCATGTAGATTTGCCAACATTATCTGCACAGGGAGAAGCAGACATTAACAGCAGCTGTCTCTCTGCTTTTACACTGAACATTCTATTCATACAGACAGGTGGAGTAATTTAAAAGCCGATGCGGTGCAATTTCAATGTGACTAATGTCACTGCCGACTAAAATGCCACCATTACCACTGTTTATGGAAACATTACTAAAATTACATTTTATTCATAAGAATTTTAGGATTCTGGTTATTACTAGCTTTAAAACGATCAGCCCTCTGTGTCATACCCCAGAGCAGCAGCTTAATTCTCTTGGGCTTAGCAGCCTTCTTTGCTGAGAAACGACAGTTGGGTTGTAGGTTCAAGAGTAATCGGGCTGCATAAGCAGTTTCTGCTATCTTCACAAAGCAAATTAAAGACAGAGCTCTTTGGCATCCTGACTATGTGTCAGGGGGAAAAAGTCTTCCAGGAGCTAAATTCTCTGTTGAAGGGTTAGATGGGATTCGCATGAGGGAAGATTCTTTTCCCTAAAACCACTGTCAGACATGGGTAGAGATGTACATTTCTCTAATGGGAAAGGTGAGCAGTTAAACTGTGCTTAGAATCTGAAATTCTAACAATTGTAAATTATGAAGATTATCATAAGCTGTCAGTGGCTGTAGCTTTGACTCTTAGTCCAGGTAAATATGTGTTGGAAATAATCTAGGAACCAAAGGACCATCCATGACTCGTAGTTAGCAAGCACCATCACCCTACACTTTGTGCCAAATTCTCCAACTTACTTTTTTTTTTTTTTTACTTAAAAATATCCTAATTAGCTAGTTATGGGATGAGGTTATAATTATACCTCCGAACTCCCACGATGCAACTTCCATGATGCAGTTTGATTTGGCTTGTGTTTGAGAGGCAACTGGGTGGAAATACATAGAAATTCAAGTCAAGAGGCCCTGGTCCAAGCTTAGTGAGTGCTGAGCCTCTGGCCTGAGAAAAATTGTTCTGTCAACTCCCAGTGCTGTCTGAGTCCACTCTGCGTGGAAGAATGTTCCATTACAAATCTCCACAGACAAAGGCACAAGAATTTATTCAGGCCATCGACCAATTGTTTTTTTCCTCCTGCTTAAAAGGCAAAATGATCCAATGCTAAAAATAATCAATAAACACCATAAAGGGAAGAGATAATTTGTGTGTGTGTCTGTGTGTGTGTGTATGTGAAATCATTTTTGTGGAGTTCCTCCACTATAACACTTGAAATGTAAGAATTACTCCTAAACCTTTGTAAGCTGGCCTTAAAATGATTTTTGTGATTGTTTTCTTTTAGAGTGAATGTTTGCATGAACAGATGACCTTCCTGACCTCTAGGCTTCTGAACTTTCTAAGATATCAAGTTCTCAGGGTCATTTTTGTCCTAGGACAATGGAAATTCTTGGGTGGCTCAGGGACTCCAACAAGAGTAACAGCTGACCACTAAAATTCTAAGAATCAAACAGCAGATTCCAACAAGGGTTAAGTTGGGATAAGTTGTCTTCATCCTTTTAATTTTAAAGACATAATGACAATGAGACATTCACATTCAAGGAGCTACCAAGAATCTCTATTTAACAGTATTTAAGTTAATATAAAAGCAGGCCAATTATATCTCACTCATTTGTCAACTATCTTAGGGTGTTAACATTTAACACATCAAGTCAGTTAAGGTCTGTCTTCAGATAATATATTTTATACTGGAAGCCACAGCCACTGGGTGGTAACTGTTGAGTAAAGTTTTAGTTGCATCTTCAGAGAGCAAGGCTGAAGGGGCTTTGCAATGCCAGAAGGCTTCATGACATATCCCCTTAAGGCCCAGAGAATCTTTCCTGGCCTATAAGAAAGAAGAGTCCAAGTGTCTCATCTGAATTCTTCAGAATTATTTTCCTATTTCATTCATAGTGTTCCTTTTTGGTTTGGGTGTGGTTTAAGTAATCAGGGAAGATTGCTACAATGACTTCTGGCTTGATGTTTTTGAAAATCTGAGGTTGGAACCTACACTTTTATCTATTTTCAGCAACTACCTTACCACTGAGATCCTTCCCCAGAAGCTAATTTTTTGAGATCTGTTCAGCCTGTGCAGCTCATTCAGACTAGCTCCAAATTCCATCCTCTTGACTAACTCTTCCACTACTGGGGTTCCAGGCATGAGCCAACATCCCTGGCTCTACTGTATCCCAGGCCTGAGCCTCTGCACTCAGAGATGCCTACGTCCAAAGCAATCATTTTGTTGGAAAACTAAATGTTCATTATCATTACTGAGTTAGAGCATCAATAAAATAACACCTGCAGTCTCAAGTTATTCCGTATAACTCAAGTAAGCTTGGGTCATAATCAAGAGGACTTTATAATATGGTCCCCCCTATTTGATTGGCTGCTGGCATTGGTTATATGACAGTTAATATTGGATGTCAACTTCATACACTTAAGAAGAAGGAATTCAGCTGAAGAACTTCCTCCACCATATTGGCCTATAAACACATCTGTGGATATTTTTTTGATTGCTAATCAATGTAGGATGGCCCAGCCCACTGTGGGTGGTACCACTCTTATGCAGATCGATAGGCCTGAACTGTGTCAGAAAAGTAACCAAGTATGAGCTTGGGGACAAGTCAGTAAGCAGTACCCTTCCAAGGCCTCAGTTTTAGTTCCTGCTCTGACTTCCCTCTGTGAAGAACTGTTGTTAGAATAAACCTTTTCATCCCCTTTTCAGGTTGTGGTACTTATTCACAGCAACAGATGTGAATAGGCTGACATAAACAGAAAATGGAAAAACTAGATGATTTAATATGACTCATATGGAGACTAAAGCAAAATGGGTCAATTTTTTTTTTATTATGACTGGTAGAGATGGCAAAGGTTTGCAATTTTATCCTGCAGAAAAATGTACATGCAAATATATTATAAAAAATAAACAAGTATATACAGTGATGCATTCATTAGAAAGACTGAGGTATGAAGAGGGTGTTTCCAATTATGTCAAATGCAGCATTCTAATTCCATGACATTTAGTTTTCCTTCTCTCCAAACAACCAATCAAACCAATCTAAAGCAAACCACACAAAAAGTTTACCTCTCTCAAACAGAACCAACCAATATTCCTCTTAGTCAACCCCCTCCCCATCCTTTAGGGCAAAGTACTTTCTAGGGATCTTATCTTTTTTGGTTTGTTTGGTCAAACTTTTTTGAGGCTTGGCCTCTCTATGTAGCACATAATCTCTAGTAAGCCAGGCTTCCCTCAAATTTTCAAAGCTTCTGCCATTGCCTCTGGAACGCCAAAGGCCAGGGGTTATGGTTTCGGATACCATTACTGGCTTCTAGAACTCTCTGACCCCAAGAAAGTGACCAGTGAGGCTTGTATAACATAGAATTCCCAAAGAATGGACTGAATTAGTTTGGGGGTGAGGTAACAAAAGAGAAGATAGTTTCACACATGGACATGTGGTGTCCCAATTTTAATCTAAACGATAAACTGAGCAGGAGCAGTTGTATGCATATTCATTGATCATGTTTGATATTTTGTCTTAGAAAACGTACCATCATTAATTGGAATAAAAGGCAGCCATGCTGCTGACGTGAGCTTTGAAGTCCGTACGATGGCTAGAGTTCAGTCATGTGGATAGCCACAAGCAGCCTAATAACATGAGCTCACGTGGACACTTTTGCTGTAAACTCAATCTTTATCTAATTAGCCCAATTAAGAGTACATCAGAGGGCTTGGGGTGTGGCTCAGTGGTAGAACACGTTCTTGGCATGTGCAGGTCCCCAGGTTTGATTCCTAGAATTCAGGACACAAAAGTATATGCCAAGAAACCAAATCTGCTGCATTTCTTTCTTGGCTTTGAAAATAAAAGGGTTTTTTTTTTTTTTTTTTTTTTTTTTTTGGAGTTAGGAGTTATTGCTAGCTGTCGCTATCTAGATCCTACAAAAAAATCCCACTGAGAAGGGACCGACCATCAGTGAAGTCGGCGAGCCATCTGAGGACCAGCATCCCACTCACAGCTGAAGGTGAGCATGGCACACCAAACACCGTCCTATTTGTGAGTCCTGCCTACCTGTGTGAAGTTGGGCTTTTGTTTTCAAGTTTGATTGTTTTCCCTTTTCTGTCTCCTCATCAACTGAGCGTAATTACTCCAGGTCAAAGGTGCACAGCCAGGAGTAGGCAAGAAAGAACAGGCAATGGGAAGAGGTGGGGGGAGAGGCTGGGAGAGGGCTCTGCCAGGTCACTAATGGCCTCTGGGGCAAGAACTTGAAGACAGGACTATACTCCCCTTTGATCTTCTAATTCACAGTGATCATTAGTATTAACTCCAATTCTTCTGGGTGAAGAACTCCAGCTGTAGCCTTTTCAGTTTACCTGACCTAGGAAAATTCATCACCCACCCATTAGGACTTCAATAACTACCTAAGAGAAAAGAAGGCAGCCGCCCTAGAATCTGTTAGCCCCCCCATTCCATCTTCATGACTGAACAGAGTTTATGTGATGCTTATCGAAGAATAATTAGGGCATTCCCATCTCTCCAATAATTAAACAATCCATTCCATTTCCCTCCTGAGACAGGTGATTCCCACTTGGATGAGAAGCAGCCAGGGTTCTTATGTAATCAGAGTTGGAATATCCTTCCTTTAAAAGCTGCAGTCATTTCGCTGGCTGAGCCTGAACTAGTGCCAGTAGAACCTAGCTATGGGCAGAGAAAGTGTAAGTCCAAGGGGACAAGAAATGACCACAAAGGAACTCTTCTGTGTTGTTTCCAAAGAGTGTGTTTTAAATGTGGTTCACAGACGTCTGAAAGTAAAAGCTTTCCCTCCTCCCTACTAGTGTTTAGGTTTATCCGTTTAATATTTGCAGATAATGCATAACGATTCATATCTGCAATTGCAGCACTTGGAAGGCTGAGGCAGGAGGATTGCTGCAAGTTGTAAGAAGAAAATAAGAATTCTGGGTTATAGGTATGTCTTAGTAGTAGAGGGCTGGCTTAGCACAAGGCAAAGCCTTGGTTTTCACACACACACACACACACACACACACACACACACACACACACACACACATACAATTTCACGGCTCTAATTATAAGCCACTTTTAGTGGCCAGGCACATGAGAATCAAATGGTCTGGGGTAGGTGTTGACAGACCTCCTTGCTGCAGAACTTTGTATTATCCTGACTGACATCTCAAGTAAGCTTTCACAAATGAGGATGACCTGCAGCTCTGCGATCTAAAATCTGCCCTACTTCTTTCATAGCAGGTACAGCAGGCTAAGAATATTCACTGCTAAGAAATAAAAATGTAAGGGAAATGTTACCAATAGCTCCCTGTGTGGCTACTAACATGCCTTGTGACCCCTCTCTTACCTCGATCAACAGAAAAAAAGCCACTGGGGTATCAGTTAGAACTTGCCCACAGAAATGAGTGATTGCAGTGTTTAGATGGTGATTCTTCCAGAACTGTTAGCAAGGCTGTGACACTGAGATCCTCCAACGGATCTTGTTACCAAGATCAGAACCAGAGGACAACATCTGTCTCTTCTAGAGCAATCAATTCCCAGTCCCATTCCATTTGCTCCACGAATCGTGGCGGACCCGCAGGGCACTTTTCATCTAATAGTGTTTCTATGGAAACACCATTCTCAATCTGGAAGATTCTACAAGCCCTCACACTGGCTGTATCCATGAGAGGAAAGTCTTAAAAATCAGATATTGAGCCACGAATCTGACCACACACATACAAAAATATTTTTTAGGCTAGACGTTCACATACAGAAAATAAACAAATAAAGGAATCAGGCACACATAGAAAACATGTGCTTTTGTCTCAGAAACACCATATACAAGGCCTAACCTGAGAGGATCCTCATATCAGTGCAAAGATTGGGAGTCAGAAAGACTGGCTGCTAGTTAAAGGCACGTAATGACCTTTGACCTTTGAAGACTTTCTCCACCTGAGTCTGTATCTTGACATCCACTCCTCCCAGCTTTCAGGATGCCTGGAATACACAGCGGCTCCACACAGGAACACACAATCACTTCACACTCGAAAGAAGACTCATTAGTCACTTTTCTAGCTAGATTATAGCTTCAAAATGCAATATGGTCAGGTAGGGAAACCAAAGACCCTTGCCTTTTTACCTGAAAGATATCATTATAACACAAAGTAGTAGAAAGATGTTGGATGTGAAACAGATCCAGCAGAAGTCAAAAGACATCGCAGTATGACGTTTACTTTGAGGATAATGCCCAGGAGAAGGGGAGATACCTTGACATGACATAAGTCCTGAACGGATTCTGACTCATGAAGATATTAAGTATCTTGTAATGGTGTGCAATGGTTTGTTTTCAGGCAAACACAAGCATCTCCATGAATAAATGCTTCTATTTCTTTTCTGCTTCTCTCTTATTAACTATCTAAATCATGTACAACAGCCTTCTGTCTTGCAGGGAATCGTTTCTTTGGAGAGACTTTCCCTACTTATCGACACTGATAAATGTTGGGGAGGGCCAAACTGGAGGGATTGACTTGGTAATCACCAGAGCCTCAGACTCGCTTTCTTTGCTCCTGTTCTTTTTTTATTACACATGAGTATGCAGGTTGGATGGCTACAGTCTGCAAGTCTAAGAGCCAGCCTTTAGTCCCCTGGAATAGTACCATGGGTGGCAGATTAGATCTACCTGTGGCTGACTGAATACCAAGGCAGTTTTCTTCGTCTGCAGCTGGCTGCAAAGCCTTTTCTACGCCTTTGACACACAAATCTTTGAAATCCTTTTCAACTTTTAAACTGAATAAACTCAATAGAAGGATCTGTCCACTTATTTTAAAAGAAATAAAGAAAAGAAGAGAGGGAGGGAGGGAGGGAGGGAGGAAGGAAGGAAGGAAGGAAGGAAGGAAGGAAGGAAGGACAAAGGAACTAGCAACTTACTTTCTACAAGGTATTTTAGCTTTTAGAATATGCCTTTTGGCATTTAAAAAACCCATTTATAATTTACCAATAAATAGTTATTGCTATTTTTTAATTAGTCAGAGTTTTGACTCCTCTTGTATGTGGAGCAATATTTCAGAATGAAGTTTCCAGATAAATCACATTAATCACATAGAAATAATGCAATTATTTTACAATCTGTGACAGTTTTCCTAAGGAAGACTTAAGTGTCCCTAGAGAGCTACTAGGGCTTGAAGTAAAGTTAGCACAGGGCCAGTGTTAGCAGATAGACCATTCAGCAATACTCTCCCAAATCTATGGCTTTTTCCCATAGAACTTATTGTAATCAGCTCATGACTGTAACTCTGCCTAAGTGCTCCAGACATTCTCTCTGTAAGAAGAGAAAAAGGGGGTGGGGGATCCTTAAAAATGGAAATCTGCTTTACTTTTTGTTACAGGGGGTAGGGCGGATTCTCCTTGGGGAAAGTAGAGGGCTGGAAAAAAAAAAGCCATGCCCCACAGCTCTACTTTCAAAAATGCTAAGCAGAGGAATTGGCTTGTTGGAAGTCCGTCTCCTTGTTCATGGGTCTTTATGGGCAGAAGGTGCCGGGGTGGGTCAGGGTGTACAAGTCCCCAATAGAAACTGCAGAGCAACTTCCACAGGCATCCATAGAAAGCCCAAGAAGCCTAGAGGGAGGACTTCTCTTCCAGGGCAGTGACCCACGCTAGTGACTGAGGGCGACCAGCCAGGCCTCCAGACATCAGCTCGTGGGTAATTTCCATCACAATCGTGCCAGTGACATTCGGTTCACAGAAGCATTATGCTATGGGTAGAATCATGCTAACTAGAAAGGATTTGGTGTCGGTTTGATTTGTATTTATTTTAGACAGAAAAGAGCTCTGCAAGGTTCACAGGGGCACAACCTGGGAAAACTGGTTGATGAGTAACATAGATTGCTCCTATCTCTTCTTGATTTTGTCCTCACCGATATTTGATTATGTTTGATTCGGGATATCTCAGAGTCAAATCACCCCAAAGCTCCTTCTCAGGCTAATAAGGGAGCTGAGGCTATCTATTTCTTCTTCCCGTTAAGACAGGAAAAACCAGTAGTTTGGTTGTAAGTTCAGGGCCATCCTGATTTGACGCCTACTGCAGAGCAGATCAGCCAGTTGGCTCTCAGACAAAACTCACAGCATCCCAGCAGGAGCACCCAGACTGATGGCACCTCTTCTCTAAATGATGCTCTCATCATCTGCCCTGGGTACCACAGTCCTTCCTTCTCTAGTTCTCCCCTGGTTGGAAAGTTACACAAGGCAGACCACAAAACATTTCCCTCTATGCAACACACTTTTGACAGATAATGAAATCAAAATCCTTTTAAGAAAAACAAACACGTTGTCAAAATCATGGTGTTTTAATCCAGGAGCTTCCAGTGCTAACCATCTCGTGAACTTTACTCAAGAGTGCTCAACACCGTCTAGATCAACAGTTCTCAGCCTGTGGGCCAGCCACCCTGCAGACTATATATTTAAAGCACAATTCCTAACAGTAGCAAAATGACAGTTTCGAAGCAGCAACAAAAATAATTTTATGGTTGGGGGTCAGCCACAACGTGAGGAACTGTATGTATTAAAGGGCTGTAGCCTTAGGAAGGTTGAGAACCACTGCTTTAGACTGTGTTTTGAATCACAATAGGAAGAAGAGAAATTATTGTTTTTAGTTTTTGCAACTGCTCTAGGTTTTGATCTCATTCATCGGGGCTGGAGAAGATCGATTAATTTATATCATTGAGTGTTATTGTAGGTACAGTGCAATAAAGCTCAAGAGCAACAGAATTAATGTCGCTTCCATATACCCCTGTGTATGTTCCTTTAGACCAGAACAACTCTTGAAGAACATGGCTGAAAAACTGGGCAAGAGTATGAGAGTCACCAGGCTCTGGGCTTTCATGTTTAGAAAGAAAAGCCTTTAAGAAAACCAATCTAGGTTTAAAATAGTGAGTCTACCAAAGCCAAAGTCATAATTGTTTAACTTCTGTTCATCTACGTACCTCTATTTTAACCTTCAAGCATAATATTGAAAATGTCCTGGTCAACAATCTTAACTCATTTTTAGAATGTTATTTTATCCACAAATTTTTATTTTGGCTTCTTTCTTAAATGCCAAAAGCCCGTATATGCTTACAGAATAGCCACCAAAAGATTGCAATTAGGAATATTTTGAGCATGAAATTCATTCAGAACAATCAGCAAACTAAACAAATCCCCCGTTGGCATAAAGCCCCAAGTCTTTAGTTTTTTACATCTCCAGAATTCCTGCAGGGAAAAGAGCCGTACTCACACAGACAATATAAACGGCTGCTCTGCTAGAAAAGTCCCAGGGGACTACACAGGAAGAGTTGCCTGTGTATTGCTGTTTTCCTTTACAACTCCAACGGCAGGGACAACTCTCACTGGGGTGACTCACCACATTACTGTTGTGATGGGAGGGCCCATTCAAGCCACTGTGCAGAGAATTACATGACTGTCTTACCATCCAAATACAGTAGATGGCTTGGAGAGCAATCACTAGGAGGGACCACTAGAGTGCTCGCTCAAGTTACCATCTTTAGGATGGGTTTTACTTTCTTTTTAGAAAGTTTAGTAATTAGCAGTAAGCACTTCAGAGTCACTTTAAAAAGAAATGTCGTTTCATTACCATACATTTATAAAACCACAAGTACACATGGACTCCCAAGCCTTATAACTTATAAAAATTAACACAGTTATCATAATGAACTTCAAATGAAGTTCCTGATTTAGGGTATGGGTCTAGGAAACCAGTGCTGGCCCTTTGTTAAAAATGGGGAACACAGTGATGTAAGAAGTGCAGGGGGATCGGGTTTTTTTTCCTCCATCAAAACTGGTCCATTGTCCATATTTAGTTTACATACGTCATTTAGAATCCACTTACTGTTAGATGCTGGAACAGCCACGCCCTCATGATATTGGTGGCTACTTTGGGAAAGATGCCACGCTTTTTGTGACGCTTTTTGTCCTTATCAGGGTCATCATCGTCACCTGTGCTGGGGGAAGCTACACTGTTGTCCAAGCCATCACCTGCAAACATAGTGAATCAAATTTTGACTGATGCTACCTTAACATGCTTCATTCAAATAGAATGCCTTTGGATACAAACAAAACCAAAAGAGCAGTTCAGTATTTGATTAGTAGTTTCTTTGGTACTTTTTTTTTTTCTAATTCCAAGACAGAGAGAAAGAACAAAGTCTCAGCTCAGAAATAATCACGCCTATATATATATATATATATATAAAATCTTTCAAAGATCAGTGCTAAAGGCAAAGAGACTGAAGGGAAATATCCATCTCTTGAGTGACTTTGTTGCCATGGTAATTATCCCAGTATAGGTAATACCTCTATGGTCCAGTTCAATGTGGTGGCATGGTTAGAGGGGGTCTCTGCCTGGGTATCTGATCTCCATTTAAACCACTGACATCAGCTGGTGAGAAGATGCACTCTATGCAGCAACCGCTGCCACAGGTGATCTATCTTCCGCCTCGCTGGGACGGGAGCAGGATGGGAAATACAGGCAATCCATCACCTAAGCAATTTGTCATGGAATGCTTCAAGAGAGAGAGGTAATTTTTCTTAGTGTCGCAAGAGCATCAAGTTCAGTAAGGGAAAACCCCTGACATATTTTTTAATTACAAAATAATTGCTACTGAAATAAAATAAAATAATGCAGGAGCTACATGGCACTAACAACCTGGGAAGTTTCTAAAAATCTTTTTTTTTTTTTTTTTTTTTTTGTTTATGTTTTTCAGGGATCGTGCACTGAGAGGTCATCTGGTAACATATTCCTAAAGGAAGCCATTTTTCTACTGATTTTTTTTTTTTTTTTTTTTTTTTTTTTTTTGGTTATAAACACTTGGGTTGTTTATTTTAGAAAATACCTCAGCTCCGACACTCAGTAAAATGATAATATAGCATTCCTTTAATAGTGCCGTATAGGACAAGATGAGATAAAAAATGTTACCCTTATAATCACAGGATTATCTTCTATGTCTTATATATGAGTCACAAGATCTACATTAGAAACACCTATTGTTGATTTTTGCACCAAAGTCAAAGGACTAACATCAATGGACTAAACCCATTATCCTGATCAGCAGTTCTGCTCTGACATGTCTCACCAGGGAGCTACCTGAGGCCCTGTCAGTGGGTTTTTGGAAATGGACTAATTGATCTGGGCCAAGAATGAAGAGCTACAGAAGCCAGACTTTAAAATTCAGTAGCAGCCACGAGGCACAGTCAGCCCATTGGAGAAGCCATTGGGAACCTATGGCCCAAAGAACTTCACACTTTTGCCTGATAACTACCACCTATTGGAACTCCAATTAGACCTTCTAACATGGCTTCACTTTCTCCGTTGCTCATTGCTATTCTAGGTCTGCAGTGCAACAAGGATCTCGAGTTGGATGTTGCTCGTTTCGGTCACCTACAGCAGTTACACTGCAAATCTTCCATTGCTTGCAACTGTCATATCAGGAAACTCATGCCCTGCCCATGTAACATGTGAAAAGTGACCTCCCAGTGGCTTTCACATGTGTCCTGAAATAAATAAACTCCCTCTAGTCAGGAGCAGATGGATTCTGGCATTTCGATTGTTAGTAGGGCTACACCACACCATGAGGCTTGGCAGAGCTTCTTGTACTGCAAACTTTTGTAAAAAAAAAATGTCTGTAAGTTTGGTGCCTTTAACATCTGTGCAAGCCCTGAAGGGTTCCCAGGGCTCACAGACTGAGTTCTCTCTAGAAAAAAACCGTGAAGACCCTCAACACCAAAGCCATCAGCCCATCCAACTAAAGGAGAAAGTCTTGGTTTTCAGTGTTAGTGGCTGGACGTGCTCATGTTGGGTTCCCTGGTGGACCAGATACCCATACACCTAAGTCAACGCTGCCTACCTTTTATTTGAATAACCAAGTGTTCTGAGGCATCCCCTTGGGTTTGCCTAATAAATTCTTTGAAAGTCCAGTATTTGAAGAAGCTTCTTCTACAGAGAAGCCATTCACCACATAAAACAACAATTCATTAAAGAAACATGAGAAGAGGAGTTCCACAGCATTTAAATTCGAGATAGCTAATCCACCTTCAATATGCAGAAGGTGGCCCAGGAAGAGAAACACAGGACTCGCTCAGCGATTAAAAATGAAAAGCTTCTAACCTACCAATACTGTTCTCCCCACCTCTCCATGATAGGTCTCCACCTTCACAAAAATAACCTTTTTATCCATCTCAACCCCCTTCAGATTAATTTAGCAAGCAATGTCTAGTGCCTGCCTAGAAGAGAATTCATTGATAATTTATGGAAATATCTACCATAATCCAGTGGAGATGACTTTTTTCCAGCTTCGTGCATTAATAGATAATCAAGGCCTTAAAGCAGCCTTAGCTTCCCATTACCTCGGGCAAAAGAATTCCTGAAAGCACGCCTTGAGGGCACCTGAATTATATACTCCATTAGGAGAGGGAGGCTTTCTGCTTTCCCCGTGTAACACTCCCCAGAACCTTTCCTGTTTATTTCTGCTGTATGAAAGCAGAGGCATTAAGAACAGCATTTTTTAAGTGAAGACTTATGGAGATACAATGGAGGGGCCTTGCAGGCAGGAGCCAGATCACCCCTTCAGTCCCTTCAGTGACCTCTCTGGAATAAAAGGTTTCTGTTACATCATTAGCTCAAGCCAAAAACAGCCCTGGCCTAATGCACAGTTTGTTCTTCCTACTGTTTTTAGGCAAATACAGCTACTTTACTCCCATCTGGGAGGGAAATTACACTGCTGGGTTGTAATCTAAGACAAGATTTTCATTGGAAGCAAATGCTTTCAATCCAGTGTAAATACTGGGACATGTTCGGAAAGCCTAAAACAATAAACCCCACTCCTTCCCAACACGGTTAGGGAAATGGAGAGGATGGGGGCCGAGAAGAGCATAATAAAACAGAGTATTCTAAAAGCAAACACTTTCATAGATTTTAATAAATTGTTTAACCTCTCCCACTTTCTGAAATTGAAAATTGATCTCACAGCATCGCGACCTCAGAGGAGAGTCTAAGTGGTCAGTTGCGCCTTTAGCATTTCAATTCACCTCGCAATTTGATACAGTCACCTCGATGTGGTCTCGGGAGGATTTATTTCCTTTCTTATTTTAATTTTTTCTAATTTATTTATTTATTTATTTATTATTTTTAAGATCACTACACAAACTTGGAGAACCATGGACCACACGGCAGCAGGCAGAGGCTCTGAAGCCCATTTGTAAAATGTCAGCAGTGACTTCATTCCTGGTGCTGACTTCTCTTGCCGCCAAACGAAGGCAAACTGAAAAGGTGGAAATAATCATAAAAATGATGCTACTCCATAAACAAGCTTACGGCCTCATTAGGGTAGCAGTGGGCTCCAGTGGGTGATTTATGCTCGTTTTGCTGATGCTATGAGGAAATGCCACAGGGCGACTTTAGCCAACTGCTAATGGTTTCTGACAGCTTCTTAGCAACTAGTGCAAGCAACGTTGTGGCGTTTGCTAGTGACAGAAACCGAAAATGTCATATTATCTGCCCATGTGTCATGAAGTCCGTGTGGCAATTAACTAGTAGGCCAGGGACTGAGGGGCCAGAGGCTCCTGCAAATGGCCTTTGGCTATGCAGAGGCAGCAATGGCTGCTTGCATGCACACTGCTGCACGTATGTAGTATTCTAATGCAGAAATCCACTCCCTGCAACTTCCCAGGTTCTGATGAGAGCAGACCAGGCCACTCACGTTCCTTTCTTTCCCTCACCTGCATGACTCTGTGGGCACAAGCTCTGGTGCTCTCCGAGGACCCTAGAGGACTCTGGATGCGGGATTTTAAGGTGTCAGCTATTTTTTTTTCCTGCTCTTTGACAAATTAGTCTAAGAGGATTGAAGATCACTGAAGCAGACTCATTGCCAGATTGTGAGAAGAAAAGAAACTCTGCACCACGAGAGAGGAGACTAGTCTACCAGCACCGGCCTTCTAACAAGGAGGGGGAGACTCTTGGCCACACTTTCCAGTCTCCAACCTATGAAAACCATGCACTATCTGTCAAACGCTCCAACCTTTCAGCGTAGGCCATTTGCCCTTTCAAATAATATTTAAGGATTGTTTTTACCAAAATTTTATAGGCCATGGTCTAGTGAATGAGGCCAACCAACAAAGAAAGGAATTTGTAGTGTGATTCTGCTCTGGACAGTCTCTAGTGAGACCTGGGCCTGTCCCTGTGGAGCAAGGCAGGTGACCTGTGGCAACTCCCAGGCTGCCAGAGAGCTCAGATTTCAAACAAGCTCAACTCAAACATCCCATGTCGCCTACTTAAGCATGCCTAGGCATTTAGACACTGCTATCTCCTCTCTTTCAAGGCAGGATAAAACGACATTTATTGTATTCAGATCATTCAATAGGTCAGACTGACCAGGACAGTAGGGATTCCTCTATAGGCAAGTCCAAGACCTGTGTTCCCCCATCCCCTTTAAACCATCGCTATCCTTTCTCCCAGAGCTGCCTTTCCTCAAAATCTACCAGTAGGAAGGCAAAACAAAACCCTTAAAAAGAGCCTAATATTTACATCACAACTGATGGGAACTGTCAGTGGGATATCAGGTAAAAATAAAGTGGATGTGTGTCCCGGGCCTCTGGGTCATAGAGGCAAAACTAATTAAGGAAGTGAACTGAACTTTCAACTGCCAGGCAAAGGAAAACATAAGGTTGGAACACCCTTGTTTTGCTGGAAGTTATCAGACAATCATAGATCCAAGAACATTTTCATTTACTGTTTTGTGTGGAGACTCCGTAGTTCAGGGTCACATCCCATTTTTGACCTTTATTTTTCTTCTTTTGCAGGGTTTCGAAATAACAGTGTCTTGTCCTCAGACATAGCTAGGTTCAATAACCCATACCATTGGTAACTGTAGCTTGCAACCTTGGGAAATTCTATTTTGCCCTGAAAATGGTCTAAATAATCATTTGAAAGGCAACTGAAGTCTTCCTGCAGAGAGGATTATGTGTTTTGTGACTGTGAACATGAAGGGCTTGTTTTCTCCTGGATCTTCCATGGCAAATCTATATGGCCCCTTAGCATGCTGAATCCAACCTCTCTGGTCACTAGTGCAAATGCCTTATCCATGTGGAAAGTTGGAGTTCTTTGTAGTGGTCTCAGTGTGCCCAGTGCCGAGGAGTTAGAAAATGTTAAAAAAAAAAAAAAGCACCCCAAACCCACTTCTCTAGATCTTGGGGTATCCAGTTTCCCAAAAGTCAAGTAGAATTATGTTTCTGTGTTATGTTAAGAGGATAAATGGCAAGATTTAAAGACACCCCTTTCTCAAAAATTTGCTAGAATACTTCAGAGATTGTCAGGAGTTGTGTAGTCTTTATCTCCTATGCACACGAGCAGTCAGAATTATTTTCCTGAAGTATGTATCTGACCATGGCACCCTGGTACTTCCAGACCTCCATGTTGCCACTTTGCCCTTAAGATGGAGGTCATAACTTTTAGCCTGGCACTGGGGACTTTGGCAGACTCTTTCCCAAGTGGGTTTTCAGCAAAGATCTTGCCAAGACTTGATGTGCTAGGGTACCTACGGCACACCTGGTCCTCAGCCTATGGGAGCTTCCTGCACTTGGCAGGTCTCAGTTCTTTGAGGCTTCTCAGACTAGCTCTTTCCCTACAATGTGCTTCTTTTCCTTTCCTCAGTAACACAGCAAGCCAATTAGTGACCCTTAAGGCTGTGTTCAACTGCTGTCTCTTTCATCAAGCATTTTCTGGACTCTGGTTGACTTATTGACCTATTCTCACTCCCAGAAAACACACAGCCCAACCCTGAGTGCTTCTCCCCTCCCCCTTCTCTCTCTCTCTCTCTCTCTCTCTCTCTCTCTCTCTCTCTCTCTCTCTCTCTCTCTCTCTCTCTCTCTCCTTTACACATCTATTCCTACCCACCAATTCTTCATACTCTCCTAAGACCATCAATATCAATTCCTAGACATGTTCTCTTGCCTTCATTACAGCTGAGCCCAAGTCATACCGAAATCTGTTTCTAGCCCAGTGTGATCACAATGCAAAGGGAACAATTTGTTTTAGTGAATAGTAAATGTATATTTTCCCACTGCAAGGAAAACATAACTTCAATTTCCACCTGTTACTTCTCTTTTAAAGACGCATCTGAGTAAAATGCTTGGAGAAACGCTTACTCTTGAATTCTAATAATACAGAAAGCATAAAAGATATGCATTCTCCAGAATTAGAAAGTGTTCTCAGAATCAAGAGTTCACCGTGGGCAAACAGCCTAACAGTCACAGTATCAGACGCTCAAGATGCTTGCTGTGCCCCTCAGAAGCAGGCCAGTGCTTCCTGCAATTGTCCCTGATCGCGTCTTACCTAACTAAAGAATTTTGCGGTTTGTATAGTTTTCCTGAGTTCAACATTAAAAGATAAAGCAAAGGTTCTTTGTTTCCTCTTGCCTTTTATTTTCCTAATGAAATATATATAGTCTCTACTTTTTTCATCTCCTAGTTGTTCTGTAACAAAGAAATTCAATTGTCTTTAGGAGACAACTGGGTCCTGGGCTTAGACTACAGACTCAAATTTTAAATATGTTATAAATTAAAAATCCTTGGGACTCTGGATTTTCTTAGCTTTTCCAAGAAATTACACCATTGTTTCCCCAGCAACCCATACACCTGCACTATTTCAGCACCAGGTTATCTGAGGACTCAGTTTTTGGTACTGTGGTAGAGACAGATGGCACGTCCTGACTTAGGTGACCTTGGGATGAATTTTCGGCGGATATATAAAAGCACATCCCAAAGCCTTAAGTCTTAGTATTATTTTGTCTTGGCTCTCCTGGACCTTGCTATTTTGACCATTCTGGCCTCGAAATTACAGAGATCCTCCTGCCACTGCCTTCTGAGTGCTGGAATTAAAATCCCATACCACCATACTCAGCTAATGTTTTAAATAAAAACAACATACTTTGGGTATCTCCTAATCAGAAGCTGATATTACAAACAGTTAATGATCAAAATCAATGCTTAACTTGTATGCTTAATTTTAATTAGGATTCTGTTCATTTCTGGTCTTCCCTTCCCAGAGTTCTGCCTTAACACAGTTCTTTAATGTACCCTGTTCTTAGGTTAAAGAAATCCCCTCCTGGCCTAGAAGAAACAGTGAAAACAAACACCCACAGCTTTCTTGAAAAGTCTGAGCTGACTTGGCTTAAAACCAAGATAAGGAGTTAATTGTGGACACTTGCTATCCCAGAGCCGAAGTCTAGCATGGTCTTCACAACTACTGTGTGGTACAGACACACCAAGTAGAATGGTAGGAGCCCCAAATGAGGGTCACCTCTACAGCCAGCCCACTGGACATGAGCTGTAATTACAGCACCTGAAAATGAGGGCAGATAGCAAAGCACTAGAGAGCAGCTAGGGTGACTTGTGAGACTGTAAGCCAAGCAACAGTAAACAAAGATAAAATCTCCTCCAAATATACATAGTCCTGGTACTCAGAAATCTCTGAATGTTGCTGAATATTGGCCCTCCTGAAACTGGTCATGAGAGTTTTGCCTTACTAGGTGGATTTAAGTGTGTTGAATGGGGGACAAGAATGTGTTAGTGGTTAACCACTGTGGACAGAGTTCAGTATTACTCTACTTGTTAGCTGACTCATGACATGTACAGAAAGCTTGGAGAAGACAATGGCTGAGCACTTGAAGAGAACACCTCCTTCTCTGATGTGCTGTGCTTTTCCCATTCTAAAGTGATCTCACCATGAATAAATCCATCATTCCCTACAGCTCTTACTACCACCGCCACATTTAGCCAAAGGGCACTGTGGCCCAAGTACCATGTCCCTGCAGAGCACAAACCGCAAACAACGCATCAGCTCATCCCATCTTGGGAACTAAGCAAAACGAGGCATGGTTGATACTCAAAGAGTGCACAAACTATGACCAGCATGAGGAAGAGTTGTGGTTTCCATTAAGCCTGCCAGTCAGAGGCACAGAAGCTAAGCAACGTAATCACAGGGATAAATGCATAGCTGCAAACTCACGTACTCAACCACACAGCAATACAACTCCATGAGTTCTGAAGTATGATCTGACCGAGGCTGGAGGGAGCTTGTAGAAAATTCTGAAGAGCAGACAAAAGCAAGGGCAGAAGACAGAAGAAAGCATTCCAGACTAAAGGATAGGGAGAGCAGGCCCAGAGACCTCATGCAACCAACCCAGCCATAAAACTCGATGGAACAGTAGGACCAATGATTTTAGACAGTTGGAGGAATAAGAGCTATATCCTTGTGGATTGATCCCTAGGGTACTAGAAATCCTGACTTGCTGAGGTATATCTGTGAAGTTGTTAGAGCCAGAAGTTATTAAAACCAGAATATTACAAAAATTCCATAAGGCTTCACTCCACTGAATCTCTTCCTAGTTCATTTCACGTGCCCTGTCCCCTCCACCCAACTCCACTCACAGTTCCAAACTAAGATTAAAGGATGCAGGGTGGGCTGGGAAGATGGTCCAGTGAGTGAACACACTGGCTGCCAAGCTAACAGCTCCACAGTCCACAGAACTGACTCCTAGAAGTTGTTCTCTGACCAACACGTGCCTGCTATGATGTGTGTGCATGCCTATACAAAAACACAAAGGAACTGAAGTTGCAAAACCTTATAAATTAAAAAGAAAGGGATAAGGGATAGGAAAGCAGTAAGTCCATTCAGACATAACGCAACCGAGGCACACGCCATGCTAATAGGAATTGATTGCTAACAAGGCTTCACTTCCTCAGAGATGCAAGTTAGAATTGTTGTTAGGATCCAAAGTCAGCCCAGCATTAAGTGAAGCCAACTCCCAACTCCTAGTGGCCTGTGAGTCTGGGTTGCAGGAAGCCAACCATTCCAGCCTGAGGAGGAAGTACATTTCCTTTCCCATTTCTGTAAACCTGCAAAAGCTAAACATTCCAGTTGCCCCTAACACCTTCTTCTCTGCATGTCAGTTCCACCACCTGGCACCCCTCCCCCAGAATCTCTAAGTGCCCCAACACCCGAGGCTCTTCTCCTCCCAGTTACACATGCTCGGAAGTTTCGTTCATCTTCTCAGATCAGCCCAAATGCTCACCCTTACATACTTGTGGAGCCAACCAGATTGTCAGCAGAATGCATTGGAGGTACAATTCAGATGTGAAAGGAATAACCGTAAGTATTATGCATTTAAAAATCGTATTTGTTGCTGGGGTGGTGGGACAGGCCTGTGAACCCAGCATTTAGAAAGTGGAGGCAAAGGCTCAGAAGACCAAGGTCATCGTGAGGTCTAGAGTAGTCTGGGCCACATGAACTCTCCTCTCAAAGTCCAAAAATTAAAATAAGATGTGTCAGTGCAAGTCCATCTGACTCATTACATATATAATTTGAATTAAAGTAAGTAAGGGTTTTAAAACAAATAGCTCATGTTGGAAAAGATCACATTTTACAGTCAATCTCTACTAGTCTCCCGAAAGAGCACAGTGCATTTCAGAGCTAATTATCAGAATTCATCCCCAACCCATATACATAGTCCAAATCTACTACCCTCTGCGTTTTATTCCTAACCATCTTTAGGGAGCTGCATTTATGAACATACCAAGTTTTCACACACACACACACACACACACACACACACACACATACACACTGTCATCTCTGTGCACACACTGTCATCTCTGTGAATGATCTTGTCGGTGTAACACAGTGAAAATATGAGCCAGAGAATATCCACATGTATATGTAGGCAAGTCTTAATTTGGGTGTTTATATGTTGGGGATTGCCAGTATGTTGAAATAAATTTGGAATTATTTCTTTGGCATAAATAACACATTCAATTAAACATCTATCACTTCATGATTCTCTACTGTCAACACAAATAATGTATAAAATGTACTGGGGTAAAAAATGTTGAGAGAAATCAACCAAATAACTAAGATCCAGGATAGAAATGTTTATGAACTTTGGTGATACACGCAGACACAAAAACATTCCAAAACCTTAAGTGCATCTGGGGGAATTAAACAAAGATAGTTGAGTCCCTACAGGACAGATGCAAGAACTGTCCAATGGGGCTGGAGAGAAGGCTCAGCTGTTAAGCACACTGACTGCTCTTCCAGAGGGCCTGAGTTCAATTCCCAGCAACCACAGGGTTGCTCACAACCATCTGTAATAGGATCTGATGTCCTCTTCTGGTGTGGCTGAAGACAGTGACAGTGTACTCACATACATAAAATAAATAAATAAACCTTAAAAAAAACTACTAGAAAAAAAGTTTAAAAAAAAAAGAACTGTCCAGTGAAGAGCTCACTGAACATTCACCCAAGATGAAGTCACAATATCATATATTTCTATGGGTTGGTGTTCACTGGTGTAAAATAATATGGACAGATGTAACGTAAAGTAAGAAATCAAGTAGCTGTTCACTGCTTCCCCACCCCCTCGAATCACTATATTTGGTTCTTTTGAGACAAGAATACTTTTTTTCTTTTTAAGAAAATAATTATGGAACTTTAAACTTAATTCTCCCTTAGGGCAACTGCATCAAATTAGTTGTCTATACATAAGACAAAACCAGAAATGATGAGTATAAAGAAAAAATACATTTTGCTTATTTTGTATCTGTTTGGGGTTTTTTGTTGTATTTTTTTTTTTTACAACTAAACACTATAGAAAATCCTTGTAAGCACTGTAGAACTTACCGGGATGGTAGACACTTGCAAATATAAGCCTAATGCAAGCTATCACTGAAATTTGTGTATTGACTCTAACAGCAGAAAAAAAAAAGACCTCCAGTCAAACACACTTGCAAATGTGAGGGAAAAGCCACAAAAACATGCTCAGAATCAGCCACTCAGGGAGTATAACAAGAACCAAGACCTTGGCAGTTGCATAAAGGTATCTTAGTAACACACACCATTTCTTGAAATGGTTTCTCCAAAAAATGAGTCAACCTGTAGTAATGAACGTCTTGAAGGCTCTATGCAATCATGACAGTAAATCTTTAAAGGGTGGAAATGTCAGACATGGAATCTTATAGACAGGCAAGCAATGATCATAATGTATACACACACACACACACACACACACATACACACATAGCGTTTATCAGAAATATGTGCATTTGTGATGTGTGTGTGTGTGTGTGTGTGTGTATACATACCTTTCATAGGTAGGATAGAACTTCTTTATCTAAAGTATATAGAATATACTTGGAAAGTAAGATAAAAGCCAGTTTCCAAAATTAAGATTGGAAGCAAAGATTTTACAGGTTGGCAGCCTAGAAAATGACAAGAGAGTGAGTTTTGTTTGTTGGTGGCTTTGTTTGTATTGTTGTTGTTTTGTTTTGTTTTACAAGCCCCATGCCTTACACAGCTGTAGACCAACCAAACCAACATCATAAAGGACAAGCAAGAGCTCCGCGCTAGTGATTTTTACACAGGTAAGTCTGTGAAGCACTGTGTCAGAACAGACCCAGAGGAGCTCTGCTTGCTGCAAAGGGGCTGCTAAAGGTCCCTCTAGGTCCCTTTCTCACAGTCTGTGGGCTGAAAGCTTTGTAAAAGTATAACCTGATACCCAGACAAAAGAATGAGAACTAAAGAAGCAGGTGCTCAGGGGGAATGTCAGCATTGTGAAAAATAGACCTCTCCATGCTTCAGGGACTTCATGAAAAGAAACACACACCACAGGACTATAACTCACGTGTCTGCTGGCTTCAAATCATATTAAGATACTTGTTATATTCATGTGTGACAGAATGTATTACAGTCTTAAAACATTTTCACCAAAAACATCTCTAGAAGTTGTAACATTTTAAGAAGTACATTCGGACCACATCATTCTTAAGTGACATGGAGAAGCCAGGTGACATGCCTACATTCTGTAGGAGCTCCCCTTCAGGGTGCCCTCTCTTCCCTACACAGCATGGTAGTGTGTTGCAAGTCCATCCTCTGACTCCGTAGCTTCCTGGACACCCACGCTTAAGGTACTCCTGAGTACTCATCCTCCCCAGTGCCTTTCATTCTGTTCTTAGTGGTCAGAAGGGGTGAGGGAAAATGTCCGCAGTGGGCAGATAGGACCACAGCCGTCTTAAGACAGAACCCAGAGAGCACAGGATGAAAAAACAAAAAGGATCCCAGGGCAAGAAGCTGAGGAAAGAAGAAATGCCCAGGATAAACAGGGAGGGAAGAGATACGACTCTGTCCAGTTAGATTACTTTAGGGTCAATTGGGACAATGCTCTGAAAGATGGAGCGGCAGGTATTTAAAGAAGAGTTGGGAAATACTAAGTACGTTAAATATAACTGAGGATGAAGAAATGGCTGAGAAGGATAAATGAATGATAAAATCCTTATGGCTCTCTTATTGTAAAACTACCTAAAAGATTCAACTGTCTGGGAAGCAGAGCATCCGAGTGCGCATCCATTACAGTACCTAAGCTCCTCTCCTTGGAGGCTCCAGTTCTTTTGTGGACTTGTAGTGGCGCTCACACTAGTGACTCAGTTAATTAGGGACAAGTGCTTGCCTTTCAAAAATAAGTGCACTGTGCACACTGGCAACTTTAGTGGGCACTGTAAACATAAAAGGATCTTTCTAGACACTCCAGCTTTCTTGTTTGAGGAGGTATCTGCGATCTTGTGAGCTGTAGATGGGTTCAGTGCATTCCTCAGGTTGCCCCCCACCCAGGCCCATAGCTACTGCACCGCCTGTCCACGGGTGTGAGTCTCTCAACACGATCAAGAAGGATCTTCCCATCTGGACTAATAGAGCCAGAAACATGTGGGGTGCATGGGCATACCACCCTCGAGAGAAACACGGGAACTGGTCTGGACTGGACACTTTGTGTGAGGAATACCATTCCTTCAACTGCTGGTTCTGAGTCAGAGCATCCGAGATTAACTGATTCATTTGTGGAAGAAGGAAGCTTCAGTCTCACCTCCACTGAGGCCCTCTTGTCTTCTTGCCATGTACCTTATCTTACTCCTGCTTTGCAGGTATCATAAGAGAAAAGGTTACCTTTTCCAATCAGTGTGAGGCTAAGTATGGAAGACAGGCTTTGCCTCAAGCCTCTCTTCTACTGCTTTGGAAGCAGCAGGCACTGTAGCTGTATTTACAGCTTAGACGTGCTGGTGGGAAACACTAAAAAAATGTTTGCTATTTCACCTGGCAGGCAGAGCTGAGCTCATTGGATAAGTGCTTCTGTGTTTTCCTCTGAGCAGAGGACAGCAGCTTAAATCCTAAAACTTGCTGCCATTGTCACCTCTGCCTCCCTTCACATTCCCAAGAGCTGAATCTCTCCAAAACATCTATACTGCTCTCTTGTCCTTGCACGCTTCCATTCCCTTCTCTCTCTCTTTTCTTCTTGTCCCCCACCCCACCCCTTTTCTTAAAGAACCCTGAAGTGTGCTTTTTAAGTAAGTGTGCTTCAGAGAAAAATAAGTAGCCATGCGGCCTAAATGGCCCATCACAAAGCCAGGCAGCTGCTGGGCACAGTGATAAAGGGAAGAGAAGTTTTCTGCATTCCCTGATCCTCATAGGCTCCTTTAACAAACCGCAGCTTCCAGAAGCGGGAACTCCAGAGCCCTCTGCGTGCGCTCTTCTTGACTCTACTCACATCCTTAGAATAAAGCTCAACTTGTAGACACCAGAAGGGATTAACAATCACTAACCATGAAATTAAACAACTATAAACAGTAGATTGCAATAAAATTCACTTAAAGTTATCAACTGTTTATTTCTGGAGCTTTTCACCTAGTGTCTTCCAGAGGAATCTACAGAAAGGGAAACCACATATAAAGGAGCTCGTAGAACAGGCTCTTAGTCCCTCATGAAGCAGGTTAATCTACAAATTGTCCTGTTGTGAAACAGAGGGTTTTGTTTGAACATGGACAAAGTTCTATCTTTAAGATAGAAAGATGAGATACACTATAGGAAAATGGCTTTTCATCCTCATTTTGCTCAGCTTCTTAAATAGTGGGCTATGACCCTATGAGATCATGTGATTGAATGCAGAAATTGTAATTAATACATATATGAAACAGTAAAAAATTTCCAAACATAAAATAAATAAAAAATTTATTCTAACTTGATATCAAATGAACCTCAGGTGTTCCTGGGAGAACTGCCCATGTTGCAGTGTGAAACTTCACTGCAGCCTTGGTTTGGATACCCAACTAACATATTTAGCAAAACGAAAACCCACAAAGAATGAAGCCTAAACCACTCCAGATGGGACTTGATATTGCTATTAAAAATTGCAAGGATTTTACCACACACATGCACACATATGCAGACACATGTGTACATACACATTTACACATGCACATGCACACACACATGCTCACACACACACACACCAGCACAGACATGCACACAGGCATGCATACAAGCATACGCACACTTACACACACATGCAAACAGTGCATGCACACATATGCATACATGAAGCCCTCTGCTCTTTTAGAAACATAATGTTTTAATTATAAAAAACAAAATGTAATATTTTTCTGTAATCAATGCTCAGCATGCATTAGATTAACTATCTCTGGATTACTTTGTGTTTCATTTTAAAAATTGCTATTTGAGTTGCTAACTTGATTTCCATTTGAAAAAAAAATATTAAATGAGGCCTTGCCAGATGGCTTAGTGCTAAGTGGAGTTCATGTCAAGCCTGATGACCAGAGCCTCAGCTCAGAATTCACGTGGTGGAAGGAGGAAGCCAACTCTGCAAAGTTGTCTCTTTAACCTTCACAGATCTTCCTACACACACACACACACACACACACACACACATACACACACCCCTATGAAAATAAAACCAAAACTTTCTGAAACATCTTCTGGCATTAGGACAGAATTTCCAACAGTCTGGAACATTTTAGAAATGCCCCTAACCCTCTGCTACTTTATCCCGTATATCTGTATAAAACAGTGTTCTCAGGATTCATGTTTATAAAGCAAAAAAATATCTACCAGCTCTGAAAATTGTTGAAGACTCTGTGCTCTGCAGTACCAATACTCAGCTATAACCTAATTCTTAATGTAAAACTAACCAAGTGCATCCACTTGGAGATTAAACCTACAGCCAAAACATTCTGGGCAATCTTCCTTCCACTGAGCCAAACACCAGTCTCATTCATTTTATGACTATGCAAATTTGCTTTCGTCTTGAATAAAACGGTAAAAGTATATGTGTATCAAAGAACTGCCTTAGAATAAATTTCTTATGTGATTATTAGCTGTAAATATTCCATTACTATGTCAGTTGTATACACCTGGGGCCACGGAACAAATTCTCTAGCAGAAAGGTGTATCCTGTGGAGAAAGTGTAAGAAGACTTGGTCTAGGTGGTCAACAGTGACAGAAAGGCTAACAGGGACTGGTCTAAGAACATTCACTTGATATCTGATTCCAGGCACGGCACTGACCTTAGATAAAATGACACTTGTGAAGATTTTAGAAGTTAAAATGCATTTGTTCATGATAAGAAACAACAACAAAAAAAGAATGTTGTTTGGGGGTTTTTGTTTGTTTGTTTGTTTGTTTAAATCCTGAAAGCTAGGTATGTGGTATACAGCTACAGTCCCAGAGCTCAAGCTCAGGCAATAGAACCACCTGAGTCCGAAGCATGTGCTCCAAAGGAAAACCCTGTCTCCTAAAACCAACATCAAAAGACAAAAATCAAAATCAAAATTGATTCATTATGACTTTATGATTTACTAAGTGTCTCAGTAGCTGACAGAAATAACCCATTAACTTTAGACTCTGGCTGCACAGAGACCAGACACCTTCAGCGCGCTTCTCTGAACAGTCCTATCTTACTCTGGGAACAGGCCCCAGATAAGGAATGCAGGCCTTTGTAGATTTGAACTCAGGTCTGACACCAGGCTTACCTCCTAATCACTCCGACCCCACCCTTTCCTTTTAACCTCCTTAGATAAGATAAGGTCAGAGCAGACCTTTCCCTGACCTCTGGAAACTATCTGAGGGTGTCAACAGTCCTTCCCTAAGGTTTGCCACAGGCCCTCACAGCCTAGCAAACTTCCCCAGAGCCTTATCTGATTTTCTGGGCCGAGAAGGAAGACACACTGGGAGGTGCAAATGTGCACCTGAGTCAGAGGAAGTGAACAGACTCGGTGTAAAAACACTAAGAAGACAAATAGTAAGTGTTCACAGATCCAGGAAGTTCCCAAGAACAGGAATCTACCCGCTTTAGTTCTTTGTAAAGCTTCATTGCAAAACCTTGCAAGAATTTTCCCAAGCAGCAAGGAGAATGTCCTATTTAAAAACACAAGACAAAACTTTCTGGCAGTGGGAGAAAGAAAGGAACATCCCCAGCTAAAACACACATCCTTCCTATTCTAGGGGCCCCGAGAAGCCACTACTGAAATAATCCTGTGTCTGTGTCTGAACTCTTTAGCCCTATCCTAGAGTATCTTCAAGTACCTCTCTACACCAGATTCTGAACGTCCGCTGATCAGAAAACCAGCAGTATTTCCTCACCTGAGACGCTCTGGCTCCATGATGTTAGAAGTTCACGATGGGCTGGCATAGCAGGCTGCTGACCACAAGGCCAGGGAAATTGGGGGCAGAATGGCAGGTGAAAGGGAATTTAGGGGGTTTCTGTTTTGTTTTGGTTTTCTCAATATTTTTGTGTCACAAGAGGATACATCTCCCTGCCTTCCGACAGAGGATAGAAACACAAACAAGTTAGCTAGCTACCTCTTGAAACAGCTTAGAGCAGAAATACATGTGTGCCCCACACCAAGTGACAGTGGTGGTCCCCATGGAAACTATATTCAGTGCAGCCCAAAGATGTCAAGGTGACAGGGGGCTTTCAGCAGTGATGTCAAAGAACACCAACTAAAATCTATCTGGAGCAAGAAGGTACAGAGAGCTCAGCTTTGCTCAGGACCTAACTGTGTCCCTTACACTAAATCATCTGGGAAAAGATCACTTCCTGGACCCTCCCTCAGCCCCCTTGCACCAGGACTGAATGAGCAATGGCCACATCCTCACAAACAGACCTCATAATGCCAACCCCAGGCCTGTCTGACTTCTGAGTTGGCCTGTGGCCTAGAATTCCTCCCTTCTGGCCCCACCTAACAGATGGGGTATGCCAAAATGCCAGGCCCAAACTTGCTAAACCCTTTGGACACTCTGTCTTGGACCACCCAGCTGTCTGTACAGAGGCCAACTTCTATATCCAGGTTAAGCACTCTAAGGCTGCATTCCTCTTAATATGGGGGTGTTTCTGCTCTGTGGTTCTGGGGTTCTAGTAAGTCCCTGCAAATCCTTACCATCTCCTACCTTCTTACCTGAAACCTAAAACTTGGAAATTGTGCCAAGTCTGTTCCAATCCAGGTAGTGTGTGAGAGAATTATTTCCATACTGGATACCAAGGGTAGAAGTGAAAAATACAGCCATCCTTTTTGGTCCTCACTTTTATCCAAAGAATTCTTGCTTTCAGAAGCAAGGGAGAAGAAAGGCTCTGTAAGTTCACCATCTCTGTAACCAGCTGCCTCAAGTCTCCTCTTGTGTAATCTAGGCAGTGCAAGAACTCCCTGATCCCAGCAAGCGAAGGGCAAGCTGGACAGTGGGTCTCTGCTGGCCAGAGTTGGCTGTTTCTTTCAAAGCTGAAAGACCCCAACTATGATCTCATTTAAAAATATCTGATTTTTAAGAATCAAGCAGTAGGAAGATTAAGGAAAGCCAGAGAAAGTGAAACAGTTTCAACGCATAAAGTGAGATTGTTCTCATTTTAAAATTTAAATTGTTGTGGGTGTGTATGAGGCTGGGAGTGGGCAGTTACACATGCCACAGGTTGCACATGGGGGGGGGTCAGAGGACAGCTTCATGGAGTTGGTTCTTTTTGTCTACCTTTATGTGAGTCTTGGGGATCCAATTCAGATCACTACTTTACCCACTGACCCCCTTTGCCAGCCTGAAACGAGTCTGTCTTAAGTGAAATTACAGAGCTGTTCTGAGAGGCCATTCTCAAAGCCTTTCTTGTATACTCGCTAGCTGTTCTTATTAAAAGAATAATAATATTATTACAACATTTTAGAAAGGACTGTGGATGTTCTGCAGTAGCAGGCTGTCGGGATTCAGGATGGTGGTTCCAGGCCAGGCTTCCTAGAAGTGGGCAGTGAATCAAGGGCAAATTCCCAAGTGGTCAAACGGTGATGTCACCCCATCGGGCCCCTGTTGCTCAACCTTACAGTATCCCCACTTCTCCAAATACATGAAGTTTCATCTAAACTTTAGGTCAGAGCTAGGACTGAAGTCTTGTGCCTGCTGCTACTTCCCGTAACATTTTTCTGAAGTGCCTCAGTTCTGCAGAGATGCTCTTCCTTGGTCGGCACAGAAGCTGCCGGTGAGAAGGGACGAACTCATTCCTAATACTGGTGTGAGAGTGCGCAACGGTAAGGATGTTGAGACTCAGGAGTTTATGCGTGCTGTAAAGTGTCCCTTTCTTTACACACACTTCCAGTGTACTCGAAGACAGGGAGAGGTTCATTCCCCATGTGCTGGCATTACATTCTGTTTCTGTGCACCATGCCCACTGTATTCCTCATGGCCTGGCACTAGCGAGCACTCAACAGCAAACTGAAATTAAATCTATTTCAATATTTCTAAGACTATTAAAAGTAGTTTTCAACTCTCATAAAGTACAACCTGTAATTGGGGCTGGCTTACAGTCGAAGGTCTAGTTTATTATTCTCATAGTTGGAAGCATGAGGACATGCAAATAGAACTGGTGCTTGCAAAGTGGAGTAGGTTTCTACATATTCACCTGTATGAAGCAGGAAGTGAATATTGTACTAGACCTAAATTGAGCATTTTAGACCTGAAATTATGTCCCTTGTAATGCACTTCTAACAAAGCCATGCCTACTTCACTAGACCTTACTTCCTAGTAGTACATCTCTCTATGTAACTACAGGGAACTATTTTTATTCAAACCACCACATTGAGTCAGAAATTTTGAAGAGTATTTAAGAATGAACACACACAAGCACACACACACACACACATACACACACACACAAAAGTAGTTTTCAGGAAATGGGAGCCATGAGAAAGCGTCATTGCCTTTTAAAGATGTTTTTTCTCTACAGCAGAGTTACAATTTCTTACCTCCCATTTGTTCCATGTCTCTCTCTCTCTCTCTCACACACACACAAAAGATGCACACATGAATGTATATGTATGTATGTATATGACATACACACACACACACACACATATGAAAACTAGAACTCGTTATTGGAAAATTTAGCAAGAATTTGGCCACATGTCCTGAGAGTTGCTAAGTCCGTTTTGCACGTGGGAAAAGGTGCATTGCTTGATTGACTCAGTTGACAGAGAGCAGAAGAGATCTTGAGAGCACTTCTTACAGTCCGCCATTTGTTTTCATGACCAGTATATGCTGCTCACCTGGTTAAACCTGACTTCCTACAGCCTGTAGTATCCCCACCTACATATGGTAGAGATGCCCTGCTTTTCAGCTTTTCAGGAACTCCCTTTATGTTACCTCCACATATAAATAAAGTTCTCTCTCTCTCTCTCTCTCTCTCTCTCTCTCTCTCTCTCTCTCTCTCAATTCTGTATGAGCCACTCAAGGATAAAATGATGACTTTACATTTATTGAAGAATATTGGTAATTTTAGCTGCTCTCTGAATTATGAGGTGTACTGGAGAGGATGGGACAGCAGGCTGTATAGCAGCAGAGGTATATTCAGTCACAAATACTCTGTTCCTGTTTATTCATAATGGCAGAAAGAACACAACAGAGGGTATTTGTTTCGATGACTCCACAGAGGATCCATGAGAAGTCATTATAACCTCTTGCTTTGCTTTATTGCTGATATTGAGATGGTGGTGAGAGAAAATCAACATCATTTTTGAAGTTGAGATGAAAGAGAACTTGTTTCTAAGGAAACCACCTCGGGAAGAATAACAAGACGGAAACTACCCAGTCCTTGAGGTCCTCAGGTGACTTGAGGTCTAACCCATAACTGAAAAACGAGATGCAAACATCACAGCTTGGAAGCTAACAAGACCCATGATGAGCTAGAAGGTGGAGTTGGAACAGAAATGCACTACCTCGATCCTGTCCAGATGTTAATAGCATCGCTGGAAGAGTTTTACAGAGGAGCAGAGGCAAACTCTGTCCTAATTGATGCCTCCAAGATCAGATGATAGAAAAATAAACACCAGTGTTTCCAACAATCATGGCCACATCAGATTGTTAATGAATGTCAGTTGCTCTCCCAGGACCACTGGGGCTATAGAACTTAGTCTACATTTCATGGGTCACATACTGATGTGTGCGTTTGCTACATCAGTTGTTGCCAGCAAGGCCTCAATGTACTCAGAGTTTAAAGACCACTCAGTGCAGTATCGGCTTCCTCTGAGTCTACTTTATGAAGATAAGGGGGTGGTCTGTGGGCACGGGCATGGGTCAAGTTGTAGCAACAGACTCGAAGTGTCCTCAGCAGTGCAACTACGATGCAATTCTAACTCGGGCAAAGAGGCAAGCTTTTAGTCACAATTCACTAGCACCTACATGCAACATCAAAACAAGATCTCCATAGTCGTCCCAAGATGCTCTTGGTAGCCTGGTTCCAGGCATCTCCAGGAGATGTTTGGATGAGAGAGTAGTTTGGGATGCTTGAATGCAACTAGATGAGGACTGTGTGCAGGAAAGGGAGCAGCCTTTGTAGCTTAGTTGTCCAAGAGGCAGCGCTCCAGGGCAGGATAGTGAAATGCAACCTAGTGTATCAGCTGCGTGCATGCTGCTGCATGGGACTCGGGAAACAAAGCTAAACTAGGGACCGAGATCACAGCATCCGTCCACAGTTCCACCTAAGAAACCTACCAAGGAGGTCTGTCTCCTGTGTTCCTGTGCCCAAACCACCTGTAGGCATGCGCTGTTCTCTGATGCCTACAAAGCACATGCTGGTGTGACTGCGTAGGCTGAACCAGTTAGACAGACTGAGAGTGGCAGGAATTCATGACAATCTTGTTGTCTTTTCTGCTTTTATGGGACTATCCTGTTCAAAGTCTTCTTCATATGTGCATACCAGAGTGCCCTTGAAGCCACCTTCCTCCCTTATACTCACACATTAACACACACACACACACACACACACACACACACAAAGTCATCACTGCTTTTGTGTTTTTAATCAACTTTTGTTTTCATACTTAATTCACTGTACAACTAGCAGTTTGTGACAGATTTGTAATCAAATACCCACAGCACACTCCACTTTCACAATGCCGTCCACATCTTAGCAATATGGAAATTCCTTTGAAAACTGCGGCTCTGGTGATGTGGCTTTTTGCATATCAGGCAATGCACAGGAGAATCAGATCCAAATGAACCACTTCCATCACAGGATTAAAAGGGATATACTAAGTCCCAAACAGCCCGTGATTATTGAGCCAAAAGTTTAAATGGCTGTCAAGTAAGTTTTGAAAGCCAGAATTTGGTAACTCCCAACCATGCATTCTGATGGCATTGCTTAGCCTAACTTGATAGATTGGCTCTGAAAACACACAGTAATTTTTTAAAATGCGAAACAGATCCACTTGTTTTAGGGCCTGCACAAACAGAGGTCTAGGGAAGTGGAAACAGCATAAACAATGTTGTTTATATCCAAGCCTGAGAAACCTGCCCCGCTCTCCTCCCAAACTGCAGGAAGCCTCGGAGCAAGCTCTACCCGTTGAGGTGGACTAAGATGTACCTCCTACGAGATGCACACTATTATTTGCAGACACAGTGACGTGCAAGGACCTCACAGTGAACAAATGTAATGAAAGACAAGTCCTTTTCTGACTCATAGTTGTAAAGGGCAGACATGTCCAACCATAAACAGGGTCCAAAATCCAGTGACATGAAGACAACGCTAGGAAGACAGGAGGAACACTGGACATGTCCTGTTTCACCTCTGTCCTCAAGGGAAGGCATGGGATGGGTCGGAAAACCGTGTGCACAGTTCTGCGTCCACCACTGCCAGCCCTGAGCTTCTGAGCAAAGTTTGGTAGCCACATTGAACTTCTTCTCTGTCTCACCCTGACCCCCCAGGTTGGCTTCCTTAATGCATTTTTTTTGTTGTTGTTGCAAGAAAACTATATTTAAAAGCAACAGGAAGCTTTTACTTGGGAAGTTGAGGTTTAAGCACTCAGCAGGCAAACAATGACCCGTGAGATAAAGATGCAACGTAAATGGTAGGGAACAGACCTCTGCTAGTTTCCTGCCCAAGTTGACTCGCGAGCATGTGTGGGGCCACGATATGACTAATAGTGCTATTTTGCTTTTATTTACTCCCATGTATTTGTTCCTGTAAGAACCTCTATAAAAACAAAGTGCAGGGACAAACAATGGAAGCCTGTCCCTCCAGCTCCTCCTTGCCAGGGATTTTATTTTACACACTATCAAATGTTTCCATCAGTGACGCTCAGCCCGTTCAGTCAACTCTTAACCAGACCCCAGATCATATTGCTAGGGAATAGGGGAGACATTTCTGCATGGTCACTGTTGTGGAAAGAAGCAGAGACAGACAGACAGACAGACAGACAGAGAAACCTGGGGAGGGTCGGCTGCTTGGCCACCAGGTCTCCCCATAGACATGTGAACTAAAACTTTAAGAATGTTGACTGGCAATCCCATAACCTCATTTTATAGCATTGGCCTCTTTTGGTGTGAGAGGAGAGCTCTCGAGTTGGGGGATTGTTTGTCCTAGGTCACTGGGAGGTCAAGCTTTTCACCAGTTGTTAACACAAAGCTGCTGGCCAACCCACTTTCAAAACTCGTCTACACATTGGTTCTCATCTGCAGATTTTTCTCACTTGGACTTTTCTCACTTTTTAGGGAGCCAGGAATTCCTCCACTGTGAAGTGGTCTCAGTGACAAATAAGTCGGGCGCACTCTCTTCAGGGAGACTGTAGACCTGGAGCCTACCAAACGTGGAAAGGTGATAGAGTTTGACTTTTTCATCTGGAAAGGGTCTTTTTAAAGGATTATTTTAAACCAGTTGAACAGATCACTTTATTTTTTTATTGGACTTCAAGGAATGCTGTCTTTTAAGCAGCTTTGTGCAGTCCAAACTATATATTTTTGCCACTCTAAAGGAGATCAATATTTATTCAGATTGATTTGTAAGATTTACATGTGAAAAAAATAGATAAAATTGGATCAAATATAAAACCAAAACTAATTCTGTCAACTCCCATGAAAGTCAATAAAACCAAACTAAATTTAGCAGATTTCATCTATACCTACATTTGAGAATTGTTTTACGTCATTATTTCCTATAAACCTACTGAGCAGAAATTTGCTTTACTCTTTACCTAAGCTTTCCTGAGACAGTAAGGCTCTCTATGGAATATTTTGTGCTTGAATATTATCACCAGGACAGCATATGGCAGTTTATCTTCATCCTCTTTGTAGGCTAAAATTAGCACAATGCTCTAGCAGACCTCTGCACTTGACCGGGAGCACAGAGAAACTTGCGACAATACCATCGTGTGGGCCACATTTTGCCAGCTTCCAGTCTTTAAACAACTGGCTGAGAGTTTAAATGAGCAACTTCAGATACATCTTACTGCAATGCAACCCCTAAGAAATGCCAGCACAAGAAATTGGCATGAAAATCCTTCTTTCATGTGCCCAAGCTTCAAAAACAGTTCAAATCTTTACACCGGTTGCTGTACCAAGTGGGACACTCGTAGGCTTCAAAAGGCAACACAGTTGCTCTCTTCGCTGAGGCTCTCGCTCTGCTACCTGTGCCAGGAGTTGTTCATTAAAACCCTTTTGCTGTAACGATTCAACATGTCTTCTGAGGACCAAGTGTAGTGATAGTGTACTCTCCACGCATGTAAGCGGGCACTGGCTAGACCTTTAAAAGGATTATACCACAAACAATGATTTTTATAAACAATGAAATGGCTTCAAATAATACATCCCATTTAGTGGGGCAGCAGCACTGTAATCTTCTCAAATAGAAGAAAAAAAATCAGGGAGAATTGACTTTGGAAACTAGAATTTAGCAGGTAAGGAACTGGTGTCTGTTTACTTTGGGAAAACAAAACCTCTGCATGTCTGTAGCCCTTTCTCCCACCCTTACATTTATTAAGGCAGATGTTACACCAGCAGGATTTTATTGCAGTATTTACTAACCAAAACCAGACTGAAATGTCTCTCACTCCTGTGTACTGGGAATTACTGAGTTACCATCACTAGATTAAATTCAAAACTACAAACAATTATGACATTTTCAACTGATTTTTATCAATAGGCAAATCATTTATAAATGAGATTTAAAATTTTGTCTTTTTTTCTCCAGTGCTGGGAACAGGACTCCGTGCCTTAGGGAAAGCTGTTAGGCAAATGTTAAAGTGAGTACAGCCCCGGCCCATTTTTATTTTTTTATTATTTTCTAAGGCAGAGTCTCAATGTGTAGTGCTGACTGGCTAGGAACTCACTTCATAAACCAGGCTGAACTTGAACTCACAGAAACCCACTTGTTTCTGCCTCCCTAATGCTAAGATTAAAGGTGTGAGCTAACACTGTCTGGCCACTGTCGGTTCTTGAAAGGATCAACAGGAAGAGCTGGTTTCTCCAAAGTGCATCTCCAGTGATTTCCCTTGTGGTTCTCTGCTTGTGCATTTTGTAAAAGGAGAAAAAACATGTAGACTCCCACAGATTGCAAAGCAACTTGCTATGCGATCTAAAATCATCTTGCATTGGATGTAGTGTATCCATCTGTCCCTGTGATTCTGGACTCCCATAGACCTCCCACACAAAATATATGACATGAAATATGGGCACAGAATATAAATGCCAAGAGATTTCCGTAGTAACCACAAAGCTCTTCCATATTTTCAATCTACTCAACAAGCTGAAGTGCACAAGAGCTTCCTCATCCATATCTGTATGAAGAGGAAGGACCTCCCCAATACTACCTCGCTCCCAGCTATTCAGAAAGGCTTGGGATGTTCAGTACTTGTCTGTCTACCATTACCAACATTAAGACTTAGATTCAGAAATTCTCCACCTTGATGCCCTGGCCTTCTTGTTAATTTCAGTCTTTGTGTAAAACTTGTATCTGAGGGTCTTGACGTTACCTAGGTTAGAAGTTCCAACTGCTTCCTAGTGTCTCAATATTTCAGAACTGAACTAACGGCCAAGCATCTTTTATTTACAGAATAAACTATATCCTAGGAAACTTCTATGAGTTGTCTGAACTAGAGCCGATGAAACTTGAAGTCCAATGACACTAAACTTTACAATGTACCATAAAAACTCCAGAAATACTGGGAAAGTTCCCAACAAGAAATGTGTATAAACAGCTATTTAAAACAGAAATTGAAGAGCCAGGCATGTTATATGGTACTCTGACGGCCAAGTCTAGATCATTTAAAAAAATAATGTTTTGTGTAAATAATCCAGCTATAGCCCTTCAATCTACAAAGGTGTCCTGCCCGCTGGATAAGCTAGCTCAATGATGATACAGAGCCACAGTAGTCTGATTTGACTTAAGGAACATTCCATGAGATCAAACACAGAAACAACACTGCTTGTGAGACCAAGAACTCCAGACCAGATTGCCCGTGGACTTAGGGAAATACCAAACACTACTGTTTTACTACAAGAGAGAAGCTTCCTCCTACAGAGATGACAATAAATAGAGAACCACAGCCAGACAGTTCGCAAAGAATGAGAGACCTTGGAACACTTAGTCCTCAAAGGAATGTCTCCACCAAATCTCTCCCCTGAGTCCAGGGAGCCCTGATGAAGCCATGTAAGAGCCAGAGGGGATAGAGGACGCTGAGAAAGAAAACAGGTCCTTCTAAACACAATGAATAGACTCACAGAGACTAAGGCAACACGCTCAGGTCTATGGAGTCCCAGGGCTGAAGGGAGAAGTGGGCACAGGCCCCATGTCCTTGTCTCATAATGTCATGTTGGGACTTTTTTCTTTAATTATATCTTTTATATTTTTAATTTTATCCCTGCCGCATTTTACCCTACAGGTTTGTTGTGTATATATCACCGTTTCCAGCTTGTGTTTTATGGGATTCCTGGGTGTTTGAGCAGGTGGGTCTGTGTCTCTTTCTATTTCTTGTGCCTTATCTTGGGGTCTTTCCTTTTTGTTATGTCCTAATATAATGTGTTTGGTTTTGTATTATTGTATCCTATTTTATTACTGTCCCTTGCAAGCTTCTTTGTTTTCTAATGAGAGACAGAAAGGGAATGCATCCAAGTCAGAGGGGTTGTGGGGGAAAATTATGAGGGGGGGCAGGGAAACCAAAATCGGGATACATTATATGAAAAAAATCTATTTTTAATAAAAGAAACTTAAAAAGGAAAATAAGGTTTTGGAAAAACATTAATCAATTTATTGTTAACCTAAAGATAAATAAATATAGAAATTGACCATAAAGGTGTGATCTAATGGCAAGGCAAGAATAACTGTACTTTTCTTTCTAATTCTTATTTATTCGTTTATCTGTTTATTAGTATTTGACTGAAAGACTAACATTAAAATAGTGCTTTAATTGGGGAGTAAGGGCTGGTTTAATCAAAATATCTTTCTTCTCAGAAATTCATGGATTCTTTTCAATTTCTTAAGGGAATATATAATAATATATAAAGACATTATATATAATATATATTTATTATATATAAAGGAAGCAAACATGGCAAACTTGCAGTACGTTATGGGTGTGTTAGTGTACTGTTTGTCCTGTTTTTCTGCGTGCATGAAACCACTTATAGTGAGAAATAGGGAAAATGACAATAAATAGCACATGTCAAAGTCTCCACACAGTGGTCCAGGAGTCTCGCTCTCTGCTTCCCGATTCCCATCTAAGAGCATCAGCTTTTGTGTAAGGATCCCTAGACCCTCTTACTGCAGGGCACCTCCCTGGAATAGAGATCACACATCCGTGCAAGAAATTCTCTTAGAAACAGACAGAATTGTTGAGAAATATCTACAATCTCTACTCCCTTGAAGAGGGATGGTGTGCAGCCAATACCAAAAAAATCCAAACACAACTGTGTCATGATAAAATTGGTAGGAAAGGCGATTTGAATAGTCAAAGAGAGAAGTGGAGTGCCCCTGTATCATAGCTCAGTCACAGCGCTGCACATGTGGAAGGGCCAGAGAAGACAGAGACAGCAAGGTCGGGAGGGTGAGAGTGGGCACTGGCAGAAGTCCTAAAGTTGATTGGCTATAAACAAATAGAAAGCTCCCTATAAATCTGCTTTGTCTCCCCATATCCTCCTGGAATCAAGCTATTTTACTCTCAATAGACTAGAGATATTTGGAACCTTATTCCCTAACTAGAATGGCTATGAAACCTGATCTTTAAGATACATACCTATACATGTATAAATAATGTATTATATAAATGGATAAATTATATGTGTTTTATATGTGTGTATATGTATATATTCATACACACACATACACACACATATAGTTTGCTAAAGTTTATCTGTTATACTAAGAATTGGCTTGCTGTATCCTAAATATGTACCAAGTAACCATTGGTACTCTGAAATTCAAAATTCCGATACTTTCCAATAGCCTCCTCAAGGACAAGATGAGACCAGACTGTAAAAAGAACTTGGCTGTTGAGCAAATTCATTTCCAATCTTAACTCGGCTCCTCCGAAGAAACTGTCTTCCACCATGCCATAGGAAAACAGAGGTCACCCAGCCCTAACCCAAGGTGACAATCAAAAGGGGGCATAGCACTGGATGCATCACCCTGTCTGACACCATGACGTTCATTTTCTGACAGACCCTTTGCTATTTAGTGTAAGGAAAGCATGAGCAGCTCATTTCTTTAAAAGATTCATGGATCCAGATCTCTTCTGTGTTAGTCACCTTCTTGTTGCCTCCTCAGGCCAGAGCGATGAGCTAGAAAGTCACTTGAGAGCAAATGGAGTCCTGTAGGAGCGGAAATGTCAACAGCCCAAGACTAGAGTGACCTCCACCACGACAGGAAAGGTGTTCAAGTGATCCCACATAAACTGAAGACGCTATCCTCGAGCCAGATTCTCAGTGCTTTCCCTCATACTGAGATGAACACCGATGCTAATGATAGCGTCTCTCCACAGAGGAAGATAAGACAGAGACTGCCGGTGGCCATGTGTGCCGTGCTTACCTCACGACAGATGTTACACCACCATCTGGATTTTAATCTTGGCACCCTTGCTGGTAGGCATAAAGAATACCTCCATTTGATGGGTAACTTTAGGCTGTTCTCTGGCCAGATAAGTTAAACTACTTCATGTTAGAGCCTCATTGGTCACAAGCCTGTTGACCACGAGGAGAGACCAATGCAATGCTGCTTCGGTTCTGACTGTGGGCTGAACCCTGCCTCGTGCCTCAGTGGTCTTGGAGAGAACCCGCACTGAACAAAGTAAGAGGTGACTTGAGAAAGAACAGCATCAGAAAATATATGTGCTCAGGACATTTCATAATTCAGGGGGTGAGGGGGAGAAGTAAACACTGGGTTATAAATTCCTTGAAGGTGGGGTTTGGTCTTATTTGTCTTTACTTTGCCAGGATTAGCACGGTAGCTGTTCTGTAGAAAGTTCCCCGAGTCTGACTGGGTGAAAGAGCAAATGAACGGATACAGCATAACCCACTGAGCAGTGCGCTTCTTACTCCTTCCCCCTAGAGAGCGTCCTGAATCCACCCTCCTCTCTTTCCAATGAGAGAAACAGCCAGCGAGCCAGGAGACACACTTCAAATATGGCTGAGTATTTGTTAGCAGGTTGTTTCTTAACCTAGGACACGAAGGAGGAGTGGGGTTGACAAACCTGAGCAGTTCCAGCCCAACTGTTCTCCAACTCACACACAAGCGACTCTCCCACCCATACAGCAGACATGGCCGTCTGACCTGCTATAGCATGGTGGTGTCGAAGCGACATGGTGAAGAGTAGATTTTTGAAAAAAAAATTCTCATCATGTGTGTGGCATGTGGCAGGTGGTGTATAAAAACATATTAAGCAACAGGATCAGAACAAGAAGGTGCTGTGTCTCTGTCTCTAAATCCCAGGCCGTAAGACTTATTTTTCTCCCCCCTTAAAGGCTCAACCTTATCAAGGCTGAACTCAGTGGAGGGAAGGAAGCTAATCTCAGGTAAATGTCATTTACTCTTCAGGTTAACACTGTAATTATATTTGATGCATAGCAAAATAAAGACGATTGCCAATCAACGAGGAAGCAGAACTGATGGATAGAGAGAGAGAGGAGCCGAGGGTCCCGGGCGTGAACGGCAAGCCAACGGTGGGCCCTCGAGTCCGGTTCCCCTGCTCCTTACTCTTCCTCCCAGGATCCCAGAAGTCAGGCTGATAAACAGCAGTGTCACTGCTGTCCTCTTGCTCCGCTGAGATAGGAACCTGGATTAGCTCTAGCGGGGGCTACAACTCGGCCCAGATAAAGCCGAGGGCAGTGCTGATAGGCAGCAGGAAGGAATTTGAGGAAGTGACAAGAAATGCCTGCCACTCACCGTGAAGCAAGCTTCCCACAAAGTGGTCTGGGAGATGACATAGTGACAGATGCTCAGAAAAAAGGCAGATAAATGCAGGATCGGGAGGCAGCCATAAACAATTCACACCCTTGCCAAACCCTTCAGCAGCCAGTGGCAAGAAGAGGACAGCCTCTGCACATGTGTCCCTCCCTCACGCAGCTGTGGCCCAGGTGCCCTTCTGCAGTGGCACAGGAAGAAGCAGCCAGGCCGGCTCGCTCTGCTTTCTTTCTAAAATGTCAGCTCAGAATCACCAGCAACTCGGGACACAGTTTCTGCAATGTTCCCGGTTGCTCTCTTCCTGCGCCTAGGAAGGGCGTCCATCGTGGTCATGAGTGACCTTCCAGTGCTGCTGTGTGCCAAGGGGTGGACACCACAATAACCTGCCCCGGCATCTGCCGCTGCAAATATTTCCATTGCTCTTCATGGCCGTTCTAACGCGGAAGTCAGGAAGCAGTTATTTCCCGACAAAGTTTATAAATAAAGAAACCGGACAAAGGAGAGCAGGACTCTTCCGATGTTTTTGTAAGGCAGGAAGAAAGGAAGAAATCTCCTTTGATTATATACGATGTGACTTTCTTTCTTGATCTTTTTAATTTTCACCCAGATTACCTGTTTTTAGTAAAAAAAAAAATCTATCTGTGTATGCTCTAACACAATCGCTGAACATTGTATTTTGAGATAGATTACAAGGTCAAACACTTTTATAAAAGGTATATTCTATGTTCTTTTTAATATTTATTCATATATACATGTATGTATGTATGTATGTATGTATGTATGTATGTATATGAATGCTGTGCCTTGACATACACCAGAAAACAATGATTCCCATTGTAGATGGTTGTGAGTCACCATGTGGTTGCGGGGAATTGAACTAGGACCCATAGAAGAGCAGTCAATGCTCTTAACAGCTGAGCCATCTTTCCAGCCCCTCTGCATTCTTAAACAATTCTAGATAGTAGACGTGTAAAAGAATACGCTGGTCTACATCTCAGCTACAGCAGCCAATGACAAGATCCCATAATACTGTAACTTCCCATTGAGATCCTGCTATTTCAAACTGCCCTAACCTTTTATGTAAAGAGAAATTTAAGTCACTAGTATGCCATAGACTTTCTGGGGGTCACAGTAGTTAGCAGACCAAGAGCAATATTTCAATCTAGTACATTTTTTCTCAGAACTCTTTGAAAGCACACCAAATAGGAAACAATTAGAATTACATTTACTTAACCATCAAATATTAGCATTAAATTATTAGTTGTATTAGTGGCTTCCATTTACATTAAACTTGCAAATTATACATACCCTTATTTCCATTCTATGAGCATCTTAATTTTTTCCCTGCATGCATATCTAATCATTTGCTTACCTCTTATCACTTCAGGAACCTAGAGTTCTTAATTCCGTGGATTTCCACAGGGCAAGAATCTAGGCCACTGTTTATGCACAGAAATCAATTCAGCCATCACTACACTCTGCATCAAAACACCGTTTTAAGAGCAAAAGTTGAAGCTGCTGGCATTGAGCCAAAGTACTCCTGAATTAAACGAAAAGTGCAGTGGGGGCTTATGGAGCAAGTCACTGAGGCTTAATGTCCCACCAAGTGGGAATCCCTAATGGCTGCAAGTTTCTAGACTTAAACCTGAACTAAGATATTATGCCAGAGGAAAGTGCCAATTACCACACGTGCGCACTCGGAGAAAACACACACACAGACACACACACACACACACACACACACGCACACGCATACACACACACGCACACGTGCACGCACACACAGGCCACGCACTGATGGAATACCTCCGGTAAATGCTGTTTGGATAGAGCTTTATCTCTTTGCTCCTAGTGAAACCACATTAAGCAATCACACTTTTATGTTTTAATTAGAACCAGAAAGAACACCGTTATTCTGTTGCATGTTTTTTTTTAAACAAGATCTTCATCTGTGAAACACAATCTTACAATAACATGATAGTTTCAAAAGAACTTATATTACTGAGGATCATAAATCATGGAAACAGCGCTGGGTTCTCCTAAGACTGCATCCATTCTACGACCTACACCATTCGCAGACTAGAACAGTTAGAGCAAATGTACATTTAAAGGCTATAAAGAGATTTTTACCCAAATCCTTTCCCCATGCCGAAATAAAGGCAAATAAAGGAAAACTAGCAAATGGCATATATTTTTAGGATCACTTACCATAGCAAATAGAATATTTACATGCTACAAAAGTGCAGTTTTTTAAAAGTACTATTTATAACCCTTATCAGTCCAACAGCAAGAGGACCATCAAGTCAGCTCTCTTCTGGAAAAGAGTCAAGGTCAACGGGAACTCACATTCTCCGTGTCTCTAGTTGTGATTGCTATTGACAGTCAGCTGGGCAATAAACCTGAAGCCTGCCAAACGCTCCCAAGGACCAGGCAATCAGAGCACAAGGCCATTGCCAGGTAATCAAGCCATCAGATTATGATTTGAGTACACTTGCTTGCAGATGCAAACACCAGTGGGTTCTGAATGAGTATTGCCCTGCCACGCCCACTATGAGAGCAACAAGAAAGGGGAAGTATGTGAGGACACTTGCTAGACTTTCTCACCAGAAATGAGACATGTCCCTCCCCCCAAAGAGCACCGTGCCATATAATGTATTTTTTTTCTCTTTTCCTATTTAGGACAAGTTTTATGTAAGTCAGCACAGCATAGCTTTTACTGTGTCAACCAGGTTCCTGGACCCAGATCCCTCTCTTGGTTTAAAAAAAAAAAAAGCAACTCTGTATTTATGTGCATGTCTGCCTACACCTGTGTGGCATTATTTATTTAAAGCAGCGTACCACCACATTTTAAAAAATACGACTCATTTTAGCTTGAGAGGTCCTAGAATTTGCTCAGTATGTTCAGTTCTAGAGCATCTAATATCTTTCAACAGAAGCTACGTGGTTCTTTCTAGTCTGTCGCAAGGCCCGCTGATATCAACCGGAGCTCTGCCTTTAGATCAAGGCCGCACAAGGCTCCTTGCCATATTTGACTTAAAGATTAAACATGAAGTCTGTTCTAGCTGCAGAGTAAGAATACATTAAACCTGACACATCCATCTGAAGAAAGAAATCTGAAACTAAGGGGTTGTGATTGGCATCTAGGACAGTGGCCCTGATCCCCGGGATGCAAACTATTGCCTGCACAGTGTGAAAGAGCAAACCAAGGAAAAGAAATAATAGTGTAGAAAATATTCTTGATGAATAAAAGCAATGCTCCCATCTGTCTCTTCGTGCATAACTTGTAACGTTCATCTTTTAGTCGAGCCATTCATACTTTCCCAAGCTCACTCACTCCGAACAGCATCGAGACACCTAGGAACAAAGGAAAGGATAATCCTTCCAAAAGCATGCAAATCCTTTACCTGGGAATACAACCAATCCGAAAAGCCAAACAAAGACTCTAAACATACAAAATACACTATGCTTAAACACAACTTTCCATGGAGGCGCACTAAGTCCCAGGGATAAAGTTTGAGTCAAATACTACTCAGTATTTTAAAAAGTATGATCCTTAAAAAATTTTTTTTGGCACAAAAATGTAATCATTTTAATCAGCAGGCAAAACCCTATACCATCTCTAGCCTGGATTCTATGGGACTTGGGAAGGTAATTTGAAGATTCAGCAGAAAAGCCAGTGTTGTAGGCAGGAAGTGGATAAAGCTGTGCAGCCCTTGGATGTGCATCTGTTGGGAGTCTATGAGGAAAGGCATTGACTCCAGGATATGCAGGAAACACTCATCAGCCAGTTGTCAAGCAGGGGCTGGGGGGGTCACCTAATCTTCTGAGCAGTAAACTGATGGATGAGTCACTGAATTCCCATGAAAGCTTGACCAGTCTTTTTCTTTCTACCCAGACCCTGGACCCACACAGCAAACCAGAGACGTCTCCGTGAGAAGGCAGTACAGAGGGGCAGCAGGGAGTTGTAGAGCACCCCTAGGAAGGGTTGAAAGGGGTCAGTTCTGCTCATTAGGGTATGAAACAAAGGCAGCTGGTTCTCTGGGCGGTCCTGTTCAAGAGACCTGAGGCTACACAATGAGGTTTGGTGTGGTAGTGCGCACCTTTATTCCCAGCACACGGCCTGCAGAGGCAGGACAATTTCTGTGAAAACTCAAGACCAGACAGGACTGCATAGTGCGTTCCAGGATGGCAAAGGCAATGTAGAGAGACATTGTCTTATGAAGAAAAGAAGAGAGGGAGAGGGAGGGGGAGAGGGAGAGGGAGGGGGGAGAGGGAGGGAGGGAGGGAAGAAGAAAGGAAGGATTGAAGAGATAAAGAATGAACAAAAGAAAGGAAGAAAGAAAGAAAGAAAGAAAGAAAGAAAGAAAGAAAGAAAGAAAGAAAAAGAAAGAACACAGAGGAAAGAAAAAGAGGAGGGTGAGATGGATCAGCAGGTAAAGACACTTGCCACCAAGCCTGGCATCCTGTGTTCAATCTCCCAAAACCCACATGTTAGAAGGAATGAATGGACTCACACAAGTTGTTCTCTGACCTACACACACCCACACACACATACATACACATACACACACCCACACATAAAGGTGAACACACCATTACCCTGACAAACCTGGTAAGAGTGAAAACATTAGGAAGGGCTGGAGGAAACAGAGCAGAAGGGGTGGAGGAGTACTCAATGAAACCCTTGCATCCCAGAGTCTGAGATTTTGGTGTCATTTCTGTGCTTTCCGTCACTGGGTGCATGGTCTCTCAGTCTAGCCCAGTCCTGCCCCACTTTGAGATTCAGCCTCTGCTTTACTGCAGATTTTGTACACTTGAATGGGCAGGCTGCTGCTAGCCTTCCTGTGCCTTGATCCCTCCTTTACTGCATCTTGAATGGGACCACTACTAGACTGTATTCAGGGACAGCTGATTACTTCTTGAATAAGTACCAGAAGTGCTCAGAGCCCTTCTGGGGCCTTTCGTCTGGGCATTATCCCTCATAGGCCTTCTGTCAGATGCATCCTTCCTTCTATCCTGAAAGGTGGTCTGGCTGACAGGTCCTATGTTATGCCCTGTAGCTGCCTTTATGCAAAGGCATACTTGGCTCTCATACCCTATGCATCTATCCATCTTTATATCAGCAGCTCACTCTGTTAGAGGAGTTAGATGGGCAATCCTGTTTCCCTCCCCAGGGCTAATTTCTGGCAAATGAAGCAGGTTCCAATACTGAAGACACCAGTGAAGGAGCAATGTGTGGGTTCCACTCAGGCTTGCAGAATGCCTACCACAGAAAGACAGAATCCAGGCTGTGCCCACACCAATGGGACATCATCTTTGTCAGTCCCCTGCATCGCACTGAGCTGATTCATTCCTACACCTTCCCAGGCTCTAGATAAACTCTTGGCTCTCCCACTGAACTTTCAGAATGCTCACATTTTACCACACGGTTGGCATGTACACTCCATGTTCACTTTGTAGTCACTAAATAAGTGAACACACCAGGTTTGGTAGTGCACACCTTTAATACTAGCACTTGGGACACAGAGGCAGTCAGATCTTTGAGTTCTGGGCTAGCCTGGTGTACAGTAAAAGTTATAAGATGTCCAAGGACCTACAAAGAAATTTCGTCTTCAAAAACCAAGAAAAAAGGTGAACAAGGCTGTTTTCACCTCTCCTACATTTGGGGTATCAAATCCATTGTAAGCGTCAAATCCATGGTATCAAAATATTCCATCTATTTGTGTTAAAATTATTCCTTTTATGGAAGGGGATGTTCTTGGTGCTAAAATGTTGTAATACTAATACCCATAATCCAAATTTGGGGGGAAGGATAAAGTATTAAGTAGGGATTTTTTCCCTTTTAAAGACTGTGATACCTAAGATGTACCTCAGTATCTCAATCTCTCTGGCTCCATTAACACATCTCTAGGGAACAGAGTGACAAGAATATTCGGATCCCCTTGCCTGGCCCCAGGTAGAGAGAGAAGAATCTGAAGCGTGAATCTGATAGTCTATGAAGTGATCAGAAGAGGATAGACAAGTGGGGAAAGCTCTCTATACCACAGGATAACGAACACCTTGATGATGCTAAGACAATGGCAAACGGAGACAATGGCAACTGCAAAGGTATGACCGAGTGTGAACTGCACACCTAGTCAGGTCAAGAGATCACATGGGTATGGGGCGTTTTCACATTTGTAGCACTGAGGTAGGAGGTGAGAGAACTGGAAGGAGTCATACAGATGTTGAGGGTGTCACACAGGGCTCTCTGAGAGAGGGCATAAGGAGAATTTCTTTCTGATATCAATTCCTGTTATTCTGGGTAATTTTCATACTATAAATCTCGTAATATATTATATTTCATACATGCGCCAGGGTGTTAGATCAGTGGCAAATTAACTGCCAACTTCTAGCTATTATACATGATTGCATATTACATATTCTTCTGTCCCACTCGAAGACTAGCAACCTCTCCTTTGTGTTTTTTTTTTTTTCCACAAATGGGAATCACACCAGACTAAGCTCTACCTGACTGTGTTGATGAGAATGACTTTGATTTTCTGTCCCTTCTATCTTCCCCACCCCAATGCTAGGGTGACAGGCACCCAAGACCATATAACACCCAGCTTCATGCTGTGCTGCAGATGGAACCCAGGGTTTCATAAACACTAGGTCAAGTACTCTCCCAACCACTCTACAGTCTCAGTACCAAGACCTTTTGACTTACATACTTATTTTTCATGTTCCAAAATCTTACAATACAGTAGAGGACAGACATGTATCTTAGAGTTCAATATAGATGACACTAACTTATGGTTAAACTAATAATTTCTCATCCTTTCAGTTGTGGGAATGTGATACTCATTCAATAGATTCCACATTTCATGTATGGATTCTTTTCCGGGCTAGTGGTATGTGTCTCACAATGCTTGTCAGTAGCAGTGAGCTGTGTTTCCCAGTCAGCCACAAGAACATGAAGATGAAAGACTAATACGGTAGAATGTGTTATGTTGTGAAGCTAAGATGCACAGAAGGGTAGGTGTACTAGACACATTGACTATTTTTAATATTTTCCTTTTAAAGTGAGTCAATCAGGTCATATGCTATTGTACATGGAGGAGCACCTATATATGTTTTTATCCCAAGGTATCAAAGTATAAAAAGAATGTCAAGGTATTATGAGCATATTTGAATAGGAGTCAGCTGAAACAAATGAAGTTTCATAGAGAGTGCATTGATCAAAAGCTGACTCTTTAGTAGCAAATCTATAGAGAAATTAAATATTTTATGCATTTTCTTTTCTATTCCCTTTCCTTAAAAATATATTATGCTGACTGTCCTGGTTATTTTTATGTCAACTTGACACAGTCTTTAGACATTTGGGAAGAAGGGCTCTCAGTTGAGAAAATGCCTCCAGAAGTTATACCTGTAGGCAAGTCAGATGTGTATTTTCTTAGTTACTGATTGATATGGGAGAACCCAGTTCCCAGGGATTGGGGGGCAGCGCAACCCCTGAGTGTTATAAGAAAGCAGTCCTAGCAAGCCATGGGAAGAAAGCCAGTACACGGCGGTACTTTATGGTGTCTGCTTCAGTTTCTGCTTTCAGGTTCCTGCCCTGTTTGAGTTTCTGCCTTGATGTCTGTCTGGCAGTGCTGGAGTGTGACCCAAGAATGGTAATCTGAGAACTACCCTTTTCTCCACAAGTTGCTTTTAGTCACAGTCATAGTCATGGTCACAACAGTAGAAACCCCAAGACATTAACTAAATTGGAAGACTTGCTGTACAGCATCCTGTCTTCTTTTTTTCTGACATGGAAATAAGTACAAAGGAGTTGAACATCACTGTTTGTTGTACGCAATGTCTAGAAGGGAATGTATATGGGTTAATAATGGTAAATGGGAGAAAGCCAAAGCTAAATGAAATGTGCTAATCAGATAGAACGCTTTCAGGTTAAGTAATTATGGAAAATTATCTGCAAGACTGAACTAATCCACAAAGCCAGACACGAGCAAAACCCAACTTCACCGACTACACTTCAGGGACCAATCAATACAAGACACAGACAACGCCCACATCTTTTTAAGGAAATGGCTTGGCATAAATTTATTGTTTGGGTTTGTTGTTGTTATTATTTTGGGGTAGGCCAACAGCCAAAATTTCTACCATTCTTAATGCTAGCATTCATAGGAGGGAAGAGAGATGAACTAAGAGGCAAAACTAAATATCACATCCCAGGGGAGGAAACTGTATCTGCTACTAGGAAGGGCAGAGGGCATAAGGGCATTCTTCTAGGGTAGCATTGTTACTCTTCTTCCTGTTTCAGAATTTATCCTGCAATGCTGTGACTGTCTCCACCCATCTTTCGTTAGATGCCTGTTAAATGGCACAGGACAGTGTCCAGGAGTGTGAGTAGGCAGAGCGAAGAATCACACATAGAGTGGTTTACAGCACATCCCAACTACCATGACTTCTGAAATAGCTCCCCATTAATTCTTTTCCTGATTGGGCCCCCAAACTGTATCATTGAGACAAGTGGCATTTTGGTATCTATTTACACTTTGACATATTTCTGTGTGAAATTAGCTCTCTGGCACTCAGAAGTGATCACTCTGGAGTGGGTATATTGTGCATTTGAGGTTTAAAAGCAGTCCTCTTTAATAAGAAAGTATCCATTCATAGCTATATCTCTGCAACTGTGCAGGGCACAAGAGACTTAAAAATGATGTATAGTCCTTTCCAAGGAAGCCTGGGAAGGATGACCCAGGCATATGGTAAAGAACAAGAACATGAGATCCTGAGACAGAACTAAAGAGGGTCATCAGATGCTTCACCTTAGGGGGTGGGGAATAAGTCCCACAGATAATGGTTCAGCTCTCTGATCGGGAACCTCTCCGGTTAGAACTAAAGATATGTAAGTAACTATATCTAGAAAGATCATTGTCTTATTCTTAGTCCCGCTAATCTCTAACTGGAAACTGTATTTACTTCAGGAGTGAATGCAGGCAGGCACAACACCCAAAACATTCAGCAGCACCCATGACCTGTTCCCAGTGGCAATCATAAAGCAGATGTGCCTTTTACAAACACAGTGTCACCTGTTTTACCTTCATTACTGCTTCAAAACTGGATCAGACAAAGGGATTACTGGTAGACCTTATTAGTGAATGCATATTAAAGACAGCACTTACATGGCCATATTAGAAAATTTCAATACAAGTAATGCCCCCACCTAATCCTAAATAATTTAATATATTAGTAAAAAATATTACTCTGGCAATGTTATCTACTGGCTTCATCGAACTGCTGAAAGGACTCAACCAAGATGTCAAAATCTCCTGAAAAAGGTTTATGAGTTGACAGCCAGGTAACTAATGGAAACTAAGAAAGGATGAGCTCTGGTTTCAGACTGGTTCCCCAAGGCTAAGCCATGAGTACATTGAGGACTCAACACAATCAAAGCACCCAAGAATACCCAGTACTTAGTGACCATTTCACTATCATGTGCTTGATTTTCTTGGTAGCAAACACAAACATTCTAAGGACAAACACAATGAATGACCTGCTTATCCCTGTAGCTCACACCAGACACCGAGGAAGAACTTAATCAACTTTGATGATTTGACTAGAATATACACATTTATACCTCAGTCCCTAAATACAGCTCCTGACAATGTCTTGATGTGTCTGCAGGGACAGACTATAATTCTAAGCTCTGTTTTTATCCTTGGGCTGTGTTAAAGGGACACGTCTCTAATATTAACTTCTTCACTTATACCTTGCCAAGAATTACATGGTGTGGAGAATCTAGACCTGAAACAATGGATTCTTTCCTCATTTTTTTTTTTTTTTTTTTTTTTTTTTTTTGAGTAGAAACTAAAACATGGGTTTAAACTGTGCCAGGCTGTGTGGTGGCCTTGAAACATTTAGAGAGCTAACCTAAAGAACAAGTTTCCTTCTTTCTTTTTTTCTCTCCCCCCCCCCCAGTTTAGAAGGAACAAGAGCAAAGAAAGGCCTTACCCATGGACTGAATTAAGTAATGAGAACTTTAGACCTGAGATTTTAAAGTTAAAAGAATTATTTTTACTGTTTGAATAAAACAGTAAAATTCATTTCATTAATATGAGTGCCAAAAATATCCTCTCTATGCAATGTGTCTTTGAAAAGTCCCTGAAAGCTTGGGAAAGACAGCCCAGAATACTATAAACACAAATAACAGATCCACCCCAGTAGAAAATACACAGGGCTCTTGTTGGAACACCAGAGTTCTTCTAAGCAAGAAGCACTCTTTAGGTAAAGCAGGAGAGTCCTCTTTTAAAAGGATTCAGCCTCTGGCTGCAAAGCTAGAGGATGCATTGATCTAAGAGCATATTAGTGGTCTGTTACCAGTCCATTTTTCCTTATTGAAAAATAGTGCATGATTCCTGGAAGACAAAGTAACCAGAGAATCCACAGAGAGCGTATTTGGTATTAGAATTTGTGAGTCATGCTACAACCCTTGTCCTTTAAAAGCAACACCAACACAACACCAATGCCCGACTTGCAGCCATAACTTGACTCACATAAGACACACCAGTACTAGCAGCAAATTCTGTGACATCACATACTCATCACCCTATTCAATCCAAACCATAAGTGAAACAGAACTATGTCTCGAAAGACACATTTTAATTAATAGTATCTCTTTTAAGTTGCAAAACTTGTAAGAGATACAGATTGAGTTCACACATAAATATAAATGAACAATCAGCAAGAAGCTAAGAAATGGCCCTGTGGACTCAAGTCCTGCCTTTGCCAGTTGAGGGTCAGACCCATTCAAGCCCAATCACAGGAGAATGGAAGCAGTAGAGGTCAATCAAAGGCAAGCTGAAACTCCAGCTATCTAACTGACCTTCAGAGCTTGGGACAAATTGCTATCAGTCAATGTCAACTAATGACAGGAGCTCTTTGGCTAATCAATTGTTCTAAAAATGATCAAGAAAACTACTCACAGGACAGCTCATTTTCACATCAATGCCTGTGAAGTATGAAAAGCTCATTTTTTTTTGAGTTTTTAATAAGCTCATAAGTAAAGCAGTTACTTGGTAACAGAGGTCACCTTACAGAGGAAGACAGAACCTTTGTCTGTCTTTCACATATTCTTTTATTACCATATTATAGTAAAAAATATGCTATAGATATGCCAGAGGGCTACATAATAAAATAGGTAACATTCCACTCACTTTTGAGACAGAGATCTTTTAAAGAGAACTCTGTTGGTCTGTCCATAATTCCAAGTGCATTTTTTGGTTGTTTAAGATGAAAAACAATGGTCTCCAGTTTACCAGAGATATTGGCTAATAGGCAGAAGATGCCTTTTTAGTGAAAACACTTACGGCCACGTTCATGTCCTAAAATATACAGACTGCTTAAGATGGTGAAGCTATGTTTCTTTAAGTTTTCCTGCTTTTGTGATGTATAAACCAAGCAAACAGAGAAAGGAGAAGGATCAATCATATAGGCGGGACAGCAGAAGGAAAAGAAAGTGCACCACATGGGGTCCTTGGGAAAAAAACACTCTACATAGCTAACCTATCCTGCCTGATAAGTTAATAACATGAACTTTCTGATAACGGGTATTTGTGGAAAATAATAACTTCCTCTTTTTTTTTTATACCTGACTTTTCCCACCAGAAAACTATTTTTCTATCCTGCCTGTCACTACATGCATAGGTCTCGAGTTAATCTGCATGGTAGTAGCAAGCACAGCCAAAGTAACAGAGTGGTCCCAAGCCGAGGGTCAGCATCTGTGGTCACAATTATGTTTTACTTTGTCCTTTTCTCAAAAGTGTTTTAATCAAACTACATCAGAGAGCCACTGAAACACAGGCAGCCCCAGGAGAGAAGCAATACTTAAGGAGAAAGTGAGAACAAGTAAGATCAGTCAGTCACCCTTCCAACAGACTAATGAAGAAAAGGAAGGAAGGAAAAAATAGAAAGGAAGGAGAGAAAGAAAGAAGGAAGAAAGAGAAAGAAGAAAGAAATGGGAACAAGCAAAGAAGAAAGAGAAAGAAGAAAGAAAGAAGACTTTCTGTGTTTTTTTCATTTTCAAAGTTAAGAATATTTTGATTTTAAAACCAGTTGGATTTTATTTTAAAGATAACTGTTTCTAAACAAGCAGTATTAACTTGGTGTTTTCATCTGAAAAATTGCAAACAGAGAACAGTTTCAGATTACAACCTAAACCTGAGTTACTAAGGCACTTTTTTCAAATTCAAATATCTTCTGTGGCCCCAACCACTATCAAATTGTCCATAGGAAAGAAATAAAGGAGGGAGGGTAACACTTAAGCCAAGCCATAATTGGAAGTATGTGAAAAATGAAGTGTCAGTTTGGTCAATAAAGGGCAAAGGTCAGGGGGAACTGCAGCCCCAACTCTGTGCGGAATGTGCTCATTAAGACACCCAATCAGAGAGCTCCTTCTCACCTATCCCTTTATTCACCGGACAGCTGACTGTTTCAAATGCGTGGGTTTGGGCTGTTATTACTTTTCTTCTTCATGTAAAAAGGCGAGCTGGTATATAAATCCTTGCTCAGTCATCTGGAACACAATGTGGCCCTTCCCCACCTCCCTCCCTCTGTTTCCCACCCCCTCTCCCACAACTCTGCCTGCTGGCCCCACCGCTCTGAACAAATGCCTAGAAATTCCCTGCGCTAATACAGAGAGCTGCCCTCTGCCTCTGTTGCCTGAACTCAGACAAAAGCTGGGTGGAGGGGTGAGGGCGGTGGGAGGCATCACAACTATTGATACTGTATGATACAGAAACGGCACTGCTTGTCAGTTATGTCCTCTTTAAAGAGACAGACTGCTTGAGCTTTTGTGTTTCTCAGTGCCTGCTGTTGATTGGAGCTCTGCCCCCGAAGAAGTTCACAAGTGGGTTTTTTGTTTTGATTTTATTTATTTTGATTTTATGGACATTGGTGACTACACGTCTGTGCAAGGGTGTCAGATCCCAATGGAACAGGAGTTATAGAGAGTTGTGAGCTGCCACATGGGTGCTGACAATTGAACCTGGGTCCTCAGGAAGACCAGCCAGTGCTCCCACTGAGCCATCTCTCCAGCCCCTCACAAGTGGGTTTTAGAGTCTCTAGTAATCATTGAACTCCCTTCAGGTTGAAATGTTTCTCATCAAATTCCAGTCTCAAAATAATGTTTTTTTTTTCTTTCACACACACACACACACACACACACACACACACACACACACACACACACACGACAATCAGATGAGCTTCAGGTGGGAAGTGTTCTGCAGGAGAAACATTCTGCCTTGTTTTCTATGCTCTTACTCTCTATTCAGGAAGTCTTTGAGGGTGGAAACAGCGCAGGCTCTCAATACAGAATACAAATGAGTCATATCAATCACCGTGCTCCCTTCGGAACTCCACCGTCATCACTCCTCTTAGAACACAAAGCTAGGTCCTCACCTGCCAACTCACCAACTCCACCCACTCCATGGCAGAGCCCAGCACCCAGCCAGTACAGAAGTGATCGTTCTGGCAACAGAAGGAGATCTGACAACAGAGGACTTTCCATTCAGAAGGCACATGAAAGCACCGTATAGAATCGTATACTGGGCAGTCAGAAACTTAGGCTCTGAGATCACACCAATCTGTGAACCTTAGCTAACCTCTTAATTCTCCATTCCCCCCGACCTGCTCCACATGATGAGGGAATGGAAAGACATACCTACCTAACCCAAACTCCTTGCATCCTGTGCTATTATGTTTATCATCAGCTAGGCAGCTCTCTTGACTTCGGAAACATGTCCAAACTCATAATTTTGCCAATCGTTACTAAAGCTGCCTGCAAGGCAGACTAGCTACAGCGAGGAATCTGGATCTAGTAGGAAGAAGCACCAGGTTGGCTAGGCATTCTGCTCCAGACCACATCCTACAATAGGGCTGTGCTCTCCTCAGCAGGACAAGCATGCATAGAACGATACAAGAGACATATGAAAATGGACACCTGCCAGTGTGTACCATCTACAAGCACACCACAAAGGGCTGAGAACACCCTGTTCTAGCTCACTTGTGCAGCTCGGAGTATAAGGTCTCGGGGTTGACTTTGACTTGTGACCTTGTTTCTCCCCTCAATGTTTTGTTTCTCCTGCAAAATGGGAAGCTAGCTAGCAAAGAGCCAAGGGGATAAAACATAATTTACTCTAATGTCTTTGGAAATTCTTTCAAGGAAGTTTCAGAACAGACAAAAAGAAAAAAAATCAATGTCATAGCAACAGCAACAGAATCCCCAGCCAAACAACAGACATGAAGACTTCCTTTCTAAAGGCCAGTTTTAAAGGGCTTCAGTGTTAAGAGAATCAGTTTACAGAAAGGGATCACATGTTAATGTGAAATGAAAGAAGTGGGCACAGGAAGGGTTGTTGTGAAAGTAATTTCAATCGAAGAAAAGATATTGTTATGGTTTAAGTATGAAGTGTCCCCTCAGAGGTTCCTGTGTTAGAGGTGTGGCAGTCAGCTGATGGGCTGATTTGAAAAGTGAGCAGACATGAAGACCACATGAATGGAACGATTTGTCCGCAGTTGGGTGGATTATTCGGACATGGGGCTTGTTTGGAGGAAGTAGGTCACAGGGCCATGTCCTCTTTCTTACTCAGTTCTTTGTTGTCTTTCTG